>NC_068917.1:56703344-57360427 GCF_023091745.1 Budorcas taxicolor
AGCCACCAGAGAAGCCCATGAATACTGGAGTGGGTAGCCAATCCCTTCTCCAGGGGCTCTTTCCAACCCAGGAATCGAACTGGGGTCTCTTGCATTGCAGGCGGATTCTTAACCAGCTGAGGTACCAGGGAAGCCTGAATACAGATGGGGAATTAATAAAAACATTTTAAAAGTAAAGAGGCTTTTGTGATAATAAACCCCATTGGTAATCATCAGACTATCATTAGTATGCAACTTAGAAAAAGAAAGAATATGAATCAGTCAAGGTCATTCCCAAGATGGTATACAGAGGCTGACCCCACACACTCTAACCGAAGGCAGTGGCTCAACCTTCCCTGAATAGGCCTATATATATTTTTTGATTTATTGCCTGTATCTCCACCATTCTGTCTGGAATATCTTTAATTCTTATCTCCCTCTTTTGAAAATTGCCCTATCTTCAAGTTTCAGCTTAAAACCCACCTCTTTCTTGAGGCCTCCTCATTCATCAAGCTGGAAAAAAAATCTCTGAAATCACAGATGGTTTGTTAACATCACTTGTGATATCAACCCCCTTGACAAATTTCCTTACATTTATTCATGTATATGTTACATCAACACAGACAGACCAGGAGCTTCTTGAAGGGTAAAGGCTGTGTCTTACTTCTTATTTCTCGCCAAACCCAAACACCACCTCATGATGGCAGGTGAACAAGTCTGTTGGGTGAGCATACATTTTGAATAGGGGTAAAAAATGGCACATACCTAAAACAGTGGCAGGAATTCATTCAATTCTAAAGTAATTGAAAAACATACTCATCCATAAGTCTAATAAAGGGAGACCTGGTCCTGCTTTGCCTTTCCCGGTTTTCCCCTTTCGGTGTACTCCTTTACAAATCTCTTTCCCTTCATAGTCTTAATACAACAAGCAACACGTACAGTCAGGAGAATCCCATTTAGCAATTAGAGTTGCTTAAGGGCTGGAAGAAGCACAAGCTAGAACCAAGATTGCTGGGAGAAATATCAATCACCTCAGATACGCAGATGACACCACCCTTATGGCAGAAAGTGAAGAGGAACTAAAAAGCCTCTTGATGAAAGTGAAAGAGGAGAGTGAAAAAGTTGGCTTAAAGCTCAACATTCAGAAAATGAAGATCATGGCATCTGGTCCCATCATTTCATGGGAAATACATGGGGAAACAGTGGAAACAGTGTCAGACTTTATTTTTTGGGGGCTCCAACATCACTGCAGATGGTGACTGCAGCCATGAAATTAAAAGACGCTTACTCCTTGGAAGAAAAGTTATGACCAACCTAGATAGCATATTCAAAAGCAGAGGGAAGAAAGCTGAGCGCAGAAGAATTGATGCTTTTGAACTGTGGTGTTGGAGAAGACTCTTGAGAGTCCCTTGGACTGCAAGGAGATCCAATCAGTCCATTCTAAAGGAGATCAGTCCTGGGTGTTCATTGGAACGACTGATGCTAAAGCTGAAACTCCAATACTTTGGCCACCTCATGCGAAGAGTTGACTCATTGGAAAAGACTCTGATGCTGGGAGGGATTGGGGGCAGGAGGAGAAGGGGATGACAGAGAATGAGATGGCTGGATGGTATCACTGACTCGATGGACGTGAGGTTGAGTGAACTCCGGGAGCTGGTGATAGACAGGGAGGCCTGGCGTGCTGCAATTCATGGGGCTGCAAAGACTTGGACACGACTGAGCGACTGAACTGAACTGAACTGAAGGGTGCTATTAGGCACTTGCTTTCAATATTATTCCAAACACGGGAATCAGTAATATTCTACTTTTCCCCCCAAACCCACTGCCTCATACCTTGCTTTTGGAAGAGTCTGTCTAGCTTTCTTTGTGGTCTTACCTTGCTGAGGTCTATGGTGATTCAATAAGTGACAAGGAGGGGCTACCAAAAGAACAGAACTATTCTGGAGTGGGATGGGTGGCTTCTCTGATTGAACACTTGGCCCTGAAGGAGTCCTGTACTAAGATCTATCTCTAGGTAAGATAACCAGTAAAATGTAACCAGTAAAATGAATAAGCAGATGCTATAATTGTCACTTAAGCAACCTGAATGCACTTTGAGGTAGCTGAGTAAAGCCCAGTGAAGGGAATATATGAATACAGTGGTTAGTCTAGAAGTGGGCAGAAATTTTAGAATGGGGGTGGGATGGGTGGGCAGAGGAGAGAAGGGTTTAGAGAGCCTCGACCTCACTCAAAGTAATGCTGCCACCCTGTGGATACCACAAGTCAATCTGTATCTGAGTCCACAGCTCTTCCTTCTCTTTAGTAATAAACAAGGAAGACCTTCTACTTTCTGTAATTTCAGTTTGATCGCTGTTGCCAGGACAACTAGGAAATGAGGCAAGGAATAGACAGACCTCCAAAGGAAAAAACAAAAACAAAAAAAACACCCCTCCAAAAAAACAACCCATCCAAGTGAAATTATTATATTAATTCTAACAGGAACTGTAGCTCTGCCAAGAGAAATGTAAAACGGAATAAGAAATGTGGTGCCACGGTCTGCCGTGCCTGCATTCAGGCAGTGTGAGAGACTCGTACATAAAAGAGCTCTAGTAAATGCTTCCCTTGGAAGTGGATGACTAAGTCTTACACTGAGAAGGAAAAGCTCATTTCAAAAAAATTTGAAGTCATCTGTAAGTTAATCACCGTGGCATGTGTTTCTGTTTGCAGTTGAATTGTCAAACAGACAATAAAACAAACAATAAAACAAACAGCTTACAAACAAACAGCTTGCAAAACTGGAATAACTATACCTCAGTAAAAAATGGCAGGAGCATTCCAAAATACTACAGAATTTGAAAAACTGAAGATAAAGTGTTCCAGTGGTTCATTAAGAGCCTTATTAGAGAGTGACATTCTTGAGGCTTAGGAGTGTCTCATGCATTGATGGGTTACAGTAACTAGCACTGGGCAGGTGAGCAGGTACTCAATTGGTTCAGTTCAGTTCAGTCTCTCAGTCGTTTCCGACTCTGCGACCCCACGAATCGCAGCACGCCAGGCCTCCCTGTCCATCACCAACTCCCGGAGTCCACCCAAACCCATGTCCATCGAGTCAGTGATGCCATCCAGCCATCTCATCCTCTGTCATCCCCTTCTCCTCCTGCTCCCAATCCCTCCAAGCATCAGAGTCTTTTCCAATGAGTCAACTCTTCGCATGAGGTGGACAAAGTATTGGAGTTTCAGCTTTAGCATCAGTCCTTCCAATGAACACCCAGGACTGATCTCCTTTGGAATGGACTGGCTGGATCTTCCTGTAGTCCAAGGGACTCTCAAGAGTCTTCTCCAACACCACAGTTCAAAAGCATCAATTCTTTTGCGCTCAGCTTACTTCACAGTCCAACTCTCACATCCATACATGACCACTGGAAAAACCATAGCCTTGATTAGACAGACCTTTGTTGGCAAAGTAATGTCTCTGCTTTTGAATATGCTATCTAGGTTGGTCATAACTTTCCTTCCAAGGAGGAAGCATCTTTTAATTTCATGGTTGCAATCACCATCTGCAGTGATTTTGGAGCCCCCCCAAAATAAAGTCTGACACTGTTTCCACTGTTTCCCCATCTATTTCCCATGAAGTGATGGGACCAGATGCCATGATCTTCATTTTCTGAATGTTGAGCTTTAAGCCAGGAATACAGAAAGAAGCAGGGCAAAGGCTAATAGAGTTTTGCCAAGAGAACAAACTGGTCATAGCAAACACCCTCTTCCAGCAACACAAGAGAATACTCCACACATGGACATCACCAGATGGTCAACACAGAAATCAGATTGATTATATTCTTTGCAGTCAAAGATGGAGAAGCTCTATACAGTCAGCAAAAACAAGACCGGGAGCTGACTGTGGCTCAGATCATGAACTCCTTATTGCCAAATTCAGACTTAAGTTGAAGAAAGTAGGGAAAACCACTAGACCATTCAGGTATGACCTAAATCAAATACCTTATGATTATACAGTGGAAGTGAGAAATAGATTTAAGGGACTAGATCTGATAGATAGAGTGTCTGATGAACTATGGACGGAGGTTCGTGACATTGTATAGGAGACAGGGATCAAGACCATCCCCACGGAAAAGAAATCCAAAAAAGCAAAATGGCTGTCTGGAGAGGCCTTACAAATAGGTGTGAAGAGAAGAGAAGCAAAAAGCAAAGGAGAAAAGGAAAGATATAAAGCATCTGAATGCAGAGTTTCAAAGAATAGCAAGGAGAGATAAGAAAGCCTTCCTTAGCGATCAATGCAAAGAAATAGAGGTACTCAATAAATGTTTCCTAATCAATGATAGGCCAGCCTGATAAAGGTTTGATAGGACGATGTGAATGTAGCTTTACACTCCCACTCAAGCAATAAGACATAAATAGGAAGGAACACTGAGTTCATTCAGACCCAATCTCCTCTGTTAAGCACAGCTCCAACTGCAACTTGCAAGGTTGAAGAAGAGCTGGCTCAAAAACCCACAAAGCATTTCTGGCAACACCAAGATGAGAACTGGTTTTCTCACCCTTCACTCCAAGGCTCTCTGTTCCCTTGTTCTGTTATGTAGAACAGTGTCTGTTGTTAAACCTTGTAACCCTTGTGCAAACTTGCTGGCTTTCTATAGATGTTATTCTGCCTATGATTTTTGTTTTACTTACTCCACAGCGATTTTTAAATTGAGGGCAATTTAAAAATTAGTGTTATTATAGATGCATTTGTTGAGGACTTTTTTTTCATAAACAGGTAGACTAGGGAATTTAAGTCCAGTTTTGGAGTGACATTGCTCAGACGTATACTTGAGATACACATTCTTCAGTATGACTATTGAGAGGTGGTATACTCATTAATTTATACGTGTGTGTGTTTTGACAAGGTATTCAGGGTAAAACATGAAATAGCTACAAAAGGTACGTCTTGGTATTCACTTTTTACTAGTCTAACATGCCTTCTTGGCTTTGATGACGGACAGTTCTTTCATGAAATTAACAGTCACGCTTATTTTGCCCATGGATGGCTCTGTGGATGCCACTCCTTTCAGAATAAGGGCTAAGATTCAAAGTTTATTTAATTAGAACACAAATAAGCTTTCACAGATTAAAAGATGCCAGCAGATAGACTCAAATTTATATATATTTAAATTTTGCATATGTTAAATGAAATACATTCAATATAAATATAGAATTGTTTTGGGAGGATCCTTGAGAATATCGTGATATGACTGGGGGTGACAGGGAGAGGAAGTATATAGTTTGATAATTTAAACCATTCTCATGGGTTAGATAAAAATACTTTTTTCCCCTAGAGAAGTCTAGAAATACCAATATGGTATGTAGATGGTGATTATGTTTATCATTATTTAAAATGCTTCCTAAAGCCACAATTACATAATATGAATGGCAGAAAAGCCAGTGGATATTCTCCCTTGAAAAACAATACATTTGAATTAACTGCAATGTTCACGAGCCACTGGGATATTTAACAGTGTTAGTCTGTTTGTGTGTGTGTGTGTGTGTGTGTGTGTGTGTGTGTATATATATATATATATATATATATATGTTATAATGATTTACTAACTTGATTTTTTTTGATGGGGGGGGCACACTTCGTGGCTTGTGGGATCTTAGTTCCTCAACCAGGGATCAAACTCAGGACACAGTAATGAAAGTGCCAAGTTCTAACCCCTGGACCTCCAGGGAATTCTGATTTCCTAATCTGAAACAGTGAAAGCAAAATCTCCCAGAACTATTATGCCCTGATGTTATCTTTATCAAACCACTTTCCTTTCTTTGTGTGTGGGGATCAACTTCACAATGCCAAAGAAAAGGTAAAAAATATCTTATGAAAGAAAAATCTCGATCTTTTTTATCCCTGTGACTCCTGATGAGGGGACTATTGAGAAGGAACACTGGAGGAGTGTGGGGAGGGCAAATTAAAAAAGGACGTTCAAGGTCTCGGAGTCTGTCTTGCAAACGCCTACCTGTTAGGCATCAGTCCAGGCATGCTTCCTTGGGACTGCTGCTACTGCTAAGTCACTTCAGTCGTGTCCGACTCTGTGTGACCCCATAGACAGCAGCCCAGCAGGCTCCCCCGTCCCTGGGATTCTCCAGGCAAGAACACTGGAGTGGGTTGCCATTTCCTTCTCCAATGCATGAAAGTGAAAAGTGAAAGTGAAGTCGCTCAGTTGTGTCCGACCCTTAGCGACCCCATGGACTGCAGCCCACCAGGCTCCCCATCCATGGGACTTTCCAGGCAAGAGCACTGCCTTCTCCTTGGGACTAGGTCCCTCCAAGCCAGGGTTGGGCGCCTTTTTGTTTCTGTCCCCACATCATCCACACGTACTGCTATGGAAGAGCTCTGCTGTCACGCGGCACTATCCCTGCCCACTTACTTGCATGTCTCCTCTAGAGGGCTGGGAGGTTGTTTAAGGACAGGGGCCATATCTTACAGACAAGAACATCCTAAGCTTCTAGCACAGTTCTTGGATCATTCCACTCTGTAAGTATTTCCTGACATTTTATATGTCTTATCTCCCTTAACATTCATAACAAGTTCCCAAATCATAACAGCTATTTTATTTTAATGACCCCAGGTTAAAAAACAAACAAACAAACAAACATGCGAATCCTCCCAGGTCTGGATATAATAGTAGGACCTTGAAGGCTGACACCATGTGATTCTGGGTTGTGGGCATGTTATGACCAGGAAAGTGATGCTCTTTGCTATATGAGTGTCCAGCATAGGATATGGGGATCTACAGCAGTTAGTAACAGCAAAGATGGTTCTAAGACTTGCCATGTATGTCAAATTAGGAAACTGACTTCAAGGGCACATTATAACCTGGATGGAAACCATGTGACATGGTTGTGGATTTCTGAAAACCAAAACTGCTGACCACACCCGACTGGGAGTCTGGTCTTCATCTATAGCAGAGACCACTCGCTGTCCCTCAGAACGGCTTTCTCCCTCCTCCTTTTAATAACATAACTGTAGCCAGACACCTGACTTTCTAGCCAGACTCCATGTCCAAGCATCTCCTGAAGTTACATGTGACCATCTGACTAAATTCTTAACAACGGGACAGAACAAAGTGATGGGCGCCAGTCTGAGTCTGGGTCTTAGACCGCAGATATAATCCACATGCTGTCCTCTACCTCCTGTTGAATGAACCCTGATGGGGCAGTGACCCAGCTTCACCTGCCCACATGATAACCATGCCTTAGGGAATGTGGAACAATGACCTGAGAGAACTTGGGCTCCTGACGGTTCACGAGCAGCAGAACTGCTGGGCTGAACTGGGTTGCTTCCTTAGAAAAGAAATTAATGTCGATAACTCTTGAAGCTACTGTATTTTCAGGATGCTTTGTTACAGAAGCTGAGCTTTCCCCTAATAAACTAAGGAGAACGTGAATTAGGAGAAGATGGTGGCCTCATTTCAGCTTCACATTTCTGTGCTTTAAGTTTCCTTATCTGTGAAATAAGAAGGGTAACTGATATCCTTTCTGACTGCAAAATTCTATGATTCATTGTTATTCTCCTTCCCATGAGACCTACCCAAGCCCACCCTAATAAGCACTCCGCCTCCTCCAGCTTGCTTTTCTGGGCCTTGTCAAGGTCTGCTCCACAGCTTTCATTACACTGGTAACAGCTTTTTATCTCAACTTGGAGCTTGTGTCATTTACTGAGGATCAAAGCATTAAGACAGAGTTCATATCTGAAAGTTCAGGTATCAACTGGAATTGATGAGATTTTAGAAAGGCAAGGACTCCATGAAATTATTCTAGTGAAATAGAACCTTTAAGTTAAGGTCTGGTTGTATTAAAAACATAAGCATGCTGTAATTTGTAATAACTGTTTTCTAACAGGCTAAAATCTATCCCAAGTACTTCAAACTGCATCCCCTTTGTTTATTTATTTTTAACCAGTAAAGGACCCATCCTCAAGGACCTATGATAACATAATGATTTCTGTGACTTTCGGCTACCCCTATATTTATTTACCTTCAGCAGCCATACAAATAATCAACGTTCTCCCAGGTAAAACATCTCTTCTCCCTATTTCTACAATTACTCTTATGTCCCTAAGTCATTTTCTCTCCCTTTCTGCCTCCTCCTTAGCTCATAAATAGTGCCTGTCAGAAAGAGAACTGCTAATATGACTTTCATATCTGTATCTCTTAGAGTCCAGTATCTGTTTTTATAGGCTTGGGCTTCCAATTCTTACTGGCACAGGAAATACTCACTACAATATTTTCTATCACTATTACCAAGCCATCAGCTATCACCTTAAAGCTCTCACTGCATCTCGGGTATCAATTTGTATAAGGACCTTATCAACCAAAGCTGCACTTCTGGCTTCCACAAGCTCTGTGAGTCCATGAGCTACACAAATGTTCTTCAGTTTCACTAACTGTATACATACCTCCTACTGTACACCAATTATTTCTTCAATTTCCAAGAGTCTAATAACTAGCTCCAGGCACAACTGAAGCCCTTTTTAAGTTCTTACCAATCAACATACAGCTCCCAAGATATAAATATCACACACACTTGAATTGCTTTGAAATTCTCTAAGCCTGCTAAATTCACCTTTGTCCCTAAGAGCTAAAAGTAAAATTCTAAAAGATACAAATATTAATCATTGCAAGTTCTTAATTAAATACCTAGTCTAAAAATATTATATAAACTTAAGTCAAATTAAAGTCTAAAAGTTTATTGGAAACCTCAAGTAAAAAGGATTATTTACCTCCAGCAGTGGTATTCTTATATTTGAGAATTTTATTTTTACCCATTTCCAAATTATCTTTGCCTTTATACAAGCTGCATGTGTTTTTTACATGATTTTCCCTAAAGTTACTGAGCGTAGGTATCAATATCTTTGAGTTAAAGCAGCAACTCAACTAAAAGCCCTGAAGACATAAACATTCAAAACACAATGTAAGGGAATACATTCAAGAAACATTTCATAAGTAAAAAGCAGAAGTATACTGAGACGGCACAAATGATATGCATGACACATCTATGTTTTAATAGTTACTAAATATGAAAGTATTCGTTTCTAAACTAATTGCTTGATTTTAAAATGAAAATTACATATACATCAAAAAATAAAGAAAAGTAGGAATTTCTCCTATTACAGATCCATATTACCTCCCGTTTTTTCTTCTATCATTTTGGAAAAATAGTATGTACATACAAACATATAATATGTATTAGGTATTCATAATTTTTAGATAAATGGAAATATACTATATGTACTGTCTATGCTTTTTTTTCCACGTAATTATATGCTTTTGAGACTATTCTATGTTAGCACGTGTAAACCTAGCTTACATGTTTTTGCAAAGTTTGAGTAATTTTCTAAGTCAGTCATTTTGATGATCATTCAGTTTTTCTCCCTAGTCTTTTCATTCTCTGCACATAAGTTTCTGTACAAATGTGCACAAACAAGTAATACTTCTGAGGCAAAGGGCATGTGTATTTGAAATTTTGAAAGACATCCAAACTGCTTTCAAAAGAGACTGCTGTATATTTGATTTAAAAAACATATCATGGCATTTGTAAAGACTAAAAACAGCCCATTAAAATAAATATACAGATAAAAGTAAATAAAAGAACTTAACAGAGTGTCCTTAGGATATGAACCAATCTGGATATGTATAAGCCTCTAAAGACATACTTTCTTGGAAGAATTCTATAGACTCCCCTTGAAATTACATATTTCAGATTTTATAAATCAATGTTATTTTTACATATCAATGTAAATAAGGTATTCAAAACAACATCATGCAAATGTTATCAGTAATCCAAACATAATGCCATAATGTGCAGAAATCATAATTTTATAGCTCTCTAATATCTTTACACATTTTAGTAAATCATTATTTTTTTGGCCTTTCAATGAGTAATTAGAAAATTGGGTATTAAATGAACAGGACAAATCCAAAATCTTCTACATTTCTGTTAAATCCAATCATAGAAAAAAGTGAACTTTCTTCATTAGGGTATTTTTCAAAACAAAAAACAAAGATGGGATAGTCCCTTGTCAATCAGAATTCTGAGATAACATGTTTTTCTCTTTATATGCCAAATATTTAGAAGCCCCTGTTCAGTTCAGTTTCCTTAATCACCAAATGCAGGATGTTCCTATAATTATTGCTCTCTTTACCGCAAATAGGAGGTAGGTCTGTGGAACAGGGCAGAAGACAGACTGACGTGTCCTCCTTCAACACATAACCCAGGAAACCATGCCCTCAAACTTGGGACAACTTAAGAAAAGGCCAGACAGTGACATAGATACGTTCCAGATATCTAGAAGAATGAAACAAAGAAAATGCCTAGCCACAGAAGCAAAGCAGCTAGTTGGAAATTTTTTAAGATGTAAAACAAAGCTCAAGACTGCAACGTGTGTATTGAATCAGTACAGTACATGAAAGGGGAACAAGGTTTTCGCCTCCCTTTGCCTTCAAGAACTATATACACTGTGATAATAATATTTTATGTACAAAGCAATTTAAATTGTTTTCCCCACATCCCTGTTTTCTATGAGCCAATTATCTTGCCATTTGTGATTTCACTAATTGGTGTACTTTTCAAGGAGGTAATAACTCTGACTTTGGTGAGGGATTAGTGTATTGTGATAGATCAAATGTGAAGAGATATCATTTACATTCATTGCCAGGGTAAACAAAAACTGTTACTCTGAACACTACTGAGCTGTACAAATGTGAAGCTGAAAATGTCCTGTTTGGTGGGATGATTCTGTAAACAGACATACATGGAGTGAAAAGCAAAGCACACTGGTAATGCAGTCCCAATTTACTTAGAAGACAGGTGAGAAACAGCAAGTGAAAATCTGTAAATGATTAGCAGCCTTGAGGACTGCAAGCTCCTCTGGGAAGCCCATAGAAATGTTCCACATAAGTGCTATATTTATACATCCTGCAATATATTGCTATAAAATAGTGTTATAGCATCTTGTTAGTAGTGCTGTTTTAATTGCAGGCTTACATATTACTGGTATTGTTTAGCGCCAACACTAGTAAATGTGAAAATTGCAAAAGGTTTAAAAATGGTTAGCTGTTGCCTAAATTTTCATCCAAAGCCATTAGAAAAGATAAACAGAAATTCATACCATTTTACTGTGGGAAAGAAATATAAAGCTATGCTCTGAAACTAGAAAAAACAGTTAAATCAGGGAAGTATTGGGCTTCCCAGGTGGTGCTAGTGGTAAAGAACCTGCCTGCCAATGCAGGAGACATAAGAGATTCTGGTTTGATCCCTGAGCTGGGAAGATCCCTGGGAGGAGGGCATGACAACTCACTCCAATATTCTTGCCTGGAGAATCGCAACAGAGGGGCCTGGCGGGCTACAGTCCATGGACCGCAAAGAGTCGGACAGGACTGAAGCGATTTAGCACACCTGCAGGGAAATAGCAGGCTTCTGGACTAAATTTTTACATAACATAGAGCCTGAGGGTCATCTACATACAGTAAATTCAATCTCTTAATTTAATGATAGGTGTGCTCAGACTGGGATATTAAGCGATTTTCCCAAGATTAATAGGTAAACTAGTGGAATTCTGTTTTCTTAATCTATAGCTCACGGGTACTTCAAAAGAGCAATACTGTATCTTGCTCATTTTCATAGTTTGCTTTACGCATGGAAGAAGTTACACTAGCCTAGGTCCTAGCACCCTCCAGAACACTCTAGGAAGACTTTCTGATAGTCAGCAATGGCAATATGGAAAATTAGATTAAATATCAGATGGGGAGTAAAACCCTGGCTTTGTCGGTAACTAGCTATCACATTTGGCAAGTACTTAACCTCACTGGATCCCAATTTTCTCATTTTTAAGGAGCAAGTCAATAATAAGAGGTAAACCCTAACTTTAAGTTCTAACATTTTATAAATGTGGTCAGTTTGTCAAAAAGGAAAAAAAAAATACCATATTTTTGTGAAGCAGCAAGTCTTTGTCAGGACAACTTTGGAGTTTACCTTCAGCTTTATGCAAATACTTCCCTTCTTTAGCTAGGGTACCATCTAGTGGACATTTGGTTGACTTGACAGTCAACAGCAATAAGAACTTCAATTTACAAAAGTGCTAATAAGAACTATTTATTCATTTTCAAAAAACCAAAGGACTGGAAGGACATTAAAAGATCATACTGATCATTCTCCCTGCCTTCAGAATGGGTCACAATGATTATCATTGACATATACCAATCTATCTTCTTATTACTAAAGTGACTGTGGGCCATTTAGTAGTAAGCTAGAAAAACAATGACTTCAAGAAGCTGGTATTACCTATGGAACGGGAAAGAATATGCAAATCATATATCACAGAGTTTAATATTCAGACTATGTAAATCTTAAAACACAACAACATAAGAAAAAAAAAACCTGATTCAGAAGAACTGAAAGACATTTCTCCATAGACACACAAATAAACACATAAAAAGATGCTCAACATCACTAATCATTAGGGAAATCAAAATCACAGTGAGATACTACTTCATATCTATTAGGATTGCTTTTATAAAAAAACAAAACAAAACCCAAAATAATAACTGTTGGGCAAGGACCTAGTAAAATTTGAATCCTTATACTTGAATAAAAATACTCAAGCCATTATGAAAAACAGTATGACAGTTTCTCAAAAAATTACAAATAGAAATACTATATAATCCAACAATCCACTTTTGGGAAGAAGAAAGAATTGAAAGCAGTAACTCAAAGCAAGAACTTGAATACAATATTTATATATCCATTTCATACTTTGGCCATCTGATGCAAAGAGCTGACTCACAGAAAAGACCTACATGCTGGGAAAGACTGAGGGTAGGAGGAGAAGGACACAGCAGAAGATGAGATGGTTGAATGGCATCATCGACTCAATGGACAAGAGTCTGAGCAAATTCCAAGAGAGGACAGGGAAGACTGGCATGCTGTAGTCCCTGGTGTTGCGAAGAGCTGGACACAACTGAATGACTAAACAACAACAACAAACACCCAATCCATAGTAGCATTATTCGAATGGCCAAAAAGCAGAAGCAACCTAAATGTTTACTGATGGATGAATGGAAAAATAAAACATGGTGCATACATACAGTGGCCTCCCTGGTGGCTCAGTTGGTAAAGCGTCTGCCTGCAATGCGAAAGACCTGACTTTGATCCCTGGGTCAGGAAGATCCCCTGGAGAAGGACATGGCAACCCACTCCAGTATTCGTGCCTGGAGAATTTCATGGACAGAGGAGCCTGGTGGGTTATAGTCCAAGGGGTCATACATACAGTGAAGTATTATTCAGCCTCAAAATGGAAGGAAAATGTGATACATACTACATGGATGATCCTTGAAGACATTATGCTAAGCAAAATACGTCAGTCAAAAAAGGACAAATAATGTATGATTCCACTTATGAAATGGGCTTCACTGATAGCTCAGTTGGTAAAGAATCTGCCTGCAATGCAGGAGACCCCAGTTTGATTCCTGGGTTGGGAAGATACCCTGGAGAAGGGGTAGGCTACCCACTTCAATATTTGGGGGCTTCCCTTGTGGCTCAGCTGGTAAAGAATCCACCTGCAATGCGGGAGAGCTGGGATCAATCCCTGGGTTGGGTAGATACCCTGGAGAAGGGAAAGGCTACCCACTCCAGTATTCTGGCCTGGAGAAGTCCATGGAGTACAGTCCATGGGGCTGCAAAGAGTCGGACACAACTGAGTGAGTTTCAATTTCAGTTTCACTTATGAAATACCAAGAGCAGTCAAATTTCTAGAGACAAACAATGTAACAGTCGTCAGGGGCAGGGTGGGGGAGGGGAAGTGGAGAGTTAATACTGGGTTCAGCTTGTTTACAAAGAAAAAATTCTGGAGAAGGATGGTGGACTGATAGCTGTACAACAGTGAACTATACACCTAAAAAGAGGGAAATTAATTGTAAAAGGAAGAAGCAAAAAAATGAAGACTGTTTTTAAAGAAAAACTCGTTTCCTTAAAACTTTATTTTAAAACTCTCCTAGTTCTTTTACCATTAACTCAAAATACATATGAGAGAGTGAATTTTTCTTGATAACTGTTGGAACACTTTCAAAAGAGGACGGTATACTTCTAAGCATTTGGGAGAAAGAAAACAACCATCATTGTCCCTTGTGAAGGTGTTAGTTGCTCAGTCGTGTCTGACTCTTTGTGACCCCACGGACTGTAGCCTACCAGGTTTCTATGTCTGCGGAGTTATCCAGGCAAGAATACTAAAGGATACTAGAGTTGGTTGCCATTCCCTTCTCCAGGGGCTCCTCCTGACCCAAGGATTGAACCCGGGTCTCCAGCACTGCAGGCAGATTCTTTACCATCTGGAAGTCAGTCCCTTGTGATTGTTGACTAATAAATAAGGCATATTTGATGAGACTTCCGAGTGTCCCTGACTTTCTCTGAGTGTGATCCAGAAGGAAGAGGTGTTAACCGCACAAACACTTGGTTTCAGGCTGTGTTCAGCACCAGGGGCACACAGACCATGACACTCAGACGCCAGGGTGCTGGTTATGTGGTTTTGCTGCCATGGTCTGCAGCCCAAGGGGGGAGGGATTGTAAGCTGGTGACAGCTGGAACTGCTTCTGCTGGAGCGGACCAGCACTCCATAAAGAATGACTGCCTCTACGTGAATACCCTGTGCTCTCATTTTCAATGAGGTGGCTGCATGGGGCCCATGACAGGGGCAGTTTACAAAAAATGGCTGTCCTTAGCAAAAATTAATTAACTTTAGGTACTGGTGAGGCCTTTCCAGTGCCTTTCCCTTCTGAAATACTCTCTGTGCTCCTGTACTTCATCTTTCTCTACAAAATCTACCTTTGGGAAGAGATCTTGGGCAACTGACATAGCCTTAATATATAATGCCAGGGGAAGCCTGATGTGTGTTGCCATTTTAATGAGGTCTGACACAGGCCAAATGTAGGGACCTCTAACTTTGGAATCCTTGATTCAGTGAGCTGGCAAGGGGATGAACTAGGGGAAAGGTATGGTGGTTCCCTGGGTTGCTTTAAAGCTGTGTTTTCCAACCTCAGCCCTATTGACATTTGGGGCAGGATAATTCTTCATGCTGAGGGGCTGTCCTCTGCATTGCAGGATGTTGAGCAGAACCCTGACCTTTCCCACTTAGATGCCAGTGGTACTCCTCTAACTGTGAGACCTAAAAACATCTCTAATACTGGCAAATTGTTCCCTGGGGAGCAAAGAGTCTCCCCCGCAACCCTGTCGTACTGCCACTGCTGTAAATGAACCATGTAGGTGGTCAGCTGCTCCACCAAGAGGCATCACTAGCTATTCTTGCCAAGTAACTTATAAGCTCCCTAAGGAATTCAGATCTACACAGAAACTATTAGAAAATGACACACACCAGGAAACAGGATTAATTGCTCAAAAGTGAAACAATGACAGTAACTCTTGTCAGATTTCAACAAGGGCCTTCCAGTGCAATTTGATAAAATGGAATGAGAATATTAATGTCTAAGGAGAAGTCTCTCCTTTTAAGATGACAAAACTGCTTAAAGGAGAAAGAACAATATAGATCTCAAATTGGACTATTTTCATGAGATCTCATGTGCAAAACCCTCCACCTTCTTCATCCCCCTTCTTCATCCCCCTTCAACCCATCATGAATATTTAATCAAGACTACGAAGTTTTGAAGTAACAATCCCCCCCTGCCCTCTATCTGGCTCCTTCTGGAAGGGAATAAGCCCTACAATATCCTCTAAAGCAGATAATTCATGTTTTAATGTTTTGAGGCTGTACCTTTGTTTTTAATTAATTTGGCTGCATTGGGTCTTAGTTGTGGCACAAGGAATCTTTGCCACGGTGCTCAGGCTTAGCTGCCCTGTGGCATGTGGAATTGTGGTTTTCCAACCAGGGATGGAACCCACTTCCCCAGCATTGCAAGGTGGAGTTTTAATCACCAGGGAAGTCCTGAGGTTATAACTTTTGAAAACAAGGGCCTGTGTTGCCCTGGAAGGCAGGGAGAAAAGCTGGCCTTTGTTCCTTGTACCCCCCTGGAGTAGCACCGTACATTACACCACTCAACAGGAACAAATCTGCCACACAACACAGCAAGGGGAGAGAAGAAACTGCAAACTCCCCCCTCAACCTTCACACAGCCATCCCCAGGCAGGTGTGTGTGTGCTAAATTGCTTCAGTAGTGTCGCAGGCATAAGGTACAATAAGAATGTCTGAGTTTCTTATCTACAGAGACTGTTATACTCTCTCAGAAGAAGAACACCAATTGTAATAATTCTGAAAAGAATTACCTTTTTTCAAAGAAACAGACTCTTAATGGAGGGTTGTATACTTGATTAATGAAATAGCAATGATCACTAGTTTTTCTCCTAGTAATGATGCAAAGAAAGGTAATGCCAAAGAATGCTTAAACTACTGCACAATTGCACTCATCTCACATGCTAGTAAAGTAATGCTCAAAATTCTCCAAGTCAGGCTTCACCAATACGTGAACCGTGAACTTCCAGATGTTCAAGCTGGTTTTAGAAACGGCAGAGGAACCAGAGATCAAATTGCCAACATCGGGTGGATCATCGAAAAAGCAAGAGAGTTCCAGAAAAACATCTATTTCTGCTTTATTGACTATGCCAAAGCCTTTGACTGTGTGGATCACAAGAAACTGTGGAAAATTCTTCAAGAGATGGGAACACCAGACCACCTGACCTGCCTCTTGAGAAACCTATATGCAGGTCAGGAAGCAACAGTTAGAACTGGACATGGAACAACAGACTGGTTCCAAATAGGAAAAGGAGTACATCCAGGCTATATGTTGTCACCCTGCTTATTTGCAGACTACATCATGAGAAAAGCTGGGCTGGAAGAAGCACAAGCTGGAATCAAAACTGCCGGGATAAATATCAATAACCTCAGATATGCAGATGACACCACCCTTATGGCAGAAAGTGAAGAGGAACTAAAAAGCCTCTTGATGAAAGTGAAAGAGGAGAGTGAAAAAGTTGACTTAAAGCTCAACATTCAGAAAATGAAGATCATGGCATCCTGTCCCATCACTTCATGGGAAATAGATGGGGAAACAGTGGAAACAGTGTCAGACTTTATTTTTGGGGGCTCCAAAATCACTGCAGATGGTGACTGCAGCTATGAAATTAAAAGACTCTTACCCCTTGGAAGGAAAGTTATGACCAACCTAGATAGCATATTCAAAAGCAGAGACATTACTTTGCCAACCAAGGTCCGTCTAGTCAAGGCTATGGTTTTTCCAGTAGTCATGTATGGATGCGCGAGTTGGACTGTGAAGAAAGCTGAGTGCAGAAGAATTGATGCTTTTGAAGTGTGGTGTTGGAGAAGACTCTTGAGAGTCCCTTGGACAGCAAGAAAATCCAACCAGCTCATTCTGAAGGAGATCAGTCCTGGGTGTTCGTTCGAAGGAATGATGCTAAAGCTGAAACTCCAGTATTTTGGCCACCTCATATGAAGAGCTGACTCATTGGAAAAGACTCTGATGCTGGAAGGGATTGGGGGCAGGAGGAGAAGGGGACGACCGAGGATGAGATGGCTGGATGGCATCACCTACTCGATGGACGTGAGTCTGAGTGAACTCTGGGAGTTGGTGATGGACAGGGAGGCCTGGCGTGCTGCGATTCATGGGGTCGCGAAGAGTTGGACACGACTGAGCAACTGAACTGAACTGAATGATGTATGTTGGTTACTGGAACTGAATAATGAGCAAAATGATTGGCATAATGAGAAATTTCAGGTTAGCTTAAGAATTTAGCATATGGTCTGGAATATTGATAAATCTATGTTGAAGCTGAAACTCCAATACTTTGGCCACCTCATGCGAAGAGCTGACTCATTTGAAAAGACCCTGATGCTGGGAAAGATTGAAGGCAGGAGGAGAAGGGGACGACAGAGGATGAGATGGTTGGATGGCATCACCGACTCAATGGACATGGGTTTGGGTAGACTCTGGGAGTTGGTGATGGACAGGGAGGCCTGGTGTGCTGCGGTTCATGTGGTCGCAAAGAGTCAGACACGACTGAGCAACTCAACTGAACTGAATGTTAATTTCAGTGTTATTATGTATATCATTCAACAAGATTAGGTTTCAAATTTATCTTCAGTTAAGATTTAAAAGGTACTCTCAAGAGAAGAAAGACAATGATCATGTCTAACAATGAACATTCATTCACTGTCTGATCATGAATGATGATCAGACAACTAGATCATTCAACTACCCTGGAAGGCAGGGAGCAAAGATGGCCTCTGTTCCTTGTACTGCGCAGGAGTAGCACCCTACATTACACCACTCAACAAGAACAAATCTGCCACACAACACAGCGAGGGGAAGGAAGAAACTGCAAACTCTCCTTGACCTTCACACAGCCATCCCCAGGCAGGCATAAGGTCCAATAAGAATGTATGAGTTTTATTCAACTAGATGTTGGTTCATTTATAATCTGCTTGTTGCCTGGAGGATTTGTGGAAAGGCAGGTAAACACTTCACTTCATGTGCCAAGACCCCAAAAACACAATCTCAAATGAAACCAGAGACCAGAGCCTGCCTGACTCAAAAAAAAAACAGGAAACTCATTATTAGTGTCAACAACAGGCTTTTGTCAGAAAAGACCTCCTCCCCCGGTTCTTTTCTCCGTCTTTCCCTTTGAAAGAGCTCACTTCTGTGTGAGGTAGCGTCTGAAATTCCAACCTGTGAATCACTGAGCTGATGGCTCAAACCGCACTAAATTCCTGCTCCAACTTCAGGAAGTTTTTGGCTTTTGGCTTTTAGGAGCTTTTCCATTTGGTTTGACAAATTCCAGAGCAAGACCTCAGGCAAGACCTTCCTTCTCAGTAGGAAAGCAACTTAAGGCATGGAACCTCTGGTCACTGTAGTGAATCTGAATCAAAGCAAAAGATTGTATATGTTTTATATCTGTGCCAATGGGACTCTTACTGGGTGCTGGGCAATCTGGACATTCAATCACAAAGCAAAGGGAGAACTTTTAAGATTTTTATTTTTCGCGTTATGAAAAATAAAACATGCTTCACCCATTTCCTGTATTGTTTTTAATTAGTGGGGGTTTTCTTGGCAGGGAAGTGTTAGCAGTGGACTGGGTCTAGCCATTAACCTAGTTTCATGGACAATCGTAAGATGAGCCGAGAAGTACTCTGGTACATGAACACTATCTGTTAAAAACTCAGTTTAATGAATACACAGCATGTGTGAAAGACCTTTTAAATCTGATGCTGTCTCTTTCTTTTTAGTAAGTTGACAGCCTGCTTAAAGGATGCAGGGCCAGTGAAGGGATGGGGAGAAATAGGGCATACATTAAACATAAGCTTGGGCTGCCACAGATTCAAGGATTAGTTTAGCCTGAGTTTGTTGAGCATGTCAGCCTGGCACCACTGGGGAAGTGAGGCAGGAAACCAGCTGCTAATTATGGTATGCATTAACATGCTGAAAATTAATCAGAAAGAGCATGTTTAGTGTCATTATTTTTTTTAGAAAATGAAAACGAAGAGGCACCAGGTGAAACTAAACAGAGAATTAAAGATTTATTCCTCTTGTCTGTATCACATGAGCACAAGTGAGCGGGAAGGATGTCTACAATCTTCTGGGAGGGACAAAACTGACTTGAACTACTGATCCCTCTGATTCAGTGTTTAGTGGACAGGACTGGCTACGTAATTTGCAGGGCCCAGTGCAAAACAAAGAATGTGTGGCCCACATTCAGAAACGAATATGGTGACATCAGAGCATTAAACCAAAAGTGAGGCCCTGTGTGACTGCATGTGGTTGAACAACCTGGGAAGCTGGTCCCGTCACTGGAAGAGATTCTGCAAGTTAAAACATACAAACCAAATAGAATTTACGGCTGCAGTACTTTCTGACAGTTTTACCTTAAACTGAGCCACAGGAAAAAATATGACCCCAGACACTCAAACCAAAAACAAAATCCAAACCCAACTCTGTTAACTGGGAGGTTGGGAGGCAACTATTTCCCACATGCCCACTTCAAACTTGCTGTTCTTCCTAATGGAGACGAAGATCCCAGCAACAAGCAGATCACCTTCCCACAGATGACAATGACTTGCCAGTGAAGAGCATTACGCAATGCAGACCTGGAATCCTTCTAAACTATACTCTAAAGTTTACATTGCACTTGGTCCAAACACACACACATACACACAGATACAACAGAAATTGAAGTTTCACGAAACAATCATTCTCCTGACTGTGACATTCTTTGACAGCTTCTATACAATTTCATTTAAATTTCTCTTTAAAAATAAAATATTATTTTTTAATGAGACTGCTCAAGACTCACCATATGGAGTTCACAATTCAGTAACAGTTCCAACTCACTGTACTGAAATCACAATTTGGAAGCGCTATTACAGTGGCTACTGTTTTCCTCTTTTTCCTGCCAGGTGTGTTCTCCTCCACACGCCCCAGTCTTTCGGAAATCCAATCTGCCTCTGACCACTAGGTCAGTGTATCAGCCCCTCCTTGAGATTTTCAGTTCTGAGCTGGAGTGGAAACTCCATTTTCTGTTGGGTTGCTAAGCTGGGAAGATGTAATTTGGGATTGTTTGAGGAGGAGAAAAGAGAGATTACCAACTAAATTCCTGGTTCAAGGAACCTGGAAGGCAGCTTCCCAGCTGCATGAACCACTATGTGCTTGAGTAAGTTTGTGAGAATTTCTCTCTTTAATTCCAAAGTACTAACATAAACACTATGATAAGCAAAACATGTAAGCAGATAACAAGTTATGAATATGAATAGCTGTATCTTAAAAGCATATTGACTTCAGCTCCTTTATTAATGCATATTAAAAAACCCTTTCCTTCTGTTCTTAAAGGAATTTTCTTAAAAAAAAAAACTTC
This sequence comes from Budorcas taxicolor, assembly GCF_023091745.1. NCBI lineage: Eukaryota > Metazoa > Chordata > Mammalia > Artiodactyla > Bovidae > Budorcas > Budorcas taxicolor. Next base: position 56,724,216 of record NC_068917.1, read on the forward strand.
CTTTTTTTAGCATTTGCACAAATAACACTTTTAATCATGTTTTTATCTTATTGAACAAATATTAATTAGGTCTATTACTCTAGCTATAAGGCATAAATGTTAAATTAGAGTTCTTTTAAAGAACTCATCTCTACTGAATTAGCCACAGATGCTGATGTTTAGAAATGAAACTTATACCAGCATTTCTTTCACCATTAAAATTATCAATAATATGAATCATCATTTGCCAAATGGACAGCTATGTGCTCCAATTAGTCTACATATTATTTATTTTAATAATCCTCATGACACTGAGACAAATAGCATCCTTATTTGGTGCATTAAAAGGGAGGCACAGGGATACTAATATACTTTGGCTATACTTTAATATAAAATAAAAAGGTAAAAAAAAAACCCCAAAACACGTTACACAGCTTGAAATGGGTGTAGCTGCAATTCAAACCAGGACTCTTTTTACTTCCTACTTTCCTGTTGCCTCTTAAAGGACTGTCTTCTAATGTTCCCAAAAAGAAACCTCTGTTCCCTTATTCATTTTTGAAAGTGACAATTCACATCACATGAACTGGCAATTCAAAAAATAAAATATTGCTCTCATTCATTTCATCACTTCATTGATAAAAACATACTAGTGATGTCACTGTAGCAGATTTAACTAAGGCAGCAGAAAAAATGTAAACAATGATGGCTATTCTTGCCTCAGAGAGAGTCTGAATCTAATCTCTTTGAAGAAAATTTCATGCAATCCGGACTTCCTATTAAATACTGAGTCTGGAATTCCATCCAATGTGCTATTTTTCTGGAGAAAATAATTCATCACGACATTGTATAAAACTGTAAATAATTGAGAACAACTAAATTATCCAAAAGTAGAGATGGGTGAAACAAATCAGACTACATCTTAAAAAAATACTATTTTAGATACTAAAAATGATATTATGGATGTATAATTAATACCAAATAGAAAGTTGTTCATTATATATTGATGTAAAAAATAAATTCAAAATAACATTGTTTAAAAAATAATTTTAATGATTTATATTTTAATTATTATTTTAATATTTAATGATTTAAATACATTTTTAAATGCATCTGATTTTGATGATATAATACAGGTGTTTTTATTGATGCATACAAAATATCTGGAAGGTTAATGTGAAACTGTTAATGGGGATTATCTCTGAATGGTTGGATTAAGGCCAATTTTGTTTTTATGTGTCATTTATTTTGCTCATCTGCATTTTCTGATGTTTTCCATGAACATATATATTATGTGAATTAAGAACTAGATATTTTAAAAGTTTAAGAAATCTTACTTTTTAAGCTTATGGATTAAATGCAGTTAAATTTTCTTAAAAAGCTTTTTAGGCTGCTTTTTCTTTTCCTAATTGCTTTAAGAAGCATAAAGCGGAGGTGTGAGTGAATAGAGAAATAAGTACAAATGGCTAGTCAAAGAAGCTTAGCCATATTAGAAAACATCCATTTTCTGTCAATTTGCTGAAAATGTCTTCAAAACTGAGACAGCCTTTAGAGATAATGCAAATTAAGGAGTTCACTGAAGTAAGGGAGAGAGTTTTATGAGGTTAGGGTTTATCTCAGTATTTGTTTGTTCATCTTAGATGGAGCAAATGGAGAGGGTTTAAAGCTCAAAATAAATAAAAGCTCTACCTTTGCAGATGCTTAAAATGCTGTGAACTGGAGGAATCTGGACCACTTTAATGGCTTCCCAGGAGGCTCAGTGGTAAAGAATCCGCCTATCAAGGTAGGAGACAAGTGTTTGACTCCTGAGTTAGGAAGATTCCATGGAGGAGGAAATGGCAACCCACTCCAGTAATCCTGCTGGAAAAATCCCATGGGCAGAGAAGTCTGGCGTGCTACAGTCCTTGGGGTCACGAAGAGTCAGATACAACTGAGCCATTGAGCATGAAAGCATAAATCTCCAGCAGTAGAATTGCCGGATCAAAGGGCATAACCACCTCAAAGGGTTTTACGTATTACCATACAACTGGCAGACTGTACCAATTTATCCTTCTGCCAGCAGTATAGGGCTTCCCTGGTGGTTCAGACAGTAAAGAATGTGCCTGTAATGCAGGAGACCCGGGTTTGATGCCTGTGTCAGGAAGATTCCCCTGGAGAAGGGAATGGCCACTCACTGCAGGATTGTTGCCTGGAGAATTCTATGGACAGAGGAGTCTGGTGGGCTACAGTCCATGGGGTTGCAAAGAGTTTGACACGACTGAGTGACTATCAATTTCACCAGCAGTATATAAGAATGTCTGTTTCTCTACATCTCTTTCCTTTTAATCATTGCCATTCTAATTGGTTAAAAAAGACACTTTCACATATCGCCTGTACTTCTGTGATTATAGAAGGATCAAATTTACCTTTAAAAATCAACTTAGAGAAACACATACAGAGGAAGGAGGAAGAACCTCCACAACAGAAATGAAGTGGTACACGCTGTCAGTATCAGTAATTCTAAACCTCTGAAAATTAATCAAAGGCTTGCTACAATCTAAAGAGAAATTACTTAAGAAAAACTGAACTGGGTGAGAACAGTGAGTTTTGTGGCATTTTAACTTGTGCTATTCCCACCCCTCTTCCCAACTCTATGGTAGTCTTGAAAATTAAGACGTCTCTCAGCCTCAGCAGCTGTAAAAACCAGCAATATTATTAAATTTAAATGAACTAACACTCCAATAGGCATACTGGCAGAACGGGAAAAAGAATACGATCCAACCATATCCTGGCTACAAGAGATTTACTTTAGATTCAGACACAAAAAGGTTTAAAAATGAAAAGATAGAAAAAGACATACTACACAAAAGTAATCAAAAAAGAGTTGAGGTGACCACACTAGTATGAGACAAAATGGACTTTAAGACAAAAAACTGTTACTAGAGACAAAATGGGACATTTTATAACGATAAAGGTTAAATTCATCAAGAAAATCTAACAAGTATAAACACATAATGCCGAAATGTAAAGTCGCAAATACATGAAGCAAAAACTGACAAAATTGAAAGGAGAAAGACAATGGAAGAGTTTAAAAACTTCAAAACTTCACTTTCAATAATGGATAGAACAACTAGGCAGAAGATGAACAAATAGAAAGGAGACTTGAAAAACACAAAAACCAACTAGAACCAACACATATGCACAGACACAACAGAATTCACATTCCTCTCAAATGTTCAGATAGCAATACTCTCCTGATTGAAAGACATCTTAAACATCATCCCTATCAAATCCCAGCCGGATTGTTTTTTCAAGAAATGGATAAGCTGATCCTAAGATTTATATGGAAAGACCCAGAATAAGGCCTTTGCATTAAGGAAAGGCCTTTCCTTAACCATATTTAAAAATTAACTCTTATGGATCAAAAATTAAAATGTAAATGCTAAATGCTCATTTTTTTTAGAGGGAAACATAGGGGTAAATTTTCATAACCTTAAATTATATTTCTTAGATATAATACCTCAGCATAAGCAATTAAAGAGAAATTGTTGTTTAGTTGCTAAGTTGTCTGACCTCATGGACTGTATAGCCCACTAGGCTCCTCTGTCCATGGGATTTCCCAGGCAAGAATAGTGGAGTGTGTTGCCATTTCCTTCTTCAGGAGATCTTCCCAATCCAGGCATCGAACCCATGCTTCCTGCACTGGCAGGAAGATTCTTTACCACTGGCCACCAGGGAAACCCAAAGAGAAATTAGATTTCATTAACATTAAAAATTTTTGTTCATCAAAGGACACTTTCAAGAGGGTGAAAAGATCATCCAGAGAATGGGAGAATATATTTGTAAATTATATTTCTGATAAAAGCTTGAAACGTGAGTGTGAAAGCCATGTGCTACTCTTTGCAACCCCATGGACATGGGATTTCCCAGGCAAACAAACTGGAGTGGGTTGCCACTTCCTTCTCCAGGGGATCTCAACCACCCAGGGATCAAACCTGGGTCTCCTGCATTCCAGGCAGATTCTTTACCATCTGAGCCCCCAGGGAAGCCTGGTGAAAGCTTAGAATGTACTATATACAAAGAATTCTTACAACCTAATAATAAAAAGACAAAAAAAAAACTATTTAAAATGGGCAAAATTTGGATAGATACTTATCACAGAAAGATATACAAATGGCCAGTAAACAAATAAAAATGTTATTGGTCATTGAGGACATCAAAACTACAATAAGATATCATTTTATAACCAATAGCATGGCTAAAATTTTAAAAAAAGCAGACAATAACAAGTATTGGCTAGGATATGGAGAAGTTAGAACTTTAATACTGGTAAAGTAATACTGGTAAACTTTAATACTGGTAGGATTGCAAAGTGGTACAGTTACAATGAGAACAGTCTGGTAATTCTTCAAATGCAACCACAGAATTACCAAACAACCCAGAAATTTTACTCCTAGGAGTATCCAAAAGAAGGGAAAATACATGTCCAAAGAAAAAAGTGTACACAAATGGTCATAGCAGCATCATCTGTAACAATAATAAGTGTATCAACCCAAATGGGCATGCAGTGGAATATTATATGGCAATGAACAGGCACTAAAATACGTTACCACATTATATGATTTCATTTGCATGACTGTTCAGAATAGGCAAATCCATAGAGACAGAAAGTAGATTAGTGATTGCCTAAAGGCAGGGAGTGGAAGGAAGAGGGAATGACAGATGATCATGAAAGAGTTTCACTTTGGGTGGTTAAAATACCCTGAAATAACAGAGCAGTGACTTCCTGTTTCTAGTCTGGCATGTAGGGAGCTTGGAAGTTGCCACTCCATCCTAACAAATAAAAAGGTGAACAAAAGTTAAGATCAATAACTCTTTTCAAATCCAACAGAGAAGGATGGACGTAAAGCAAACCACTGTCCGCTGGAGAGACAGATTATGTGGGTAGAGAATCATAACCTGCTACAGGAGAGACCATGAGAAAAAAATCTCTATAGGAACCAGTGCTGAGGTAGGAAAACCTAAATTGTAATTGACAAATTGCTGGAGCTCAATGTGGACAAGACCATTATGAAAAGAACAGAGCATTCTGTTCTTCTTAACAAGGGCTGCCCTCAAGAGAAACTATCTTACCAGAGTCTAAAGTACTGGGGTTTTATTAGAGCTCTTAACTAAACTGGGGAAAGGAAATGGCCACTTTCAAATAATCTGAGCCATGCTATCCCATCTAACGAGGCAGGTGTATATGTTGAGGGGACAGGGAAGATATGAGAGGTATCTGCAAAGGTCATAACTTAGTAGCACAGATTTAATAAAAGACTGAGACCTCATCATAGGACTACAGAATGCTTCTCCTTCCCCATACCTGGCAACCACATTACTAACAGACCTACTTACAGAAGTTCCTTTCACCCAGTATATCTTGAACAGCTATCAAAAAAAAAAAAAAAATCACAAGATATATGTAGTTACTATTAAAAGGCTAAAATTCAGTTTAAGAGAGCAAGTGTCAGAATGAGACTCGGATATGGTAGGGAATGTTGGAATTATCCAACTGGTAATTTAAAACAACTATGGTTAATATGCTACAGAAGCTAATGGATAAAGCAGACAGCATGCAAGAACACGTAATATAAGGAGAGAGATGGAAATTCTAAGAATGAAAAAGAAATGGTAGAGGTCAAAAACATTGTAACAGAAATGAAGAGAGCATTTGATTACTAGAAAAAACATGCTGAGGAAAGAACTGCTGAGCTTAATAATATCTCAATAGAAACTTCCAAAACTGAAAAGCAAAGAGGAAAAAGACATTAAAGGAGCATAGCCAAGAACTGTGGGCAATGACAAGAGGTGTAACATATGCATAACGGGAATAAAAGAAGGACAAAAAGTGAGAGAGAAAAAGGAAAAGGAGAAATACTTAAGCAGTAACAACTGGGTATTTCCCCAAATTAAAGTCAGATACTAAGTGGGATAAATATTAAAAAAAAAAAGAAAGCAAAAACAAACAGAAAAAACAAATGTAGGCATATTATATCCAAGCTGCAAAAGAGACAAAGAAAAAATCTTGGAAGAAGCCAGAGGGGAAAAAAGCTCCCATAGAGAAGCGAAGATAAGAATTGCACCTGACCCTTTCTCAGAAACCATGTAAGCAAGAAGAGAGAGCAGTGATATATTTAAAGTGTTGAGGTGAAAAAAAATAACCACCATAGAATTCTGTACCCTATGAAATTATCCCTCAAAAGTGAAGGAAATATAACACCTTTCTCAGAAAAAAGTGAGAAAACCTACTGCCAGTAGATATGCCTTGAAAGAAAAGAAATGATTTAGAAGGAAAATGATATAGGTCAGAAATTCAGATTTACATGGAAATAGAATAAATGAAGGTCAAACAAAAACGTCTGTTTTTCTTATTCTTAACTGATCTTAATTGATTTTGAACTGTTTGCTCAAAATAATAAGAGAATAATGTATTTGACTATGAGTGCTTACATATATGCCTATGTATTCTTACGTAAGTAGGAATGAATGACAGCAATGATACAAGAGATGGAAGGGAGGAATTAAGACTGTTTTGTTATAAGTTATATATACAACCTAATGCTTTCATATAAAATATTCAATTAAACCCACAAGAGACAGAAAAGAAGACAAAACAGGATCAAAGAATAAAGGCAATGGATAGAAAACAATATCAAATATGGCAGATACTGTTCCAACTATATTGATAATCAGTTTAAATGTCATTGGTTTAAAGACACCAATTTAAAAGCAGAAATTATAAAAATTGATCAAAAAAATAAGACCAATTATATGTTATCTACAAGAAAATCACTTCAAATATTCAGACACGTGTCAATTAAGGATAAATGGATGAAGATATATATACTACACTAATACTAATCAAAATAAAGCTGAACTAGCTATATTAATTCGGAGAAGGCAACGGCACCCCACTCTAGTACTCTTGCCTGGAAAATCCCATGGACGGAGGCGCCTGGTGGGCTGCAGTCCATGGGGTCGCTAAGAGTCGGACACGGCTGAGTGCCTTCACTTTCACTTTTCCCTTTCATGCACTGGAGAAGGAAACAGCAACCCACTCCAGTGTTCTTGCCTGGAGAATCCCAGGGACGGGGGAGCCTGGTTGGCTGCCATCTCTGGGGTCGCACAGAGTCGAACACGACTGAAGCGACTTAGCAGCAGCAGCAGCTATATTAATTTCAGACAGAGCAGACTTCAGAGAAGGATAGTTATCAGGAATAAAGAAGGACATTACATAAAGGGCTTAATTTTCCAAGAAGACATAACAATACTTTAATGTAAGTGAAAGTGAAACTGAAGTCGCTTAGTCCTGTCCAACTCTTTGCAATCCCATGGACAGTAGCCTACCAGGCTTCTCCGTCCACAGGATTTTCTAGGCAAGGGTACTGAAGTGGGTTGCCATTTCCTTCTCCAGGGGATCTTCCCAACCCAGGAATTGAACTGGGGTCTCCCTCACTGCAGGCAGAGGCTTTACCCTCTGAGCCACCAGGGAAGCCCCACTTTAATGTAAACCTGCACTTAAAATTACAGTGTCACAATATATGAGGTAAAAACTGACATAACAACATCCTTCTATCATAAACAGACAGATTCAGCAAGCAAAAAATCAGGACATAGCTGAACTCAACAGCGCTATCAGTCAACTGAATATAACTGACAGCTATTGCTGACTTCATTCTAAAATAGCAGACTAGAAATTCTACTCAAACTCACACTCAACATTAATAAGACAGACCACATTTTGGGTCATAAAACATACCTTAATATATATAAGAAATGACACAAGGTATGCTCTCAGACCACAAGAGCATTAGACTAGAAATCAATAGCAGAAACATGACTGGAAAATCCGAAAATATGTAGAGGTTAAAAAACACACAAAAGGGGAAAAAGAAATTTTAAGATAAATTTTATAATATTTTGAACTAAATAAAAAAAATTATCACACTTGGGGGAAATTTATAGCATTGAATGCAAATATTAGAAAAGAGGAAAGATCATATAAGAGATTAGATAGAAGAAAGATCAATTATTTAAGGTTCCACTTTAGAAAACTAGAAAAAAGGAGAAAATCAAATCCATAGTACGCAGACAAAAATAAATAATAAATATCAGAGCAGAAGTCAATGACACTGAAATCAGGAAATTATCTAGTTGTTCTCCACAAACTGAATCATTGAAAAGATCACATTAGATCATTAATAATAATAATAATAAATAAAATTAGTACACTTTTAGCCAGGTTAACTGAGGAAAAAAGAGAAGATACATATTATTGATATCATAAATGAAAGAAGGGACATTATTACAGATCTTAAGAACATTAAAAGGATAATAAAAGATATTATAATTTCCCCAAATTTGATAATCTTTATGAAATGGATCAATTTGTTGAAAGATACAATCTGCCAAAACTTATACAAGAAGAAATAGACAATCTAAATATCCAGTAAAGAAACTGAATCAACAGTTAATAATCTTCCAAACCAGAAAACAAAAAGCCCAGATGGCTTCATTAGTGAATTTTATCAAATATTTAAGGGAGAAGTTATGCCAGTTATCTGTAATCCCTTCCAGAAGACAGAAGCAGAAGGAATACTTTCTAACTTATTCCATGAAACCACATTACTCAAATAGCAAAAGCAAAGACATTAAAAGAAAACTACAGACCAGTATCTCTCATGAACTTAAGATGCAAATATCCTCAACAAACATTAACAAATCAAATGCAACAATGTATGAAAAGAATTGTACACACCATGTCCAATGGGATTTATTCCATGTAGGAAAGGATAGTTCAATACCTTAAAATCAATTAATGAAATTCATCACATCAATGGGCTAAAAAAGAAAAATCACATGATCCTATTGATTGATGAAGAAAAAGCATTTGATAATATCCAACACTCATTCATGATAAAAATTCTCAGGAAAACTGGAAATAAAAAGGAACTTCTTTGACTTGATAGAGAACATCTAAAAGAATCCTACAGCTAACCTCATGCTTAATGGTAAGAAACTAGAAGCTTTCTGGCTCAGACCAGAAACAAAGCAAGAATGTCCTCTCTCACCAATACTTTTCAACACTGTAATGGAAGGCCAGCTTAATGTAGTAAGACAAGACAAGGAAATAAAGGTATATAATTTGGGAAGAAATAAAGATTTTGTTTGTCATAGATGATATGATCATTATACAGTATCATTTACATTAGCAGAAAAAAGTGAAATACATAGGTGTAAATCTAATAAAACATGTACAAGATCTCAATGAAAAGAACTACAAATTTTGATGAAAAAAATCAAAGAACTAAATAAATGGAGAGCTATTTCATGTTCCCAGATAGAAAGACTCAGTAATACCAAGGTATCAGTTTTTCCTTACTGTCCTACAGATCCAACAACATTTCAATCAAAATCACAGCTAGTTACTTTATAGATATCAACAAACTGATTCTAGGTTTATATGGATTAATAAAAGTCCCAGAATGGACAACACAATATTGAAGAAGAATAAAGTTGGAAGACTGACAACTACCTGACTTCAAGACTTACTATAAAGGTGTCATAATCAAGATAATATAGGTGAAAGAACAGACAAACAGAAAACCCATAAACAGACCCACATAATTATAGGCAACTGATCTTTGACAAAAGAACAAAGGCAATAAAATGGAGAAAAGATAAGTCTTTATAATAAATGTTGCTGGAATGACTGGACATCCATTCATTTTAAAAAAAGGACTCTAAGTCTAGATCTTTCACAAAAATTAACTAAAAATTGATCATAAACCTGAAAGTAAAATGCAAAACTATGAAAACATAGGATAAAATCTAGATGACTTTGGTATTGCAATGATGTTTTAAGCTATAACACCAAAGGCACAATGTATGAAAGAAATATTTGATAAACTAGACTACGTTAAGATTAAAGACTACTCTGCAAAAAACAATGTAAAAATAATAAGAAAAACTACAGACTAGGAGAAAATATATGCAAAAGATGTAAAGGATAAAGAGCATTATCCAGAATATACAAAGAACACTTAAAATTCAATAGTAAGAAAACTAACATGAGAAAAAAAAAATGGGCCAAATATCTAAACAAACAATTCACCAACAGATGACAAGCAAGCTTATGAAAAGATGCTCCATATCATAGGCTGTTAGGAAACGCTAATTAAAGAAATATCTCTACATACTCTTTTAAATGGCCCAACTCTGGAACACTGCCAACATCCAGTGTTGGGGAGGATGTGGAGCAACAGTTTTCATAAAATGCTACTGGAGATGCAAAATGGTATTGCAGTTTTGGAAGACAGTTTGGTAGTTTTTAAATTTTTTTTAACAAAACAACATACTCTTATCATATGATCCAGTAAATTGCACTCACTTGTATTTATACAAAGGAGATGATAACTTAGGTTCACACAAAAACCTGGACATGGATGTTGATAGCAGCCTTATTCGTAACTGCCAAAACTTGGAAGCAACTAAGATGTCCTGCAGGTGAATAGATTCACACACTATAGTACATCCAGACAATGGAACAGTATTTACCACTAAAAGGAAGCCATAAAAACACATGGAGGAACCTTAAATGCATTTTACTAAGTAATAGGAGCCAATATGACAAGTCTACATACTGTATAATCCAAACTACATGACATTTACTGAAGACAGTGAAAAGAACAGTAGCTGCTGGCGAGCAGGTGGGAGGGAGAGAGGAAGGATGAAGACGCAGAGCACAGAGGGTTTGAGACTACTAAAACTGTTGTGTGTGACACCACAGTGGTGAATACATGTCATTGTATCAATACATTTTTCAAAATCCATAGGCTATACAACAGAAAGAGGGAATCCTGAAGCAAACTATGGACTTTGAGTGATAATCAAGTTTCAACGTAGGTTCACTGATTCTAACAAATGTACCATGTAACAAACTCCTTGCTAGAGGATGAAGATAATGGGAGAAGCTACTCATGAGTGGGGAAAATAGCTGTGCTGTTTCCTCAATTTTTCTGTGGACCTAAAGCTGCTCTAAAAGAAACCCCAGTGTTATTATATATAAAAAATAATTATACAAGAGTGATTTTGTCCAATTCAATCAAAATACTAAAATCCACTGATGTGTATACTTTAAAAGAGCAAATGTGATGTTTTATGAATTAAATTTTAATAGCATGTTTAAGCGGTTTAATGGCTCAGCTGTATTCAATTCTTGGTGATTCCATGGACTGTAGCCTGCCAGGCTCCTCTGTCTGTGGAACTCTCCAGGTGAGAATACTGGCGTGGGTAGCCATTCCCTTCTCCAGGGGATCTTCCTGACCCAGGGATCAAACCCAGGTCTCCTGCATTGTAGGCAGATTCTTTACCATCTGAGCCACCAGGGAAGCCCCTTAATCTTTTCTACTACTTTGCAATAGACTCTTTTCTACTTCCTATATGGCTGGACTCTGCTTCTGACATATTCTTTCCCTCCCAAGTGAGTCACCAGCCTAACAAATCTCTCTCATGTGTATAGTCTGCCCATTGCTGCCCTCGCCCCGATGCTGCCACCAACTGGCTTCCTACTGCTCAGTCCCCACCTCTTATAAAAAAAAAAAACTGAGCGTCTTTGGTAGACTCACCTAGGCTGAAAGAAAGGACACTAGCGCTTCTGGTTTGCTCTTGCACAGCTGCTTTATTTCAGCAAAGAGCATTTCTGTCATCTTCTTGATGACAATAAGGATAAATCAATGGGAAAAATAAAAATTCCACTTATAATGTACATAATAACAAAGTCTCAAACATAAAAGTGTGGAATTAAAAAAATAGACAAGTTTATGACCAAAGTGGGTTATTAGGGGAAAGGAAAAAAAGTAAGTTGGGGGAGAGGAATATATGTATTATTTTTCAGATGGCTTTATTTTCTCATCCCCAAAGTGAGAGGGCATTTTTTCTCTTTTTTTCCCTTCTTTTCAGGGATTCATTTCTGTATACTTTTATGAGCCAACCAAGCTATACAAAATATATTTTTAATAATACAAGATTGTGTATTATATATCAAATTACCCTACAGTGTATGTAATTTTTACTTTATACATATATTTTCATTTACTTAAAAGAAACATATAGTTTATCTTAAAACAAAAGTTTAATTTATATTAAATTATTTAAATTTTCTCCAGTGTTCCCAAATTACATAAATGGGTAGTTACTATGCAAATTATTTTAATATCAAAGAAAAATCACAAGCGAGTGGTTACTTATGTTTATAACATTAAAATGCTGGTGTTAATATTAGCATTTAATTTTAAAATGAATTTAGAATTATAAAAAGGTCCGTACAGTCAAAGTTATGGTTTTTCCAATAGTCATGTATGGATGTGAGAGCTGGACCATAAAGAAGGCTGAACACTGAAGAACTGATGCTTTCAAACTGTGGTGCTGGAGAAGACTCTTGAGAGTTCCCTTGGACAGCAAGGGGATCAAACCAGTCAATCCTGAAGGCAATCAACCCTGAATATTCATTGGAAGGACTGATGCTGAAGCTGAAGCTCCAATACTCTGGCCACCTGATGCGAAGAGCCGACTCACTGGAAAAGACCCTGATGTTGGGAAAGACTGAGGGTGGGAGGATAAAAGGGTGACAGAGGATGGGATGGCATCACCGACTCAATGGACATGAGTTTGCGCAAACTCCGGGAGATGAAGAGAAGGACAGGGAAGCCTGGGGTACTGCAGTCCATGGGGTCCCAGAGTAGGACATGAATAAGTGAATGAACAACAACAGAATCAAAAAATAAAGGTGGAACTGTACAGGTAGCATTCAAAAAACAAAAAAATTACAGCAAATGTCATGTTAAGAAGTCCATTTCCAAAATATACATGCTATGCACTATAACTGGGAGGAAAGATTCCTTATGGAGGATATGTAAAGGAAAAATTTAAAAGACCAATAGAATGAACCACACTAAAACACATTATTTAAGGACATAAAAAAGCAAGTCAATGAGTAGCAGAAGTTACTTGCAATACAGATAACTTACAAAGAACTTGTATCAAGAATATAAAAAGAAAAAAAAGAATATAAGAAGAACTCTATGTTAATGTTTTTCCAAAAAGGCAGATCAATATAAAACTGGCGACAGAAATGAATAGGCTCTTCAAAAAGAGAACATACAATGGTAAAGAAATATACAAAGAACTCAAACTCATTATAATCAGGGAAATGTAAACTGATACCACAAGGAGATGCTGCTGCTGCTGCTGCTAAGTCGCTTCAGTCGTGCCCGACTCTGTGCGACCCCATAGACGGCAGCCCACCAGGCTCCCCCGTCCCCGGGATTCTCCAGGCAAGAACACTGGAGTGGGTTGCCATTTCCTTCTCCAATTATACACCTAATATAATGACTCTAGTTTAAAAGTTGACAATATATATCTAAGCTGGCAAGGATACTGATCAACTAGAACACACATATACTACTGTTTTCAAAGTTCAAACTGGTAGCGTAAGTGGGTTGAATGGTGACCCCCTCAAAAGGTACGTCCATGCTGTATCCCTTAGAACCTGTGAAGGCAACCTGATTTGGAAAAAGAGTCTGTGACTATAATGAAGTTAAGGATCTTGAGATCACTTCGGATTATCTACTAGGCCCTAAATCCAATGACAAGAGTCTTTATAAGACAGCAGAGAAGACACAGACATAGAAGAGAAGGCCATGTGAAGACAGGCAGAGGCAGGATGAGAAAAAGAAGGGATTTTCCCCTATAGCCTTCAGAGGGATTTCAGCCTGCTGATACATTGACTTTAGACTTCTAACCTCCAGAATTATGAGCTAGTAAATGTCTCTGGTTGTAATCCACTGAATCTATGGTGATTTGTTACAGCAGCCCTAGGAAACGAATACAGGCAGTATCTAGTACAGTTGAACATATACATTCCTTGTGAATGATCAATTCTACTTCTATCCAAGAGACAATGAGCCATATATAAGACAAAAATATGAGAAGAACATTCATATTACCATTATTTGCAACAGTCCCAAAGAGAAAACCACTTAGATATCCATCAAAAATAGGATGGAAAGATAAACTGTGATATATTCATTCAACTGAATAATATACAGTAATCAAAATAAAAAACTGCAGCTACGCACAACATGGATTTATCTAATAAACTTATTCTGAACACAAGAAGGTAACACAAAAGAATTTACTTTCATTTATATGAAGTTCAAAATAAGTAAAATTAATCTACAACGTTAGAAGTTAAAATAGTACCCTGGGAAAGTGGGGATGGAATGGTTTTAACATACATAATGTTAGAATTTTGCACTGCAAAATAAGAAATCACAATTTCAAGCACATATGGAACATTTATAAAAATTGGCCACTTCAATGACAAAAGCAGCATTCTAAACAATAAATGGTGAGCTATACAAATGTCACATTTACGGATGGTGATATTTAATAAAGTTGAGAAACAAACCTCAAATTTACCTATACGTTTATTAAAGTCCCAATCAAATTTGTGTTTTGGAATTTGATAGGCTGATCTTAAAATTCAAGTGAAAGACTAAAAGACCAAGAATACCCAAGAAAATTCTGAAGAACAATGAGATAGTTAGATTTGATGCTCTAGATATATAAACTAGTGATTTTATAACTTTTATATTGCTACAGGAGTAGTAAATAGATCAAATAGAGGGCCCAGAGGAAGACTCAGGCCTGTAATAAAACCTGACGCACATCTCCTATGTCACTAATATCAGTGCGAAGGAGGACCACTGAAAGAGCTGACAAAAACAAAAACAAAAAACATCTGCTTAGCGTCCTTGGAGAGCTACAAAGTAGTGAAGAAATACAGGTCAGGATTTGGGGAGTGACAAGTCTGGAGGAATGAGCCCAGGTCTGGGGGCTACTTTCCCAAGGAGTTATTTGCTGATTCTGGAGATGGCAGCTAAGAGACTTCAAGGCATGAGGCTCAGTGAACCATCAGGGATCTTGCAGGCTATGCACTAGGAGTGAGGGTATGTCCAATGAGAGAGGCCCCTGCGTGCACTACAGCTCAGGTCTACAGCCACCAAAAGGGCTAACGGGACAACATCAAGGGTTGGCAAAGATGGGAAGCGACAGACTTTCAGGCATGGCTGGTGGGGCTGTAAATTGGTTCATTCACTTTGGAAAATACTTTTGCCTTATCTACCGAAGTTGAAGATATGTATTCCCTAGGTGCCTTCAATTCTACTCCTAGGTAGATAGGCAACAGAAATATAAACCAAGGTACACAAAGACTTTTATAGGAATAGTCACAGTAGCATAATTTGTCATGTTCCCCTACTGGAAACACACAAAAAGTCTATGCTTAGTAGAATGGATAAACAACTTGTGGTATTTTTAGGCAACAGAGTACTATTTGGCGATGTATTGATAAATGAATGAACTATATAAAATATACATACCTTACAAAGATAACACTGAACAAAAGCCAGATATCAAGGTTTATACAAATAGCATTCCATCTGTATAAAGGTCAAAGAGCACACTATTTGATTCCTTTTGTATAAGAGTTGAACACTAGTAAAAACTGTAGTATTCAGTGATACATATTAAAGCATTAAAACTAAAGAGAAGAGCAAAGAAGACATGCGAGAGCAGTGGTGACCTGCTGGGGGAGAGGCACTAGCAGGGCTGTGGTGGTCTTGCAAAAAGCAATGGCCTATTTCTTGGACACACAGATGCTTTGTGATAAACCAATATGCAGTACATGTTTAAAATTTGTGTACTTTTCTTTACATATATGTGTATCTTTCAATAATCAAAAAGGTAAAAAAACATCAGTGGATATGGATGATGGATTTTATCATTCCATAAGGGACACTGGATTAACTGAACAGAAATATGGCAAGAGTATATCAAATATTTACTTCCTATCACACACAAAAATCAACTGGAGGTGTATTAAAAACCTAGGAAAAGCAAAAATCTTTTAAATTTTACTAGAAAATATGGGATATATCATCATATTCTATGAGATAAACTTAATTCCTGTAACATGAAGTCTAAATACACAGCTTGTATTCATCGTATTCTATGGGATAAATCATCATATTCTATGGGATACAGTGAATTCCTGAAGAAAATACAATAATATGATCAGTAAAAGCAAAGGGTGAGTTGACCATATTATGATTAAAACTCTTCTCTAAGATAAAGTGGAAAGACAAACCACACATGGAGAACTTTACAGTCTCCTGAATCAGAGAAGGCAATGGCACCCCACTCCAGTACTCTTGCCTGGAAAATCCCATGGATGGAGGAGCCTGGTGGGCTGAGTCCGTGGGGTCGCAAAGAGTTGTACACAACTCAGCGACTTCACTTTCACTTTTCACTTTCATGCATGGAGAAGGAAATGGCAACCCACTCCAGTGTTCTTGCCTGGAGAGTCCCAGGGACAGGGGAGCCTGGTGGGCTGCTGTCTATGGGGTCATACAGAGTCGGACACAACTGAAGTGACTTAGCAGCAGCAGTATCACTGAAATAGTTTATAAAAACAAAGGTAAACAAAATCTACTTTCCTGGCCATTCTTTGTTTTATTCTTATATCAAGCTGTGTATTTAGACTTCATATTACTGGCCTGTCACAAACTTTGATGTTACAACACTGACTTACACTGAGATAAACTGGCCTTAGGAATTCTGATATTTGGTTTCCTGGAAGAGTATTATCACAGATACAATTTTACGACCTCCTGCAGCATCTCTGTACAAACAAACTTGCTGGAACAGTCACTTGGAGGGCTCTGTACCAGGAGAAATTTTATTTTTTTAAACAGACAAAGTGAACCCTGTAACAGACTATGATTATTTCCTTCTAAAGGACAGAAATGGTATGGACCTAACAGAAGCAAAAGATATTAAGAAAAGGTGGCAAGAATACATGGAAGAACTGTACAAAAAAGATCTTCAGGACCCAAATAATCATGATGATGTGATCACTAATCTAGAGCCAGACATCTTGGAATGTGAAGTCAAGTGGGCCTTAGAAAGCATCACTACGAACAAAGCTAGTGGAGGTGATGGAATTCCAGTTGAGCTGTTTCAAATCCTGAAAGATGATCCTGTGAAAGTGCTGCACTCAATATGCCAGCAAATTTGGAAAACTCAGCAGTGGCCACAGGACTGGAAAAGGTCAGTTTTCATTCCAATTCCAATGAAAGGCAATGCAAAAGAATGCTCAAACTACCGCACAATTGCACTCATCTCACATGCTGGTAAAGTACTGCTCAAAATTCTCCAAGCCAGGCTTCAGCAATATGTGAACCATAAACTCCCTGATGTTCAAGCTGGTTTTAGAAAAGGCAGAGGAACCAGAGATCAAATTGCCAACATCTGCTGGATCATGGAAAAAGCAAGAGAGTTCCAGAAAAACATCTATTTCTGCTTTATTGACTATGCCAAAGCCTTCGACTGTGTGGATCAAAATATACTGTGGAAAATTCTTAAAGACATGCGAATACCAGACCACCTAACCTGCCTCTTGAGAAATCTGTATGCAGGTCAGGAAGCAACAGTTAGAACTGGACATGGAACAACAGACTGGTTCCAAACAGGAAAAGAAGTACGTCAAGGCTGTATATTGTCACCCTGCTTATTTAACTCATATGCAGAGTACATCATGAGAAACGCTGGACTGGAAGAAACACAAGCTGGAATCAAGACTGCAGGAAGAAATATCAATAACCTCAGATATGCAGATGACACCACCCTTATGGCAGAAAGTGAAGAGGAGCTAAAAAGCCTCTTGATGAAAGTGAAAGAGGAGAGCGAAAAAGTTGGCTTAAAGCTCAACATTCAGAAAGCGAAGATCATGGCATCCGGTCCCATCACTTCATGGGAAATAGATGGGGAAACAGTGGAAACAGTGTCAGACTATTTTGGGGGGCTCCAAAATCACTGCAGATGGTGACTGCAGCCATGAAATTAAAAGACACTTACTCCTTGGAAGAAAAGTTATGACCAACCTAGATAGCATATTCAAAAGCAGAGACATTACTTTGCCGACTAATGTCCATCTAGTCAAGGCTATGGTTTTTCCCGTGGTCATGTATGGATGTGAGAGTTGGACTGTGAAGAAGGCTGAGCGCCGAAGAATTGATGCTTTTGAACTGTGGTGTTGGAGAAGATTCTTGAGAGTCCCTTGGACTGCAAGGAGATCCAACCAGTCCATTCTGAAGAAGATCAGCCCTGGGATTTCTTTGGAAGGAATGATGCTAAAGCTGAAGCTCCAGTACTTTGGCCACCTCATGAGAAGAGTTGACTCATTGGAAAAGACTCTGATGCTGGGAGGGATTGGGGGCAGAAGGAAAAGGGGACAACCGAGGATGAGATGGCTGGATGGCATCACTGACTCGATGGACGTGAGTCTGAGTGAACTCCGGGAGTTGGTGATGGCCAGGGAGGCCTGGCGTGCTGCGATTCATGGGGTCGCAAAGAGTTGGACACGACTGAGCGACTGAACTAAACTGACTGATTGGTAACTAAGAGACACTTGAGGAGAAGGCGATGGCATCCACTCCAGTATTCTTGCCTGGAAAATCCCATGGACGGAGGAGCCTGGTCGGCTGCAGTCCATGGGGTCGCTAACAGTCGGGCACAACTGAGCGACTTCACTTTCACGCACTGGAGAAGGAAATGGCAACCCACTCCAGTATTCTTGCCTGGAGATTCCCAGGGACAGAGGAGCCTAGTAGGCTGCCATCTATGGGGCTGCACAGAGTCAGACACGACTGAAGCGACTTAGCAGCAGCAGCAGCAGGAGACACTTGACTAAATCTATGGACTACCGCTGGAAAGGTACCTAACTATGTGGTTTTACTTCAATTCTTAATCTCTTTCCAATCCTTACTGTCTTTTCAACCAGATTTTTTAGGTGATTTATTTCATCCTACTGTGTGTATGTGATTGTGTACACACACACAAGCACATATACACACACAGAGAGGCATATAACATTAATATAAAGGAAAAATCTAATAGATATTTATTATATTAAAGTTTATAATTTCTGTTGATCAAAAGATATCATTACGAGAATAAATGGCAAGCTACAGAGTAGAATAAGATGTTGGAAATATGCATAACAAAAGGCTCAAATCCAAGAATATAAGCAACTTCCACAAATTAGTAAAAAGAAAAAAAGATAATTGAAAAGAAAAATGAACAAAGTTGGTAGACAGCAGAGCTAAAGTTCCAATCTGATGTCTTGCTTTATTTTACTTCAAAAAATTATCATTTTACTTATTTGTAATGCTATCACCTAGCAACAGTGACAATCACTGTTTACACTTTGGTCTTGGTAGAAAATCTTCTATTTCCTTTCTTTTTTCAGGGGAACGGGTGGATGCTAATAACCTTCTCTATATAACACTTACATTTGCAATTTGTTGCAATTACAGAAATCAGATTATACCAAATACAGTATTTTACAATATTTTCCATATAATTAATACAAAACTATTTCAGAGATTATACTAAAACATGTTCCATGTAAAGTCTTTAAAAGATCTGCAATATACATCCACACAAAAAGTATCCCTGTGTATCTACTTCCCCACACCCTTACCAGCACCAAGTGCAGGCCTCTGGTTCAGACTCATAAATGGTGGTCAGAACACTTCCTCCTGGCTTCCTTCAAACATTGAGAACAAAGAAATTAAGAAGGAGCAAAATAATGAGGAAACAGAAATGCCAGGGAATGAAAAGGGTGTGTGATGGAGTTTAGAAAAGAAACAAGTGGCTGAAAGTGAACAAAGGAATGAGGAAATGGGAAAGGGGTTAATTTTTTTTTTTTTTAAGTAGGACATCTTTCAGGAATATTCCTATTAATCAGGCCATGACTCAGAGATAACTATACTAATGACTGAGGAGCAAGATGTAGTTTCTGACTTCATAATTTGATTGAGAGTGGATAAAGGAGGGCTAGACTGAGGTGACTTAGCAGTAGCAGAACCAATCCCACCACGACTGGATACCTTAACTTAAGCTTTAACTTTTGGAGTTTGGGTTTCTTCTCCTCAATTTTTAGTCAGTTTCCTCTCACCAGAGCTGAATTTTATCTGAGAAAAATTCCCAAACTTCACTTGGAGTTTTTAGAGTAGAACAAAGCATGTGCTTCACACTTTCAAAGAATATGTTCAGGCTCTGGTTGCAGTTGAATAATTTCAAAATGGCTTCATTTAAAGACTTCATATAAATATGAAAAAATTTATGAACAAAAATTTAATCTATAAAGTAAGCTGAGAGCAGAAGAATTGATGCTTTTGAACTGTGGTGTTGGAGAAGACTCTTGAGAGTCCCTTGGACTGCAAGGAGGTCCAACCAGTCCATCCTAAAGGAGATCAGTCCTGAATGTTCATTGGAAGGACTGATGTTAAAGATGAAACTCCAATACTTTGGCCACCTGATGCAAAGAGCTGACTCATTGGAAAAGATCCTGATGCTGGGAAAGATTGAGGGCAGGAGAAGCAGGGGACAACAGAGGATGAGATGGTTGGATGGTATTACAGACTTTTGATGGACAGGGAGGCCTGGAGTGCTGTGGTCCATGGGGTCACAAAGTGTTGGACACGACTGAGCGACTGAACTGAACCGGGAAGCATACACTCAAAAAAGAAGTGTTGAAGAAAAAGAGTCTGAGTTTTTGTGATTCTATAAAAAGCTTGGTCTGTAAGACAGTCCCTGAGTCAGTATCTGAGAAATAACAATGTTTTAGTGCTCAGATATTCACATAACAGAGAACCACAAAAACAGGATTAAAAGATGGAATTTGGATACACACTGATGACCTGAACTATGTTATGCAAATGCTTTATTGTGTTTCTTGGGCTTTAAGGGACACTGAAATAATTAATGTACACGTGAAAGGATTACAGCAGAATAGCTGGCTCCATGCTGGTATGCTATCACAGGGAAACCAAGACAGCAAAAGGAATATGGAAATCAACACAGCTCTACAACCCTGATTATGCTCACCCACTGTTTGCCCACATATTTCCTTCTTTGGAGAAAAAAAATAAAGAAATTAATTCCCCAAACTCTTAGAGAAGACAGAATCTAGACAGACAAAAGCATATCTACATAAAAACTATGAGGACTAATACATAAAGTTTTAAAATATTAAAAGCCAAAGCAATAACCTAAAATAAAATACGTCCTTTAACTGCTTTTGCTAGTGGTCTGCAATGCATTTTCCACAGTTCCCCAAGATAAAAAGGCAACTGTCAGCATCCATTCCCACGTTTTTCTCATGAATATATATCAAGGGAAGTACAACAAAGTCTGCTTTGGATTAGAGTTATGAACATCAGATTTCAAAAGAACAAAATGTTTTAGGAGTTTATTCCAGCTTCGTCTCACCAAACCCTAAAAATGTGGGGAAAGTAGAATTCTATAGTTCTGAGTTGTCTTAAAGATTTTACAAAGTAGAGAGGCAATGACATTTTCATATATTATTCTAATTGGAAAATAAAAAAGAATAATGGACTACATCCCAACACTTAAAAATACTTTTGATAGTGTTTTCCAATTACCAACAGTGATGACTATGGATAACATAGATGAAGAAATTAACGAGCAGTATTATTTTTTCTTATTATGTTTAAGGCCATCTCCAGTATTACCAATCAGACTTGACTTGATGTTTGAGAAAAGAACATCATAAAATTACAAGGTAGGCTTAAAAAGTATGCACAAGTGATAAAGGAGTCTTAATGAATAGTAATAGATTTATTATTTTAATTTGAAGCATAAGACATCACCACAGGAATCAAGAAACTGATATATTTTTAGATGTACATTAAGTACTTATACATTGAATGGCAAGTTACTGTGGAAACTTTCATTCTTTGGAAACTTTAACTGGATTTATGTGCTAGAATTAGCTGATGAGTTGCAAGTTCTGAAGTGGTAAACTCATTAGCATTAAATCACAAAATATATTTCTTTATAAATATAATGCATTTATCTTATATAAAATATGTATTGGTAAACATTTGTTTTCCTCTAGCTATATGTAAATAGTGACAAAAGAAATTAATGTATGCATGCTTCTTATATCTTCTCTGTAATTGAAAACATCTTAAAATTTTATTTCACTGGACAGCAAATTAAAGAAGAGAAATGATGACCTTTATAACTAAGGACTTTTTCCTCTCCTACTCTCTATACTGACAAAAGCATCTTTCTTTTTATGAGGTCCTTTAGGTCAGTGTCAATTTTTTTCCCCCATTTCTGTATCTCTTTAGATACCCTGGTATCAAGCACAGAGTAGAATGAGCCCTCAAAATATCTTTTGTCTTGATTCAACATTCAAATAAGTGAAAAATGTTGTCATATTCTCTCCAAATATGCAATGTCTTTAAAATATTATATCCAAAGATTATGGAATAACAAACAGCTATAAAAATAAAAATACATACTGAGATATCATAGCTAAAATTCTGATGGCAACTGCTTAACTCAAGTGTGATAATTCTCATATATCTTATACTTTGTAGGCACTTTGTGTTACAGAAGGCAAATGGTGATTAAACCTCATTATTAAAAAGAAGTCCCTTAAATAACAAGATATATATGAAAAAAACAAAAAAAAGAACTTCTTTGGTTCAAAAGCCATATACTTTTAACCCAGGAAACACTCAAAATGTATGAATAGGTAACTTATCTCCATATGGGATATTTGTTCATCAACTTTTTATCAATCCTATATACAAAAGAAATGCTAAAGAGGACTGGTCTGTATTTTAATGGAAATACTAACACCTGAAGAAAAATAAAATATTTAAAAGGACCAAGAAGCCAGAATTCTTGTGTACCCCAAAAATGTACAAAATTAGAAGTACATTTTAATATGCCAGATCTTATTTTAATCAGCTATTGGGGATTTCTCACGTCCTTCTCTTTATTTTCTACCCTATTAGGATGATATTTAACATCTGCTATTGGCATGTCAGTCTGCAAACTCTGCCTCTTGCAGGAAAACAATGGTGTCTTCTCCATTTCCCCAATACACACACCACACTCCAGATCAAAGTCACTGCTTTATATGGCCCTTAATTATTCTCCACAATCAACTCTGACTCATGATGGTGCCTTTATCATCCTAAAAATCCTTATTTATACTTGTTAGAATTTTATGCAATAGGGAGATGACAACCCTGAATCAGCTCTCCAGACAGGCATATCAAGGATGCTTTTTCATTCACTCAGTGCTTAGAAGAGATTAAGTTATGCAATAGCCTCCAGAATTCTGTAAGAGCAGAGAGGCCACATCACCAGGACACTTCTTGGCTCCAGAACAAACTGATTTAGAGCCCAGCTGCAAAATCACTCACATTTGCCAAGAGAGATTTTGAGTATTCTTTGGGACCCACCCCTCACACAAACAATGATTCAAACAAAATGAAAACAAAACAAAACAGGCTGACTCACTCCAACACTCTTAGCTCCATCCTGTAGGAAGAAGGCTATAAAATAGTGTGATGACTAGCCTAGGGATTTCCTGGTTATTTTCATTTTCAGAGCCTCTGTCTAGTGTAAAAAGTATCAAATGGGGTCTAATTAGACCTGAACACACAGACCTGCTCAAACATCTTATTGTTCTGAGTGGTACAACAGGGTTATTTAAAAAATTCTCAAATCAGTAGTTAAGAAAGTAATGAAGTCAGTTTACCCCAAGCCCCATCAGTTATTTGTATCAGATATTAAAATGATAATCCATTGCCTGTTCACAGAGCACTCACCTCATTGTCTGACTCCACGAGAACTTGATCATATTCACTAAGCGCTACTAGAAACATGATAGAGGTGACGTTTTCAAAGCAGTGTATCCATTTTCTTCTCTCTGACCTCTGGCCCCCTACATCGACCATTCTGCAAGGTTAATGACATTCATATTAATGGCACATAAAGAAAAGCATCAATATAGCTTTACTTATAAACTTAAGAAATGTACTTTCTGAAGAGAATGGTCACCAAAGTCAATTCAATTAGTATTTATTGACCATCTACTAATTTGCTTTTACCCAAAATCAAAGTCAAGACATTCCACATAATAAATCATTGCAGTTATTAAAAGATTACCTGGCATGTATGAAAATTATGACTTTGTAAAAAAAAAAAAAAGAAAAGAAAGAAATCCTGTGCTAAGCCAAGCAAAGAAGGTATTTTATTTGACCAAGCACAGAAGAGTCAGAAACAAAATGAGTTTTATTTGTGTTCACCTCTAATGGCAAATACGGTCTTCAGTTTCTTTTCCTATAAAATGAGAATGAAGATCTTCATGTATTTCTCAAGGAAGCTAGAAATGTTACCCAGAAGCTAGAAGTATTACCCAGAAAGAGTAGCAGTAGTGAAGGAGAAAGTAGTAAATTTTCATTCTATTTTCCTATGTAAATTTAGGCTAGGTTAATCAAATGCGTTTAAAAGATGTAAGATGCCATACATTTCAACATGAGCGTGTAAATGCAAGTAAATTTGCAAACACAACCCCACTGATCTTCAAGCGTTTGAGGCTTTTTTTCTTCCAATATTGACAATAATTTGTACAATCATGCCGATAGCATGGTGCAATAAGCCTTACGCACAAATCAACTTGCTATGCTGCTAGAAGTCATGAGTATAGAATTAAAATGCTGTAAGAAGCCACCATATGAATTATTTCAAGAATTTGCTTTTTACACATCAACTCTGTGCTAACTCGTTGCTCAGGAACTGACATCAATTAACTTTAATGCTAATGTCCACATGAAAATATCTAGCAGAACTTAATATTGAATCTAAGTTTCTTCAAACTGTTGACTAAAATGTACACAACGTCTACAAGATAAATATTTTCAGAAATTGAGAGTTTTAGGTACAAAAGTTTGAGAGTAGGGTTCTGAAAGTGTTTGTTGAGAACTGTAGTTGTTCTTGGTGTCTTCCTGGCTCTCAGTGTCAAACCTAAATTAAGAAATCAAGGTTGTTCCAGTGATTGTTTTGAAAAGTGTTCATGAAAGAGATATCTGAGGGGCAAAACGATGGATCCATGGGGACCTATGAACTACAGACATCAAAACTAGATTCTTAGACATCAAAACTAGAATCTTATATAAATATTAAAATGCTAGCTCTTCTCTGGTATTGAGTGAATAGTATGTTCATTTATATGAAATCCTCATTTCCTGAAATCCTGTCATGCTAAGCTCTATAACATGCTTTTGATTGTAGCAAAAAATTATTATTCTGTCATTATTTTTATTGAAGTACCAAAATATGTCCTTTAAAAGCTAGTGCACAAAATTAAAAAAAAAAAAAAGCTAGTGCACAAAATGAAGGAAACAACCTCCCAAGATGGAATAGTGACATGGTTTCAGATTTCACTAATCATAAAGCAAAGAGGAGATGATCCATGAAATGCTACATGTGTTCTGAAAATATTCTAACAAGGTTAGAAGCAGATGGAAATGTGGTGTTTCAAATTAAAGATCTCTAAATGCTATGAACTCAAAACTTAATCCAGAATGCTAAAGATATAAGGAACCTTAGTGATCATCTAATGTAACCATTTTATTAATGAAAAAAATGATGCTCAGAAGTTATTTCCAAAGTGTCTTTATGGACACTTTCTCTTTATGGATATGTCTAACAGAGTAGTGTATGGCAGCCAGATGCCACCGCAGGTGCTGAGACTGATTAGAATAAAACACACAGTGCTTTGCAGGCAATGATGAAGGACCTGCTTATCAGAGTAACATGGCAGAGTCACACTGTAGAAGTTACGTTAACTCCCACTTCACAACCTTGTATTCTATGTAGCTGCCTTAAATGGGTTGGGTTCTTCCAAGTAACTCAACTTTCTAGACCCAAAAGCATATTCACATGGTTTCATTCCTCCACGCACCATGTGGCTTGTATTCTAACTAAAAGTACATCTGAGCGATTGTGTAATAAGAGGTTAAATGAAAGCAGTCTTATTTTTTGTCATCTTAGAAAAAATTAGACTACTTCTGCTGAAGACCCAGAAAGAATAGCAGTAGTGAAGGAGAAATTAATAAATTTTCATTCTATTTTCCTATGTAAATTTAGGCTAGGTTAATCAATGCATTTTCAAAACCATGCAGTTTTAAATTTTTGAAGCAACTTATTTTGATTTCACTGATTTCTAAGTGATTTAATCTGAAATAAGAAACCAGTTCATGCATTTTTCTTCTACTTCCTCTCTCAGGGACACATTACTTCATTTGTGTATCTAATGATAATAATTGGTATAAAGGTGTTATTGTTTTAAAGTCTAGACGATTTCAATATATATTCACCAACATGCTCTAGGTGTAAGAGCTCAGAAGTGGATTTTCTGGACTCAGTTACTACCTGAAAATGACACTTTGTAAATCGAAGGGGTATTCGATGATCCCTGTGGTGGGGACTCGAACTCTGAGCACATCTTGTTGCGTAGGCAGGTAGGCAGGGTCGGCAACGCGGTCCAAGTCATTAAGATAGCTGGAGGAGGGAAGACAGTGAGAATGTCAGTGACGCCATCGTACATGGCCTACTGATGGAGAAGGAAGGGAAACAATGCATCCTAAGAGAAAAGAAAGAGAAAATCACAAAGTGACAGATGCCGTCAGCCTTCCACAAGTCATAACAAGGCTGTCCATCTACGATGATCCGGTTCACAGTATTTCTCATTTCTTCTCTTGCAATCAAATAGAACCCAGACCAAAAGTAAAGGGGGAGAAGAAAAGAATTAAATCAGTCTCCTGCCCTCTACTTGTTTAGCAGGTCTGGTGATTGAGCAGGAGTTTTAAGCAAACAGCTTTTGAATTATGTACACAAATGTTATTTGTATAAATAAACAGATAACAGAGTGACATATAAGGTCTGGATGCATTTTTTTTTTCCTTTTTTACAGAACACCAGAGTCCTTTCCTGGAATGTATTTCCTTATAAGACAAGAGCATACTACGTCCTCAACTCTATCCAAAGTTTGAGTCATTCGCAATTAATGTGAAGCCACAAGATTTCTAGCTACTGAGGCATCAATATCTAATGCCAGATATTCCCAGTATATAGAATCATCACACCTAAACTTTAAATGTATCTGCTTATATAACATGTCTCCATTAAAAAAAAAAGAGGCTTTTCACTGTGAAATAATTTTAGACTCACAAGCAGCTGCAATAATATTACAGAGAATTCTCCTGTGTCCTTATTTAATTTCCCCCAAAACATCTTATGTGACCATAGTACATTATCAAAACCAAGAATCTGACATTGATCCAATAATATTAACTAAACTACAGACGTTATTAAGATTTCATCAATTTTTACACACATATATTTTTGGAGGGTATATACAACTATGAAATTTTATTTCACATAGAGATCTGTGCAGTCACCACCACAATCAGGATACAGAATTGTTCTGCTATCAGAAAAACTTCTTTGTGTTACTCATCCCAATTCTAACCCCTGGCAACCACACATATGTTCTCTACCAGTAGAATTTTGTCATTTCAAAAATGTTATATTTCATTCTCTAAAATTACAAAAATATGTGCAACTGTGAGAATCACATAATTGGTGAGAAATCACATAACTGATGAGAAACAGGTAAATATAACTGTTCTGCATGGTATCCTCATGATTTCAAAGAGACCCTATATTCCCTTTGGCCCTGAAAGGGATGGAGCACAGATAAGATTTCAAAACATGCAACTACAAAGGATATACAGAAAGTAACTAACATGTGAATAAGATTTAAAGAAAAGGTAGAACCATTATAGACATGAAAGAGACTATATCCTCAATACCTTTATGCCCACGAACAAGACAGAGTGAGTTCTGAGATACAGAACAGGGGATGTCTGGTGTGAGGCACAACTTAGCAAGAGCATAAAAACTCAGTTGACATGACCTATACAGGATAAGGATTTTGTCTCACCCTCTGTTATTCCTTACTACGTAAACGAGTGCCTGGCAAATAGTACTTCATGATTATTTGCTGATTGGATGGATGATTTCCTATGCTGAGAGTTAGTTTTAACATTATTCAAATATCCTTCTTACTAGTGGTGTTTCCATATCAATGATACGGTTAAATTTGAAACTGAGTAGTGAAAAAAATACCACAATAAGTCTCTAAGATTCATGGGATCATAAAACAGTAGAGCTAGGTCTGGCTTTAATAAAGAAATAAATTACCGCCTTTTTGCAGCTGTATCAATTCTTCAAGACAAAAAAGTATTAGTCTGGAAATTTTTAATACAAAACAACTAATGAATATTCTAGTGACCTTACCTCAAATATATCAGTGATTCTCTAGCTGGCAATTAGCTCTCTACTGACTGATAGGAATCAGCCTGATACTTTTAATTATTACAAAAGTAGCTAGGGGACAAAAAGAGGGAGAGGCTGGGAGAATATGAGCTTGAGAGGCAGGAAGGAAGTATAAAAATGGACTGGACTCCAAATGTGAGGCAATGTCTTGGCACAGTGTTGGAGGTGCCTGATGGGGTTAATGAGCCAATGTTCTGGGAGCTGGCCTGTATCTCATTCTACAGATAAACCAGCTCATCACTCCATAAATGTAAATATAACTGGTTACTCTGTATAATGGAGTATTCTGATTTACCAGGTACTGATTTGAAAAACTTGAAATGAACATACATTTTGAAATCTGCAAGATCATCATTTATTTAACTACCATATACAAAAATTTAATTCAGAGGAATCAGAGAACTTCCAGTTCCCATTGGCAAGCTTGTTTAGAAACAAGCTGCCCAATAAATCACTTCTACTCACTTCACCTTATCCAGAGGTCAGAACAGAAAGTGACCGAGTCTTGTACACAAGGGGTTCATGTGTTCCAGTGGGAAGAGAAATTGTGACTTTCTGCTTCTTGAAGATGAACTCAACAGACCACACCTTGCCACTTTGTTTTTAAATATGCATTTTGCACAGAGGGCTTCCCAGGTGGCACTAATGATAAAGAACCCACCTGCCAATGCAGGAGACATGAGATGTGGGTTTGATCCTTGAGTCAGGAATATCCCCTGAAGGCACGGCAAGATCCCCTGAAGGAGGGCATGGCGACCCACTCCAGTATCCTTGCCTGGAGAATCCCCATGGATAGAGGAGCTTGGAGGACTACAGTCCATGCAGTCAGAAAGAGTTGGACACGACTGAAGTGCCTTAGCATGCGGGCGCATGCACTTTGCACAGAATTGAAAGAACCCGCATATGAAGTGGGAGATTTCCTGTCACACTGCACGTGAGAACCTTGTAGGTCTCTCTCTCCAATTTAGAAGGGGAACTGAGCTCTGGGAAAAACACGATGGAGTAAGAGTCAGGATACACATCTGCAACTGAAAGCCACTGACCTGAGTTCAGAGGCTGCCCTAAAAGTACTGTCAGTGGTGTGTCTTCCTGAACCTCGGGCACTACTGAGATGGTAGCTAAATATCTGAAGCATTCACACTTGCAAGAATATTTTCCCCCTTCATCATTCTTTTGCTGCTTTTCAATATAACCATAGTTCAGAGAGTAACAATGTCAACCTAACAATTAGCTATACCGGGCGCTTGCTGCTTGCTAGGCTCTATTCTATCTATTCATTGCCCAGGTTTCAACATATTTCAAGGCAAGAAAATGGTCATTAAAGATTCTCATACATTTCCAATTAGCTGGAAAGCAAACTGCACTTCTTGCCTGACATCCTTGTTGTTTTGCTTCAGTTGGATGGTGTAAAGAAAGGTCCGGTTCATTGATATAGGCCAACAAAAGAAAAAAAAAACATACATGAAAGGAACTGGTATCAATGTTTGCTAGTTGCAACATACATTATCTAGAGCCAGAACCAAGTTAAACAAAATCCAACCTCAGTTCAGTTTAGTTCAGTCGTTCAGTCGTCTCCGACTCTCTTCGACCCCATGAATCACAGCACGCCAGGCCTCCCTGTCCATCACCAACTCCAAGAGTTCACTCAGGCTCATGTCCATCGAGTCAGTGATGCCATCCAGCCATCTCATCCTCTGTCATCCCCTTCTCCTCCTGCCCCCAATCCCTCCCAGCATCAGAGTCCTTTCCAATGAGTCAACTCTTTGCATGAGGTGGCCAAAGTACTGGAGTTTCAGCTTCAGCATCATTCCTTCCAAAGAAATCCTAGGACTGATCTCCTTCAGAATGGACTGGCTGGATCTCCTTGCAGTCCAAGGGACTCTCAGGAGTCTTCTGCAACACCACAGTTCAAAAGCATCAATTCTTTGGCGCTCAGCCTTCTTCACAGTCCAACTCTCACATCCATACATGACCACAGGAAAAACCATAGCCTTGACTAGATGGACCTTAGTCAGCAAAGTAATGTCTCTGCTTTTGAATATGCTATCCAACCTAGAACACCCCAAAACAAGACTAGAAAAACAGAACAACAAACCCTCCAACCAAACCAAAGACATCCGAACTCTCTTCTACAGGAGGATCTGGGTGGCTCAGAAGCTACACCAGGACTGAAGACTTGTTGCAGATAATTGGAGGAACTGGCAAAACGTGCCTAGATGAGCATCTTCACTGCCAAAGAGGCCAATGTGGACAGCTTCTACCTGCATAAGCCTCAGTCCCATGTGGCCCCCTCATTCTGGGCTTCAGGACTTGGGAGGGACTCACAGCACCTCTTGCATTTCACATTTGCTTAGGGAAAATAGTCACTCTATTCCCTTAGAAGTGGAATTCTAGCACGATAAGACTACTGCCTGCTCATTTGTTGATTCTTGTCTCATTCTGAGAAGAGGTAACAATGGAATAATCTCTTAACTGAATTGCACTTTCCACTGAAGCACCTCCAATTTGGGGGGAAAATTTTGATGGAATATGGGAGGGATGGGTTCATTCTGGATTATTCCATTCATTTAACCTTTAACAGAGAAACATTGAGGTCTGGACAAACTTATATTGCAGAGTAAATTCAGAGAGTTAATTATAGCTACAATTTGTTTTGTAGGAATGATTTTGAGTGGCTGCTGAGGTCATTCTTGGGGTGTTGTTATGGTGACAGGTACAAGGTACATTTCCAAGGCAATGTGTATGTAACAAGTGGCTTGTAGTAGCTCTTTCCTGATGTCAGAGAGAGAAAACTCCATGGTTCACATGGGACTTATTTAACTGTCTAGGAATGAACACTTATTTAGGATTGTGCCAGAAAATGGGAAGTTTAGTTGATTAAACTCATTTTACTCCAATCCATTCATGGGGATTTAATCACTTTTCACTGCTTTGAGACACTTAATAATTGAAAACTTCATAACTGCTTTTTTTAAAAAAAAGACTCAACATTTTCCCCACAGACGATTGCCCATTTAGGGTTCTCACATTCCATGGGGTCAGGGACCATGATTCCCTTTGTTCGTGGCTGGTCACCAACACTCCACCAAGGGACTGGAAAATAGCAGTTGCTCAACATGTGACCCAAATTAAAACTACTTTATAGAAAACACTGTAGTGGTTAGAAAGGTAGGTTATACCTTCTAGGAGAAAACAAAAGAGGATGGGGGTTGTTAGGTATCCATCTTCATGTAACTACCTCTCTGGGTTATTACTGGCCTGCATTGTGCAAGAACCAAATTCTGAATTAACTTGCCTCTGATGAATGTAAAGACAACACAGAAAGGAAAGGCAGCATCCATTTAACTTCATTGAGTTGATGTGTTTCCTGATATTCTTTTAGGGTCTGGCCACTGAATGATATAATTGGTATATCCGTTTTATGCCTATCAGTATCAAGCTTTCCGGCCCTGGAATTCACTCTGCTGCTGCTGCTGCTAAGTCACTTCAGTTGTGTCTGACTCTGTGTGACCCCATAGACGGCAGCCCATCAGGCTCCCCTGTCCCGGGG
This sequence comes from Budorcas taxicolor, assembly GCF_023091745.1. Classification (NCBI taxonomy): domain Eukaryota; kingdom Metazoa; phylum Chordata; class Mammalia; order Artiodactyla; family Bovidae; genus Budorcas; species Budorcas taxicolor. The sequence continues at coordinate 56,756,122 of NC_068917.1, forward strand.
ATTCTCCAGGCAAGAACACTGGAGTGGGTTGCCATTTCCTTCTCCAATGCATGAAAGTGAAAAGTGAAAGTGAAGTTGCTCAGTTGTGTCCAACTGTTCGTGACCCCATGGACTGCAGCCTACCAGGCTCCCCCGTCCATGGGATTTTCCAGGCAAGAGTACTGGAGTGGGGTGCCATTGCCTTCTCCATATTAACAGATGATTGTGACACAATATCTTTAATGGAAGAAACAGGCTTCTGATGGTTTACAGTGAAAAGCAAGACAACAAAGAGACTCATGTTAGTAAAAGTTCCATGGTTCCTTTCCTACCATGAAAAAAATGCAAGGTCATTCTGAAATTCAACAACCATCTCGAAGGGAGCTGAGGAAATGAAGATCCCCAGGATATGGTCCCTGCCTGAAAGGAGTTTACCAGCTTGTGGGAAGAAAAGGGTTATATGAAGAGGAGGAACAGGGGAGTTTATCAGGGAAGGAAAGAATGCATATTTTGGAAAGAGTCATTTTCTGGGAAACTTTCTGATCTGTCTCTAATCCTTGGGGATTATCCATGAACCATCCTTCTCTTGCATGACTGATTTATATGAAAGACTTAAGGAAATGATGCCCATTTGTTTATAATTACACTTTGTAATTGCTAAATTCCTTTTACACTTAACTTCAGGATCCCATCTCTGGTTGCAGAACAATAATAAATTCATAAATGGAATATAATCCATTACTTTAAATGATTAAAAATATATGGGATAAACTTGAATGTCACTAAAATAATATGCTCCAAATTAAATATGGCATCCTTCTTCTGAATATTTTTAAAAGAGATTCCTTAGTTTTTGACAAGTTTGTCAGTTACCGGTTTTGAAAATGTTCGTTGCTCAGTCGTGTCCGACTCTTTGAGACCCCATTGACTGCAACCTGTCAGGGCCCTCTGTCCATGGGTTTCACTAGGCAAGAATACTGTTTTGAGTTGACCTTCAAATTTAATTTATGCTCCAATTTGACACGTAATGAGAACTTTTTTAAAGTAAATAGAAAAAGCCCTGCTCTACTACCTATGACTGGAAGGATAATTGAAATCTAAGCCAAGAATAGCATAGAAATTAGAAATTCAAGTGGTTTTTTTTTAAGTGAAAGAAACATGAATAAAATTTTGAGATGACTCAGCAAGTAAACTGTACCAATTTACAGCTGGGGTTACAAAAAATTAACACAAGTATTAGGCATACAAGCCTTATCAATTACACCAAAAGGGGGAAAGAACCGATGGGTGGTAAGTGGAAAAAGAAATCTCTGACATTGGGTCTAAATCAAACCACACATAGTAAGATAACTGAATACAGCACCTTGGAGCATTTAATGTAACAACACTATGGGCCATGTATCAGGGTTCTTTAACTCCTGTGTAAGAGCCTCCTACCAAGGCTGTTTATTAGTAAGAGATTTGCAGTTCAGGTCAGATATTAAGATGAAGCCCCAGCACAGAAAATGATTCTGTGTAGAATTTTACATTTTTAATTAATGAAAAGGTAAGAAAAACTAGGTTGACTTTATTAAAGAAAAAAACAAAAAACTAAGACCTCACTGTAAGAGGAACAGTTTTAGGGTACTTGAAAGCTGGATCATGCCTGAGATCTTGTTTGACACTGTCAAAAGCAGTAGAAGCTAAGAAACTAGAAACACACACTACTATACAGTTGTGATGTGACCACAGGATTCAAAGGAAAAAAGTAAAAGAAACATTCAAGGTGGCCTTTTTTTTTTTTTTTTTTAAAAAGAAAGTAACTGTTCTGCAAAACTGCCATCCTGAGGGGACAGTCAAGCACAGATTTTGGTGCCAAAACCCACCTATGTGTCCCCTCTCCTTTGGTAGATCCTGCTGTTCAGAACAGCCTGGCTGGTAATCTGGTTAGGTGGCTTAGCTGCACAGGATTTCTGATTACTCATTACACAAACACTTTTATCTTCTCAAGAGCTCAACTTTCCTTTTTCCTCTTTAAATCTGGCACACCATGATCAGAGTTCAAGGAGGTAGAGCAGAGAATTTGTTCATAGGAAATTATTTGTTTTAAATACAAAATTCCAGATTTAAAACAAGATCACCTAGTGGTAGCAGGGGGCTACAATCTCACAGTTTATGAAAGCTACTCAAGGGAAAATATTCTGCAGTATAAAACAGGAAAGACCATGTATTTCAATCTTTCTTTGCCAAAAAACTAAACCAACTCAGAAAATCAGATTTTTTGAAAGTAAATTAAATAGCTCATAAAAAGATACTATATCACTACATTTATAAACAGTTTCAGTATGTTATATATGGATAGTTGATCTCAATGTCAACCATAAAAAGACTACCAGTGTCAAGCGGGGAAGGAGCTGGCAGCTCTATGTGATTCAGGCAGGCTCCAGGACCAGGCCTAGGTCAGAGCAAAAGACTCCTAACTAAGTCTGTTGCTCAAACAAATTGACCTGGTAATTAAAAGAGCAAAAAAACAAACAACAATGGTGGGGAAAGGGATAAATCAGGAGCTTGGAATGCATATACACACACAACTATATATAAGATAGATGATCAACAAGGACCTACTCTATAGCACAGAGGACTCTACTTAAGGTTCTATGATAAGCTATGTGAGAAAAGAATCTGAAAAAGAATGAATATATGTACATGTATAACTGAATATGTATACAAATAACTGGATCAATTTGTTGTGCACTGGAACTAACACTGTAAATCAACCATGTGGTGTGGTGGTGGTTTAGTCACTAAGTTGGGTCTGACTCTGGGGACCCCATGGACTGTGGCCCATCAGGCTCCTCTGGCAAGAATACTGGAGTGGGTTGACATTTCTTTCTCCAGGGCATCTTCCTGACCCAGGGATTGAACTTGCATCATCTGCATTGCAGGTGGATTCTTTACAGCAGAACTACCATGGAGTCCCAAATTAACTATATCACAACAACCAAAACAACGGAAGAGACAGTGAAAGAGACAGAGATACAGAAAGAGAAGAGGAGGGGAAAAGAGAGGCCTTTTCAATTTGCCTGTTTGGCTTTCTTAATTTATTCATCTTTTATATGACAATTTTCAAAGCTGTTGACTAATTATGACACAATTTTTATACTTCTAAGATGTATCAAGCATCAGAAGGCTACTTCTTATTCTAGTCTGCCTTTCTTGAACTGTAATGACAGTGCTTAATTCATTTTTCAGTTAATTTACACATATTTATTGAAAATCTGTTGTATGGCAAATTCAAGTCACTGTGTGTGTTGGAAAAGGAGGGGGGCTAGCACAGGGAGCTGATAAAAAATACTTATATGTATATAAATATATATATACACACACACACACATATATATACATATTCTTTGCCTGTAGGGACATCAGGTTACCTGGGAAGTAAAGATAGCACAGATGAATCAATTAAGAAATAATTAAGTGCCAAATTGTGAGGTGCTAACTATGAATGCATTAAGAAGGGAGAGATGATTATGAACTGGTCACTGGAGAATTGTGTAGAAAAGTGGAGGATGAGTTACATGGTGCAGACCTAAGGGGACTAGAACAGGCTAAAAAGGAAAGAGAAGAGAGATGGGAAGAAATCAGCAGACACATAAATTACTTACTCTTTTATCATTATCATTCAACAACTTTCCCTGAAAGCCTATATTGAAGGCTGGGCACTGTGCATAGCCCTGGGTGGGAGCCACAAAGAAAAAAAAAAGATGTGAATCCTGTCCTCAAGGAGCTTGCGTTCTAGCAGTGGAGATAAATGTGCCAGCTAATAGCCATCTGACAGTGACAGTAGACAAGAGACGGCCGTGAGCGAAAGGTCGCTGCCGGCCTCTCACGGTCATGTCTCCATAACTTGGATACTGGTTCTGTAGAATCAAAACTTCCATTTTAACAAGGATGTCTGGGTTTGAGGAGCTGGTCATATTAAGTTAGTTAAACTAATTACAGATCAAAATTCTTTAAATCAAGATGCCCTTGTGCTCAAGAAGAAGAACATCAGGGTAAGCCCATCAGAGTTCAAAGAGGGCTTGGCAGGTGAGGAGTCAAAATAAAGGAATGGGCCAGATGGAGAAAGCAGAGGTCCTGAGCTCACCTGAGACTGGAGGTGGGGTTACCTCCCAGTCAGGCACGTGTTATGTTAGGCCCCTTTCAGAAGCAGGTCAGTCCTACCTTTGGTTACAATGACTGTTAAATCCCATCATGCCCTCCTAAACCAGCTATACCAGGCACCACATGGGGCCAAAGACAAGACACATAAGACACAATCCTTGTCCTCAGAGCCAAATCTACTCAGTCAATGTTTCTGGTCATTTATTCCATCATTAGTACTGGACATCCTTGCATGGCATTCAGAGGTACTGCCAGGGAATACAATCTGGCACTCTCTGAAGCTCACTTCCTATCTGAAATTTTCTTGTGCAAAGCAAGTTTACTGAAGGAGTACTGCTGAGGGCCAGCAGGCCATCCTTTCTCCGTTCTCAAAAACCAATCTCCAGGTTGATTTTGAGCATCCCAGGCATAAGGTAGGGTCTCCCTAAATGGCAGAAATGGAAGCAGAATATTAGCTACCTTTTAATATTCAGCCTTCTTCCATGGAGGAAGAAGTTGCAACTTTTTTCTTTTCTTTTGTGGGGTCGGGGTGGGGGCTGAAATCAGATAGTAAGTATTTTAGGCTCTGTGTGCCATTCAGCTTCTGTTGCAACGATTCAAACTCTGCCACTGGGCACAAAACGAGCTTTGGACAATACATAAACAAATGGACTTGGCTATGTTCTAATAAAACCTAATTTATAAAGATAGGCAGCAGGCTGAGTTTGGCCTACAGGTTTTCCAATCCTGTTCTGTAGTAACAGCGCCCCTGTTTTCATCTGGGTACCATGTCATCCTGAGTGGACTGTGGTAAGGGACTGTAAAGAAGAGGAAAAGCAACTGAACATGCAAATGCTCTGCCGAAACACGAGCAAGCAGCAAGAGTGAAGCGTGTCTCCCATGCCCAGCCTACTCTTCAAGCAGAGTGCATGAATGATCAGCAGGTGTTGAGGTAAGCCCTTTCCCTATCACATCTCTGTAATAAAGGTTAGAAAGAAGTTAGTCTTATCTAAGTCTTACCATCTCTAGCGGCTCCAGGCATTTTGAAAAAGCGATACTAGAGACCAAGTCTTAGAATCTGATGGATTCTTCACTGTAGAAGACAAATTACAGGATGCGTGCATGCTCAGTTGTGTCCAACTCTTTGAGATTCCATGGACTGTGTAGTCCGCCAGGCTCCTCTGTCCATGGGATTCTCCAGGCAAGAATACTGGAGTGGGTTACCATTTCCTCCTCCAGGGGATCTTTGCAACCCAGGGATCAAACCAGAGTCTCCTACATTTCCTGCACTGGCAGGCGAATTCTTTACCATTGAGCCTACTGAGAGCCCAAATTACAGGGTGTATTTTGTTTCATTCTTGTGAAAGGTTATTAGGAGATATGGCTCATTAGATAAAAGAAAACAAAAATAGAAGTAAATATGTCACTCAGGTGAAAAAAAGGTCCATTCCATGTTATTACTCTCACTCTTTGGCGGGGCGGGGGGAAGCAAACATATTCAGGATCAATTATCCTCTTCTGAGCTCAAAATAGCATTTTGAGTAATTTAACTATGTAGAGAATAATCTCTCTGCCCATAAATTTCCAGGTAAATTTGGGGAGGAGTGCCAGGTTTTCACTTGATTGCATAGGATAATGGTTTCTCACATAAAGGCAATCTACTGTTACAGAATCAAAGGATTTCAGAATTTACAAGAGAGTTTAAAGATGGCACAGAGGTTAAAGTGTCTGCCTGCAATGTGGGAGACCTGGGTTCAATCCCTGGGTCAGGAAGATCCCCTGGAGAAGGAAATGGCAATCCACTACCAGTATTCTTGCCCGGAGAATCCCATGGACGGAGGAACTTGGTGGGCTACAGTCCACGGGTCGCAAAGAGTTGGACGCGACTGAGCGACTTCACTTTCACTTTCGTTCACTTTAGAGATTACAGAGCACATACATCTGAGGCAAATGAAACTTACAGAGCCAAAGTCCCACAGGTGAGGAGAGGCAGATGTAATTCCACAAATGCTAGACTTTGACTCAATGGTCTCACCATATGATGTCTCATCTGCCTCTAAAAGCCTGCAGTAGGCTTATACTTCCTTTTAATCATCAGATAAAGGGTAAAGTTATAACGGCTACGAGAGTCAGAGCCTACATACTCTTGGGTTCAAGTGTTTGGCACAGGAGTCAATTAACAAGGTACTTCTTCAAGGATTCAGCCTGAAATCAAGTAGATATGCTAACCTACCTCCAAAAACTCATTTTGCATTTAAAATCCAACATTCAAATTCCTTGTGCATTTTTAAATTAAAAATTTAAACATGAAGTTAGAAGTAAACTCCAAACCTGACTTATGCTCAAAAGTCAATTATCATGTACTTTGGATTTATGGGCTGTGACACATGCAGAAATTTCAAAAAAGGTTTCTGATTTACTGACAACCTTGGAGGGCACTTCAGGAAAGCAAGATTAGGGATTACTTGGTCCCTTATGGTGAACATACACTGTATAGTCCATGGGGATCACAAAGAGTCAGATACGACTGAATGACTTTCACTTTCACTTTACAGTGAACATGGACAGAGCAGTCCTTTGCCAAACGCCTGCAGTGTGAAGACTGCACACTACATGACAAGTTGATTGAGATCCGTGTTCTCTAGCTAATGTCAGGGAACTTTTGGTACTATAGGCAGTGAACTCATTTGACCTGATGTCTCACTATATTAAGGCAAGTGGTGAACCACAGCAAAAAAAGGGGGGGAAAAAAAAGTAAACCTATAGCCATCTGTTTATTGTGCTCTTTACCTAAAGATATTCAGAGTCCTCAGACTTAAAACAACAACAACAACAACAACAAAAAAGGTAATAAGGGACTCTACAAAACTCTCCTGCATCTTAGAATGCTTTTTTAGTCTTTCATTAAATAGAACTGGAAGAACATGCCAAATGAAAGCCAACTGCAAATTTTTCCTAAACTGCTCATCTAGAATTTCCCATCTCTTTGCTTCTACCAGTGTTGCCTGTCCTTTTGAGCCATCTGATTGTTTTATTATGATCAGCAAGTTGGCTAATCAAAGTAGAATAAGGAAAGCTCAAATTATTTTAGTGTTTTTATGGCTCTAGTTTGACTCCAGTAAAAAGTTATTGGATGAAATATGGGAAAAAAAGGTTCAAACTCTAGACTAAAATAAAGAAACAGTATTTCTCAATTATTTGTGACTTACAAAATCTTCCATGTTGTATGAAAAACTGATATATTGTTAAACACAGATAGAGCTTCCCAGGTGGCACAGTTGAATTTTCTGGATGATAATCAAAACCCTTGTGGGTGTATTTCCCAGTAAATTCTACTTAATTTTCCCATTGATCTTACACACACAGAACTACATACAGGCAACACTATCATGCTCATACTCAGTCATGCCTGACCCTTTGCAACCCCAAGGACTGTAGACTGCCACGTTCCCCTGTCCATTGAATTTTCCAGGCCAGAATATTGGAGTGGGTGACCATTTCCTACTCCAGGGGATCTTCTTGACCTAGGGACTAAACCCACGTCTCTGGCATCTCCTGCATTGACAGGCAGGTTCATTACCATTGTACCACCTGGCACTGCAATAACATTATGAAGATTAATAAGTAATTTGCATCTTTCATGGTAAGTGATTTTAAACTCATATTTATCTACTGGCTTCCCTGGTGTGTCAGTGGTAAAGAATCTGCCTGCCAATGCAGGAGACATGGGTTTGATCCCTACATGGGATCCCTGGAGAAGGAAATGGCAACCCACTCCAGTATTCTTTCCCGGCAAATCCCATGGACAGAGAAGCCTGGTGGGCTACAGTCCACCAGGGGTTGCAAAAGAGTTGGACATGGCTCAGGGACTAAGCAAACAAAAAATTTATTTATTAGTCTATCATCAACATACCTGTCAATTATCAATCAATCTCTTATTCATTTCTTCAACTCTCTATCTATCTATCCATCCATCTATCCTCCTTTGTGAGGGTGGGTTTCAGTTATTAAAAACTTGGGCTTCAGAGGCAGCAAATCTGACTTTAGTTCTTACTTCTATCACTTACTAATTGTGTGACCTTGAACAAGTTACTCAGCCCCTCTGAGACCCTATTTTCTCCTCTGTTTCCTGGAGATAATAAGAAATATCTACAGCTTTGCATGTAAACAACTACACAGAATCTAACACATAGGAAGTGTTCAGCAAAAAAAAAACGTGTTCAAGCTCTTTTGGTAATAGCTTTTCAAGGATGCCAGACATTCAAAAATGGCAGGAAAAAAAGAGACTTAAATGCCTGTAGCTCTGGCACATCATAGTTCATTTACAACAGCCAAAGACAGACAGTGCCTACGTCATGGTCACTGAAACTGTGGAAATTATCTAAGTGTTATTTCATGGGAACAATCATTTGCAAAGGTCAAATGTGAGCACCCAATGTTAAGCACTATGGGCAGAGGGGAGAGACACTTCAGTAAGTATGATAACAGACACAAAAGAGATTTGTACAAGTGTTAAGATACAGGGCAGGGCTTCCCAGATGGCTCAGTGGCAAAGAATCTGCCTGCCAACGGAGGAGCATTGGCTCAATCTCTGGTCCGGGAGGACCCCACATGCCACAGTGCAACTAAGCCCATGTCTCACAACTATTGAGCCTGAGCTCCAGAGCCTGGGAACTGCAACTTCTGAAGCCCGTGTGCCCGAGAGCCCATGTTTGGCAACAAGAGAAACCACCGCAGCGAAAAGCCTATTCACCACAACTAGAGGGACGGCCCTGCTTGCTGCAACTAAAGGAAAGCCTGCAAAGCAACGAAGACCCAGCACAGCCATTAAAAAAAAAGATACACGGCAGAGTGACACATAACCTCTGGTATTGGGCAAGACTTTCAGAGGGTGTGACTCTTGAATTGGGTCTTGAAGGATAAACAGGAGTTCACCAGAGAGAAAAGAAGAAGAGAGGCATGCTTGGGCTCTGTTCTCAGTATTCCTGGCAAGTGGCCTGCACTGACTCTCACAACCAGAAGGTTTCTGGAGAAAACTGCTGTTAAGCTGCAAACTTTAAGCAGATGTGCATGGCAGGCACCAATTCTCACACTGCTAGAGATCAGATATTGATATCTAAATGTTCCCCAAATCTAAACTGAAGAGTCGCAAGAGAGACAGTCAGTACTAAGGGAGGCTGGTCTTAAATTCTGTAAGGTGGTGATACTGTTCAAGAAATTAGATCCAGAATATCAACAAAGTTTTAAAATTTTTATCATAAAGACAGAGCAACATAGAAGCCCCCACATGAAGCAAACATGCAGGATAAAATACTGAAGATATATCAGTGGAAAGTACACAAAAGTCAGAAAGGAAAAGGGTAACAACTATCTCGAATTCAGAGAAAGGAACTGTGTTGAGTCACCCTGTGAAAATGAATTCAGTATTGGGAGTGAGTGATGCTCAAGACTGGTGAGTTACAGCCTCATCAGCACCATTCCTGAACTTCAGAGGACCTTCCCTGGACCACACTGGAATGACATGTGGAATACGCAAGCAAATGGGTGAATCCAAAGAGCCATTGGTCTTCTCCGCATGCTGGGAGGGTTTTCCTGGCTAAGAAAAGGAAAGTGCCCAGGACTAAGATGGGGAAGAATAAAGAGACTCCAATACTTGGCCTCCTGGCACAATGGAATTAAAGGCAGGCCAGCTAGACATCTTGGGCACTGAGCTATAATACAAAAAGTGCCAAAATGTCCTATGAAGATAACAGAAATATGGGGCCAGCTAACTCAGGGTCGACACACAATTTCCATAATTGGCAGGAACTGATTGGTTCCAATCCCTGAAAGTAAAGAAGAGTCTTCAAGAGAAAACAAAGGGAAAAATGAAACCTCCGGTTTCATTTAGCTAAGACAATCAAATGTTCCTGCTTGACTAGGAGATTTCCAGTTTACACCTGTTATTTCACTATAAGTATTAATAGCAACCCTTTCCTTCACAAAATGTCCTGGTTTTGACGATAAAATATACAGTCACCATCTATTTAGTCTTCGTAACAAGTTACTGTAACAAAAAGACTGAAACATATACTTTTTGGCAGAAAATGTATTTCAGGATAATCAAATAGCATCAAGAGAAGAAAACCTTGTACTTCACAGAAGAATCCCAATGCAGACCAACTGACAAAAGTTGGAATTCTTATACCAGACAAGACTTAATGATTCAAATTAAAACATCAGGTGAAGAGTTTATGGGGAACTGGAGACTACACAATGACAAAGTCATACCACACAGATTGTTTTTGGTGGCAGAAGGAAAAAAAACCTAAGTTTATCATGGAGGCTGTCAGTGCCCAAACACTGTGGTGAAACTTAACTTACCAGTGACAGATAAACCAGTGCATGTGATCACTTAGAGTATGTTCTACTCACTGGTAAACCTTAACTTACCAATGATAAGTAAACCAGTGCACAAGATCACTTAGAGTGTGTTCTACTCATTGGTGAACATTAACTTACCAATGACGTGTAAACCAGTGCACAAAATCTTGTGTGTTCTGCTCAGTGTTTAACTGGAATCTAACCAAGCCTTTAAATGTGACTTTCAGTTTGTAGAAAATCCAAGAGGCGGTGGCAAAAGTTAAATCATGCCATGAGGCAGCAGTCAGACCCAATCCAGGCCAGTCTTTTTGACATGCCAGTGAAATGAGAAACAGGCTTCTATTAGATTAAAAGACTCAAGGGACATAAAAACCAAATGCAGTGTGTTGTCCTAAAATCAACTGACTCTAAAGAACATTTTGGAAGAATTTGGGAAATATGAAAATGGACTGGATATAGAATGATGAAAAGGACTGATGATTAGTTTTTTAGGTATAATATGGTATTATTTATTATGTAAGAAAATGTCTTTTTTTTAAAAAGATGAACACTGAAATGCGGATATAGGGACATGTTGTTATAACGTACTTTATTACTTTTGCATAAATATATGCAATATGAAATAGGTGTATGTGCATACACACATATATCCACATGTATATGTTTAGAAAAGAGATCTCCCTATCCCCACCAAGGGAAACTAGAACTGTTTAAACAGTCATCATTTGCAGGGGTTGATATCAGCCTGTCCCAGGTGCCCCCACATCTTGAGCTCTAACATGAGGGATGTGCCTACAGAGTGAGCGTGTTTTTATGGCAGATGCAGCCCATGTGACCGAAGTCTAAAATGGTGGCTTTTCCCAGCATCACAGTGCTAACATGGGCCTGGAGTAACTGTCGTGGATAACTCTTAGCCTTAAAGCAACTCATGGGTACCTGTCTGCTGCTGCTGCTGCTAAGTCACTTCAGTCGTGTCCGACTCTGCCACCCAGAGATGGCAGCCCACCAGGCTCCCCTGTCCCTGGGATTCTCCAGGCAAGAACACTGGAGTGGGTTGCCATTTCCTTCTCCAATGCATGAAAGTGAAAAGTGAAAGTGATGTTGCTCAGTCATGTCCGACTCTTAGCGACCCCATGGACTGCAGCGTACCAGGCTCCTCCATCCATGGGATTTGCCAGGCAACTCATGGGTATCTGTCTAGGGATCCACAAATCTGAGCTGAAGTAATGTCACCAGACATGTGGTAGAGTTTTGTCTCAAGAATACAGCTGCAGCAGCTGACCCAGGTGTCCTCAGGGCAAACAGGAATCTCTCAGAGGGCCTATTCCAGGAGCAGGAGGCAAATCATTTCCTAATGGGAAGCCCTAACTCGGTAAGCACATCATTCCCGGACACTGGTGCTCTGATGCCCTGATACAGACTTCTCTGCAGAGAGAAGAGATCTAGGTGACAGGTAGAGACTAGAACAGGTGAGGAGGGGGAGAGACAGGATTTACGCTGAAGTAGAAAGAAAGGGGTTTAGAAATGATGGGAGGCGAGAGGATTTCTTGGTGAATAAAACTTTTTAATGGAGGAGTTCTTCATTGGTAGGGGCCAGGAGAGGCATCACCATAGTGAATCGAGAAGTGGAGGAGTTAAAGGAGGACCAGAGCTGAGGGCGAATGAGGAACCCAGCAGACAGGGGAAGACACAGTGAGCAGGAACAAGGACAAGGGGTAAAACGCAGCAGCAATGTGGGGAGATGGATGAGATCCGAAATGGCAGAGGAAACAGAAGGACAGAGGGGGCAGCATGGAAAAGGAAGACAGCTGGTCAAAGGTTGAGGGGGCAGAATTTGGAACAAAAAAGAGCTGAATGCATCCTCTCATCTCTGTACTTACAGAAACTTACACAGTTGGAACTCGGGGAGGGGAGAGGAGAGAGGGAAAGAGGAAGGAGGTGGGGTGAAGGAAGGCAGGCAGACACAGAAGAGGAAGACAGGCAGTGTGCAAGGGGGACAAAGGAAGCCAGGAATGAGGAAGCACGCATTTCAGAGACACACGGGGTGGGTACTGGCTTAAACACGACGGACACGGTCTCCTGAGCATTTCGCGTCACTTTTCAGAATGACGTAATTCAGATTTACCTTGGGAATCCAAGTACTGTTTTGGCCAGGCAATATTTCTGTGGCTGACCTGAATCATAACTTATCTTAAACAAATGCCTAGAACTAGGGTAAGAGCGTGATCTACTTTACTGCAAAAACAGAGCCCAACTGCTCTTGGATCTTCCCTGCACTGTTAAGCGATGTCAATCTGCATGTAGGGCTCCTTATTTCTCCTACAGTCCAGCCCTCATTCAGAGGGTCATTTCAACATACAAACTGGCCTAAGTCTCAACCAGTCCATTCTAAAGATCAGCCCTGGGTGTTCTTTGGAAGGAATGATGCTAAAGCTGAAATTCGAGTACTTGGGCCACCTCATGTGAAGAGTTGACTCATTGGAAAAGACTCTGATGCTGGGAGGGATTGGGGGCAGGAGGAAAAGGGGATGACAGAGGATGAGATGGCTGGATGGCATCACTGACTCGATGGACGTGCGTTTAAGTGAACTCTGGGAGTTGGTGATGGACAGGGAGGCCTGGTGTTCTGCAATTCGTGGGGCTGCAAAGAGTCGGACACGACTGAGCAACTGAACTGAACTGAACTGAAAGCTGCTGAATACTTTCCACCCTTTCCTCTGTCTGCCCAGAACCAATAGAAGAGGCAAATGCTGGGTTAACATAATTAATGGAGACAGAAATCTGAAAAAAACCACTAAAAAAAACAAAATTCCATTTTTCAGGCGCCTGATTATCTACATTGCTGACCACATTGATTACATTAATCCAATGATTGCCAAATCTTTACTTTTCTTTTTATTAGGCAAGATTTAATCTAGAGAACTAACAAATCTCTCTAGGATGCAAATCCCTCCTAGGACACATGACTGTGATCGACAGCTCACAAAATAATTCTGGAATGCATGCAAAATTAGACTCACATGCAATTTCCATGCAAAAGCAAACCTATCCATCAACAAAACAGTGGGTCCCAGAAAGCAGTCAAGGACCTATGGAAACCAGGAAGTCTGATGTTTGAGAAGCCATAGTTAAGAGTATTTATTAGAGGTTCATCTGTGTAGGTGCTTTCCAACACACGACTAAGATCAGAAACTTGCATTAAAATTGATTATTATCAGATTTGAAATCACATGAAGTACATGTTTGAGAATTACTGGTTTACAATATGAGGGAAGAGATGGGTTAGTTAATGCAGATTCCTAGAGTCTCCAATTGGTTTTCAAACAGAAAACAATAAAAGAAATACTCTCTCTGACTCACAATGCCAATCCCTTACAGAGTCTAAATTTATAAAGCTGGCAGAAATTTAATTCTATACTTTCTAATTGTGTAGTCAGAATCAGATACGATACACAGGACCGAGAAGGTCTCATTGCAGAGAACCATGAAAGAAAAGAGGAAGATGCAAAGGGCCTCCTGGAGGAATACTCACTATTTGGTAGAGTCAGATAACTGATATTCTCGTCGTCTGTCATAGCATTCCTGGATTCCAGGATCATTCCATAAACTCTTTATTGCATCTACATATGGATTCTCAAATGCAGATACCTTCTCCACATCAACTTCTCGAACTAACTGTGCATGAGCCTGTTTAAAAAAAAAGAAAAAAAAGCAGTTTTAATCTCCTTCCCATCGAAGAAAACTGCCTTGGCTTGCACACTGCATTATGCACAAGTGAGGTCTTTCCTCATATATTGGTTTTCAAACTGGTTTATAATAAACTAATGCTGCTTCTGTTTTCTTTTCCTTAGATAAAACCCAGCCCCATATCTTTTCCTCCAGAGTAAATGCTGAAGCTACCTAGAGATGACAAGAGAAAAGCAGACTGTTCAGCTCCCATGGAAACAATGAGGATGGTATGCTACAAATAATGACTATTTTCAGGTGATGATCATAATCCTAAAACAGTTCATATTATTAAAGGGAAAAGGACTGGGTTATTTATCCCCTCTATGTTTACAGTTTATTATAATCAAACACATAATATACCCAGCCCATGAGTGTTACATCTTAGCAGAAACTCAATCAGACTCAACTAATCAGCATTAGTTTCTATGATTCACTGTGAGGATTAGGGTGTAAAACTACTAGAAGAACAGTTAGTAGTAATGATTTGACTTTCACAATAGAGACCATGCCCCCTCTATTCCCACACACCCAAATTTTCAATATTTACTTTATATCTACCTCATATCTTATCAGATTGAAGAGCCTATTCAATTTTTTTTTAATGCAGAAAAAGGACTTTGTTATTTTCATTATATACAACATTCAGTAGGAAAGAGACAAAAAGACTTTTAAAAAATTTTCAACAAGATTAAAATCAAAATGTATGGTCAGCCTCCAAATTCACCAGCATACACCACTGCCTAACAATCTCAACAAAATAGATTTTATAGGTGTAGTATACATGTAAATTATACAGTACATAAATGTGCAAATCAACAGATATAATAACTAATTATCTTGAAAACTGGAGGCAGATAGTTACTAATTTATTAAAACAGTCCTGATTGTGTACAGATATACAAACTTCTGAACTAGGTTAGTGAATGGCTATCTTGATTATATGATGACCTAATTATTCCTTCCATAGAGTTTCAAGCAGATAGAATTTAATAAATTTAAACTTGTGATTAGGCATGTCTGGTTCCCAATCTTTCTCTTCCTTCTCATCCCATAAGATGGAAGGGAATCCATGTCATTAGACTAATCTTTACTTAAATAAGGTTTTACAAAGCCCAACATGCCGAGATTGAAGAAACCACCTTTCTTGCTGGTTCTACTTTGACTGTGACCGTCAGATCTGGTAAGTGAGAAGCCCTATAGCTCTGCCCTGCACCTAATATTCGAAGATGAATCCCTAAAATTGTTTTATGTACCTAGTCCCTGCCCAGACAATCTGTCCTATCCCAGCAGTCTGACTATCCTGAAGTCCTGTTTCCAAGTGTCACTCCAGGTAGGCCTAGGCCAATCATAGCTTTCCATGAAACTCCCGCTTTGAAAATATGTCACTGGTTCCCCAACGAATCCCCAGTGCTATGCTCTGCCTGGCTCTGTAGCACCCGTTGCTCTATGTCGATACCAAAGACTGTCCTGGTCCCACCTGCTCAAGTGGACCTCCTCTAAGCACAAAACACTGGGCATGGGGCATACTCCACTCTGCCCGGCAGGTATGTCTATACCTTATACCTTAAGGTCAAGCTTTGGGCCCTGTCCTTCTGCCTTTGCTCACTGAATACAAACAAGTTCTAATTCTTTGTGTCCTGAGATATGACAATGATCATGCATGGTATAATCCTAAATTCAATTTCCTGGCTACATCTGATTTACAGGGTTCTCTAGAGGATTCTGTGCAAGTGGGAAGGCAGATCCAAGGCAACGGGCATGCACAGGATGGTTTCCTACTGGACACACTCTGAAGACATGGTTTTCATCAGACTCTGCTTCTTCTTTTGACACTGGATAAGTTGCATCATCTTTCCAAGTGTTATCTCTGGTGGGCAACATCTTGTCCCACCAAGTCCATGTGGCTTATTACTGTGCTGCAATACAGTAGGTGAGTGGTTCTCAAAAGGTGGTCCACACACCAGCAGCATTACTTGGGAATTTGATAAAAACGCAATCCTTCAATCCTACATCAAAATTTCTGGATGAGAAACTGATTAACAATCTGTTTCAAGAGGGCCTCTGGATGATTCAGATGTGGAAAAGTTTGAGAACCACTGCAAGCTATCAAGCATCACGTAGACACTAGCTGTTGTGGTTGTAATTACTGGCTGGCTGGCCGTGAAATTGTTAATGGAAACTAAAGAGCAGAGCAGAAAGGCAACAGCACTCCAAAACAAGGGGCATTACAAGGGCCAGGAAGCCACAGAAATGAGTAAAACAGGCTGGATGTAGGTAAGAGTGAGTGACGAGAACTGCGGCACACTGAGAAACACAGACCCTAAAGAAAGAGGACAGCGGCTATTTAGCTCCAACTAATTGTTGCCATTGGGACACAAGCTGAGTGTTGCCGGATTTTCTGAGTTATCAAGGGAAGCCAAAAATCTAGATCTTCCCATGGAATATCTCTAATTTTTATTCTTGGCAACGCTATAAAAGATAAAGTGTATCTGTGGCTGAGTTGGATCAGGTACCAATCATTTGCTTCTCCATGGACTTCCCTAATAAGACTGACCAATAACACCATGTCCTACACAGAACCTGGGACACAGCAGCTGGCCACTTAACACATGCTAATGGGGAAGTAATTCTGCAGCACTTTCCTACAATGATATTTAGACAAACTATTATACTATCCATAGGGAGAAATGGCCGAGACTTCTTTGAATTGGGTAAAAGCTATATGATGACACAGAATAGTGCAGGCAATATTTAAAAACTGAATCTGATACTCATTACAACAGGCCAACCATGTCATATGGAAGGAGTTCTATTTCTGTTTCTAAGGTAGGGAACTTAGAGAAAACAGTTTCAACAGAGCAGACACTTTTCACGATGATGATTAAATGTTTACTGAACGCCAGCGAAATGCTAGGTAATACAGCAGTTAAAGACTTAGACACAGTTCCTATGAGGTGCAGGGGTAGGCTGGCGGTAGGGGGAACAGTCCATATAGCTGGCAACCAAAGCACAGGATTATGTGCTCCAGGAAGAGAAATGAGAGGAACATTCGCATTTCCATCTTTAATTTCAGTTGACTGAAATAGACAACATTCTCAACAGTTGTATAACTGAAAAGTCTTCCTGTAAAATGAGATTACTTTTTACTGTTGGAAAACTCCTCCAATTTCCTCTCTTGATCTACCTCAATGTGCTTTTTCTTACATCTGGAAGACCTTCTCTATTCCCTTCCATACCTCTTTTAGCTTTTGTTCAGGCACCATATCCTATGCTGTCTCTTAGAGGAAGATATTCCGAATGTTCCTCCTCTCTCCCAAAATGTGATCTTTGCATCTTCTGAACCACGGAACTTCTACATTTCTTGACTTACTGTCTTCTAGACCATACACTGAAGGAAGGGGCTGTAGCTCCTGGCTCTCATTTCTTTTGGGGCCCAGCACAGAGTGAGCAGACAACAAATATTTGTCAGATTTAAAAGTCATACGTAAACCCAACTTCCTACAAGCCAAAGTCGAGTCTGTTAAGGGAATCTTCCACCCATTACCTACTCTCTCAGAACCACATGATCCTTAACAGCACTTATGTCAGTAGCTAGCGTACATCTATCCAGATGATATTTGTTAGTATCCTTCTCCCTAATCACAGTACAAGTTCCAAGACAAACTCAGTGTTGCAGTATCAGGGTCTAGCAGAGTGCCTGTCACGGATGCTCAACAAATATTTGTTGAATGAAGAATACAGGAAGGAAAAGTAGAAATTTTACTGAGCTGGAAACAGGGACACCTAAATCTTAGGCCTGGCTTTACACCTAAACAAGCAATAACCCTTAGAAGAAATTATTTACTTCTTTACAACTTCATTTTCCTGGTCTATAAGATTATGCAATTGAAACAAATCATCTCCCTGTGGCTTCATCTAGACATATACAGCACGATCATAAATAAATACATTTAGAATACATGGAGCACCAAGGACTTATGATCCTGTCCCTCCAGGAGCACATAATATGATCGTTTATTGCAACAAAACATCACTATTTCAAAAGCGCCTGATAATACAGGGCAGAACATGATGAAGTCTGTATATGAGTGATGGTATATTGGGACTGAACAAGAAGAACTCAGTATGGCCAGACAACGTGTCAGACAGAAGACAGGATTTAGCAGGTGGAGATAAAGCTGTGTGATGGGAGGAGGAGGAACAGATGAACAAAGGTTTGGTAGACAAAATAAACATGGCACTCTCTTAACTGTGAGAAAACAGTCTAGTGAGGAAATTTCATGCTGACCCTTAATGCAAATCAACCTCCACAGTGAGAGCTATAATATTAACCTCATCTGTGAACTGTAACTAATATCCACTTAAGTCAAATCCTGTATAAATTTGCAGTAGAGGCAACGAATAGATTCAAGGGACTAGATCTAGTTAACAGTGTGCCTGAAGAACCATGGATAGAAGTCTGTAATACAGGAGGCAGTGAACAAAACCATCCCAGAGAAAAAGAAAAGCAAGAAGGCAAAGTGGTTATCTGAGGAGGCTTTACAAATAGCAGAAGAATGAAGAGAAGTGAAAAGCAAGGGAGACAGGGAAAGATATACCCAATTAAACACAGAGTTCCAAAGAACAGCTTGAAGAGACAAGAAGGCCTTTTTCAATGAACAGTGCTTAATAATAGAAGAAAACAAAAGGGGAAAGACTGGAGATCTCTTCAGGAAAACTGGAAACATCAAGGGAGCATTCCACCCAAAGAAGGGCACAATAAAGGATAAAAATGGTAGAGACCTAGTAGATGTTGAAGACATCAAGAAGAGATGGAAAGAATACATGAAGAAGTGTATAAAAAAGATCTTAATGAACTGGATTACTACGATGGTGTGGTTAGTCACCCTGAGCCAGACATTCTGGAGTGAAAAGTCAAGTGGGCCTTAAGAAGCACTGCTGTTAATAAAGCTAGTGGATGCGATGAAATTCCAGTAGAACTATTCAAATTCCTAAAGGATGATGCCATCAAGGTTTTGCATTTGTTACGTCAGCAAACCTGGAAGACCCAGGAGTGGCCAGAGGACTGGAAAAGTTCAATCCTCACCCCAATTCCCAAGAAGGGTAGTACCAAAGAATGTGCTAACCATTGGACAATTGCACTCATCTCCCATGCTAGTAACCACCAGTGAAGTTGCCCAGTTGGGTCTGACTCTTTGCGATCCTGTGGACTATATCCTCCATCCATGGAATTTTCCAGGCAAGAGTACTGGAGTAGGTTGCCATTTCTTTCTCCAGGGGATCTTCCCGACCCAGGGATCAAACCCAGGTCTCCCGCATTGCAGGCAGATGCTTTACCATCTGAGCTACCAGGGAAGCCCTCCATGCTAGTAAGGTCATGCTTAAAACCTTGCATGCTAGGCTTCAGCATTATGGAAGCCAAGAACTTCTAGATGTTCAAGCTGGGTTTAGAAAAGGAAGAAGAACTAGGGATCAAACTGCCAACATTTGCTGGATTATAAAGCAAGGGAATTTCAGAAAAACACCTATCTGGGTTTCATCGACTACACTAATGCCTTTGATTGTGTAAGTCAGTCAGTCAGTTCAGTCGCTCAGTCATGCCCGACTCTTTGTGACCCCATGAATTGCAGCACGCCAAGCCTCCCTGTCCATCACCGACTCCTGGAGTTCACTCAGACTCACGTCCATCGAGTCAGTGATGCCATCCACCCATCTCATTGTCTGTCGTCCCCTTCTCCTCCTGCCCCCAATCCCTCCCAGCATCAGAGTCTTTTCCAATGTGTCAACTCTTTGCATGAGGTGGCCAAAGTATTGGTAGACCATGACAAACTGTGGAAAGCTCTTAGAGATGGGAATACCAGACCATCTTACTTGTCTCCTGAGAAACATATATGTGGGTCAAGAAGCAAGAGTTAGAACCCTGTATGGAACAACTGATTGGTTCAAGAAAGGAGTACAACAGCGCTGTCTGCTGTCACCCTGTTTGTTTAACCTATACATTGAGCACATCAAGAGAAATGTCGGGCTGGATGAGTTATAAGCTGGAATCAAGATAAGTGGGAGAAACATCAACAACCTCAGATATGCAGATGGTACCACTCTAATGGCAGAAAATAAAGAGGAATTAAGAGCCCCTTGATGAGGGTGAAGGAGAGTGAAAGATCTGTATTAAGACTAAATATTAAAAAAACTAAGGCCATGGCCTCCAGTCCCATTACTGCATGGCAAACAAAGGGGAAAAGGTGGAAGTAGTGACAGATTTCCTCTTCTTGGGCTCCAAAATCACTGTGGACTGTGACTGAAGCCATGAAATCAGAAGATGATTGCTTCTTGGCAGAAAAGTAATGACAAACCTAGACAGTGTGCTAAAAAGCAGAGACATCACCCTGCTGACAAAGGTCTGTATAGTCAAGGCTATGTGGTCATGTATGATTGTGAGAGCTGGACCGTAAAGAAGGCAGAACAACAAAAAATTGACGCCTTCGAACTGTGGTGCTGGTAAAGACCCCGAAAGTCCCCTGAACAGCAAGGAGATCAAACCAGTTAATTTTAAGGGAGATCAACCCTGAATATTCACTGGAAGGACTGATGCTGAAGCTGAAGCTCCAGTATTTTAGTCATCTGATGTGAACAGACGACTCATTGGAAAAGTCCCTGATGCTGGGAAAGATCAAGGGCAGAAGGAGAAGACAGTGTCAGAGGATGAGATGGTTGGACAGCATCACTGATGCTATGAACGTGAACTCCCACCAACTCTGGGAGATGGTGAGGGACAGGGAGGCCTGGCATGCTGTGGTCTATGGAATTGCAAAGAGTCGGACATGACTAGGTGACTGAACAATAACAATGAACCATAACCAATGTTTACCATCTATGGAAGTATATTGGCCTCAAAAAATGCAAAGATCACTACTTTGCCTTCATCCAGGTCTGAATTTCTAAGTCACTTTTATTGCCTCCTAAGCTTTGTTTTTTAATTCTATCCTTGCTGTTTTGTAAAATGACATTCAAATATAATCTACTGTAATTTGCATTTATGTAAGAGCTTTCACCTGAAGTTCTCAAGTTATTTAAAACTATGACAGCATTTTACAAAATACACATAGAACTTTTTAAATGCCTATATAAATGTCCTCAACAAAAATGCAATTCTCTTTTTTTTGGTAAAAAAAAATTCTGTATGTGGAAAGAATATTTTTTAGTGTATTAGAGTAGGAAGATAAATTAGACCCTTTTCTTGTTTTTCCAAATATCAAATGTGAAGTAGTAAAAATCACAAGTAATTATGCAAAATTAAACCACTTACCAATGAAATAGCCTATGATGAAAAGGAAAGAAGTCATTTCTAATAATACAAATAACAATTAAAATTGACTCTCTTTTTTATTTTGAACATCATTTATATAAAAGCAAAACAGGTATGAGTGAATTAATCATATAAACCAAATGCAAAATATAATTCTATTTCAAGTTACAGTTGAACACACTGGATGGAAATATTTAATAATGAATGTGAGCTTTCAGAATTCTTAGCAAGCTGGTGGCAAGCCTCAGAGGGAACATTGTGAGAACCAAGTAACTACTCTTAGGAACTCTGGCAGAATTCTAGGGAAAGACCACATGGAAACCACAGGATGTGCCAATGTGGTAATGTCTTGTTTTTGTGATTCGGTGGTCATAAAATTCAGGTAAATCTTAGGTCTGTTGATATTTCCAAGGCTGCTTCAGCAAAAGGAAGGAAGAACTGAGTTCCCACCACAGTGAGTCTTACGCTGCCCACAGAAGGCCAAGACTTCAGATGAAATAAAAAAGATCTTATAGTCACTTTGGAAGGATTTTAAAAACTCATTAACAGCTCAGGGCGGCTTTAGGCTGGAATGTCACACCTATTCCGGTTCCTACACTCCAGAAGTAGAAAACCAAATGGTAATTTCCACATTTGTTGAAGCTCTTAGACACAAATATTCAGCTCATTAGGGCAGCTCTATTTGAAAGGATGCCCAGCACAGACAGAGGGCCTCTGATTTAGTAAAATCCTGAACTTCTGTCTGAGTATGTTTTAATCCTGAACTGAGAAGCACATTTTCTTCCCCCTACCTTCAGTGCTTATTTCCATTTTGGCATTTGATTCTAAATTATGGGGGGGAAAAGAAACAGAAAACTCTCAGGCTTTTTTTGTTTTCTTCTCAAAGGAAATACAGAGATGGGATCAAATCTCTGCGTTGCAATACCACCTCCAGCCAGAACTAGTTGAACATGACCTTGAGCAAGCTATTTAACATTTGTAAACCTTTATTTCCTAATCTATTAAATGGGGTAACAACAGTACTTACTTTGATGGTTAAATGACGTAATGGATGTAAAACACTTAAAGACAGCGTCTAACACCCAAAGCTGCTAATTGTTTAGAAAGCAAAAGAAGAGGAAAATAGCACAGAAAGTGCAAAAGGCATAGTATATGCCCTTCTTAGCTCTGAGACTTTGGGCAAACTGCCCACATTTATTTGCTCAAAGTGAAAGAACATTCTAGGGATCATCCTGGATAATGGATATCAATGAGTCCTCAAATTTGCAAATACTCTGTAAAATTTCCTACCAAAAACTTGGGCAAGAACTGTCATTTCTTAGACCATTTCACCTTCTCTGACTTCATCAATGTACACTTCTCTGTGTACGGTGCACTGTACACAGAGTGACAGCTGTTGATGCGTTTTCTTATGGGCATGACTGCAAAACTGACAAAGAATAGCAAAGTCACACTGAGCTACTGCTGGCTGGGTTCTCAAAACCAGTGACTCATTTCTATAGTACAGCCTCTCCACACTTATGATTCAACTCATGGCTCAGCAAAATTACAAATTACTACATGACACAGCCTTTTGAAGTCTCTGATGAAAATGTTGAATCCTGTATGTAATCTTTCAGTGCTAGGGATCTACCAATTCTCCTTTGTTACAGCACCCATGTCCCTCTACACACAGTATCAGAAGAACAGAGTAGGTATGTGCAGATGCTCAAGACCCTTATAAAAATGTCTTGGTATTTGTATATAACCTATGCATCCTCCTGTATATTTAAAATCATCTCTAGATTACTTATATTACTTAATACAATGTAAATGCTATGCTAGTTGTTGCTAGGGTACAACAAATTCAAGCTTTGATTTTTGGAGCTTTCTGGAATTCCTTCCCCCTAACAATATTTTCCATCCTTAGCTGGTTGAATTTGCTGATATCGAGGGTCAACTGTATTGAATCTCTCTCTCACTGAGTAACCCAGAGAACCAAAGTAGCAAAGAGGAAGTCCAGGAACAACAGCTTGAGAAGCAACCAGACTTCAGTTATAACTGTCACATTTCAGCCCTGTGTGTTCAGGCCAGTCTCTCAAGTTTCCTGAACCTCAGCTATCTCATCTATGAAACAAAAAAACAATTTCTTTTAGGGTAGTTAGGAAGGTTATAAGAATTGTTAACAAAATACATAAAATACAAGTAGTATAATTGCTATGAAATCTTGTGGTATTTCAAAATTATCATTAATAAATACTAATGATTTCAACAAACACAATACTTATCTGGGTCAGGCAATATACTAGATACTAATGAAGTGAATCTGTGTGAAGTAAAATGTTCCAGAGAGCAAAATATTCAATAAAAATTTTATTAAACTGTTGCATATTGTTCTACTTTAAGATTTTACAAATTGATTATCATGAGTAGATTTGCTTTTCTATGGTGAGAGGTTTTTCCCCCTGACAAACGTCTTTTTTTCCTCCAACATGATTTACTTATTTATGGCTGTGCTGGCTCTTCACTGCTGGGCAAGGGTTTCTCTAGCTGCAGCACGTGGGGGCTACTTTCTAGTTGCAGCGTATGGGCTTCTCATTGTGGCAACTTCTCTTGCCGTAGCTCCGCAACATGTGGAATCTTTCCAGACGAGGGATTGAACCTATGTCCCTTACACTGCCAGGCAGACTTTTGACCACTGGACCACCAGGGAAGTCCTAGGGTTTATTTTTAATCTTTACTGTGGCATTCACCAAGGCAATCAATGACTTATAAGGCACACTTCTTTCCCTCAAGACATTTGCTGAGAATGTATTTCTCTTTTTGGTTTTGTTTCACTAAAAGGTACATTTGCTTATTCTAACATATATTGGATTTCTTCCTTGGTGGAGAAAATACTCCTTTATTATTTAAGATGGTCTTTTTCTTTTAAAGAACTCCATCTCTTTCTTGGCTCTACCACTGTACCTTTTCACACACAAATATTCTTCTATTTCGTCCTCTGCTTATCATTTTCCCTTTTCATGTCTGCAGGCCATGTCATAATTACCAGGATTAGCAACATCTGTAGGTCAGAGCTTGATGCACTATGGCATAACACACTCCAAGCAGTTCCAAAGAGTCTGTTGACTGATGTAATAACATGGTTCCATTATGAAGAATTGTGCCCTCAGGGCTGCAAAATCTTGGGATGAAATAAAAAACTGTGCACTGTTTGAAATGCTACTTATTACCTTCATGATTATGACGGTAATACACATGAATACACTATCAATGCTACAAAAAAGTTTATTTTCAAAGAATTTATTCAAAGTCATAGTGACAAAAAATAAATTAGAAGATTCTTTTAAAATTATACATGTTTACTAAGATTAAAAAGAATCAGGTATACTTGTATGGCTGTTGTCAAAGAATATTTGAGGACCATTAGTTACTTGGGACTTTAATGGCTGTTTGAAAAGTAGGTTCTATAGCCAAAATCAGATAACTGTAGCGTGAAAGTCACTCAGTCACGTCTGACTCTTTTCGACCCCATGGACTACACAGTCCATGGAATTCTCCAGGGCAGAATACTGGAGTGGGTAGCCTTTCCCTTCTCCAAGGTATATTCCCGACCAAGGAATCAAACCCAGGTCTCATTGAAGGCAGATTCTTTACCAGCTGAGCCACAAGGGAAGCCCAACTGTAGAGAATAATATTTATAAAAAGTTAAATAGATGGTGCATACTACAGGGCTCACTCAGTACCTCTAATAACATAATGCTGCTAGGAATCCATGAGTATGGGGCAAGGGTGGAGACATCACTGTATGACCATGGCAGCATCTTCCCCCTCAAATCAGCTGATGAGACTGGTGTTCTCTGAACCACACTTTGCAAAACAGTGACTGAACAAACACCGAGACTCCCAATAGCCAAGTGGGGACTGGTTTTACACAAGCAAAACAACCGACTAACTGGTTTTCCCCCACGCTGGCATAATAGGCTAATGCCTGCTTTATAGATTCACATCATCCTCATTGTTGAGTTCACATTTTGCATGTGGTTCATTTCCTGATATTACATCTCAGAAAAAAACATAATCATTTTAGCCCTTTGCAATGTCTGGGCTCCTACAATCTTATTAACCAGAGGAGTGTACTGCTGGTTTGGAATTTTATTTTGTTTGACAATAGGAAAAACAGATCAAGAAGATTTCCTTGCCCAGCTTGATAAACATTCAAAGATGGAAAAAATAATGGAAAGGACAAGCTTTTCAATGAAGGGAGGCCCAGGTGTCCCCAGAAATTTCAGGAGCCTACAGTTTTTCTGGGACGCCCACTACAAAACCTGACCACTGCGGCTGTAGAAACTGTGTTCAGGAAAACTGAAAGTGAAAGGCTCCTAGCCCCAGAATTTTGCAGAAGAAAAGAAATTTCCTAGAACACACGTCTAAAGGTCTCTTTTAATTCAGAGACCAAGAAGTTGTTCCAACAGTAAGACTGTAAAGAGAATCAACAGCAGTTATGCTTACTTGTCCAATGAAGAAGGGTAATGAACATCTAGAATCTGAATAGGAAGAAAGGAAGAGAAATAAGAGAATCCTATCTCACTAGGCACTCTTGGGGGCAAATAGTAATAGATATAAATTGTCACTCTGAGGAAGGACCCAATTTCAGGAAGATTATGGATAAGAATCAATTGTAAAATGTTACTATTTGGACCAGTGTTGAGAAACTGTTAACATTCTAATGAGACTATAATATAGTTTATAGTCTATATATAACACTTTTGAATATGAAAAAGACTATTAAAAATAGTTAATGTTATGTATCTTTGAAATATTATTTGTTGACCAACATATCAGGTATATTATATAGGTATTATTACAATATTTTCAAACATAAAGTACTTTCTAAAAGAATAAAACTTTCATATATCCATATAAAGTTAAAAAAAGACTATTTTTTCAATATGGATATATTATATATTTAACTTTCATAAAATTGCCTGAAATAATTTAAAAAATTGCATTAACCATTTTAGGTTAATAAATTTGAAAATATAACATTTTCAATTGGGTCCTACTCTACAGACCTTGATATTTTTAATTGAAAAATATTCTCTCTTAGGGGCCGAATAATCTGGTAAGCACAAAAAAAATTCTGCTACATGGTAGATATTCTTAACTCTATGGTTTTTTCAAATGCAAATTTATAAACATTTCAGATCAAATATTTTCATAAGAAGTATCTCCTTTATCAATTCATAATATTTTTCTTTCACAGATACTTTGAGAAAACAAAACTCAAGATTGGTAGATTATCATAGCTTGTCTGAACACAAGTATGACTTGTGTGTGAGTCATGAATTGCAAGTACATTTCTGCTCCATAGGCTTAATTTAATAATTGTTTTACCATGACATTGTGCACCATCAAACACTATATTCTTATCATTACCATGAAATATTTTTTATCTTCAACATTTTTTAAAAAGCAAAAACACTTATAGTATTCAAAATAATAATAGATATTTTACTTTATCCAAATTAACTATCAAAAGCTGCACCTTGATTCCACAAATTAAAAAAGGGAGAAAACCAAATTATCAATTGTTCGCAACGATTTCCTTCTGCTAAGGGAGTTAACAGATGAATAGTTATTGCCTCATTTTTTTTGCACCTGCAGAAGAAAACTTGGAATAAAAAATGAACTAAATTAACTTTGAAGGAAAGTCACTTTATTTAAATGAAGTCATGCTTCACACACTAAGATAAAAATGCATTTTCTGCAGCTGACTATGCTAAAATGTCATCTTTGGGCACAATCTACTGAATATAAAGCTAACTGTTGAAGTAGATGCTGATATTTTTTTCAGAAGATCTGTGTCTCTCAAACTTTTTGTGGTTGATGATATCACTGTGGCTATAATGGTGGATGCTAAATATCAACAAGCTGTTTTGTATAAGTTATACATCACCATTCATTTTCTTGAGGAGCAAAAATTCAGTACTAAATTTTGTTACATATGCAATTTTCAGGGTTAAAAAAACTTATTATGGCCAAAAGAATTTATTACAAAATAAAAGCATTATCAAACAACAAAACAAACACCAAAAATAAATGGTAAAACCATGGAAGCAAAAGCTATCAGACCACCATAGCAAGACTGCTCAACCTGATTTTACACATACATTTCACATACACCTAACAATTTCCCACTGATTCTGCTCATTGAAGAACTGGTGTGTTACTGGACCTTGTAGCTTATAGACCAGAGCACAGCATGACTGGCTAATGACAAAAGGTTGATAAAGGCAGCAACAGCATATCCTTCACTACTACCGTAGACACCAGAAGGAACTGGCTATCCCTGGTCACTCTTGTCCACACTTATTCCATTATTAGCGGTGAGTCCCCACACGCTGTCTTTGAAAAAAAGATCTGGTTACACTGCATCTGCAAAAGATTTGGAAAAGAGCTGGAACATCTTTCAGATTCAACCAACTGCTAAAGTCAAGAAATCTGTTCAACTGCATGGGCAGGGTTTGGAAATACTAAGTGGAAGTCTATCAAATCCATTTTGGATTATTTTAATGCAGCTAATAATAAGAATGCACCATTAAAAATGGGGGTAAGGGACTTCCCTGGTGGTCCAGTGGTTAAGAATCTGCCTTGCAATGCAGGGGACCAGGGTTCAATCCCTGGTCTGGGAACTAATATCCCACATGCCGAGGACTAAGACTGCACACCTCAACTACTGAGCCTGCGCCCTGCAACTAGAGAGTTGGTATGCTACAATGAAAGATCTTGCATGCCACAATGAAGATCCTGCATGCCACAACTAAGACCCAATGCGGCCAAATAAATAAATAAATAATAATATTTATTTTTGAAAAAATGGGAAACTAGAACAAATGTTCAATAACGGGGATGCTGGGACAAGAGGTATAAACCCAAATGCCTCAGGCAAATTGGGACTCAGGGGTGACCTCTGTGTGGGGAAGATTTGGGGCTGAAGATCAAGAAAACTAGAAGTGACCTGATGGTCTGTAGACCTGCTTGGTCTTGTACAAATGATTTTTTTTGAAAGCCGTTAACACTTAAAATTGAGAACTTTTCCATTAGACAGATAAACAGATTCCCTACTTCTCTTGATAAACTGTAAGATCCAGCAACACTGCCCATGTTCCAAGAAGACAAGAAGGCCACAGTCAGAGAGCTACTATCTGCCTCTCACTATTGTCAGTAATTATAAGAAAGAGCATAATTATTTCTGGAAGTGAAGAATATCCTCTATTCTGTTAAGGCCAAAACTACCTAATTAACTGAGCTGTGTCAACATAATCTGAGCAGCTTCACAATACCTGCATGCTGCTGCTGCTGCTGCTGCTGCCGAGTTGATTCAGCCGGGTCTGACCCTGTGCAACCCCACAGACAGCAGCCCACCAGACTCCTCCATCCCTGGGATTCTCCAGGCAAGAACACTGGAGTGGGTTGCCATTTCCTTCTCCACAATACCTGCATGGTCCTGAAGAAATCTGATTTTATTCTCTACCTTCCACCCTCAACTCCCACACAGTTTGTGTAATTTGTGCATCCTTAGTGTGATAAGGAGGCTTATACACCTGCATAAGTGGAACTGAGAATCACATTGCATTTGATTCCTACCAGTGAGTATTTTCTCAGTGTCCTGGTCACGATCCATTAAAAAATGCTGTGCACCTGTGATTTTCCAGTGTTTTCCCCTAATCGGCCCCTTAAATTATATCCTGAAGCAGTGGTTACAATGAACTGTAAATGTCTGTATTATCAGTTCCCACCCACTCTGGTTTAATCAAGGGAACCAGGGCTTGTGTTAGGTAGGAAATGGTACTGTGTGGTTTGAGTTGTTTCAAGTGCTCAGGACCACCACAAGGTGTAGCTAAGGCAGGGTCTGTGGCTTTGGAGCCAGTGAGTTTCACCCATGCTTCCATTTACTTGCTTTGGGGCTTCTCCAAGCTTCAATTTCCTTATCCCTAAATTGAGATAATGATACTTTCCTTACAGCACTGTCATGAAGCCTGAAGGTAATACTATACTCGAAAGAGCACAGTAAAAAGCACACACTAATGTCTCAGTAAATAGAAGAAGCCTTTAATTTGTACTTCAGATATGATCCAAGGGGAATTATGGTGAAATACCTTCTACCCAGCCTTTTTCTTACATTTTGTGAACCAACCCTTCAGGGGTTCAACTTTGGGGAATCTATTTCAAAAATATAAAATAAATTCCATGATTCCTACCAAATACACGACATCACCAACAGTCTAACATCTTAAGGAAATGCTATGTTAAACTCTTACTTAAATTATGGATTATATACAGTATTTAGAGTGACACTGGTGATTATTTTACAGTTAAAACTGTTTTTCCAAATAGCAGCACATTTTTATTCACATACAAATTTTCTCATCTCCACAGGTAGACCCAAGTCTCATTACACTGTATTCATCTCAATGTTGAGTTTTCAAAACATGCAAAGGTCATAACTTGACTAAAACTTTTTCTTAGACACCCAAATAGATATGCATGAAGATTTTATCAGATATTTTATATCCAGATGTTCTCTTTCCCTTAAATTCTGATGAGCTTCCCATGACTGGCTGATTGGTGAGATAGCACATGGGTTATGAAATAAAAATCAAACCAAATTCACCTTTATATAACTCAAAAAGACAGCATTTTCACTTTTTTTTTAAATAAAAATGCATATACCCATTTTAATGTGTTCTTAGCTATATATCTATTTTTGAAAAGCTTTCATGTAATTTCTAAATTTAGCTCCTACTTCCTTTTTCCTTGTACCATCTGAGCTATAATTCATCTCTGATAACATTCTGATCTTTACTCCAAAGAACCTCCATAGACACAGACTCTCGAAAAGAAGACTGACTTTCACTAACCTCTTCTTGCACGTAGTACAAGGCGACCACTTTCTTCCCTCGGCAGTTTCTATGGGCTTTATCTACATATGGTTTAAAATCATCTTCACTTGGTGGTAGGAAATATTAACTGTTCTAGAACATCAACATCTTTTATCAGAATGACCTCCTGTTAGGAAAATTAGTTCAGGGAAGAAATTCACCTCTTTTAACCTAAAGCAGATGAATAGGTTAAAAACAATGGCACACATGTAGTTAGGGATTTCAGAATAGTTTATCTAGATTAATTATCATTCTATGAAAATGTTCCTCTCTTTTGATTTTCCAGTCATTAATATCAGATTTAATACCTTGAATTATATAGATAAGAAAACTTTGGTAGGAGGAGGTAACGTCTAGCAATACAGTCATCCCTCGTTATCTGCAGCAGACTGGTTCCAGGAGCCCCTAGAATACCAACTCTGGATGAACAGTCGCTCATATAAAATGGTGTGGTACAACCAATACAGCTGGCCCTCTACTCATCCATGGTTTCTGCATCTGTGGATTCAGCTGCAGATACGGTGCGTTGACTGCAGGCAGAAGCAATCTGAGTGTGTAGCCAGTAAATGGCAGCATAGGAGCCTTGCATTTATAAAGGAAATCACTGGTCCTAAGGAGCCTGCAGTCCTTAATTAAAAAGG
Organism: Budorcas taxicolor; assembly: GCF_023091745.1. Classification (NCBI taxonomy): domain Eukaryota; kingdom Metazoa; phylum Chordata; class Mammalia; order Artiodactyla; family Bovidae; genus Budorcas; species Budorcas taxicolor. The sequence goes on from NC_068917.1 coordinate 56,787,189, forward strand.
TAACCTACAGATCTGGCGAAGAAAGGATACAGTGGGGACTCAGTCTTCCAAGAATCCTATCCATCCTTCCACTTAAGCTTTTCTTAATTATTCCTGTCTTCTTGGTGCACTTATAGTCTTCATAAAACACTTATGGGGCACCAAACTATATACCGTCTGGCACTGCTATTTATGTGCTCCATGTTTATATGTATAGAATTTCCAATAATTCTGTAAATTACTTCAGGGTAGGGACTGCCTAATATTTCTTATATTTTAGCACAATGCTGGGCTAATCAATAAATATTCTACTATGGAAATGAACTGTCTTCCTTTCTTATGTATTTGTCCAGAAATGAGATTTAACAAGACTGAGGATAAGAAGACTTAAACTGAAGAAAGTAGGGGAAACTGCTAGACCATTCAGGTATGACCTAAATCAAATCCCTTATGATTATACAGTGGAAGTGAGAAATAGATTTAAGGGCCCAGATCTGATAGACAGAGTGCCTGATGAACTATGGAATGAGGTTCGTGACACTGTACAGGAGACAGGGATCAGGGCCATCCCCATGGAAAAGAAATGCAAAAAAGCTAAATGGCTGTCTGGGGAGGCCTTACAAATAGCTGTGAAAAGAAGATAAGCGAAAAGCAAAGGAAAAAAGGAAAGATATATGTATCTGAATGCAGAGTTCCAAAGAATAGCAAGGAGAGACAAGAAAGCCTTCTTCAGCGATCAATGTAAAGAAATAGAGGAAAACAACAGAATGGGAAAGACTAGAGATCACTTCAAGAAAAGAGATACCAAGGGAACATTTCATGCAAAAATGGGCTCAATAAAGGACAGAAATGGTACGGACCTAACAGAAGCAGAAGATATTAAGAAGAGGTGGCAAAAATACACAGAACTGTACAAAAATGATCTTCATGACCAAGATAATCACGATGGTGTGATCACTCACCTAGAGCCAGACATCCTGGAATGTGAAGTCAAGTGGGCGTTAGAAAGCAGCACTACGAACAAAGCTAGTGGAGGTGATGGAATTCCAGTTGACCTCTTTCAAATTCTGAAAGATGATGCTGTGAAAGTGCTACACTCAATATGCCAGCAAGTTTGGAAAACTCAGCAGTGGCCACAGGACTGGAAAAGGTCATTTTCATTCCAATCCCAAAGAATGGCAATGCCAAAGAATGCTCAAACTACCGCACAATTGCACTCATCTTACACGCTAGTAAAGTAATGCTCAAAATTCTGCAAGCCAGGCTTCAGTAATATGTGAACCATGAACTTCCTGATGTTCAAGCTGGTTTTAGAAAAGGCAAATGAACCAGGAATCAAATTGCCAACATCCGCTGGATCATGGAAAAAGCAAGAGAGTTCCAGAAAAACATCTATTTCTGCTTTATTGACTATGCCAAAGCCTTTGACTGTGTGGATCACAACCAACTGTGGAAAATTCTGAACAAGATGAGAATACCAGACTACCTGACCTGCCTCTTGAGAAACCTATATGCAAGTCAGGAAGCAACAGTTAGAACTGGACATGGAACAACAGACTGGTTCCAAATAGGAAAAGGAGTACGCCAAGGCTGCATATTGTCACCCTGCTTATTTAACTTATATGCAGAGTACATCACGAGAAACGCTGCGCTGGAAGAAGGACAAGCTGGAATCAAGATTGCCAGGAGAAATATCAATAACCTCAGATATGCAGATGATACCACCCTTATGGCAGAAAGTGAAGAGGAGCTAAAAAGCCTCTTAATGAAAGTGAAAGAGGAGAGTGAAAAAGTTGACTTAAAGCTCAACATTCAGAAAACTAACATCATGGCATCTGGTCCCATCACTTCATGGCAAATAGATGGGGAACCAGTGGAAACAGTGTCAGACTTTATTTTGGGGGGGCTCCAAAATCACTGCAGATGGTGATTGCAGCCATGCAATTAAAAGACGCTTACTCCTTGGAAGGAAAGTTATGACCAATCTAGATAGCATATTCAAAAGCAGAGACATTACTTTGCCAACAAAGGTCTGTCTAGTCAAGGCTACAGTTTTTCCCGTGGTCATGTATGGATGTGAGAGTTGGACTGTGAAGAAAGCTGAGCGCCGAAGAATTGATGCTTTAGAAGTGTGGTGTTGGAGAAGGCTCTTGAGAGTCCCTTGGACTGCAAGGAGATCCAGCCAGTCCATTCTGAAGGCAATGGGTCCTGGGTGTTCTTTGGAAGGACTGATGCTGAAGCTGAAACTCCAATACTTTGGCCACCTCATGCGAAGAGTTGACTCATTGGAAAGGACTCTGATGCTGGGAGGGATTGGGGGCAGGAGGAGAAGGGGACGACAGAGGATGAGATGGCTGGATGGCATCACCAACTCGATGGACATGAGTTTGGGTGAACTCCGGGAGCTGGTGATAGACAGGGAGGCCTAGCATGCTGCAATTCATGTGGTCGCCAAGAGTCAGACACAACTGAGGGACTTAACTGAACTGAATTGAGGATAAGAAGGAAAAAAAATGACCAATACAGAACAGAGGAAACAGTTCTGCCCAAGAAGTTGGGAGGTCTGGCTGGGGCTCTGGCATGATGTTAGACTAGCTTCTTTTTTTTTTTTTAGATTAGTTTCTTAACATATATAGGTTAAGTACTGACTTCTGTAAATAAGTTATTGGACTAGAGAATGGCAGAAGTGCCGTGCCCTTGTGATATACATTCAAACGTAAGTTAGGATGAAACTATTCATCCAATGGTATTGCATAGACACTAAGTCAAACAGAACAGAGCAGGGCTCTGGACTCCCCTTGCCATGCCACACATCAACCTTTTAGCTCCTGGACTGTGAAGTGGTCAAGAGGGTCTCAGGGGCTGCGGTCACTGAAGGAACTGGAGCGGTGGCTATAACAGAATTTTTAAAAATGTTAATGCTGGTACAATAGGTAACAGGTAGGGCTGGATACCAACTCTATCAGTAATGTCTTCTGAGTGATAGATGTGCTTATTTTATTCAAAACTGACTATTCATCTGATGGTGCAGGACTACCTAAGAGCTTACAATAAAATGAAAACAGAAATTCCCACCAATACTATCAATAATGAGTCTTCTTGTTTCCATTCCTCCCCATACTTCTAACTCAATCCTTTTTTTTTTTTTTTTAAAGGTAGCCATTCTACAACTTCTGGCTTTCCTTCATGAGCATGAGTCCACCAGTATTCTTGCCTGGAGAATCCCATGGACAGAGAAGCCTGGTAGGCTGGAGTCCGTAGGGTCACAGGGAGTTGGACACGACCTAAGTGACTTAGCACACACACATGCACCTTGCAATGAGGAGCCCAAACCGTGCTTCAAGTCCTGCTTTGCTAAATAAATAAAGCATAACATCCAAGAACAGACCTAACTACAACCTTGGTTTCACAGATGAAGAAAGTGCTATTCTCTGTTCACAATAAAATTCCCTGTGACGTGTGACAGCAGTAACGTTTCCATCTAGGGATTTGAGGCCTCTCTGGACACACTGCAGCTCATGGCATACCAGTAGCCCTGAGAGCCAAGAAGATGAAAAGGAGACGTGGGGAGGGCTGATGTAACCCTTGCACAAAGTGGTACTACGTATTAGTGTCACTGAGTTTTAGCACTTCGAGTGAACACTGGAATCACCTGGGGAACTTTAAAACACACACACACACGTCTAGGTCCCTTGGAGATTCTTAGATTCTGTTCATAACAGCTTTATTTAATTGTTTTAAAGTTTTTATTTTACATTGGAATATAGCCGATTAACAACGCTGTGACAGTTTCAGGTGCACAGCAAAGGGTCTCAGCCATACATATACATATATCTATTCTCCCCCGAACTCCCCTCTCATCCAGGCTGCCACATAACATTGAACAGAGTTCCCCGTGCTGTACAGTAGGTCCTTGTGGGTTATCCATTGAAAATATAGTATGCGCACATTCTGATTTGGGTTTTCCAGGTAGCTCAGCAGTCAAAGAATCTACCTGGCAATGCAGGAGATGTGGGTTCAATCCTTGGGTCCGGAAGATCTCCTGGAAAAGGCAATGGCAACTCACTCCAGTATTCTTGCCTGGGAAATTTCATGGACAGAGGACCCTGGAGGGCTACGGTCCATGGGGTTGCAAAGAGCTGAACATGACTCAGCAACTAAAACAACAACATTTTGATTTAATTGGTCTGGGAAGTGGTCAAGGTTCTATAACACTTTCCAGGTAGTACAGTCAGAGTAGAGAAACACTGGTGGACACCTTGGGCTCCCAAGTATGGGGCACATAACTAACCATGGGGTACACGAAGGCACTATCAAAACCTGTGTGTTTAATATGAAAAGGAGAAAGATATTACGTTGTCCTGTATTTAACAGATGGCATAACAATGGTACCCTCCGACGTCTGATGGCCATGTACAGTGTGAGTCCTGAGAGAAAGGCAGGAAGGTCCCAAGGAGTCTTTAATCCTTTGTGCATTTTCAGTGTGCTGCTACACACCCCCATTAATATGTCCCCAGTGGCTGATGTACAGATTCTAGTATCTTAAAGAGAAGAACACTGACAATTTATAAGGAGAAGGGAAATAATCAGGAAGACATTTTGAGGCATGAGAGGTTTCCTCATTAAGTGATGGCAAACTACTGACAAGAATTGTAGAACTCAAAGAAGAGTTATACATTTTTCTTTTATAAAATGACAAGTGTTCCAAATATTTTTTTTCTTTGTCATGACGAGGCGAATGAAGGAGCAGTTTTTTTTTGGCTGATACTTTTATTAAAATAAACATATTTAAACTATCTCTTCAAGGCCAAAGAGCATTTTAAAAATGAATGAGAGAGAAACTGCTAGGAAACTTGCACTGTGGAAATGGATATTTGGAAATGTTCTCACCGTGATGTGATTTTGCTGTTAAAATCAACATAAGGTGTGATACCAGGTGGGGGAAAAAAAACCCAAAACTATCTTATGTATAAACTTTAAAAGCTTGAGTAAACCATATTTTAAAGAAAGAGTTTTAGTGGGGTTTTTATCCCATTTGTTAAAGATGAATAATGTAACACTCTTCAATTGGTTTGAAAAAAGGGCTGACTGATACCCAGTCAGATGGAAATCTACTAGCAAAATTTCAATGAAAAACTTTCACATAATTGGTGAATGGGGTTGAAAACGAGCACTGGGATTTCATAGGCACAGCCAATGATGGAGCTCCTTCCATTGACAGGTACGTATCTTGTGTGATATCTTTTTATTTATAAGACACTAAAAATAACTACTGACTTAAAATGAACTTAGAACGAGACCACTGAATCACTGTCACACAGAATTAAACAATTTTTTAAAACATTTCAATGTTTTACATCACAAAGAACTCAAAAACATCATCAAACAGAACTTCAATAAAAGTCAAAATAATTTTTATCGATGGGGGATGTGATTCCAAAAAGTGTGGACCATTTAACAGACCCTGGGCATTCACTCAGCCACTCCAAGATCTAATGTGCAGCGAGGAGAAAGGAGGTGCGCACTGCTACCTGTCGGGGTGGTAGTGTACAATAGGAAACATTAGAAATCCTATGCCAGAGAGTGAGCCATGAAGAAACTTCTGGAACTCTGCTAAAAACTGGCTTAGGAATCAAGCATAATTGCTTCAGCAGGCAGGTATAGATTTCACTAGATCAATGAACCTGTGGAGGGACTGTGCCCCTATTTTCATTGTCTCAGCATCTCGTATGATGATTTTATATGGTAGGTGTGCAAGAGATGTGGTTGACAAAAACAATGACTTTTGGTGAAAACTGTACATTTTCAGTATATTGGTGGGTGGGGTCCATTTCTACTAATGGAACACAAAATCACCATTCTTATCATGGATAATGTGTCCCGAATCAATATCTACAATGGTCAGCCACTGGGAAGTGGAAAAATTATTAACTGGGCTCCCTGAATTATAAAAAGCCTCTGTTAAATATAGTACAGTGGAAAACTACGAGACAGTGTTCTGAGCCCCAGAAGACACCCACTTTCAATGTGTCAGAATTATCTGTTTCACACCCCATGAATTAATGTTTGCTTTAGCTGCTAAAAATCACTAAAACATCTTGTTCTTAATATTGTGCCTTTAAAAATGCTCGTACTGTTATATAGAGATTACATCTTATATGATCACAGAAACTGTCTCTGCTTTTGTGAAATCTTGCCCTGAAAAGCAAATCTTCATGCAAATGTATTAGGTACAAGCAATAAATATTCATGAACAGTTTTATATATTCCATATAACCTGGCCTTTGGTTCTTTTACAATGTCAGGGTCTCTCATGACCTAAACTAGTTGCAGGCAACTGTCCTCACCAGCTCGCCTCTCAGAACACATTAATGAGCAGAAGAATCCTCCACTGGCTTGGGACCACGTGCTTCTCTCACCTGAGGTGCCCCTGCTCTGGGTAACTGAGGATATAGCACATGTAGGTCAAAGACATACTTTGTAAAGATTTAAATCCAACCCCAACCTCAGGCAGCATTTAGAGCATCCCTCCGACCTTCCACTGCTTTTCTATTTTTCAATATGGGGCACAAAGATCTGAATTTTGGTAAGACAAAAACCTCACGCTCCTTATGGTTCTCCACCAAGTATCCATCACATACAACTGCTCTACTCCTTTTCTTTTTTGCTCCCTGCTTGCTGATTTCATGAAGAAGAGACGGAAAAGGAACAAAGTAAATCCAGTCTAGGCTTCACCCACCAGGACATTTTATTGTTCCTCAAACCTAGATGTTCAATAACCCAGGCCTTGCTCTAATTATTCACAATGGCTACCTGGTTTGAAAGTTAGGATAGAGACTAGATATCCAGCTCTGTAGACCTATATATACTACACTGAGGTGCCAACCTAGTGGGTGGAAAGAAATGGATGGGGTACACCTGGTAGAAGATTCAGGGTGCCTGGAGTCAAAGTTTATGGGAACAAAATTTTACTTGGATAAGTGAGACTTCACAGCATCCATACTATTAAAATGCATATTTAGAAAAGCACCAAGGAAACCCCAAAACGTGATCTTGGGAGTACTCAAGTCCATGACAACAGGTACTTTCTGTTCCCCTTTTTGGGGAAGGCTGACTGGGTATTTCCCAGTCCTTCTGGACTCTTTTTTACTTGCTACTAATCCTCCTATCATTTATAGGGAGTGATGTGGGAAATACTTTATTCCATTTTCTGTCTAAGCACCTACTTTGTGCCCAGCACTACGGTAGGCACTTCAGGACAGACACAGGTGCACATGGTTAGAAAGACAGTTATAAAGATGAATAATAAAAGGAAGGAAGCTGCAAAAGAATTCAGACATGGAAGGGTTCAATTAAGAGGCATCCCTGAAGCACACATTCTGGGGAAATATGCAGGTCCTTCTCGGAGCTCTTCACAAGTTTACCCCCACACTAAAATCTGTGATGCCCCCGGGGGAGGAAGCTGAGAGAGCACGTTGCCTCACACAGTCATGGGATTTGTTGCACATGGTCCTGAGCCAAGGGGGCAGTGGGAACCGAAGCCTTGCCCATGTGCTGCTGGCCAGGCACACAGGGTCCACTCCCAGGAAGGCCTTTTCCATGTCACACAAAGGCACTGCCCTGATAAGGGCCCGCCTGCAGGAGAGGCAGCAACTTTATAGCCCATAGAGATTTCTCTTTTTTGCCTCCAGGTAGCATTTACGGCATGTGCTAATGATACACTGTCCTGTGCTATCCTCATTTCTATATTTTTAAATATCATCTCCCTAGCTAGACTTCACTTGGGTGGCATGTCTCTCCGTTGTGTGAGCCCTTCCTTCAGGGGGTTCCCTTAGCTGGTTCTGAATGTCTTTGTTTCAAGAACCTGTTTGGATCAGAAGTGCAAAGTAAACAACTGTGCTTTGTACCCAGCCCCTGGTTAATGACAATTACACACGGTGTGTGGTAAATCATGCTCATTGCTTTCCACAGTTTTCTGGTTCACACCTTTGGTACCTGGCCATGAATAGACCTGAAGCCATTCTTGAAAATATGTATCCAGGCTGAAAGTTTAGTTTTCATTTCCTCACACGCTCCTGCTGAAGAAAAACTGGAAATTGAGAAGTCTTTTTAAGAATGTCCCTCGCATGATATAGCAATGGCTTTGAAGAGTGAGGAAGCAATATCCATTTCCTCTTTAGGCAGTGAGTCTGGTCATAGACACAACTATTTTTAATCCAACATTCTACTGCTAAGGAGGCAATTTGCTCAATAAGGCCAACTGCAAACGTTTTATGTAAATCCTACAGCTGCCACTCTTTCTTTTGTAGAAGCAGGCTCTTCACAAGGAGAAGCTGATCCAATGGTTAAAGTATGAAAGGCTTGGCTGTTGTAGAAAAAATATTTTCTTCCAACATCGAAGCAAAGACAATGTCCAAAATTCCTACAGTCTGATAAAATTAAAACCACATGCTGAATAGTGTTGAGTTGGTTTTTCTTTTTCCCTTTTTTTTTTTTAACATGGAGAAAAATATGTAATCATACATTTAGAAACTGAGTACTGGATACTAATGAAGAGTATCAGTTTTTGAAACTGAGTGTTGAAATTCTCAGTGTTAAAAAAAAAGTAAGTAATAATATTTGTGCAATAATGGCTTCCTGTCACACTGCAACTATACATTCGTAACTCCTGAAATAGTGAGAAGAGTTTAAGATTTTTGTCTTAGCCCTCAAATGCATAGCAGGTGAGTTTTTTTTTTAAATTATTATTATTATTTTTTAAATTTTAAAATCTTTAATTCTTACATGTGTTCCCAAACATGAACCCCCCTCCCACCTCCCTCCCCATAACATCTCTGTGGGTCATCCCCATGCACCAGCCCCAAGCATGCTGTGTCCTGCGTCAGACATAGACTGGCGATTCAATTCTTACATGATAGTATACATGATAGAATGCCATTCTCCCAAATCATCCCACCCTCTCCCTCTCGCTCTGAGTCCAAAAGCAGGTGAGTTTTTACGGAAGGAGTTGTTATAATATTTTCTACTTCCTCATCTTGTTTCCCTGTAGTTTACAATCATTTAGGGGACACACTGACTATTTGAGAGATTAATTATGACATACATTCAGTTCAGTTCAGTCGCTCAGTCGTGTCCAACTCTTTGCGACCCCTTGAACTGCAGCATGCCAGGCCTCCCTGGCCATCACCAACCCCCGGAGTTCACTCAGACTCACGTCCATCGAGTTGGTGATGCCATCCAGCCATCTCATCCTCTGTTGTCCCCTTTTCCTCCTGCTCCCAATCCCTCCCAGCATCAGGGTCTTTTCCAATGAGTCAACTCTTTGCATGAGGTGGCCAAAGTACTGGAGTTTCAGCTTCAGCATCATTCCTTCCAAAGAACACCCAGGACTGATCTCCTTCAGAATGGACTGGTTGGATCTCCTTGCAATCCAAGGGACTCTCAAGAGTCCTCTCCAACACCACAGTTCAAAAGCATCAATTCTTCAGCGCTCAGCTTTCTTCACAGTCCAACTCTCACATCCATACATGACCACTGGAAAAACCGTAGCCTTGACTAGACGGACCTTAGTCGGCAAAGTAATGTCTCTGCTTTTGAATATGCTATCTAGGTTGGTCATAACTTTCCTTCCAAGGAGTAAGCGTCTTTTAATTTCACAGCTGCAGTCACCATCTGCAGTGATTTTGGAGCCAAAAAAAGATAAAGTCTGACACTGTTTCCAGTTTCCCCATCTATTTCCCATGAAGTGATGGGACCACCAGATGCCATGATCTTCGTTTTCTGAATGTTGAGCTTTAAGTCAACTTTTTCACTCTCCTCTTTCACTTTCATCAAGAGGCTCTTTAGTTCCTCTTCACTTTCTGCCATAAGGGTGGTGTCATCTGACATACATTACGAACTGTTAAATAACAGTGCTTTTTTATTCAGTTAAGGTCTGTAGTTCTTAGCAGATATGACTTTACACCTTTAAGTTACCCACAATTGAGATTTCAGGGCTTACACAAATTTTGGTACAGAATTTTAAAATTGGGGACTGTTCTTTCACATATACTATGACTCCACCTATTTTCAACGGAACACTGCCAAGATGTACATCATTAGCCAAATTTAATGTACCACATTTTGCAACTCTGGTTGATTTTAAAAGAATTGCAAATCTTATTTTGAGAACAAAGCCTGGCCCACATTTGCCTAAAGTGTCCCAAGGCAATTGGATTCCTGGCATGGATGCTGGCAGAGAAGCTGCCTGCAAGTACTGGAAAGGTAGTGATTTCTGGCATCTGGTAGGAAGTAGTCTTTGGAATGAACAAGAAAGCTTGACCCACCTCCAATCTGCTCTTTAAAAATTTTTTAATGCCTAGGAAGATAGGAATAGTGAAGATTTACTTTCAGGTCCTTGAACTGGAGCTTTGAAAGAACTGTGGCTCTTCAGGTGGCGCTACTGGTAAAGAACCTGCCTGCCAATGCAGGAGACCTAGCAGATGCGGGTTTGACCCCTGGGTCGGGAAGATCCCCTGGAGGAGGGCATGGCAACCCACTCCAGTATTCCTGCTTGGAGAATCCAATGGACAGAGGAGCCTGGCGGGCTATGGTCCATAGCGTTGCAAAGAGTTGGACACAAGTGAAGCGACTTAGCATGCATACTGCAGGCAACTTCTTATTGGTTGAGTTTTCAACTTCAGATTAGCAAAAGAACACATTACTGGGAGAAACCCATATATGGCAACGCACTCCAATATTCTTGCCTGCAGAGTCCCAAGGACAGAGGAGCCTGGCAGGCTACAATCCATGGGTCACAAAGAGTTGAACACAACTGAAGTAACTGTGGATGCGATACACTCGTTACTAACTTTAGAGCAGAACTGACTAGTGAGGAGATGAACTCTAACACTTCAAATCTAATGACAAAGTACTGGGACAGGAGAATAACTTCTATAGTATCATTCTGAACCAAAGAAGGGAAAAATTTTTATACTGAAAAATTATGTATAACCAGATATAGTAAGGACAGAAAAATGTCTATCTTTGAACACTTACTGTGTGCTAGGCAGCACAGTTCTAAGAACTCTAATACAGAATATGCATTTAATCTTTACAACAACCACAGAAGCTAGGTACTATTCTTAGCTCTACTCATTGGGGTGGGAGTGGGGGAATTGTTAACTAACTTGCCCAAGGTCACTCATATAAATGGCAGAATAAATATTCAACCTTATAAAGCTGGTTCCAGAATGCCTGTATCATAATGATACACCAATAATGGAGAAAGAGCAAAAGTAACTTATCTTTATAATTTAGATAATCTGAAGATAGTAATTCCAAGTTGTCGATACAGTGGAAATGTTTCCAAAAGTGACTATGAGTCGGGCTTCTTATAAGATGATTTTAAGATATTAAGGGAAAAAAAGAAACGAAAAAAACTGAGGTCTGAACATTCAGCATTATATACTTAGGCCAAAACAACCAATCTAAGCAGCTATATTTGGGGAACTACGATTGAAGACACAGGAGTGGATGGAAGCCACCAGGTGAAGTAAATTAGATCTGCAAACATTTTCCTACACTTTTCTTCAAATACACTCATTTCCTGATCTCCATGATTACAGGCCACCAGGATCTATCAAAGCTCTCTAACTCCAAGGGATTCCAATATATTGGATATCCCATGATTACACTAGTTGGTCAAATTCTTGGAATTAGGGGGAATTATGAAAGTGATAAGAAGAAAATGCTCATGCAGATTCCTAAGAGCAGAAAAAAACACCACTGTTTAAGCAGTGTTAGATTTGAAATAATCACTTTTATTTCTTCTTTTATATCATACACCAAACCTCTAGATAGAAAAATCAAGCCAGGTTCAAGGGGGAAAAAAAAAATCTTACTGACCTCAGTCTTCTCCACTGTAATTATCAATGCCAGGAAATACTAGAGCAATGTCTACAAATTGAGAAGGGAACTGAACAAGATTTTCTGAAGACAATAAGACTGGGAATATAGTACCCATGTTAAAATAAAAATTAATAATACAAACAAAAAGTAAACAGTAAAATAAAAACAGAACCTGAAACAATAAAAACCAAACAACAAGATGTTTAAATTCATTGAACTTGAGAAAAGAACTAGTAGTAACTCCTGTACCTGGTAAGCCTACCATTAAAATTAAATGGTGGAAACTATGTTTACATTTAGCTTGACAATGTAAAAATAATACGGTAACCTTCACATGCTGAAAGACGGCTGAAGGAGAAGTAGGTCACAGAATTCTTCTAATTTCCTATCTTTCAATGGCAACAAGTAAACAGAAAAGGTGTATATTAAATGTACAGCTTAGAAAACTATTTCAAAATTATGATGTTTATTATTTTCTACTTTTATCAGGAGAAACTATTAGGAACTAATTTTCTCTGTGATGAAATGTATATCTGAAATTCAGTGATTTTTTTTTCAGTGTCTCAGTTTCTCTCTACTACTTCTGAGTAGTAGAAGTAAAATTTAAATAGTTAATATATAATATTTATGTAGAAAGATATAATAAAGTCAATCAGTCTTTCTATCCATTTGGAATGATGTTCACCAAATGCTGATGACAGCTATTTCTCAAGGGTGGAATTCTGAGTATTCTTTTAAAGTTATTTCTTCACAGTGATTGACTTAAAAAAATAGCATATTATTTTTCAAAAGAGGAATAAAATCATTACCCTTAAAAAAGCATCAAATGTATATTAACTGACATGAAAAGGTGCTAAAAATATAATACTGGAACTAAATGATAGATTGTAAAATAGTAAAATGTCATTTTTAGTTTTGAAATCTATATACATGAAATAAATTCACACACACACAAATAGAGCAAATGATTAAGGATGGTTCATTTCTAAACTGATCTTCATCAGCATTTGCTGATTTGTCTACAAAGAATTACATTACTCATGCAATTTAAGACAAATAAACATACACATTCTAAATAGTAACTTGAAAATTTTTACTGGGGGGTAATTTCTAATGGATACCCTGAAGAGAGTAAGATAGCACCTGTGAGTCTAATAAGGTGGCGGGGTGGGCGAACGATTGTGAAACAGCTTTTATTTCTGAGAACTGATTTTGTGGACGGAACATACACGGAGCCCTCCTTACAATCGTCATCTTTGAGGTCCATGCTGGTTGAGATGGAGACTCCCATTCTCTCTCCTTTTGTTGCTCCCAAACTTCCATTTCTGGTTCTTAGGCTCCATCTCTCTTCCCTTCGGGTCTCCTGGTTGACTACACTATATTATTAGCAAGTGAATAACCAAAGGGCTTCCCAGAGGCACAATGGTAAAGAATCTGCCTGCAATGCAGGAGATGCAAGTGATGAGGGTTCGATCCCTGGGTCAGGAAGATTCCCTGGGAGGAAGACATGGCAACCCACTCCAGTATTCTTGCCTGTAAAACTCCACTGGCAGAGGAGCCTGGCGGGCTACATTCCATGGGGTTGCAGAGTCAGTAAGACACAAGACTGAACATGCACACAAAAAAGAAACAAATCTCTTTCTGAGCAATGTTAACCCAAACTGGAGTCAGATTTGATTGGTGAAAGACCAGATTTGATTGTTCAAGACCAGAAGACCACATCAAGAACTTTGATTTTTAAAGTGAAAGGAGATAGTCGTTCAAATATTGAGAATCCTCCAATAGCTTACCTGGGACTAAGATAATTAAAGGAGGACTGATAGGATAATTTCCAAAGGACTGGAATCTACTCTCCATAAATCATTATACCTCTCAACTTCATTCAGCGGGTCTGTGAGCTACAAGGTACCCAAAGTCCTGGCCAACCATGTGGAAGAAAAGAGGGTGAGGAATCTAGCTAGCCTTCATACTCAGGCCAGAGTTGGCTTACGATTCCTCAATGGATTTGGTTTTAACTACAGGCTTCCTGAAAAAGGGCCCTTTTCACTTTCCAGCATGTGCTGCCCTGTGATTGCTGAAACCATCCAGGGGTTGCCAGGGTCAGCCAGGGGCTCACGTGCTACCTAGCCTTTAACCTCTTGTGTGCCACGACCTAAAGACCCTCTATGGATGGGAGAGAACCAGGTGGGCAGGTAAGTGCAGTTCTGATGGCAAGAGTTAATTCTACTTTCCTCGGAGAAAACATGTGATTAGATTTGGACAATGGGCAAAGTTTTTTATTAAGAAATAACATCTTACTCCACATAGTGGGTTAGAAACATGAATGTTATCCTCACCTTTCTGATAAGAGTGTTGAAAAACACAAGAACTTTGAATTTAATTAGTACATTAACTTAGCGATACTCTAGCATTCTTGTGCCCAATTTATGATGACAGGGAGCTTTGTTTTTTATCACCGCTGAGATTTCTGAGAGGGCCAAGTTCAACTTTGACTGTTTTATTTTCTTCACCTGCAACTGGAGACCTTTCCAAATGACTCAGTGATTCATCTTTAATTAATTTTTCCTGACTGGGAACCTGGACGTTTCTCTCTGCAAATGCTCGAGAAGGACATGTTTCATTTTTTAAAGAAAATGTTACAGCTCTTCCTTTGCCATTCTGGATACACAGTGCACTTAGTCAATGGCTGATGGAATAATTTTTTAAAAAATATATATTCTGGTGCTATGAAAAAATTCATGTACTTCTAAATAGAACATTTCCTTCAGTGTAAAAAAAAATGAATGGGTTAGTATGTAGATAGGTGCAAATTATTATCTCAGTTCTCATTCCTGGATTGGGTGTTTGGTGCAAATGTGTGCTGTTGATTATGTTTTGTAACATTTTAGGTAGAGTCTTATGTCTTAATCAAATATTTTAAAACAAAAAAGTGAATGGACAAAGGATCAGTCTTCCATCATTAATGTTCAAGTCTAGGTCATGTCACTGTGCCAGTCTCAGGGAAGGGGTGAGAGGAAATGAGGTGCTCACGGACTTAAGTTGGCAGCGGCAGTTCCTTTTTCTTGGAGCCCGAGGTCACAACTCAGATTCCTCCTGTCCCTTCAGGGACGCGGCAGCAGGCAAGGAGAACAGATCAGACTTGGCTACACCTGATCACTAGAAAGGCCTCTCAACTGTGGTGAGACATGGTAGGAAGAACACCACTCCTTCTGCAGTGCTTGCCTAGTCCCTCCTGGTACACTTGCACGTCCAGATCTTATGCCTCATGCATTCATGTTTAAAAAAAAAACTCAGCCCAGCCGAAATGGACTGAAGCACAGACCCACACATAAAAAATTTTCAGTAATATTTTCTGCCTCCTATGGGAGTTTATGCTGACCTATAAAAGAAAAAACTCTCTGTACACATAACACACATATTAGAGAACCTTTCTTAACTGCTTTGTGGTGAGAGATTGGCATTAAAAATAGACATTGGAAGCATTTAAATAAAAAATTATCCAGCATCTCATACTGAAGTCAAATTTTGCATTGACATATCCTGCAAGGGCAAATGGGAGGGGAAAAAAAAGGCCAAATCTTTCAGCATATATTTAAAACAGCATGGCCACAGAGAAATGATTGGCAAAGGAACAATCATCTTTCTGCAATTTTCACACAATAAATTGGGGAAAAATCACTGCAATTTGGTATAAATGTCCCTGTCAGGTGTAATTCTCAGAGTAGCCATTATATTTTATTCTAATTTTTTTTTTCCCCTTCCTTCCTCTGACTTAGTTGCATTCTAGAATTTTCACTCGAAACAAATCTACAATAATCATTATTACTTTGTGCCAGATATATGAAGGGTTATTACACCGAATTATTAGTAAGTAATTAAACACAAAAAATGAGTTAGTGAAACAAAATCATATGTAATTTACACCAGCTTTTAGAATGATAGCTTGGCACTAATAAAAGTCCTCTGATAAAGAATGACTTCATTATAAGAATGACTCTGATTAGGCACCACCCTTCACAGTGAGATTACATTTTTACTTATTTAAAAATTTTATTTGTTTATTTTAGGTCACATGGTACAGCATATGAGATCCTAGTTCCCCAACCAGGAATTGAACCCACATCCCCTGCCTTGGAAGGGCTGAGTCTTAACCACTGGACCATCATGGAAATCCCTGACACTGTTTTTAAAAACAATGAGAAACTGAGGCAGAGGTAAATTCTTACCCCGGGTGCCCAGTAGTTGAGGTTGAGGTAAGAAAATTCTGGTTTGTATACTAAAGTTGGGAATGCCTTTCAAAGCCATGGCTTCAGTTATGTTATTCAGGAGGCTCTGTGTGATATATAACAAAATCTTTAAAAAAATAAGAATGGCCCTTTTACTCATCCATAGATATATAGCTTAGAAAGCATTCAATGACTATTTGACTTGGGAGTTTCACTTTCAATAAATCAAACCCTCCTAGGAAGGCTCATATGCCACAAGAAACGATATGATATTGAACTTCTTGAGGATCTTTCCCCCGACAAGCAGATGTCACAATTCAGCAACGTCCCCCAACCCCTATGCTGGCTTCCAGTTCCAACCTCTCCTGTTCTGAGGAAGTGTGGGAGTATCTGCTGCTGACCTTGAACTGAGATGGGAGCTACAACCCAATCTCCAGTGCTCTAACCGAAGTGAGGAAAGCTGGATTGAAACTATCAAATGCATTCCCTCTTTATGGCCTGATCAATCCCGACAGTACAGTATGAACAGAAGGGCATAGACTCAACAAACAACATTCCTTGGCTGAGAATATGAACCCAGTATTCATCAAAACCAGTTTCAGCATGTTACTGGGTAAAATGTAGAAAGAAGCCTGGTGAATATTTGGGGATGGAAAACAACTATGTTTTGAAGAAATGAGATTTTTCTTAATTCTGACTTCTATTTGTTATGTTTTGAAGATGTTTCACTGAAGACTGCCTAGAGAGATAGGAAAGTGGAAAGATCATGCTGATGATACACCTTACAAGGCTGGGGATGCTGGGACCTGAGACATCTACCTGCTGCCCACATGCTGCTGACCCTGGACCTTGGGATTCTCTCAGTCTTGGCAGGAGAGCCCCTCCACTTCCTCAGAGACCAGGTGTGTGGCTCAACCAAGCTGAGCTGGCGTCAGTTTCCAGGGATGCTCTGATGAGACTCTAATGGATATGTGCACCTCTGCCAGGCTCCCAGAATTCTGTAGGTAACCTCATTGCAAGGATACTCATTATGAGCGGCACCACGTTGACCCACAACTTCTATTACACAGCAATGCCTATGGTATGGAAGAGAATATCAACCCCAAGTTCCAGTGGGTTACAGTGTATAACGGGCCCCCCCTTAAGCCTTTCCTGAGCAGAAAACAATGAGACGTACCCAGGGTTTCACCTCTAAAATAATGATTCCACTCCTGGGCAAGAGGGCAAGGAAGCAGAAGAGGGCTCCTCATCCTTTTCCTTAACCACCCCGTCCACTCCGACTCCTCCCCATTAAAATAGAGTCTAGGGAGAAAAGGACCCATTCAGCTGACTGGATGGATGTTTATGTCATTCTTTATATTATTTTTCCAGGGACATTTGTGTTTTGACCAGAGACAAATACAGAGAAACAGAAGAAACCATCCAGATAAATTCTAATTGGAACATTTCAGGCTTCAGCTGCTAAGTGTAGAATGGATCCCTCACATCCTGAAAATCAGAAATTATAGGAAGAAATTAAAAATGGAAGGTGAATATTTGAACCATCTTTCTGTGTGCCCTTGGGCAAGTCATATCATAACTCTGAATCTGGTTATTTTTAATGTATAAAATAAAATTAGAAATCTTTTCAAAACTATTTTATCTACCTCATCATATAAGTACAGGATGAGGCAAGATCCTAAAGAATGTTTGAACCTCTGTGTGATACTCTAGCATCAGCTTATTTTTTAGTTTGTCAAGGCTGTGACTCATTGGGATTATAACTCAAAGGCTAAAGTTGTTAAAACAGTCCATTTTTACACTGGTTCTTGGTGCCATCTTGTTAGAAAATCTAAAATTATATTTCATTTCACTTCCCCTAATAATAACGTCTACTGTTTGCTCCTTGTAATAAATCAGTGGCAAGTGTCAAAAGCAACTGTGGAACCTAAGCTGGGGCTGAGTCTTCCCTTTTAAACACAATTTTCTGGTGGCAAATTCCTTCAGTGAATATACTTTCACTATAAACTTGAGGTGGAATCATGGAAATTCCTGATAATCCATCTGGCACCAAGAACAGATGTAGATTAAATTGGTATGTTCACACTGGAAACAGAAAAATCTACCCAATTCCTTTGTGGACATTATTTTTAAGAAGTAGCTTCACCTGAGCAGGGGTTATATCCTCACATAAACCCCTAAAAAGTCACTCCCGGGAAATAATTTCAAGTTCACCACTAATTGTAAGGCTTGTATCCACTCTCTGCAATCCATCTCTCACTGTCTCACAGGCATCTCTTTATAAAAAAAAAGATGACCTCCTACCCAGGAACAGGGAAAGAAGAAAATATCCTTACTGTAAACTTTTACAGGGTATAAATAATTAGGAACAGATGAACAGTGATGGGTATGAGAAGTCACCCCACTAGAAAGAGTGGTTCCTTGGAGTGTCAACTACTAGAAAAACCTAGGATTAGAAGGGTTTAGGCAGTGTAGACAAAAAGATCCCAAGAGAATGTCATCATCCACTTAAGAAAGAGTTGCTTGCCTGGAGTGGGAGCTATATTACAGTAGATTAGAGAGAGACACAGCCCAGAGAGGCTGCAGATAGGCAGAGGCAGAAAAGGAGGCTGCTGCTGCTGCTGCTAAGCTGCGTCAGTCGTGTCCGATTCTGTGCGACCCCATAGACGGCAGCCCACCAGGCTCCCCCGTCCCTGGGATTCTCCAGGCAAGAACACTGGAGTGGGTTGCCATTTCCTTCTCCAGTGCATGAAAGTGAAAAGTGAAAGGGAAGTCGCTCAGTCATGTCCGACTCCTCGTGACCCCATGGACTACAGACCACAAGGCTCCTCTGTCCATGGGATTTCCCAGGCAAGAATACTGGAGTGGGGTGCCATTGCCTTCTCTGAAAGGAGGCTGATAGTCTAGCTAAGTATTGCATCAATGTACCATCCAAAACGTGCTCAAACACCTAAGAAGGTCACACATCAGGAGCTCCACAGTCAAGCGTGGCTCACAAATGTGTTGTTTGGGTACACTCTGTTTATTCGCAGATCACTAAAAACACAGTGACGGCCATAAAAAAAGAATGAAACATTGCCATTCATAGCAGTGTGGATGGACCTAGAGCATAGATTACTAAGTAAAGTAAGTCAGACAATGACAAATATTGTATTATATCACTTATATGTGGAATCTAAAAATGATACAAATGAATCCATGTAGGAAAACAGAAACAGACTCACAGACATAGAAAATAAACTTATGGTTACCAAATGGGAGAAGGAGAAAGAAATCAGGAGTATGGGATTAACAGATACACACTCCTATATATAAAATAGACAACAAGGATTCACTGTATAGCACAGGAAACTATATTCAATATTTTGTAATAAGCTATAATGAAATAAAACCTGAAAAAATAACAATCACTCCGCTGCACACCTTAAACACAAATTATAAATCAACTATACTTTAATAAAAAATAATGAAGTAGATCCTAGTATTAAAAATTAGAAAATGTCACATAAAACTTGGGATTTCTGCCTTCTCTGGAAAATTCTGGAGACGAGTGACAGAGTCAGAGGCTGAGCTGCCTAAAGCCGAGCGCAGCCAGCCCTCCCTGCAATGGACACGCACCCCTGGCCCGCTGCTTTCTCCACCACCCGTCTCACCCTGCTCTGTTACTTAGTTCACAGGCACACCGCAGCTAGGATAGCAAGCTGGCCAGGAGAGGCTGATCATGACAGAAAAGAAGAGGACTGCAGGGGTGAGATCTTCTTGGGTGGGCAATCCAGGGTGGACCGATAGAGAACTAGTTAGGAGGGCACGGTAGTCACTGAGGGGGGCAAGGAGGTGGGTGAAATGTGGATCTTCTTATTTTCTGCTTTAAATAGGGAGAAAACAAAGATAAAGTACATATCCACTTTGACCTAAGTGTCAGGTATAAGGTTCTTGCCTTGGTTAGTCTGCTTGTGGACAGCAGTATCTTTAGAGGGTAATACAAACCACATTGTTACAGTGCTTTAGGATTAGTAAAGCACTGTTATGTACATTTTCTTTAATGTGTCCCCAACTATAATTTTGTGAGCTGGACTAGGCAAACAGTATTACTGTGTATCACAGATACACACACAAAGGAGAAAACAGGCTAAGGAACTTTGATGGGATTCAGACCAGGCTTTTGTCACCAGAGCCCACAGACTTGCCAGTCCTTGGCAAAGACCTGTCTGAGACCAGGAGGAACACTGGGCCACTTCAACAGGCCCAGGCAGAGGTTGTTCAGACACAAGAGCCGCCAGTGACTTAGAGGAGGTTTCTCCCTTACTAGCATGATCTTCCCCTGAGCCGATTCGCCCCCACCCCCAAACTCAGACCGCCAGGAGCTCACTTAGCCTGCAAGGCAGTGGTCATTTGTGTCTAGAAACATCCCTTATTTGTTCACGAAAGGCCTGCAAATATTTTGGCAAATAAATTCAGAAAGCCGGAAACGCTAATTATTAGGCAGAGACAAACCCACGGTAATAACATAAACAACAAAGTGCCTTTTCAGCGCTGCTATTCAATGTGCCTTCCTGTGGCTGGTGCCACAAAAAACACGCCGGGAATGGCCTGGAGGGGATGGAAAGGGAAACGGCTGCTTCCAAGACCTCGTCCCATGGGCAGGCTGCGGCCCTCCCCTTTGCGACAGCAGATTCAGAGAGGAAGGGCAGCAGGGGTATGTGCAGGCAGAGAAAAATGGCTCAAAGAATGAGTTCCTTAAGAATGCTGGAAAGGTGGGACATGCATAACTCTTTAAAGGATGAACTTTTTTTTTTATGTTAGAAATAAAAGGAGTGGGGAGATAACGATTTTGCTCAACTGGTTGCAAATGCATGAAAACCAGTCCTTTGTCAAGACAGATGCCCATCTCAGTTCTTCACATATGGTTGTGTCTGTGTTGTGCCCTGTGTAAAAGTGAGTGCTCAGTGGGGTCAACCTGGGGCCTGAAACCTTTCCACCATTCTGCCCACCCAGCTGTGTGCCTTGTTGAGCCAGGAAGAAACACCTTCTTGTAAGTAGACGCCTGTCTTCATTTGCACAAAGGCTCTCGCTGTGCTAGCAGCAGCCCTGACCTGGGTGGAGGGCTACACATGTCAGCTTCTGGCCCTTCGAGCCTGTGTCATTTTAAGCAACAGAGTCACGTTGGATGTCCTGAACTTGAGTACCAGCCACACACAGCCTTACACAAACTAGGTAAGAGCTCTTTTGCTTGACTTTCTCCAGGCAGAGCAGTGAGAACAGCTCCATTTACCCGTCTCCTCAGGGCCCCTGTGAAGCCAATGCCAAAAGGCTAATCCTATTTCTTTCTCCAACGTGTCCAGAAATGTCTTCCACTGAGCATTCCTGCAAATTAACATGACATTCCCCTTCTTCATTTATGTTCCAAGGAAATAAAAGAAGAAAGAGTGCAATTTCCATGATGTGCTATGTGGCCAGGGACCACTGGCCCATTTTAATAGGACAACTTCCATTTCCCAAGCAAATCATACTCATTCTTGAGGCTAAATTCCAGCCACAGCCACAGATCTTCAAGTCATTTCACTAGAACCTCATGGTGCAACCTTCCTAAGCAACGCCATGGCTGGCATCTCTGAGGCTGCAAATCAAATGCCAAATTGGCTTGCTTGCCCACAGACTTTTGGGACACAGGCTCCTGACCAACTGCAAGAGAGCTGGCTGCTCAAGACTGCTTCCAGAGTTGGCCTGGCCAGGGTGACATTAGAACGACTGGTCTCACTGCCTTCTGAGATGACTGTTAATTAGTGTGCGGGGAATGAGGAGCCGCCTCTCCAAGGAGCCAAGCCTCTGCTGTTTCCTTCTGAAGCATGTGGCACTGGCCTCTCGTCGGAGCCCACGTCTGCATCGTAAGATGCACTGGGGAGGTTTCTGGGCCCCCATGAAGCAGCCTGGGGGGGCTGCTTCACGGGACAGAAGACCTTCCAAGGAGTTCTTTGCTGGGGAACAAGAAAGATGAAAGAACTCCAATATCACTGAAAATTCAACTTAGAACCAGAGATAAATATTTGGCAGCAAAACGCAGTATGTTAAAGGCTACATCATTCTAGACATAATAAAGGGAAAAAAGGACAAATGTTTCATTGAGAAGTGCCTCAGAGCATGGCATAAGGAATGTGTGGTGACAGGAATCCAGTCCATTGAGGAAAATCCAAGCTCAGTGACAAGGTCCTCAGCAGGCTTTATTAAGCACTCGCACCAAGCGCACGGCTCAACACGCCGTGAACGAGAACGCATGAGTCACAGGATGGCATCCCCCTGACTCGAGCTGACAGCAAAGGACATCACTTATTTAACTGTGGGAGAGGATGACTAATAACTCTCAAGGGCTTTCTAGAAAGGAACATAGTATCTCATCGCACAGATGGGTGAATTAAAACATGACTCTCAAAACAAGCATCCTAAAACTATTTTAAAAATATAATCATTTAGAAATAATGAAAAGTCTTTTATGAAAGGCTGTATATGCTTCATAGTGCACCAAAATTCCTAAGCTATAGGCAAAGCCTTGACACTGGGGTGGGGCTGGCAGTTCAATTAAAGGTCATGTAGAATCTTAAATTTACTCTTGGTTTAACCATGAGCCCGAGATCCCCCATCTTCCAGTTCCCTCTGTCCCTTCCCCCAGCCAAACTGAATTATAGTGGTCATCAGAACTGGCATTTCAACCTGCCCCCAGCCCACCAGCTCCAAGCCTGCTGGAACTTACCTTCCACTCCCCCAACACTGCACTAGCCAAGATGATCAAATCTGAGGGGCCCTTTTCAGTTCTTGTCTTTTTTTCAATATTTGATAATACTGACTGCTCTATCTCAAACCATATTCTGTGATTTTTCTGATACTACGTTAGCATCAAAATGTAGAAATGCCAGGAGCACCTGGTGTTTTTTTCCAGAACACCAGTAGCACCCTGTCTTCCTAGCAGAACTTCCAAACATCTGCAAGGCACTCTACTTGATGTTCTTAGTCACCTTCTACCCCAATATGTCCTCCAAACATTTCCTGTTCATGTCCCAACCCCCCAAAGCAAGTCTTGTTTATCCGTCACAGGTAATGGCATTCTCATTCACCCAATCACCTCAGTTAGAAACTCTGGACAGTTCTGGCTCCTTTCTGCCTCCTGAAACTCATATTCTCAGTCACTAAGTATTACTCGAGTCTTCTGCCTACCCACCTGTTGAGCTGTGTCCCTCCTTTCCACCCCCTCATCCACTGCCTTGGGTCAGGAGGTCATTCTGCTCTGTGTGGACCACACAGCAGCAGCTTTGTCCTCTCTTCCTGCACTGGGGGAGCTCTCTTTGAAATCCATCTTCCACACCATTATCCAAGAATTTCTCGTGAACATAAACTCACTCACGTTACTCATCTACTCAAAATCCTCCACCTCCCATCCCAGTTTCCCACTCTCTACAGGACAGAATATCCAATGTAAACCCCAAAGAACCTCCTGGTCTCCTCAGCTCCCACTCTGCACCATTAATCTTAGCCAAGAGGACCCCTCTCAGTTCCCCTGGCAAGCCTATTCGTATTACCATGCTTCTCTCTAGAGGTTCTCTTTGCAGTACAAACCCCCGGTTCAGCCTTCAAAACTGCTACTTGTCCTTCACTACCCAAATCAAATGGCTCCTTTTCTCTGAAGTCTTTCCTGCCCCTCACCATGCCCACTCCCAGGAAGTCACTAGTGTCTCTACTCCTTCAGTAAACGTGCATCTTCAACTGGTCAGTCTCACACAGGATCCAGGCTGGCCTGAGGACAGAGACCACTACATCTTTCCTCTCCTTCTCTCTAGCTCCTAAAGTGATCAGCACCTTTTAAACTATAAATAAACAGTTACTATAAAAGAGAGAAGATGCTGCCCATCTTAGACCTTCATGGGTGTATGTAAATTTACATCCTTTCTCTCTCCATCCAAACCTGTGATGGGAATGCACACACACATGTTCATTTCACTCAACAAGCACAAGTCTAAGATGGGGAAGGAGTGGCAAAGTTGTATGGTTAACCTAACATCTAGACGGCAAAGATTCAGAAACCCAGATTTTCAGATAAAAGATCTGCTTTTTTCCTTTATGACTGACAAACGTTTTCTGCAATAAAACTCCCTAGAAACAAAATTGGAAACATTCAGTGATAAGTCTTCTGAAATGCATCACCACCTAGGTATGTGGGTGTTATCATGTCAGGGGTTATGATCTCTGGCCCCATGGAGAGTATACACAACACATGCTCTAAGGTCATTTTTGTCCTTACTAGAGGTCGCTGAAAAGGACCCCAATTCAACAGGATGGGTAGATTACACTGTGTGCATGCTCAGTCGTTTCAGCCATGTCTGACTCTCTACAACCCTATGGACTGTAGCCTGCCAGGCTCCTCTGTCCATGGGATTCTCCAGGGAAGAAAACTGGAGTGGGCTGCCATTTCCTTCTCCAGGGATCTTCCTGACCCAGGGATCAAACCCTCGACTCTTACACCTCCTGTATTGGTAGGTGGGTTATTTACCACTAGTGCCACCTGGGAGGATTACATTAAGCCAAATTAAAAACAACTGTTTTAACTGTTCTGCTTTAGTTTCTATCTGCAGGCTGTGTCCCTGTGTGGTCCCTCTTGTCAGTCTCCAACTTGATTACCCCCTCTCCCACCAACACTACCCTGCTTGGTTTGGGGGAGGTGATTTCAGGTACTGGTGGCAGCACGTAGTGGGACAGTGGGATGCTTGCTCTCCCTCCTTTAATTGCTGCTTCCCTCCATCTATTTGCTAAAAGTTCCCTTTACTCTCCTCTCTCCATCATTTTTCAGCCTCATGCAGCCACACACCTCATATACCAAATGACCTGGCATCTCCCCTTCAATGTAAAGCTTCAGAAGAAGGTGTTTTTTTCCCCCCTGACTTATGAGGCTTTCTCTTTCAGCCCTGAGTGGAAATCAGCACAGATTCCTGTTCTTATCAACTGAGTGCTTAAGTAAACAGAGCAGGTGCCAGAGTCAATAGGATATGGAAAACGAGATTTTGCTGAAGATTATTTGTAATGGGGTTCCGCTGCTGACACACAATCAGGAGTTCACACTTGGTGAGAAAGAGCATGACAGGGGAAAAGGGCCAGAACTTCACAAAGGGGGCAGGCTTGGTTTGCCTGGATCTAACTGGCCAGGTAAGGTTCATGCATTTGTAAACCTGGACAGAATTTCCTCCTCTCGCCGAAAGGACACTTTCGTCTGTATATGCAGACAAGAAATACACCATCCTGCCCCACCCTCATTTCAACAGACTGTCCGTTAGGCCACCTGACCACTTTTCCCACTTATGGCAGTGCCTGCTTTGCCTGGACTCTGAGTTCAGAGGTACAAGAGCTTTGGCAGAGTGCTAAGGAAAGGGGACACACTGTCACTGTACCGAGGAAGCATAGCCATGGAAACCACGGTTTGGCAAACGGTTCTGCCTTGCTAAGGTCTGGGAGCCCTGTGCCCACTGAACTGGGTGTATCGCTCCTGGTTCTCACACCCTCCATTAGCAGCAGGATTCAAACAGTTGGCTCTTCTAGTCCACCTACGGCATGAATTTACCTCCTCTTTCCAGGTATCCATTAATCATCTCTAGAAGTATTGCTGCTCAGCCGTGGGGCCTTGGGAAGACTCCTGGCACAGTGCCCTTGGTCCCCACTCTTCTCTTTTGTCCTTCAAAACACAGTACCTTTTGCAGGCAGCTCAGGTATCTCAATATCTGAGGAAGAAATCTCAGATATTTGTTCTAATGTTTGCAATGATACCCCTGGCCTTGTATTTACAATTATACTTTTTCTAAAGAGCTGAAAGAAGATGACATCAATCCCTCCAAGTCAAGGCAGAGATGACTTGATTTCCATTTGACCAGTGGGGAAACTGAGACAAGGTTGAAGGATTTGTATCCTGGTAGTCAGCGGTAAGTCTGTCAAAATAGAGGCTCTTTTAGCATACACCTTTGGGCAATTCACAAATGGAGAAAAGACGTTCCAGTAGGCCACATATTTTTTCTTCTCTCTTTCTATAAAAATCGAAGGCATTTTATATAAAAACAAAAGAGAGACAAAGGTAGAGAAGCACTGGCATCAATCAAATGATGCCAACAGAAAGAAAATTTTAGAAGGGCATATTACAGGTCACTTTCTTTAACCCAGAAAAACAGAGAATCTGTTGGTAGCAGTCAGGAGTCAGATATGAGCTGGAGTTATATGACTGTATGGCTCTGCCAGCAAATTTTAAACTTCTTAGCTCCTCATCTGAAAATAAGGATGGGGTAGTTACCTTAAAGGGATGCTATGTACATGAAATGACGTATGTAGATGGTGCTAACAAGACCCAGTCCAAGGCAAACCGTTAATAAAATTAGTTCTTATTATTATTTATACCACTGGGGCATAACAGATCCTGACTTCAGTAACAGCGAGCATAACATTTTGTTTTCAAAACCATAACCATGGAAACCATTCTCTCGACCAAGAACTTGACAGCCTTTCTAATAGTACAGATAGATCAGAAGCGTCACCATCGTGCTAGATTTTGCGTCATACCCTGAGAAATCTTGATCAATTGGCAGTTTGAAAAATGGACCTATGTACTCATAACCATAAGTCACAGATACAGACATGCTGGGTATAATACAGAACAGCATACAATGGCTACACTCGAGTGCCCTATTATTCCACTAAATTTCAATTTAGGATCTTTGTAAAACTACGACAAAAAAACGACGGCACTATTTCATTAGAAAAAAGCAATTATCTTATTATATTCAGCCTGTCCCATTTCTAAGAATCTTTCCACTATTACATAAACCACCTAAATGAATTTTGGAGCACCTCCAGGCAAGAGGACAGAGCTTGCTGCAGATCTGTGGATATGATAATGGCAAGTTATTGCTATAGGAAAAACTCAGTTAGGGGCTCAAACTATTTTTGAGCCTACATTGGAAAAATCTCTTTCTGATTTTCATCCTGCCACCCAATTACAAATATTTCATACGGACCACACATCTCCCCTGAATGCTTTATATTTTTGTAACTTTAAAATGTAGACTCATAAATACACAGTATAAGTGTATTAAATCCCTTTCTAGAAAAGGACTCTGATTTGTTTTGTTTTAAATCACTTTTAGCCCAGGGATGAATTTATTTAAGATTATTAAAAAATGCAATGGTTGAAAAACACTATCTCATGAGAAATAAAGAATTTATCAACTTTGAGATTAGATGTAATATAATTTATAGTCCCTACTTCCTTCTTAGAAATTATAGGTTGCATCAATTTCAAAATTAAAATTATGGAAATGTTCACAGGAAAACAGAGGGACTTCCTTGGTGGTCCAGCAGTTACAAGTCTGCCTTGCGGGGGATGTGGATTTGATCCCTGGTTAGGGAACTAAGATCCCACATACCACACAGTGAGGCCAAAAAAATAAAAAGAAAGAAATGAAAATAGGGAATATTCATCATGTGGCCAGACTAAAACACAGGTGAAGAGTCAGTAGCATCAACGCTGGGGTAATGATCTGTTCATTCACTACCTCAGGTTTCATTTGTTAATGATTACTCTTTCTTTTTAAATGGCCCCAAAAGCCAGACACAAAGCAAGAAGATGTGAAAATGTCCTATTTTCTCTGCCCTGGTCTTTTCTACTCATTCATGAATAAATGTCCGAGTGCCTTTTAAGGAGATGAGGCCAAGGCAGGTGTTTTCCTTCTCTCTACACTAAACTAGCATGTCATGTACCTCAGTTGGAAAGGTGCACCTCATGCAATCTCTAGGGACAAAGATGTAGCTGGTATAATGTACAGATTGGCATGGTATGTATGCCAAAGGTATTGATTCTGCTTTCCCACTGAGAAAGTACAATTACAACGTGTAAGATTTGCTCACCTAGAAGTTCAATGTTCTGCGTGGAATAGAAAAGTTTCTTGTAACTGAGAAAAAAAAAGAATCTAACCCTGTATTTTCAAAGAACAAATAACCAGGCACTTTAAAACTAGGAAATGAGAGAATTTGATAAAGTTCTGCAAATAGTTTATTGGTTACTGTCTTTTGCCCCAAAAATGATTTCAACGGCATAATATGAAAGTACCTTGTGCCCTTGTCCTAGCCCCAAAGAAATTACATAGAATTGCTTCCTAAGAATGGCCAGACGGCATCTTAGTGAAAAAATTTCTCTGAAAACACAAATGGAAATATAGAAGGAAAACAAGAAGAGACAGGGAACTTGGTGTAATGCTGCAGGAAAAATGAGGAAGCAGCGGCAGCAAAAGTAACTGCAGAGGATACAAATAATTGTAGAGACCAGAGAACCTTGTCAAAGACTTTAAAAAGCTTTTTTCCCCTCCCACAAAAAGTTCCCTTTCATAAAAAAATAGGAATTAATAAAAGACCCAGATGCTTCTTGGCTAGAGAAGTAAGCTATGTTTTAAATCATGGCCCCTAAAGAATGCTTTTCCAGGTTTACTTTTTGATGATGCTTGGTATATCCATGAAACTAGCTCATTATCTCACCTCTTTTCCTCTTTGTTGGCTGAAATGAAATCTATCTTGCATGAAAACATGGGATATATCCATCATTAGAATGAAAATTCCATGATTAAACATGCAGAAACAAATACGATTACTCACAGCAAGAAACAAACGCCGTCACTGCTAATGGTAATCTATTAAAACACTTAAGGGTAAAGATGCTGAGTTTTAATTTCCTAGTGAAAGTCCCACTACCTTCCAATAATAATTTTAAAAATGCAATAAAATGAACTATAAAGAGAAGCCCTCTGCCATTTGCTACAAACGTCATAACCATCCAGGAGAACAAGAAAAGAAGTGAATCTATCAGATGTATCTTCTGATATTTTGTAACTGCATTAAACATAGGAAAGCATTTAATTCTTATAATTAGTTCTTTTATTTACTACAGACTTTAATCAAAGTATACATTCAGTAAACCCAGTCAAAGGAATATGAAAATAACACAAACTATAGCTAAATTCCTGGCATAGGAGTTGGTTCACAGGTTTTGTTTATTAAATAGTTGTTGAATGAATAAATAATCTAAGTATCATTTATATTTGCTTTCTATTTTGGCATGGAAAGTGCTTGCTTTTCAATGAAAGGCACTCCTGGGCCCACACAACTATTTTCATTCCCTGACTGCTGGGGGCAGAGGCTGTGATTTAAGGATATGGTTTTACCCTACTGTGAACCACTACCTCTAGAGGAACTGAAGAGATGTCTAGGTTCTTAGTCTTTTCACTTCAGCCTCAGCTTTTCCATATGAAAGCCAAGTGTGATAGCCTAGAACAGAGGAGGTGTATATTTTATATTCACACATATATGTGTTGCATATATAAAGAACTGAAAGATTTAGAAATAGGTGTTATTGCTTTGGAATGAAAGGTAGGTATAGACATATATTCTATATATAAACTTATTAAACTATTACAAAAACTATTAAACTGTTGCTGCTGCTGCTGCTGCTGCTGCTGCGTCGCTTCAGTCGTGTCCGACTCTGTACGACCCCATAGAGAGCAGCCCACCAGGCTCCGCCGTCCCTGGGATTTTCTAGGCAAGAACACTGGAGTGGGTTGCTGTTTCCTTCTCCAATGCATGAAAGTGAAAAGTGAAAGTGAAGTCGCTGAGTCGTGTCCAACTCTCAGCGACCCCATGGACTGCAGCCCACCAGGCTCCTCTGTCCATGGGATTTTCCAGGCAAGAGTACTGGAGTGGGGTGCCATTGCCTTCTCCAATTAAACTGTTACTAACAAGTAATTAAGCAGATTATCTCAATCTTTAAACAAACTGGAAACTAGAAATTTTTTCTAGAGTAACTGATTATAATCGGCACTTCAGACATGAATAATTTACCTTTGGCAGCATGTAACATCTAAGTGACTCTTTTCTGATGGAGAACACCTAAGGATGAAATTTACCCCAAACGTCCACTTATATGAGATCCTAAAACGACTTGAGAAACAGATTAAACTTCTAACACGATGGTGGCAGAGAAGGGAAAGGACAAAGAAAGACGATCAGAACTAAGGGGACTTTTTTTTCATCTTTTTTTAACCATTTAAAAATTATAGCTAATTTATAGTGTTGTGTGAGCTTCAGGTATATAGCAAGATGACTTCTTTAGATAATTAAAGTTATTTTTATGGTCTATACTCAGTCGCTCAGTCATGTCTGACTTTGTGCAACCCCACGGACTGTAGCCCACCAGGCTCCTCTGGCCATGGAGTTTTTCAGGCAAGAATACTGGAGTGGGTTGCTATT
This sequence comes from Budorcas taxicolor, assembly GCF_023091745.1. Lineage (NCBI taxonomy): Eukaryota > Metazoa > Chordata > Mammalia > Artiodactyla > Bovidae > Budorcas > Budorcas taxicolor. Next base: position 56,817,596 of record NC_068917.1, read on the forward strand.
TCCCACTCCAAGGGACCTTTCCGACCCAGGGACCCAACCCCGTATCTCCTGAATTGGCCAGTGGATTCTTTACCACTGAGCCACCTGGGAAGCCCCTATATCTATACTCCCAGTATCTTCTAAATGGGTCTGCTTAGTAAGCAATGAAAAATTATTCTTACAATAGTAAGGCTGGGTATTAATTAAGCCTTTGTTACTTTTAAATTATTTTGCCTTGAAAATCAACAACATGAAGTACAGAAGGGATTTAAATGTGACCTCTTATTGCCAGTTCTTTTAAACATTTATTCAAATGAAAGGGAATTTTGTGACGAGGATAGAAATAATTCATGAAATCAAGAAGCATTATTACCATTTGGATCCATACCTCTTTCAAATTCCCTCTCTCACTGAGCTCTCCCTTCTGTTATGGAAAAAAGAAGAGTGGACCCTCTAGGTAATGGAATCATCACCTTCTCTAAAACTGCCGAAAAGCTGAGAAGTGAAGTGAGGCAATTAGGGAAGGCAAGGGAGGGAAATTCAGACCCATGCTGATTCACATGTGGTGGAAAACCCAAACATGGAATTGACTGGGTTCTCTTTATCACTGTTGGCCTTAGCATGTTGCTACCTCCGGCTCTTTGCTTTACCACACATGGAATGCTCTATTGTAAAATTCAACTATTTTCAACAGGCCTCTAAAGCTTGACCTACATCTCTCCGTTTTGTGGGATTAGTGGTGTACCATTCTCTGAAGTGCCTTTTTTTTTAAACAATATCATGCTTCTTATCTAGATGTCTGTCTAACCTGCAGGGATCCAGACCCTGTGTGGTACCCACTGCATTATAACCCACAGGACAAGGAGAGAGGGAAAGAGGCTGCTGCTGCTGCTGCTAAGTTGCGTCTGACTCTGTGCGACTCCACAGACAGCAGCCCACCAGGCTCCCCTATCCCTGGGATTCTCCAGGCAAGAACACTGGAGTGGGTTGCCATTTCCTTCTCCAGTGCATGAAAGTGAAAAGGGAAAGTGAAGTCGCTCAGTTGTGTCCGACTCGCGACCCCATGGACTGCAACCTACCAGGCTCCTCCGCCCATGGGGTTTTCTAGCAAGAGTACTGGAATGGGTTGCCATTGCCTGTTCTGAGGGAGAGAGAAATCTACCTAAATTCCTGCCCTGAATGGAAATGCCTGTTAATAATAAGAGGAAAAACCTTCTTGTTCTTTTTAAAAGGCCATTTTCTTTTCTGCTGTTTAACCTAATGGAAAAACAAAAACAATAGGTAAAGCATGTTGAGAAGGCAATAACGGCTCTTTCTTTTCTGTTTTGAATTTAGGTTACATGTTTCACATAGCGTTAGGCTTCTTTTCATTTCCTTACAAACTCCCCCAAAGCTTTTTTAAACAGAGCTGTCAGTTCTGTTTGTTCCAGTCTCTGATTTACAAAGAGCCCGTGGATGGGAGCGAGCACCCATTCGAGAGTTGCTGCTCGATTTCCACTACGATCCTGCTTGTGAACTAAGAGTAGGAATTGACCCTTCTTGCTTTCCACAGTGGTGCTCCCAGCTCACCCCCAGTACAAGGTGGAGACAAGATGGGATGGGGAAGGGGATGGTTTTCTGCCCTGGCTCCACCATGGCACTAAGTCCCCAGATGGGACAGTAGTGTAGGTTCTGTGTTTCATCCTCTAGCACTGGGATGCTCATTCGGAGACTTGGAACCCGGACCGTGGAACCTGGGAGAGCTTCTCAACATAGCACACAGCCAACCCCACATCCCCCACACAGAACCACAGCACCACAGCCACAGCAAGGAGCAAATCAAAGATAGAGAAGGGTTTGGATGCGACCAGTTGGTCCCCCTCAGATACCTGGAGTGACCACTGATATCTTTATTTCCCGGCCAGGCCAAGGGTTGGTGCATCACTTCTCACTATTCCTAATTCCTCTCTCTCAGTCAATCTTTCACTCTCAGTGGGCAGCCAACGTAAGTCTCCAAAGATCTACCTGCACCTTGCCTCAGTCTTCATTCTCTTCCATAACACCTGACACCATTAGTCACCTCCTCCTCCTTGAAACTACCGGCTGGTTCTCAGCCACCCCTGTAGTTCCACCTCTTTACTCTCCAGCCACTTTCTCTCCTCTGGCTGACCCCCGGATGCAATCATTCCTCCAGAATTTTGTGCTGAGCCCGCTATTTTTCTCTCTGTCCTTGACATTCCCTGAGCTGCAGCTATCAAAACCCACGTCTCTGGCTTTACCAGCCCACTCATCCTTTAAAGCTCCTGGTTCTGCTTGGTGATAGCCTGCCAGCATTTTTACTGTTCTAAGTCGGTGAGGGCTGTGTGTACCTCAGGTCAATAACTCCTTCCCTTCTCTTTTTCTGTAACTGTCATTCCCTCTATACTTAGGGCCCAACATACCAGCTACAAATCTCAGCTTTTTGATCTGTTTCTGTGGCTCTGCCCTACACACCAGACCACAGTAGCAGCGCCCTGCCTGTTCCTCCCCAGAATGGTCCCCCTGTGCTGACATCCCCAAGTTCACATCAGCTGCGTGAGTATCTACACCTCCTTAAAAACTAACTCTTGGAAGATGTCTTCTCCAGTACCCCTCGAACACAAGGCCTCTCTTCTAAGGATTACTGTCTGTAGCACAATTGTGACACTGATGAATTACTAATAAATAACAACAAAATGAAACTCATAAGCTAAGAGTCAAGGAAGGTTTATCCTTACAGTATAGTCAGAAAAGTTAACCTCTTTGTTCCCCTAATGGGTTGGTTGGTTTTGCTTTCACTACAGAAACAGGATAATGAGAAATAATGATACATATAATAATTTCAATAAATCAATCCCACACCTATGATCCATCTCTGTTTGGTCACACTGTGTACAATAAAAAGCAGATCAAGCTGATTAGCTCATTAGTATGAAACCTGAAAACATGATGTAGAAATTCTCTCCATTTGTATAACTTGGAATCTTTGTTTTAACATAAAGAAGCAGCAGTTGCTTTGTTTAACATAAAAATATCAACTCTAAGCCCTGGCAACCATAAGTTCCACAATTATTATGGGATCCAAAGTTCAAGAAAATTTTGAACTCAGTGGGAGAAGGCAAAAGTGGGATGGCTTGAGAGAAAAGCTGAAACATGTACCTTACCATATGTAAAATAGATGACCAGTGTAAGGTTGATACATGAAGCAGGAAGGATACCCAAAGCTGGTGCTCTGGGACAATCCAGAGGGATAGGGTAGGGAGGAACTGGGAGGGGGGTTCAGGATGTGGGGGACACATGTATACCTGCGGCCGATTCATGTTGATGTATGGCAAAAACCATCGCAATATTGTAATTATCCTAAAATTAAAATAAATAAATTTGGGGAAAAAAAACAACCAAAGTTAAGAAAACTAGGTACGGTCAAAATGCTCATGTGTTTATAAATGTGAACAAGCTATATACAACAGCATTTTTTTCAAGAGAAGGCAAGATTTTAAAATGCTATTTTAAAGTACTGCTAAGCTGACACCTGCCATACAGAATGCAGAGAAGTATAAGGCCAACTGTGTGGGATGACGAGTAATTGCGTTGAACCTACCCTGCAGCTATTCTGAGTCTGAAGAGAGTGAAGCTCCCAATGGCCCCAGCAAGCCACTTGTGAGTGAGCAAAATTATAACTTTTTATGCTGAATTTAGTAAATTATGTAGTGGTAGAAACATTCAACTACTTGAGCAAAGAAAAAAAAATCCCTAGGCACAGATATCTATAATTTATCCTCTATATTAGGAAGAGGAAGGTCAGGAAAGAAATGATGAAGTGTGATTTCATCCAAATATTCTTCTTCCACATGTAACAGAAGCCAAGAAATACTCGTAGGTTGAGATTTCACATCAAGGTTGTATGGGAGCCGATGGGTATTTCTCAGTAGAGGAGCCCGTGCCCGCAGGACATCTGCTGGCCAGTGGGGGCGGGAGCCAAGGAAGACCAGCCGGTGTCTCATTCCCCAGGGCTTTCTCAGACCTGAGGCTCAGACTGCCTGCCCTCCTGACTGGGTTCTCTGCCAGACTATGCACACGTGTTACTACTAGTGACACAAGTGACCTGGAGAAGTGGATATTATCTCTGATTTACAGATGAGGAAACTAAATCCAGGAGAATGGAAGTCACAGGCCTTTACTGGGGAGATTGGTGTGCCTCTAAATACCAGTACTACCCTTTTCACCTCCAGTGGTTCTCAATGAAGGCTGACCGCCTCCCCCTACCCTCCGCCAGATATTTTGGTTGCTACAACTGTGGGACCCTACTGGTATTGAGTGGGTGGAGACAACAAATTTTAAATGTTCTGTAACACACTGGACAGTCCTTACTTAAGGAAGAAACGGGGACTTCCCTGGTGGTCTAGTGGTTAAGACTCTGCACTTTGAAAGCAGGAGTGTCAATTCGATCCCTGGTTGGGGAACTAAGATCCCACACACCGTGAGGCACAGTCGAGGGGGTGGTGGGGGAAGAACTGTCTTGCCCCACATACAACAGCTCCCCATCAAGAAACACTCTGCCACTATGCTCCTGGAGACTGAAGGGAGAGAAACTGCTTTGAGAGGTCTCATCAATTACTGTTCTCAGTAGGCTTGGGGTGGCCTGGGGGAAGCAGGGAATGTTCACTAATACTGGTGTCTAAGTGAACACACATGAACCTTTTCTTAATTAACAGCATGCAGCTAACACAAGAAGGAACTATTTAAAGAAGACTTTGCTATAAATACTTGCAGATAACAAAAGGGAAACAAATACTGGCTGAACTACAGAACTAAATGATACAGCTTCTCCCATCATCCTAACTCCTCTGCCGGGTGATGGGCACTTCATTAGCAATGACTGCACAATAACTATGCTTGCTCGCTTGCTTAGTTGCTCAGTCATGTTCGACTCTTTGCGACCCCATGGACGGTAGCCCACCAGGCTCCTCTGTCCATGAGATTCTCCAGGCAAAAATACTGGAGTGAGTTGCCATGCCCTTCTCCAGGGGATCTTCCCAACCCAGAGAGCGAACCCAGGTCTCCCACCTTGCAGGCGGATTCTTTACCATCTGAGCCACCAGGGAAGCCCAAGAATATTGGAGTGGGTAGCCTAACTCTTCTCCAAGGGATCTTCCTGACCCAGGAATTGAACCGGGGTCTCCTGCACTGCAGGCAGATTCTTTACCAGTTGAGTCACCAGGCCAGCACAAAAACTATACTGAGGCAGAAAGTCTTCCAGAAGTCAAGACCTAGGATGCCTACAGTTCCATTGTGGGACAGGTTCAGTTTGCCCCTTCTGGTCCCTCCTTCTCCCTTGCCTCCCTGTATGGAGTACACTACATCAACAGCGTGCCTACACCTTCTGGCTTTCAGATGGGTTCAGCCAATGGCGAGCTCTGGCAGGAGGCTTGAAGGCACAGCATTTACTTCCCTGGCTTTTTTCTACAAGGTTACCTTAGGCTAGATGGATTCCTGACTGAAGTTCACAGCTTGCTAAAGCTAACAAACTCTATGCATCTTTCACTTTTTGTGGCAGGCAGAATAATATGCCCCCCACCAATACCCATGTCCTAGTTCCCAGGATCTGTTAATATATTATCTTACATGACAAAAGGAAATTAAGGTTGCAAATGAAATTAAAGTTAATTACAAGATCTTAAATAGGGAAATTATCCTGGATTACCCTGGGTGAAAATATAATCACAGGAGTCCTTAAATATTTAAAAGGGTGGCAGAAGAGGTCAGAGGGGTGCTATGTGAGATGGACTTGACCCACTGCTGCTGGCTGTGAAAACGGAGGAAGGAATAGTGGCCACGGAATGACTCTAAAAGCCAGAAAAGCTAAGGAAATGATTCTCTTCTAGAGCCTCCAGAAAGGAAAGCAGCCCTGCTGACACTATGATTTTTGGCCCATGAAACCCACTTCAGACTTCTGACCTCCAGAAGTCTTGTTTTAAAAGCCACTGATATCATGGTAATTTGTTACAGCAGCAACAGGAAACTAATACACTCTTTTCAGGTTCTGGGCCACTCATTCTCCTTTCCGGCCTAGGTCACTGATTCTCCTTGGTGGTTCCCATTCGTACCTTTGCAGAGAGCTTCTTTAAATAAACCATACTCTACCCATTTTGACTGCACTCCTGTTGGAACCCAGAGTAAACAGACCTACCTTATCCTTAGGCTTTTTCCCACTAAAAAAAGATCAAACCAGCCAATACTAAAGGGAATGACTGAAGCTGAAACTCCAATACTTTGGCCACCTGATGTGAAGAGCTGACTCACTGGAAAAAGCCCTGATGCTTGGAAAGATTGAGGGCAGGGGGAGAAGGAGGCCACAGAGGATGAGATAGTTGGATGGCATCACCGACTCAATGAAGATGAGTTTGAGCAAACTCCAGGAGATAGTGAAGGACAGGGAGGCCTGGTGTGCTGCAGTCCCTGGGGTCGCACAACACTAAAATAAAATAAATCCAGTTTCACTCTAAACTCCAAATGGAGCCAAATTAAAACCCAGGCCTCTTCTGTATTTGTCAGTAACTGGTGAGTTTATTTCTCCTAACAAACAACTCACTGCTATTCCACGTTTCCTTCCCTACCTGAAAGGTCTCTAGGCCAATCATCATAGGCCAACTCAGCTCAAACTGATGACATCTGGCACAAATTTTTTCAGAATGTTATTTCAAGAAACTGCATGTAGTTTATAATATGATAATAAAAGTGTCCTTCCCAATCTTATCTATGCATTTTTGTGAAATTACTGAACTTACAAGGGCAAGAAAGCTCTCTGCTTCATATAATCTGTATTCTGGAACTTCTGGAACTTTCTGGCTCTATTAGATGTCAGCCTTGGTTTGAAAAATGTTACTTCAGGATAATCCAGTTAGATATTGTAAATACCAGGGAGCAAAGTCCTTGGAGCTATATGTGTAGAAAGCAGCATTACCAACTATGTATAACACTGAACTGTTGGGGAGAGAGGACTGAGGAGTCAGTGGGCAGTGGCAAGGAGTGCAATGGGAACATGGTCTGACCACACAGCACCCAGAGCGCCATGCCTGACTCTGCCAGTCACAGGCTCTGTGTCCTTCAGCAGGTCAATGTTTTCTCTGGATCTCAGCTTTTCCCCATTCATAATAAAAGGAGTTAGATCACCTTTAATAATCACTCCAGCGCTCATGTGCTATATGACTTTATGAAATACTGAGTTGGAAAGTGCTACAAAATGCTAATGAAGAGGTGAGTAATGATTATAATCAGCTTTAGCAATGCTCATTCACTCATTCAGTAGTCAAAGAAGATAACTGTGCCAGGTACTATTTCAGGTGCTGGAACTAAATGATGATCAAGATATCTATACCTATCCATGAAGAACTTGTTTTGAAGAGGAATACATATTAAATCGTTAACGTTGTTATATTAGAACTTTACATATGATTTATAGGGGACACAGATAATAGTGTTCGATTCTAACGTTCGTGGAAGTGGAAGGAACAACGATGCTTGATAATACTTTTTAATTATTTACCACTAGCTGGTAAAATAAAGATAAGCAGTGGTTAAAAACAATTAACAATAAAATAAAACTAGATCACAGTCAAAATTGTTTGTTGTGTTATCTTGTCAATCTTTATTGATTGCCAAGGCTGAGCAAATTATCACATTACCAGTTGGTATATATTAACCATATGGTATATATGAACCACATTGATGGACTAAATAATCCAGTTAAGAGAACTTCTCTAGCAACATCACAGAATAACTGTATAGTTGCATACAACAATAAGTTATAAAAGGTATATAAAAATAACAACTGAGGAATTCTTAAATTAAGCATCACTATTGTTGAGTTAAGGGCTTCCCTAGTGGCCCAGATGTAAAGAATTCACCTGCAATGCGGGAGACCTGGATTCGATCCCTGGGATGGGAAGATCCCCTGGAGGAGGGCATGGCAACCCAATCTAGTATTCTTGCCTGGAGAACCCGCATGGGCAGAGGAGCCTAGCGGGCTACAGCCCATGGGGTCGCAAAGAGTCAGACATGACTGAACCGACTTAGCACAGCACACACACTGTGAATAAAAACACATACAGGCTTAGAAAGTAGCTGATAAAAAATTTAGTCAAATATCTTGTCTAAATTAAAATAAAAACTTAAAATGGTGGCATTAAAAAAGCTATCTTTTTTACTGAAATAGTAGTCTAGAATTTATTAACACTGTCTTAAAGAAATATATTCATGCCTTGCATCTTAAAATGAGAATTAAAAGATATGCTCCACATTAGATTTTAAAACAGTAGTTGCTGAGCTTGAAGAACATACCAGGTGACATCAGAGCTTCTTTAGTAAGATGGAGTACATTCTGAACATCCTTTCTGTATCTCTCATATGTGCAGACAACAACTTTTATCAGCTGCCACCCTGCCCCACCCTGTGCTCCATTTCAAGACCCAGCTCAAATGCCCCCTCTTCTTGCCTGAGCATCCGATTTCTCTAGGAACTCTCTGCTCAGATTGACTGCCTGTGCCGCCCATTTGGGCCGCTCAACATGTAATGACAGTTCTGTTGTTGCTTTAACTATTCATTTGTATCCTCTCAACTGAAGCTTCCATAGAAACTAACATCAGATTCCAAAGTTTCTTGAATCACAAATACTGTTTTCCGTTTTTCAACTACTTTCAATTTCTGTTATTTTGCTCTTCGGATCAAGGCTGAGTATAAACAAAAGAAATAAAGGATCCCCCAATAAGGGCCAGAACAGTGTCCTAGATATGGTAAGGGCTTATGCCCATGGTGTGAATGCATCTCCAATGGTACGGCCCTTAGGAGGACAAAGGCACCTTCTTCTGTTAATGGGAGGAAGAGTGGCAATAACTGGGTGTGAGACCATCACCTGAAAGAGCACAAGTTCAGAAGAATAATCCCGATTTTAAAGTGCAATCCTTTCTATGAATTAAAGTTGTTTGTGATTGAGAACTGGCTTAATCCCATCTGGATTATGGAAGAGGACTGGAGACAGGTCTGAAGATACTCAGGAATAAACAGAGCCTTTCAGACATCTCAACATCATTAAGTCCCATTGAAACAACTCAAGTAGGCTATGAGCACAAATCACTAATCAACCTGGGCCAAAAAGTAGCTTTACAATATGAACCAGTCCCCAAACTACCAGCTCACAGGCACAAATATCAGCACTCTCAGATCTCAACAGAGCTACTTTTGCTTATGGGCAGTCAACAGATGTGAATTACCAAGACTCTGATCTCTAGCCACAGAGGCAGTAAAAGAAGCACCAGCATGTATTACAAAATACAGTCCTCCTTTAGTATCCCTGGGGATTGGTTCCAGGCCCCCCTTGGATACCAAAATCCAGGTATGCTCAAGCCCCCTATATAAAATGGCATAGTATCTGCATATGACCTATGTACTTCCTCCAGTATATTTTAAATAATCTCTAGATTACTTATAATACTTAACACTTTGTAAATAGTTGCAAATACAATGTAAATCTACATAAATAGTTGCCAGTATACAGTGAATTCCATTTCTACTTCCTGGAATTTTCTGGGATTTCCTTTTCCTCCAAATATTTTTGATCCATGGTTGGTTGAATCCACAGATGCAGAAACTGCTGCTACAGAAGGCCAACTATACCTTTATGTTTGTAAATATTTATCATAGGATATAGTCTATGAATGTGTGTTACTTAGTAATAGAAATAGTAGCAAATTGTATTACTAAACCAATTTAATCTGGGCTTTCCCAGTGGGTTAGCTGGTAAAGAATCCACCTGCAATGTGGGAGACCTGGGTTTGATCCCTGGGTTGGGAAGATCCCCTGGAGAAGGGAAAGGCTACCCACTCCAGTATTCTGGCCTGGAGAATCCCATGGTCTGTACAGTTCAAGGGGTCACAAAGAGTTGGACAAGACTGAATGACTTTCACAAACCAATTTAATCTAAGGACAGCTCTATGATTATACTTCAAAATAACACACTCCACCAATTTTTGGTTTTGGTGTGACAGTCACCTGTTTGTTCCAACTGCAATAATGTTTTTCAAATAAAAAGTCAACCTTCACTGAAACAGACCAACCTTTATGAATTACGAATCAGAAGATACTTAACGATTTGTAGCATAATGTAGTTAATAGGCTTATTTTTAATAAGAAAAGTTATTAAGTTTCTTCTTGAATTATGACATTTCCCCAAATTAACTTTAAATATACAATTTAACTCTTCAACATGAATGCTAAATAGTAGGAGATAAGTTGTATTTATTGACCTAGTCTATATATTTATTATCAACAATATTATTTTCAACTATTTCCCCACTGACTGCCTTTGTTAATGCTTACTGACATAAAATTTTAATTTCTAAATAAACTAATCATGTAAACTCTTCTTTCTTTCATTATTTTGATTGGAAAAAAACCACAAAGAATTGACATCCAAGAGAGGAAATTTAGTTGTGTAATTTGTAGGACAAACCTGATTAAATGAAGTCAGAAAATTTTATTTTCTACTCTTCAATATTAAGCCATTTTCTTTAAGTGGAAATAACAAGCCTCAACCAAAAGTGCTTTAGGAGAAAATGCTAGACAAAGAATGAGAAAACTAACAGGTCATGGTTGCCTATGTTTACCATATTCCAGGGACATATAGAATATTTATAGAAGACTGGTTATATAGGAACATAATTTTTGGGTCAAAAAGGCTAAACCAGGGTAATCAGATTAAGGATAAATTTGAATTATCCCCTCTTGGGATAATTTACTTAGCTAACTTGGTAAACAACCATATTTGTTACATAAAAATGTAGAGAATAAAACAGGAATTAAATCTTCTTAAATACTACCTTAATGACATCACTGTCTTGCTGAAAAATTCATAACTACTTTCAAATGCTTCTATGATAAAATCCAAACTTCCCGGTGCAGCCTGTAAAATGCTCCTTAATTTGGTCACTTCCTAAGTATATAATTTTATGAACCAATACCCTTCAGCAGGGCCATGACTCACTCTCCCCTCAATGGACTTGACTGCCTTCTCTTTGCTCAACACTCTCCCCTTCCTGGAAGCCCTCCACACTTACCATCACTCCAGGCCTGACACAGGGTCTCCCCACTTTGCCACTAAGCTCTTCCAAACACTCAAGCCACAGAAAATGCTGAAAATATTTAGAATTTCTAATTAGACAGATAGATGTGAAATTTCCAATTTATATATCTAAATGTATATATAGATTCTAAGAAGGGTCATGATAGTGGGGACTTTGAGATCTTTGAAACATCTGCAATAAGAAACACTGCTGAGCAGGACAAATAACTGCTTCCCTTCATCACTTGGTTCAATAACTTTTGAAGGTAATATGCTGATATGACAGTTTGTGAGACTAGGATAAAAAATTTACCTTCTGGGTCAAGAAGGCTATGAGCTTAATTAGCTAATGAAAAATTTTTAAATAGTCACCTTTGGGGATGATTTAGTTATGTGATATTGATAAATACATTTGTGACATATAAATGAGGTTAGAGGAAGCAGTTTGAGAAGCATGTTTGAAATGCCAGATATAAGTCTGATGCCATTTTTAGGTGTTAGCTTTTTATCCACCAACAGCACATACTTTACCCCAGTTGTAACACCTCAAACTATATCCTTGAAATAGGCACATTTTATCAGTTGAGAAGTGTATCTCAAACTTAAATTTTTTTAAAAAAATCTTAGTTATGATTCTGCCTACAACACATATAATAGACTACACATGGTTGCTAAAAAAACTATAAATTAGTTGACAAAAGACAATTCAGTTTCTTCTTTCTTATGATAATATTGTTTTAAGACATATCTTCTGGGTTCATGGGAAGAGAATGATAGCCTTTCATTCAGCACTGACCTCTTCCCAAATCACAACCACTATTCATACCCAGTACTACACTCAGGAACCAGGAACAGGCAGCCAGAACAGTGGTCTGCTCAGAGGAGATGAGTTAAACATACTGTTCAGAAAAGTCATCTCAAAACACTTAGACTGGCTTATATTTCTCCTTGCTTCTTTAAAGCACAGAGTTTTTGGTTTGGGGGGACATTGGAAGGGTAGAGGGATATCTCTTAGGAAATCTCAGAGGGGGTCTTCAAGAGCCAAGGGCTTAGCTGACCCAATGTCTTCTGCAAAGGCAAGTATTCCAGTGCTGCTCTCTGCTGACTTCCGCCCTCCATACCCTCACCTTGCTTTGCTTCCAATGCCTGATTCCATGGTGAGCTCCCAGATGGAGTGGTAAAGATGTGTCAGGAACCCCAAAGTGTGCTACAAAAATGTCACTCTCCTCTGATCTGTAACAGAACTGCAGAATTTTATTACCTGAGCGGACAAATGTGAAACCTGTGGGTCTTTATTATCAGAGACCAGCTGTCATAAGAGGAAAAAGTACTCCCGTAGGACAACTTGAGATTTTTTAATTATTGGAGCAACTTTCCCCAGGGTGTGGGTGTTCACAAAAATCGCTACAGTACAGGGAAGGGGCAAGAATGGAGGCCAAAATTTTGGACAAAACACTGCTGTGCCCTAAATTACATCTCAAGTAGGCTGAATCTAAATGTTTACTTTATTCCAGGGATAATAGAGAATGGGTTTTAATAGTTCCTCCAAACCAAATACTAGGAAGCATGAGCATCCAAACTTTCCTGAAGGACAAATGCTATTGCTTGTTTGTCAAAGTCTTAGAACTTCCTACTATATTATAGTATTATTTAGTATTTCCTAGGCATTCACTCAGCACTGAGCTAAGTAATGCAAACTATGTGAAGTAAAATGCAAACACACTATGGTTTGGTTGTAAAGTCTGCACTTGATAAAACTTATATATGGTCAAAATTACCCATGAAAATTCCTAAAATCACTGTCAAATTATCCTTAACTTACTAGTGAATTCTTGAACACTTAAAAGACAAAAATGATTTCTTTTGTTTTTTTTTTAAGCATGTCAGCTGTCGCTTTCTACACCTAGGGCAATGGAAGCCAAGGTTAGCTTCAGGGGGCACTTCTAAGTAAGGTGACTTTGCCAGCTGCTAAATGTGTGTATCATACAGCTCCACTGGGTTAAGAAGCTGTTTCTGACTTTAGTAAACTCACACTACAAATATATATTTCATGAGGTGCAGATTACAAGGTACATTTAAACTCACTTCAGCAAACTGAGTTCTTGACCACACACTTGTGGGTCTGGTGTTGAAGAAACGCCCCTCCATTTCACAGATGGGGATGCTGAAGCCCAGTGAAACGGAGATAACACAAGGTCCCACACACAAGGACCCTCGGGGGTTCTGACCTCTGGTCCTCTGCCGTTACACCACACCAGGCTCTGCATACATACCATCCCATGGAGGCAGGAAAGGGGCTCCATACACACAGTAAGCAACACAACAGCCCCCTGAGGTTGTGCACACTGACAGCATATTCTTCCAGGGGTAAAGACTAATGCAAAAGGACACCCAAGGTAGAATGTGGCAGAAGGAAGGTCTGGCTGAGAGGAGAGTGGCAGGATATTCCAGGCCATGAGAATGTGCCCACAAAAGGCAATGGAGGCAGGGAACATGGAGAAAATTTGCCTCACTGGAAGGAAGAACGTACTGGAAGGTACAATAGGATGGTGAGGTTTTGTGTTCTTCCCTTGGGGTCTAACCCTGAGGATGTTACAATACTCAAACACCCCACACAGCTGAAGCTGGTTGAAGAAAAGAAATGGAATGGCAGTAACAGTGTGAGCAGATGCTTGCCCACACAAAGAAACAGCTTTATCGGTTTTCATATGCAAAGTAGAACAGCTGATATCTACTCGTGGTTGGGCACAAATAGGAAATAAACCTTATTATATCTGTCATCCTTTCAGAGGCTGGACTTTGCCCCAAGGATGTAAATGCTCATGTGTTCTCTAACAGGGCTAAAGGCAGAGCTGCCTGTTTATTTTACATTTATTTGCAGTGTTCCCAGGGGTTGAAAACTACCCCCCACCTCTGGCCAAATGAAAGCACATGCAGGAATCAAATCACCAAGCTGCTCTTCTTTTACTGCAAATAATGCATTTAGGGATTCGTCAGCAGGTGCTTCCACAGAAGCATAAGGAAGGGATGGGAAGGGCCAGGAGGAAGGAGCCAGTCAAGAAGAAATGCTGCATGGAAGAGACAATGAAAGGCAGCCACTGGCCTGGGCCCCGGGGGGGCAAGACGAGATGAAATGCCCCAAAGCAGCTGTGTGCCAGGGCATTCACCAAACTCAGGACAGAAAGTCAACATCTCTTGCATTTATGTTTAGACTTCATGAGCACAGATGGTTTACACAAATGCATCTAAAGCCTTCCACCACTTCTTTTTCTTAAGCAGAGAAAAGGCCAGGCACCTCACATAGGATATTAGGCTCAGACCTGCCTTGTGTAAATCCATAAAGAAGGTGAAACGAGTCTGTCTCACTTACCCTCTCGGGAACTTTCTACCTATTTCTGGACAAGGCATGAACTCTTGGGACAGTGGCCCAGGTTCCAAGATGCTCTTCCTTCCACCTCCTCGTACTGCCCACCCGATTACAATCTATCCCCTTAACCCAGGAGCCCAGTCTAGTCCACCTTAACCCAGGAGCCCAGATAGAGCTAGTTAACAGCAGCCTCAAGAGAAAGGAACCGGTCATGTCAAGGCTGGAGGCAGCCTCTGGGGCAGGCGGCTTTCCCCATGGTTCTCAGAGCCCCCTGGACTCAGCTGTTTGGTTGCTAAGTCGTGCCCGACTCTTTTGTGACTCCATGGACTGCAGCCCAACCATTTCTACATACATTTAGGGTAGCCTGGCAAGGTAAGCCATCGAAAGTTTCAAGTTTAGTGTGATTTATTTGACCCACTGAGATCACTGAAAAACAAATTCTCAGGTTAGGCCTGAGTGAATAGCAAAGCAGAAGTTAAGAGACGACTTTATCATTGCTTCAGATAAGCAACACACTTCAAATTTTAAAAAGGGCAGCTGGATACCCTACATCCCAGAACTACTTCCACTTGTGTTAGAAATTAAATACTCTACACAGTCTATGTGAATCTCTCCAGTCAAAGGGCAGGCGGTTACATTAGCCCACATCTTGGCAGCTAGTAGGGCTTCCCTTGTGGCTCAGTTGGTAAAGAATCCGCCCACAATGAGGGAGACCTGGGTTCAACCCCTAGGTCAGGAAGATCCCCTGCAGAAGGGATAGGCTACCCACTCCAGTACTCTGGCCTGGAGAATTCCATGGACTGTATAGTTGGACACGACTGAGCGACTTTCACTTGCTACTTGCTTGCAGTTAGAACAGTAAACATAAATATAATTTAACTTTTTATTATGCTCAACAACAATCATCTGTGCTAACCATCCCCCAAAGGAAGGAAGCAACCACCAGTCAGGCCAACAAGCTACTAGGCTGAGAGTCTGACCATCACTACAGACGGGTCCATCTGCTGATTGGATTTGCTTCCCGCAAAT
Source organism: Budorcas taxicolor (assembly GCF_023091745.1). Lineage (NCBI taxonomy): Eukaryota > Metazoa > Chordata > Mammalia > Artiodactyla > Bovidae > Budorcas > Budorcas taxicolor. The sequence continues at coordinate 56,833,084 of NC_068917.1, forward strand.
ACATCTCCATGGAGCTCTTGGGAATGCGGAAATGTCTTGGAAAATGCCCACTTCCATAGATCAGAGCCAACTTTAATGCCAATAAAGAGCCTCAGAAGCTGAGCTCATCACCGTTTTCCTGGCAATGAGGAGAATCACAGAAGCCACAATGCGGACAGTCATGCAGATGATGGGAACCTCTCAGAGTGAGTGACAGAAAGACCGTGCTCCATCACAGAATTCAGAAAAGCCCAACTGGAGAAGGGATAGGTTAACCACTCCAGTATTCTTGGGCTTCCCTGGTGGCTCAGATGGTAAAGAATCCACCTCCAATGCAGCAGACCTGGGTTTGATTCCCTGGGTTGGGAAGATCCTCTGGAGGAGGGCATGGCAACCTGCTCCAGTATTCTTGCCTGCCTGGCGGGCTGCAGTGCATGGGGTCACAAAGAGCTGGACACGACTGAGCATCTAAGTACACAAACAAAGAACCTTGGGATTGCCTTGGCAGTCCAGTGGTTAAGACTCTGTGATCCCAACGCAGGGGGTGCAGGTTCAATCCCTGGGCAGGGAACTAAGATCCCACATGCCTAGTGCCATGGTCAGTCAATTAATAAACTAAGAACCTAACCCCAACCCACCCTCTATTCACACGCCAACTGGGCTGACTTAACTTACCGCTGCTATTTTTGTGATGCGGGGGGAAAAGGAGAGTTTGGTTGAAAAAAGGAAGACAATGGAGAGAGAGACCTGCACAAAGTGAGGTGCATGCCAGGCAGCAGTTTCCCCAATCCAGTCACCCTCATGTTCCACCAAACCATTTTCTGCCATATCTGCATACCACCAGGATTATTTCATCCTATGTTAAAAGACACTTTGTATCATAGCTAAAATGAGAAAACAAATATCACATTCTCTGTAACCGTCCCCATTCACACAAAGTCTAATTGCTGACTTTTTTAAAGGTGTCTATTACAGTTGCTCCTGCTGCTGTTTCAACTCTAAAACAAGGACAGGCAAACACAGCTCCGGTAAGAACTGCTCTAAAGTCATTGTTTTCAGCTAAGGTTTATGAAGGGATTGCTTACTGGGTGCCAGGCATTATGCTAAGCACAGAACTTTAATGCTCATTTGATCCTTATCTCTCTCTAGCCTCCCAATAACCCTATAAGGTAAGTATGCCTATTCTACAGAAGAAACAAGTGGGACTTGCCCCTGGTTATCCGGTAATAAATCAGTGAGCTGGCTTCTACTCTGGTCTCTGTGAAAGCAATTAAAAACTGGAGAACTGCAGGAGCATAAACTCTACGACAGCACTACCCTCCACTTGACATTCATTACCTCCTAACCACAAAATATAGCCTTAAAAGGCCAAAACCCTCCATACAGAGCAACTGAGGAAAAATCAATTAAAATAGATTTTCATGTCTATTATATTATAAATTAAATGTAATAAATCCTTTCAACTAAATTCATTTTCAATATACTAGCCAAAAAACCCATACTTGGAAACACTTGAGATGAACCATTTTTAATACTCACATTCCCAAGAAGGATGAGAAAGTCCTATGAATGAATGGGTCACTGTAATTATCCTGTAACATTTTTCTCTGATAATGCGTCTAATGCTTGTCTTGCAGACCAACTCTCTCCAAAGAATACTGGGGTAGCTATTCAAATATTCTGTACTCTCACATAACTTGTTTACATTCCCTGTTTCATTTCAGAGACTGTCATTATGAAGGTTATGATTACTATACGTTTTTCATGAGATCTGAATACTAACTGCATGGCCTCAGTAACAGAGCTTCTCAAACACTGGATGTAACGATGAGAGGAGGTAAAAACCCATCAGTTCTTTTCAAAGGACACTTGAAATAGATTCAACTTTCAGAGAAGCGGAACTGATAGCTGACAAGTTAATACATTTTCAAGCACAGATTCTATACATTTGTTGACAGACTGCTGTATTATTTTTTAAATTGGGAACTCTGCCAAGTGGGAAGAAACACAGGTGGGTAATAAATGTCCATCCTCCCAAAATGAAGGTTGTTATTTGAGGAGAGATGTGATACAACTGAAGTATTCTGCTTTAATCAAAAAATTTTCATATGAAACTATTTATGATCCTATTTTCTACTCAATCTAACAGGAATAAAACATTTTCACTGAGCCAGGGCAGGAGGAAATGGGTTTAAACTGCCCTGCAAACGACAGAGTCTCTGCCATGACTACTTACCTCCGTCATCCTAATTCTTATTTATTGCCCTGAGGTTCAAGTTCCATTAGCTCTGGTAAGTGTGTCATTCCCCTACCCCACCCCCACAACATCCAGTGCATTCACAGTCCAGTCCACTGCCTAAAGCTTACTTTTTTTTGGCGGGGGAGTAGGCAGGGGGGGCACTCTCCATGGCATATGGGATCTTAATTCTCCAACCAGGGATCGAATGTATGCCCCCTGCAGTAGAAGTGTGGAATCTTAACCACTGTACTGCCAGGGAAGTCTCAAAGCTTACCTTTTAACTGTCCCACACACCAACTGCTTCCCCATTTGATCTGGTCATCACACTTGGAATGACCGCATCCCTCCCCCAGTGGTGTGCTCCATGAGGATGGAAGTGAAGAGTCTCATTCTCCCCTTGAACCCCAGCACCTAGCACAGTTCTCATAATTTGATGTCATGATTAATAAATGTGTTGAATGCATTACTGCTTTTGTTTAGTATCTACCCTGACTGCCAGTATACACAGGAATATTAGATGGATAAAGTTCTGGCTCTCTGGTAGGAATCATGCCAAAGCAGTGTAGGAAAAAAAAAAAAAACAATGAACTTTTTTTCAGAAGCCCCTCCAAATATAAAAATGCTACTCAAAATTTTTATATTCAGTCTGGAAAAAATGGTCCAGGGTAATGCCATAAAGGGAAAGAGAAAGAAGACTGGAAAACTATGTGCTTTAAATTCAGAATGGCTGAGGTCCACGTGCACCTTTGCGCCTTACAGGTTATATGACTTGTGCAATTTAATCTTTGTGGGCTGGGTTCTTCGTCTCTGAAACAGGGTGTCTGAGGACTTAAAGGTGTAGCATATAAAACATATGCACACTTCCTGGGTCATAAAATATACCCAGTATGTTGCCTTTCTTGTGTTTCCCAGGGCCACTTTTCAATCTCTAATCATTTGACAAAGAAACCATGATAAATACTCTCCTAGGGTATTAATTCAGAGAAGGCAATGGCAACCCACTCCAGTATTTTTGCCTGGAGAATCCTAGGGACAGAGAAGCCTACTGGGCTGCCGTCTATGGGGTTGCACAGAGTTGGCCACGACTGAAGCGACTTAGCAGCAGCAGCAGCAGGGTATTAATTCAGTGGGGAGGAGTAAAAATCAAGGTCAGTCACAGTGCTATTTGGGGTGCCCAGGTGGCGCTAGTGGTAAAGAAAACACCTGTCAATGCAGGAGTTGAAGGTTCTATCCTTGGGGGGGGGGGGGGGGGGGGGGGGGGCAAAGATTCTCTGGAAAAGGAAATGGCAACCCATTCCAGAATTCTTGCCTAGAAAATTCCATATGCAGAGGAGCCTGGCGGGCTACAGTCCATGGGGCTGCAAAGAGTCGCACACAACTGAGCAACTGAGCATAGAGCTATTAAGCTATTTAAGATAGAAATATTTAAGTTTATAAGAGATTTTGAGTAATAATACTTTTAAAATGAATAAAATGATGAGTCTGAAAAGTAATAACAAGAAGCGTGTGAAAAATCTGGAAAAGATACAGGAAAAGACTGCAGTTTTAACTGTTTAATTCTAAAATGCCTATTTTTCTGTGGCAAGTCATTCTTAAATTGGTCTTCCTAGAGATGGATTACTCTTATTGAACATAACGCCTTTGAGTAATATCTAATAGAGACTTATTACAAGGGCAAATTCTAGCTCTGATGATTATATTCTTGACAACCACAACTCAATATCTAATAGATATTATACACAATGGCTTTGATGACAAAACCATATTCTTACAATGTTACCACTCAAGGGACAGATTTGACAGAGTGAGCTTCAACAGAAAGATCTGAGTTGTGTCTATAAACAAATCAGACCAGAACAGAACAATCTCATCTAATCAGTTCACTAAGGTGGAACTTAATTCTACCTCTTGGGTTCAGCTGTGTTGCCGGGGTTGAAAAATCCTGGCTAGATGAATTTTACCAGCTCCATCTGGTTTTCATGATGTGTGCAGCACATTTTCTTTCAAGGAAAATAGAGTTCAGTAATTTGTTTATAGTTTCCACATGCCACACAGCACATTAATGAGTAGAAATCGATTATCAGTTCAAGGAAAGGTGAGAGGAAATTATCTCATAATTGATGTTATTTAGAAATGTACTTATCAATCAGTCCTTCTGATGACCAAGAAGTGTGACGGAAATGGAAACACACAGGCCCTGGGAGAGGTGGGAGCAAACGTAGGTCTCTGTGAATCCGGCTCACAGCAACTCAGTGGTGAGTTCATGTCAGCTTGGGAACAAGTCCTGCAACCACCTGTATCTCAGTTTTCCCACTGTAAAATGGGGCAAGCTGAGAAAGATGCCCTGGCTGATCCTTTTGGGTTTAGGGTTTCAAAATCACCTATACATTCCACTGAATTCCAAATGGGATTATGTGTACCCTTTCTCATGCAGTTTAGATGTTACCAATAAGCCTAAATATTTCACTAGACTATATTTCATTTCAGAAAGCCTACTTCATGAATTTCATGGCATCCTAAATTTTATTTAGCTCACTAGGGGAAAGAATTCTCATTCATTGTAGAGAGCTTTTGGTTCCTTCTGAGCCCAATTTCTCTCCCATTCGTTTACCCAGCTGACCCAGGTATGCACAGAGGATGTTTTTTGTACTTTTCTACATGAAAAAGATAGGCTCTCCAGGGCCTGCCCCAGCATGACAGGCCTGGCTGCTCAAGGCTGTCCTCCAGATGACCATAAGCAAGGCAGGCACTGGGGCCTAGTACATTCTGGATTGGTGTGCCTGGGTATGCAACAACTCTTCAGCCCTTGCAGTCCTGGACCATGGCACATCCCTGCCAGGTATAGGTTGGCATACTCCATCCTTCTCTCCTACAAATTTCTTGGCCCAAATGTCAGTGTCTCACTGAGGCCAACATCTTCCTTCATTCTGTACATTATGGCCCATCCTCCTTACACTACTGTCTGTTTTGTTCTTGTGACACTGATATCTTCTCACACACTACGCAAACTACTGCACACCACCTCCCCCTGTATGCTGCCGCGTCAGCTGCACAGGTACAGGAACCGCTCACTGGTTTGCTCCAAGCACCCAGAATGGTTCATAGGAGGGGCTCAAAATCTCTTTGGTGAATTAATGAATAGTGACCCTCTGACTAATTTTTTTTTAGTCAGATGAAAGAGTTGATTGACCCTGTCAGTCACAACTTGTTTTCTGCCCAATTATTGTCCTTCATGGCATTTTATGGACACAAACCAAGGGTGTATACAGGATTCCTACTCTAAGTGCTGTTGACTCAGTCAGCTGAGATTTTAAACAGTATTATGAATGAATGCACTGCCAAGACTTCAGTTTTGAGAAAAATAGGCCCAGTTAACAAAGGAGTCCATTTGAAATTCTTTTCTCTTTCCCCAGATGATATATAAAATTGAAAAATAACATACAAAATGAGAGAGGAGAAATGCTGTTTGAAATCTTATATTTAAGTGATCTAAACTGAACCCAGAATCCCAGAAAAATAAGCCCTCCTGGAGGGGGATGTCACAAAAGCTTGGGAATGAGCAAGTAACACTTCCAAGAATTTATCTGAAAGTGGCAATCAAGCAAGTGTAAAAGTGTTTCAAGAATTTCACTGCAGCATTGCTTGTATTAGTGAACAGCTAGAAATAGTCTAAATATCCCACAATCTCAGTGGATTACACAAGCTATTTATAAGCCATACAATGGGAACCTGCACAGTCACCAATACAGGGCTAAAAAAGATGGTTAAATGACATGAGAAGGCATTCACAATGAGGTTCAAGAAAATGAAAGGCTGAGTTCCAGTTTTTGATTCAGAGCAAAACTAATAGAGAGTTTAGCTCTGTTAATGATTTCCACGCCACCAAGTCTGTTGTTCTTAGCATACACATATACCAAAGGCATGCTTAACAGAGTCAGCGCCCTTCTACGGAAAAAGCAAATTCTTGAAATCAGAATGCAAACATTTCAGTTCATAGCTTTTTAACCCCCAAGAAATTCTCTTGTAAGAGAAACAAAGTGATGAGTAAAATCAATTATGATATTGAGGTGACTGGGAAAGTATAGTTTAATAGCTGGAGATATAGAGGAACAAATGTTTTCCCCATCTGAATTCCATCATTTAACTGAAATCAAATTCATACCCCCATCTATTCACCTCCCAGTATAAACAACACAGGCTTTAGCCTGACTCTCCACAGCATGCTTCAGCCTCACCTCTCCCAGCGCCTGGGGAAGTGACATCACACGACATATGGAGTCAGAGAACTGTTTCGGCAGCATCTAAGACACCCAGATGTTTCACTCACCTGAACGCTCACTGCTGCTTTCACAGAGAAGAAACAAAGGAACACGGTAAGGGTGCTTTTCTAGGCAGCCTGAGGATCAGTAAGTGATTCCTTCTCACAGGAAAAAGGGGCTGTTGTTGTTTTTTGTTTTTTTTCCAAGGCTTGGATTTCAACACACTTGCTTCCCTGGTAAGTCTATGGATCACTTGTCAACCAGGGTAGGAACCGTCTTTATCTTCCGAGGAAAATCTACTCCCTTTCAGGCTGTCACACCTTCGTCAGTGCTCTGTTGACTCACCCCTGTCCCAAACTGCCCAATTCCTGCTCCCTGCCGACCCCCACCCAAAATAACAGTTGGTGAAGTAGAAACTACCAAGTTCGTCCAACACTGCCACAGGCTTTCAGATTCTCAAGATTTTTGTGTTTCAGGAAAAATGAGTTTATCTGAGAACAAAGGATGTCTTGCCTTACCCAGTAGGCTCCCTAAACAGACATGGAGGGAGACTTCCCTGAAGACAGACAAAATTCCTGAATGGGTGGCTGCTCTAAATAGGAAGAAAGTCGTGCAAAACTGCCAGAAGCAACAGCCAGCCCAAGAACATGCTCAAAGCTACTAACATTTCTTAACTTCAGAAATACTCTCGGGGTTGGAAATGGGGGGAGAAAAAGATATATTATACATTCCCTCCATTAAGTTGTGTAGGTGAGTCTTCCCGCACTTGCTCTGGCAAGTTCCTACGGGGGTGTGAAGCCTTTCTCCTCCAGTCTGCCTGGAGCACCAGCTGCCTTCAGGACGTTCCGTACTGGCTGGCTCTAGTCAGCACACTGGCCATTTTGCCCAAAGTCTCTATTCTGCTGTCTTTCAGAGCAAGAGCAGAGGCAAACGATTATGAAATCAAAGGGGGTTTATTTGAAATAGGGGGAAAAATTAAAGCATCAAAGAACACAATGAATGAAGCAAGCCGCAACAAAAGCAAAACTTTCCATAATGATGAATAAGAAGTTAGGAATCTCAGTTCTTCCCAGTGGCAAAGAATGGAGATGCCTAGAGAATACGTTGTCTGCCACACCTCCCCTCTTCAAACTGAGGTCAGAACTCCAGCCTATACATCGTGCCTTTGATCACTGCCCTTAGGAAAGCTCATCTGTTCCCAGAGAGGGCAGGCCGTGGCTGTTCAGTTTTGAGGTCTAGTTGGCACACTAGTCTCCTGCTAATACACCCTACATTTCATTCCTTTTACTAGGGAAGAGCCACTGTCCCAAGGACACTGTGGATTAAGAAACTTGCCAGAAATGAGTGATATGTAGCTTAACAAGCGTCAGGGTTTAGAGAGGGAGACTTTGAGGAGGAAGTACTCTTCTCCCCTTTTCAATTTTGTGTTACAGTTTAGCCCTTAAGTGACAACTGATGGTGAAGCTTCTTCCAAAAGAAAGCCAGAAGCGTTCACTGTCTCCTAGTACTGGCTACCACTGACCCCCTCTCTCCTTGGTTCTGTTTTCTTTAAGGGCAAAAGATTGCAGTTCATTTCTCTTTCCTAAACTGTTCAGAGACCCAAACTCGTGGCAGCTGTTTCCATGAAGGGAAAAAAGGTTGTAAAATGGGAGAAATTCAATAAACCCATCTGTCCAGGCTTCCTGGACCCATCTCCCTACTCTTAAATCAGGTCTCTAAGGATGTGCACTGTAATACCACACTGCAAGTGACCTTGTTTTGGAGAAGTGGCAGGTAGTTTACAATTAGGACATTCGTTTATTCGCAAAGATAAAATGTTGTGCGTGCAATAGTAAAAGACAAAAGCAAATGTTCAAAACTTCAGTTTTGAAGACTGACCCTTTATCCATGCTCGTGTCTTGCAGGTAGCCACGATGCTGACGGAAGAAAAGTGCCCACTGTCTGGTGCAGCAACTCAGAACCCTGAGTCTATATCAGAATCACCTGAAGGGCTTGTTTAATCAGATTCCTGGGTCCCACTCCTCCCATGTTCCTGATTCAGTGGATCTGGGGTAGGACCTGAGAATCTACATTTCTAACAAGTTCCCAAGAGATGATGATGGTTCTGGTCTGGGGACCATAATTTGAGAATCACTGCTCTGGTGCAATTTTTTAAAATGCTGGGTCCCTCTAGCTAACCCATAGGCCATTAAAGTGGTCCTGGCAAGAAACAAACTCAAGTACTTGGTACTTAGTCTATCCAGAATATGGGCACTGACTTCCAGTCCCTAACAGCTTGTCAAACCTCCATTATTGTCCATCCATGCCTTCTTGCATGTCACCTTGGATCCAGAAAGACAGATGCTTTATGGACAGCTGCAACCCAGAATCACAGAAGCTGATGAGAGGAGTCTGTCCCTCCCGTTCCTTCTCCTTTCTCAACCAAGCCTTCATAAGTTAGGATTCCTTAGGGGTATTTAAGAGTGAAAGCTTTGTTAAGAGATCTTGATTAAAAAACTTCCTTACCATTTACTAGTGGCTGTTTCTTAAACAAGTTTATTATCTCTGAACCTCAATTTCCTTGTCTACAAAACCAAGCTAATACTATTTACATCATAAGACTCTGCACAAAGTGCCTAGCAGTTTGCAGGCCATAGAGTAAGCCCTCAATAAAAATGGTGGCCAATGACCCTCCCCTTTTTAGGAAGCAGCAAGCAGAGTAGAGAAAAGCAATTGTATCAGATGATCATGGCTTGAAATCCCAGCTCTATGACTCAAGAGTTCTGTAGCTTTGAGAATATCCAGTGACTTGTCAAAGCCTTATACAGAAAATGGAGAAAATAGTGGTGTCTACCTGCTGAATTTCTAAAGGCTAAATAAGACACAGATTCCTGGTCCATAACAAGCTATTCAAAGTTAGGGATTATTACTGTTACTATAATAGCAGGGCTGGGATATACTTTAGAGATCTCTTAGTCCTGCATCTTCATTTTACAACTAAGAAAATTGAAGTTGAGGGAAAATAAGAGATGTGCTCAAGGTCTTGGCTTTTGGGGAACCTCAGACACATAAGTACACAGACCTGTAAGTTCTGCTCATTCTCAGGAAATCAGCATGCTCACAGAGCTAAGAACGCCAAACAAGCCAGATACAAAGCAAAATAAAGATGAAGATGAAAACAAGAGTCCCAAAACAAATTGGAATTGTAAGAGAGCTTTGCTGAACACTGTGGGCTCTGTAGGTTTTAATGAACTCATTTCTTTCTATTGGTAAGGGGAAAGAAAAGAAAAGAAACACACACACACACACACACACACACCAGAAAGGTCTATCCCTGACCCATACAGCTCTCCTGAGGGTTAACTGTGTTTTAGTAACCGAGTTTGGGAAGAGAGAAAAAGTGCCAAAAAAAAAAGAAAATTATAAATTAGATTTAAATAACAGTATAAATTAGATTTAAATGATGCTATAAATTAGATTTTTTTAACTTTCTCAGGAGCTATTCTAGATTGACAGCTCACAAAAATGATCTTTTGCCTTTATGATTTTGAAATTACCAGCCCCCAAATCTACAGTTCTTGTCTCACTAGAGGTGGAAAAGTCCCTTTTCAAACTCACTAAATCATTCATGATTGTGCATAACTTGTGTTTCCATAAAACTGATTTTTTTTAAAATAACAGTGAAAGAGGGAACCTCCCGGATGAGAGAGAAAAAGAAAAGGATGAGGACTGTGATTGCTGTGATTTATAATAAGAAATATATATTTGGTATTCATCCCCATACCTGGTAAAGGGTTCCTAAAAACTTCTGGAATTTCTTAAGTGACACTTTTCATTAAGGTGAAAGGAGAGTCTTTTGTTATCTATAACAAGCCCTTTTCAAACACAAGAGAGTTTATGTTAATGAGTGATTTTTGGAAAGCCTCTATGATGGGGGTTGGTTGCTCTGAGAGAAGTAACCACAGGATTAGAGATCCTGCTTCCCTGGTAGCTCAGATGGTAATGAGTCTGTCCCCAGTGCAGGAGACCCGGGTTTGATTCCTGGGCTGGAAAGATCACCTGGAGAAGGAAATGGCAACCCACTCCAGCATTCTTGTCTGGAAAATCCGATCGACGGAGGAGCCTGGCAGGCTACATACAGTTCATGGGATCACAAAAAATCTGACACAACTGAGCGACTAACACTTTCACTTTTCAATTGAATCAGTTACCAACAGCCAACGATTTAGTCAACCATGCCTACATCATTAAGCCTCTATAAAAATCCCTGAAGTAGGAGGTTTGAAGACCTCCTCCCACACAGGTTGGGCAGGCTGGGAGGGTGGTGTACCTCCTATGGAAAGGACAAGGCAGCACCATGCCCTTCCACATTCCTTGCTCTGTGCATCTCCTCTTTCTAGCTGTTCCTGGGTTATGTATGTACTCAACCACAGTCGTATCCAGCTCTCTGCGGCCTCATGGACTGCAGCCCGCCAGGTTCCTCTGTCCATGGGATTCTCCAGGCAAAAATACTGGAGTGGGTTGCCATTTCCTTCTCCAATGCATGAAACTGAAAAGTGAAAGTGAAGTTGCTCAGTTGTGTCCGACTCTCAGCGACCCCCTGGACTGCAGCCTACCAGGCTCCTCCGTCCATGGGATTTTGAAGGCAAGAGTACTGGAGTGGGGTGCCATTGCCATTGCCTTCTGACCAGGGATCAAACCCAGAACCCTGCCTTGGGAGCATGAAGTCTCAGCCACTGAACCACTTAGGAAGCCCTTCCTGGGTTGCAGTCCTTTATAAAAGACCAGTATTCTAATTAGTAAACTGTATTCTGAATTCTTCGAGCTACTCTAGCAAATTTCCAAACCCAAGGAGAGGGCTGGGGAAACCTCTGATTTATAGCTGGCTGGTCAGAAGCCCATGGAATAACCAGGATTTGAGATCAGCACCAGAAGTGCGGTTAGGGGGCAGTCTTGTGATACTGAACCTTTTGCCTGTGGGGTCTGGAAAGAACTACAGGAAAAGAAAGTCAGAATTGAATTGAACTGTAGGACATTAGCTGGTGTCACAGAAGTGCTTGGTGTGGGGGTGACCCCTCACATTTGGTGGTCAGGAGTACTGAGTATAAGCAGAGCACAGAGAAGAGGAGTAAAAGCTTTACCTTTAAGGACAAGAAAAGTGGTATTATCATCTTGACAATATGTCTTTTGTTGAAAGCAGATTCAAATTCAATAAATGCTGATGTTAAAAGAACATAAAAATCTTCCCCTTAAGGTTACAACTTCTAATATGATTTAGTGACCTATTAAAATGCTCTAATATACTGTTCTCAGCATTTAAAAAGCAGTGCCATTTTTAATTTTGAAAAATTAAATAAAACTGGAGAAATCTGTCAGAAAAATATATTAATACAACTTACCTAAACTGAAATTTTAGCAGTGACTATGAGTTTCAGGAAAAAAGAAGCCTCTTAGTAGCTAACTTCTCACATTTGAACCATTTCTCCTAGAAAGTCAGAGCATTATGAGTTGTTGCAGTGCAGAAAAAATGCCCCTTAGAATCCTGGAATGAATTCTCAATTAAAAAAAAAAAGGATTCCACTGGCTCAGAACAAAGGTTAGCAGGAAAGATTTTGGTTGGTGAGACATTCAAACATATCATCTAATAATAGGGTGTTTAGAAAACAAATGAAAGAATAAGGGATGTAAAATAAACTTTATTAAGACTGAAATATCAGTGGCTGTATAGTCAATCAAAAAGAAAGAAAATGCTGTGGACAAGCTACTTATATCTGCTCTACTAAAGTGACAGTAAAGCTTAGCACAGCTACCACTTCAGCAACGCCCCCGAAAATAGAGACGCAGCTGCCTAGAAAAGCTGAGTGGGGTCTCCCACGTTTGTCAAAGAGCTCTGTGCTTACTTTGACTGATGATAGAACAAATGAATGAAGCACAATTTCTGAACACTGGCAGATACATTTAACGTTGCTAAAAACTGAAGACATATATCCTGCATTTCAAGGTAAAGATCTTAAAGCAAAGTTACCTGTTCTTTCAGGTTATAATTTTAAATCAAAATGGATTTAATACCTTTTCTTGCCTTTATCAAAGAAAATAAAGAAACAGGTTTTAGGGCTCAGCCAAAGACTGATTATTAGGCTTAAAACAAATCATCAGATCGTTTCCTATCTGACTGCTTTACTCCCTAAACTTCTATCTTCCCCAAAGACAAGACTAGTTTTGCGGCTTCATATGTAGCTTGATGCTCATGCACACATGAGGTAAGGAATGCCAGTTACACTGGCACTTACACTCAGGTAAGGAATGCCTTCTTCAGCAATCAGTGCAAAGAAATAGAGGAAAAGAACAGAACAGGAAAGACTAGAGATCTCTTCAAGAAAATTAGAGATACCAAGGGAACATCTCATGCAAAGATGGGCTCGATAAAGGACAGAAATGGTATGGACCTAACAGAAGCAGAAAATATTAAGAACAGGTGGTAAGAATACACGGAAGAACTGTACAAAAAAGATCTTCATGACCCAGATAATCATGGTGTGATCACTCATCTAGAGCCAGACATCCTGGAATGTGAAGTCAAGTGGGCCTTAGAAAGCATCACTACAAACAAAGCTAGTGGAGGTGATGGAATTCCAGTTGAGCTATTTCAAATCTTGAAAGATGATGCTGTGAAAGTGCTGCACTCAATATGCCAGCAAATTTGGAAAACTCAGCAGTGGATACAGGACTGGAAAAAGTCAGTTTTCATTCCAATCCCAAAGAATGGCAATGCCAAAGAATGTTCAAACTACTGCACAATTGCACTCATCTCACATGCTAGTAAAGAAATGCTCAAAATTCTCCAAGCCAGGCTTCAGCAATATGTGAACCATGAACTCCCTGATGTTCAAGCTGGATTTAGAAAAGGCAGAGGAACCAGAGATCAAATTGCTAATATCTGCTGGATCATGGAAAAAGCAAGAGAGTTCCAGAAAACCATCTATTCTGCTTTATTGACTATGCCAAAGCCTTTGATTGTGTCGATCACAATCAACTGTGGAAAATTCTGAAAGAGATGGGAATACCAGACCACCTGACCTGCCTCTTGAGAAACCTGTATGCAGGTCGGGAAGCAACAGTTAGAACTGGACATGGAACAATAGACTGGATTCAAATAGGAAAAGGAGTATGTCAATGCTGTATATTGTCACCCTGCTTATTTAACTTATATGCAGAGTACATCATGAGAAATGCTGGACTGGAAGAAACACAAGCTGGAATCAAGATTGCTGGGAGAAATATCAATAACCTCAGATATGCAGATGACACCACCCTTATGGCAGAAAGTGAAGAGGAACTAAAAAGCCTCTTGATGAAAGTGAAAGAGGAGAGTGAAAAAGTTGGCTTAAAGCTCAACATTCAGAAAACGAAGATCATGGCATCTGGTCCCATCACTTCATGGGAAATAGATGGAGAAACAGTGGAAACAGTGTCAGACTTTATTTTTTTGGGCTCCAAAATCACTGCAGATGGTGACTGCAGCCATGAAATTAAAAGACGTTTACTGCTTGGAAGAACAGTTATGACCAACCTAGATAGCATATTGAAAAGCAGAGACATTACTTTGCCGACTAAGGTCCGTCTAGTCAAGGCTATGGTTTTCCTGTGGTCATGTATGGATGTGAAGAGTTGGACTGTGAAGAAGGCTGAGCGCTGAAGAATGGATGCTTTTGAACTGTGGTGTTGGAGAAGACTCTTGAGAGTCCCTTGGACTGCAAGGAGATCCAACCAGTCCATTCTGAAGGAGATCAGCCCTGGGATTTCTTTGGAAGGACTGAAGCTAAAGCTGAAACTCCAGTACTTTGGCCACCTCATGCAAAGAGTTGATTCATTGGAAAAGACTCTGATGCTGGGAGGGATTGGGGGCAGGAAGAGAAGGGGACGACAGAGGATGAGATGGCTGGATGGCATCATTGACTCAATGGACCTGAGTCTGAGTGAACTCCGGGAGTTGGTGATGGACAGGGAGGCCTAGCGTGCTGCGATTCATGGGGTCACAAAGAGTCAGACACGACTGAGTGACTGAACCGAACTGAACTAAAGGAATGCCAGTTACACTGGCACTCAGGTAAGGAATACCAGTGGCATTGGGTAAGGAATGCCAGTGGCACTCAGGTAAGGAATGCTACACTGGCACTCAGGTAAGGAATGCTACACTGGCACTCAGGTAAGGAATGCCAGTTACACTGGAAACATTTGCTGAGGGTGCACTATTAGTCTGTTCTAGCTGTCATAGCCAGAGATTCAGAGAATCTTGGAATATATGCAGTCCTACCAGATGAAGCAAACTGTTCATATCATTAGTCTTAATGTTAAAAACACAGACTCTTAATGTATTATATGAATGCTACACATGTTATAAAATGTTACTATATAATTAGTATATCAGTTCAGTTCAGTTGCTAGTCATGTCTGACTCTTTGCAAACCCATGGATTTTAGCACGCCAGGCCTCCCTGTCCATCACCAACTCCCGGAGTTCATTCAGACTCATGTCCATCGAATCAGTGATGCCATCCAGCCATCTCATCCTCTGTCGTCCCCTTCTCCTCCTGCCCCTAATCCCTCCCAGCATCAGAGTCTTTTCCAATGAGTCAACTCTTCACATGAGGTGTATATAATCATATAATTAATAAACACAGTTAATGTTCTGTTGTATGTTTACTGAATGTCATGTTACTAGTATTATTTCATTCATACACTTAAAATACCTATTATTGTACCTATTATAGGTACATACCTATAGTGTGTACCTATTAAACACTCATTATGAGTTAACTATTAGCTCTTTTAATAATTCTATTTCTTAGCAATTAGCAATCTGGATCAGTAGTTCTCTCACAGCATGATCTGGCTACCCTGGGGTTGCTAAGATCCCTGAAGAAGGTCCGAGGGGTTTAACTGCTTTCACGGTTAATAGTAAGACATGTTGTGCTCTCGTTGTTCACATTCTCTCATGATGGTACAGTGGAGTTTTCCAGAGGCGACAAAACATGTGATGATGCCTGTTGCTCTGACAATTAATGAAATGTGTGCTTGTATATGTTTGTGTTTTGACAGTGTCTCAATTTTAATTTCTCATAGGGTAAATATCATAGACCTCATCTATATAAACAAAAGTCCATGCTAGAGTCCACAACAATTTTTAAGAATGCAAAGAGGTACTGAGACTAAAAGGTTTGAGAATCTCATTCTAGATAACTAGCAATAATTCCTCCTGTAACTATACATATTTCAAAGTAGTAATTCCTGGATGACTTCTGGAACTCTTATCTTTCAAAATGAGTGTTCCCAGAGAAAATATCTAATTAAGAAAGTATAGCAATAACAGCTCAGCTAAACAACTTTACTGGGTGTGGTAGGAGAGAGACAGGAAAGAGGCCAGTGGTTAGCTGCAAGAGCGAAAACAGTTTACATCTGTGTTAACTGTCACCAGTCCCCTAATGTCTCAGTATAAGGTCACTCTTAAAATACCTATTTGGGGTAACCTTGTGGTTGGAGTTCTGCTTGCCTTGAAAGAAAAAAAAAAGAAAGAAAGTACCTGAATCTAAAACACTCAACATTTAGTCTGTTTCTTCTGCACATGGGACTCTGGTTGAGAAGACTGTCTGCTTTTGGAAAACCGTCTTTGGCATGGGTTTACGAGAAAGATAAGGAAGATGATCGTTCCTGTAAATCAAAGAGCAGAGTGGGAGCCTCCAGATGACTCATTAGCAATTAGTCCAGCAAAGTCCCTTAAGTGTCTGATGCAACAGAGCACTAAAGCCATGTGCCGTTAAGAGAGGAGAGAATGGGAGGGGTCATAGAAGAGTTTGTATTTGCAACACGAAGAATTAAGTCAGAAAACCAGAAAAATCTAATATTCTACTTATAAGCCTGAACTCCCCTTTGTCACTCTCACTTTTTAGACCCAGTTTCCCTTTAAACAGTATGTATCATCTTTTTAACTAAATCCCTCAAAACACTTTTTAATTTATTCCCCTATTAGTCAAAATATACATACTGAATTGAATATTTGAAAAATTCATTTAATTGTATCTAATCTTGGATAAGAATGTTTATTAATTTCTGACCTGTTTCTAGCATCTTGCCTTTGTAAATATGGCATTCCAGGCGTTTTTCAGGATATTTTCAAAGAAGGATCATCACCCCAATGCTGACACAGTGTTGATCTCTCGTCGTTCCATGCCCTGTTGCAAGGTCATTTTCAATTTGCTGTCTCACTAGACCCTTGATATGAGGCAAAATCATTCCACGCTTTTCTCTCTTCCCTTTATTATCATAGTCTCTAATGAGTTCTGCTTGCTGAATTCAATTAGTTTGCTTCTCTTTGTCAAAATAAATCATTGTTTATTCTTATCTAATGCACTGCCATCTATCAATTCTTTTGTTATGTTTCCCCAGAATCTTACGTTACCATAGCCTAGAAATTTTAATAAATAGCCAACTCATTCTGGTTTGGAGCTTTTGTCTTGATCTTTAGAATACTTTTTCAGTTATGAGATAATGTTTTTGTCAAAGTCAATTTGTATTAATTTCATATGCAGAAATTCTGTAACATACTATATCATACACAGTGAACTTAAAACTACAATTTAGTTGCTCCTTTTATCTATTTACTAACAAAACACATAAAAACTAATCCTCCAAACATACACTGATTTATTTGCTTGACACACTTTATTCTTTAAGATTTTAGTAAAATTTTTATTCAAAATTTTTTTTCTCTCCAACACCACATTCTCATGGAAATAATATATCTTAATACTCTTCTAATTTTAATTTCCTCTCTGCACATATCTTTGCATTGGTTATTTGGGCAGGTAGAACAGCATGATCCTAGAATCCCCCCCAGTCTCTGTCAAACCCCAAACAAATATTTGATTTGACTGTAAAAACTTCATAAATTTACCCACGCAACCCAGCATTGCCTAAGCTGCGTGTAAGGCAGTTTCAATAGCAGTCATTTCCTAACTTCCTAAGAGAAATAGGAGAATCAGAAACGTGTTAAAAAGTGTCTAACACAAATGCAACGGAGGAGAGGTGATGAGGATACCCACGCTGAGTGTTCAAAAGAGCTGACATCTTTGTGTTGGGATCATTTGGCCAGAGACTCGTAAAGTGAGAACATTTCATTCAAAGTCACAGTATTAAAAGAAAATGCTTTCATTTCCATAATCTGTTTTTCAAAAAACTGTCCTTATTTCAGACCTTCTTTAACTTTCTAATTCATAAACATAACATTCAAAGATAAAACGCACTTCAGCAAAAATAAAGCAGCTTTAGTGTTCTTTACTCAGGCTTTTTTTTTTAAAAGCACCCATTTTGCTGTTTTTTAAATCCTCATACATATGCTCAACTATTCTTATCATGCCTAATCTCACTGACCAACCCATTACACATACTCCCTATCTCTAGCTTTTTTAACAGCATTCTTATCTTTCCTCTGAAAGTTTCAATAGTTTTTGCATATTGTCCTTGGATGCTTTCCCTTGTGCAAAATAGGGTGGTGTTTTGTTTCATTTTGCCATGTTTGGGGCAGGGGGCAAAAGATAGGGAAGTGCTTATTTTAAATCTTAAAAATCTAGCAATTTACTCATCTTGCCCCTATACATATATTCAGAGAAAATTTAGTGTCCAAGTTCATTTTGCAAAGCTCGGCACACACTGCCATTGTTTTGTCTTTCTATGTGAATGATGCCTAATACCTTCATAAGTGCTCCAGCTTTGGGGCCTTGCCTTTGCCAGTGAGTGGGGTCTACTCACTGCCCTCAAGTACAGGAAGGAAAAAGATGGTTCTCCTTCCTCCTCGCTGGCCCTGCTGGAAACACGCGGTCACAACTTTGCACAGCACACTATTTCTTAAAACAGAGGCCTCTGTGCCAGGCATACAGAACATGCTAATATGTGCAGCGCTGGTCCTTCAATGTGATATGGTTAGAGCACATTCCAAAACTCCCTTCCTCTCATTTCTCAGCTGGTATTTCCCCTACTCTTTAAGCCCATTTTAAACTGTTAAGCAATGGATCCTTGTGGACAGACCCCTTTGAACCAGAGCTTTGAAGCCAGGTCATTGCCTTAGGCATGAAAACAGGATGAGAAATAAGTCTTCAATTACTAACTTCACCAAACTGCCTTTTTCAGAAGCCAAGGTTTATATCCAGAAAGTCTCCTTTTTCAGCTTTCCAACAGGTTGAGAGCTCCGAATTTGTTTCTTAAAAACGGATTCTAATTTCACTTGTCCTTCTTGGCATCTAGGGAATCTTAAATTCAGTCTTGTAAATAGATCTCAGGTCCACTGAGTTCTCTCCAATGTTATCTGACCCACTCGACGCCTCTGTCCTCACCTCATTTTTATAGTCAGACCTTCCAGCCAATGGTCAGCCCCCACCCCTCCGCTCTCCCCCTCATCCCTCTGTAGCGCTCCACCCATCACAAACACCTTCTTCCATTCCTTAGGCCATGCACATTTATTCAGGAGGTTTGAAGCTCTCCTTCAACTTTTACAACTGATCATCAAATGCAAAATAAACGGAAAGGAGGACATGATCTTAAATTAATAGATTCAATGTTGGCTACCACTTACGTCCACACTGACTTCTTCTAGGTCAGTGCCCATTTTCATATAAGCATTTAGAGGGAGATGATGTTTTCCATTTTACCAGACTGAATTTTGTAATCACAGCGTATTCAATGATACAAAGTCCCTCAGTGTTGCAGAGAGTGATTTTTAACAATAGCCATGAGCAATGCTTTGTTAAAAACTGAAGCTGAAGAGCATTATTGACTATCAACATGACCTGGGTTTTATTCTGTGGCATTATTGGTGTGGAACTTAAATATATGCTGGCCATTCTTATGTGAATAATGCTTCATTTATGCAACATAGATAAGAATCTCTGAGTAGATTCTTGAACAATCCCTTCTGGAAATAATGCAGCTATTTAGTTAATAACACAGATTTTGAAAAGAAAGAAAAATCTCTTGTCATATCTTACAAAGCTTTTGCTTAACCTCTGGCATAGGAGAAAAATTAAGAAGTGGATAGAATACACTCATGTTTGAATTTAGTAAAAGGAGAATTCCACTGAAATGTCACATGGTTTTATTCTTCCATCCAATTCCTGACTTTCTGAGGGTAAACTGTCCATTTCATAGGTTAACTATGAGGTTTAAAAACCTCAGTCTGCCCCAGCTGGGTCATGAAGAGGTGAACTAGGAGGTCATATGAATATTTCTAGAACAAGTTTTGGTAAATGTAGAGGTTCTTGTCTGTTTGGCACCTTGAGAAGAATTCAAGAAAAGCAGGTCCTTGGATTTGGGCAGTTAGATTCTGCAGCCTCAGCATCAGCAAGAGTACAGCAGGTCTTCCCACAGGGGCTACCAGTCCTGTATGTCACCTACCCCACCCACATTCTCAGCAAGTACATTGCGCTAAGCTGCCATAACCTTGGACACATCTGCAGAGCGACTCTCACAAACCAGGAACTCTGTGAGGGCTTCAAGGCTCTCCTTACCCCCACCACGGACCTCCCTGCAGGCCTCATGTTCCCATTTCAGAGTTGAGGGAGATGTGGCCTCGAGAGATTACCCAAAAGGGCAATAAGGACAAAAGCTAGCATTCCAATTCAGATGTCTAGTTTCTATACTCTTTTTCTTCCTAGAATGGCGTGTCATCTGTGCTATTTCTTTGTATTAACTGTACCCCATAGAAAAGGGTGTTACTAAATCCCCAAAATATCAATTTTAAGTCATGAACAGTAAAAAGCAGTATTGCTAGTAATACACTGACTGAACAGAATTATTCTGTACTTTGTGATCAGATGGGGAGACTAAATAACAAATTACTTTTTTCATCAATCATATAAGCATTATTTCCCAAAAATGTTTTTTATATAAGAAAACCTAAGGAGAATGGTAACAAATATTTATGAGTATTTATTCTATGAAAAGCACTCTAGTAGTTACTTTGTATATTTATTTCATTTAATCATCACCTCGTGAGCTATTTATTATCATCACTTTAACCAAGGAAAAAGCTGAAGCACAGGAGATGCAACTGACTGGCCCAAGATCACAGCTCATAGGTGGCGGTGGCGATACCCAGATCGTGGCATTAGGGGATCTGATCACTGGGCAGTCCTGCCACATTCCGGGAACTCAGCCTGGTTACGTGACAGGTCCAGGAGGCCTCAGACATGAGCAGTGAGGTGGAGCACTCCCAGGAGACCCTCCCCTTGGTCCCAGCCCCCAGAAGGGTAGGGGCAGGCCAGCACAGCCTTTTGGTAAGGCTAGAGCTCTCGACACTCTCCCTTCCTTCTTGTGACACATGACAAGGAACAGAGAGGGCTAGGCAGAGAGCAAGATGGAAAATTCTTGAGTTAGAGAATTCTAAATGTGCGTGATTCAGTAGAGAATGGTCGGAGGTATAACGAGGTAGTGAGGTATCCTGGGGGGAAACCTGGTCATACTTTTACATACAAATCTTGAGGGTGAGGGTGGGGATTAGCATTTATTTAGTTAATCCATTATCCCCATTTCAAAACGTAGGAATTTACAACCAAAGAAGTTGAAATGGAACGTTTTGTAAATTACTTAATAAAATACAATAGCTATTTCCTTCTAAAGAACTTACGTCTCAGTCACCTTCAGTTCAGTTGCTCAGTCGTGTCTAACTCTGTGACCACATGGACTGCAGCACGTCAGGCTTCCCTGTCCATCACCAACTCCCAGGGCTTACTCAAACTCAGTCACCTTAAGGCACCACTATTCAAACATACATAAAAGTCTGAGGAGGGGTCAAATGAATCCCCATAACCCAGTAATCCAACCCCATAACCCAACAATCATTCAGACTTTGCCAGACTGTGCTATCTGCTTCGCCACTCCACCCTTGATAATGTTTCTGCTCAAGTGTTTCAGAGTAAACGGCACTTGCCCTAAAGTGGCCATTTACCCCTCCAGGTTTCAGAATATATTCATTACACAGAACGCAGTCTGAATAATCATTGGTATCAGGCCTGGTCCATTTTTAAATTCCACTGTTTATCTAAGAATTACTTTCTTTTTAAACTTGTTTTGTTCAAATCAGGATATCCAAACAAAGAACATTTACTGCATTTCATTTCTTTAGTTCCTTTTAATATGTAACAGCCCCTCCTCAACTTCCCTTTTTGAATCAGGCTATCAGCTTAAGGGAGAAACTAGCACAATTGCAATCATTTTTAGTCACTTCATGTCCCTGATCATTTACCATGAGCCTCAGAACACAGTGGACCTGCCTGAGACTTTCCAGCCTCACTTTTTGTCTTCAGTTCTTCAGTTCTTCTTTTCCTTCACTTTTTGTCTTTAAAGTAGAAAACAACTACATATGACACGTCATACGGGCAGCTGTGTTTTGTCTTCCAGAAGTGATCCACATTATGAAGGACTCCGCATATCTGTTATTACAGTGATACTTAATTACAATGGGAAGCACACTGAAGTCCTCCTTGAGAGACGGGTAGGAACCCAGCCAACCCACCCCTTTGCCCCATTACAAAGAAGGAATCAGAGCCAAACCTGGGTAATTCTCTTAAGAACAGAGCTGCCCATTGTTAATTCTGGAGCTTGGGGAATTAGTAGGCCAACAGACGGCAGTGGTGCAGGGGAAAATCAGTTTGCTGTATCACAGGATGTACTGGGCTCATTTTCTTTGTCAGAGGTTTTTAATTATTTAGGATGAAGCTCCAGTGCATGTTTTGTAATAATAATGAAGTCTGAGGAACACAAAACCTCGCTGCAGCAGGACACGGCTATTAAATCTTTGCTGAGAGCAGGATGAGAGGGTCAGGGCTTCTGACCAGCTCTTTGGGACTGGTAATGCCCATCAGGTCTGTAAACAAAAAAGGGAGAATTAGCCAGCTCTGAATGGCAAATCCGATTGTGTCATGGAAGCCACCAGAGGCCAAGTGACTCTGGAATGGCCTGTTGTGGGGGTGGCTCTCTCCTCTCTGCCATCATACAGCTCACCCTGCAGCAACAGGCTGGAGCCAAGGGTTGATGAGCCTGAGAGGCCCTGAGTAAAGCTTCCTGTGGAATTGTCCCCAGAGACTCTCATCAAGGGCGGCCTTTTTACACTCCTAGATTATATTCTATGAAACAAAACACCAAAAAAGGCATACGTTGAGTGAAGTGAAGCCATCCAGGATCTGGGCGCTGCTGCAAGTGGTCCTTGATATGAGGCTGGAAGGCACTGGCTCCCCCCTCCCACTCCCTGGCACGCCACAGTTACTCATTCAAACCAATTATTTTATTTCAGAAATTACCATGATTAAAAAGAAATTAGTGAACAATTAAAAAGACTCTCTCTGGCAGGGGGAAAAAAAAGGGCAATCCAAGACATGCTTCATTAGAATGAAGCAACCGAATAAGGAGGGCTAAGAAGGCCTGAAGGAAAACATGACTCAGGAGTGTCATGGACCCTGAATCCATGGGGGAGTGACATCTTTATAGACAATGACACACTGCCCTCTTAACTACACAGGGGCCAACTCTTCTGTGACTTGATCATCCAGGTTATTCTCCCTCTTTCTTGCCAATCTGAAGCTATCAGCTCACATGGTGTAGTTTGGCTGCTGCTGCTGCTAAGTCGCTTCAGTCGTGTCTGACTCTGTGCGACCCCATAGACGGCAGCGCACCAGGCTCCCCTGTCCCTGGGATTCTCCAGGCAAGAACACTGGAGTGGGTTGCGATTTCTACTGAGTGCTAAAAAAAGGCATGCTCTCTCCAAGAGCTTATGGGTTTCTGGGGGACACAGAGTATGTTGAAATAAGTCCAGAGGTTTGCACAGAGTAGGCACTCAAAAAATAAAAGCTTGAGCAAAAAAGTCTTAGGGAGCCTCTCTGTGCTCCTCACCCAACCAGACCATTGCCAGTCCAAGGTATGCTATAGTTTCTCCCATTAGAACACTGATACTAAATTGGCCATGTACTTGCTTGTGGTCCCAGCCAGTAGTTTAGCAACCCAAGAGCAGCTTGTTATTAGTTAAATACAAAATGCTTAGCACAGTGCCTGGCACATATCTTGAATGAACTAATGAATGAAGAGGGCAGAGAATGAAGTTTATAGTCAAAAAAAGCTTTTTTTTCTTTTTTTCAAATAAATTACATACAAAAGAACTGAAAGTGGAGCTTTGATTCCACAACTCAAAAATGAACCTATTAAGAGCTCATTGTGTATCCATCTAGTCTTTTTCTCATTCACCTACAATATATACATTTGGGGGGTTTTCTTTTTTATTAAAAAAGATTACACTATGCATAACAGTTTGCAATTTGCTTTTTAAAGAACACAATAATAAATATGTCACATATGACTTCCCAGATTTAGTATATACAGTCCCTCTCATTGTTTATTTCAGCTGTGTTAAACTTCAAACAGTGACTATAGCATAATTCACCTATTCCTTTGTTGAGAGATATTTGGGTCATTTCCAAGTGTTCACTATTACAAAGAATGCAGTAGAGAAGCTCACTTTTAGCGTGTGCATGTGTCTGTGTACACACATGGATTTGACTCTACACCAAGCACTGTGTAAGCCAGGCCTTGGGATATAATGGTGAACAGATACCACCTTGCTCTCAGGAATATCAGAGCTTGATGAGAGAGAAAGACATTATTTAGAGAATCTCATTAACACATAAACAATCACCAAATGGAATATATGCTCAGAAAGAAAAGGATACAATCATATGAAAGTATCCCATCAAAGAATCTAGAGGAATGGGGAGGCAGGTGGCATGTGCAAGGGCCCAGTGCAGGAGGGACCAGAGCAGAAGTACAGAAGTGACAGGTGATCTGGCTGGATGTCCCCGAGCTTCACGCACTCCCATCTTTCTGAGCAGATGATCCTACCTATCAGTTCTGAAGAAACTGATTAGGATGTCTGGTAAAAGCTGCCTTCTTCTCTACCTCGAATTTCCGAACTTTGCCAGTTCTCTTTTCACTTCTAACAGTTTTCAAGCAATGCTTCAGGGCTTGGTTTTATTTTATGTTCTCCATATTGTCAACAGTTGCCCTCTTTACCAGCAATCTTCCCCTGACCTATACACACCCTCAGTTCTCTTACTGAAAAAAACAAACAAAATAACTTGTTTAGATCCTGCTTCTGGGTCCCCACTCAAGCTGCCATTTCAACCTGATGCCCATCCCTTTCATCCTGGTTACGATTCTAATCACCCCGTTTCCCAGGCATTCCTCCAGTTTCTAGACACTGCCATCTGGCACACTTTCAGCCCACCTGAACTCTGAAAACATAGACTCCCGTCACCTCTTTTTTCTAACCCTGGATCTCGGCAGCCCTGTGGCAGGAAAAATCAACCTCAGGAGTATGGAAGTTAGGCTCCTCACAATCTGACTCCCTTCTATCTTTCAAGCCTGAACTCCCACCATAAAACCTGCCCATCCTGCTGTCTTCGTCCCTCAAGTCACTCAAGCTGCCCCAGAACTGCCCTGTGCTTTCCTGTTCTGTATCTTTGCTCCTCACCTCCCCACCACTCCCATTCATCTGTTAGAATTCTCTCCATCTTTCAGGAACCAGTGCAAATGTCACCTGGCAGAGCTTTCCTGGTACCACCCACCCACCCCGCCCCCCTCGCCCATGAGAGCTCTTCTCTTGGACTTCACCCCTTCCATGTCTCTCACTGAGCAGCACACTCACCCCTGTGTTCCTCACACTGCTGGCCTAGGATCCTCATCATGAATCCATCTTTCCCGCACTTTTGCAACTTCAGCCTTGTTACCTAGGCTCTTTATCAGTAACTGGGGTTATTAAAAATACCCACCTTTTAGGATTAAATTTAAATTATATTTACTGTAACCCACTGGGTGAAGCAAAATGAAATCCTCTCAGAATTTCTGTATACCTAAGGGAAGCTCCTTTATATCAATAACCTCAGATATGCAGATGACACCACCCTTATGGCGGAAAGGGAAGAAGTAATAAAGAGCCTCTTGATGAAAGTAAAAGAGGAGAGTGAAAAAGTTGGCTTGAAACTCAACATTCAGAAAACAAAGATCATGGCATCCGGTCCTATCACTTCATGGGAAATAGATGGGGAAACAGTGAAAACAGTGGCTGACTTTTATTTTTTCTGGGCTCCAAAATCACTGCAGATGATGACTGCAGCCATGAAATTAAAAGATGCTTACTCCTTGGAAGAAAAGTTATGACCAACCTAGACAGCATATTCAAAAGCAGAGACATTACTTTGCCAACAAAGGTCCGTCTAGTCAAGGCTATGGTTTTTCCAGTGGTCATGTATGGATGTGAGAGTTGGACTATAAAGCAAGCTGAGCGCCAAACAATTGATGCTTTCGAACTGTGGTGTTGGAGAAGACTCTTGAACGTCCCTTGAACTGAAAGGAGATCCAACAAGTCCATCCTAAAGGAAATCAGTCCTGAATATTCATTGGAAGGACTGATGTTGAAGCTGAAACTCGAATACTTTGGCCACCTGATGCGAAGAACTGACTCATTCGAAAAGACCCTGATGCTGGGAAAGATTGAAGGTGGGAGGAGAAGGGGATGACAGAGGATTAGAGGGTTGGATGGCATCACCGACTCAGTGGGCATGAGTTTGAGTAAACTCCAGGAGTTGGTGATGGACAGGGAGGCCTGGCATGCTGCAATCCATGGGGTCGCAAAGAGTCGGACACGACTGAGCAACTGAACTGAACTGAACTGAAGGGAAGCTCCAAATATAGAGAAGATATGTCCAGTTTGCTTTCTACTTGCTGTTATCACAATTCATTTCAAAATAATATAGTTCATCTGATGAAAAATACCTTTTGGGAGAGGGAGAGGGTGGGATGATTTGGGAGAATGGCATTGAAACATGTATAATATTATATATGAAACGGATCGCCAGTCCAGGTTCGATGCATGATACTGGATGCTTGGGGCTGGTACACTGGGATGACCCAGAGGGATGGTACGGGAAGGGAGGAGGGAGGGAGGTTCAGGATGGGGAACACGTGTATACCTGTGGTGGATTCATGTTGATGTATGGCAAAACCAATACAATATTGTAAAGTAATTAACCTCCAATTAAAATAAATAAATTTATATTTAGAAAAAAAAGAAAAATACCTTTTTCTCTGTTTCATCAAACATGCTAGTCAATAATATTACTTTGACTATTAGAATTAGCATCTTCCTTAATTAAAATCTCATCCTTTTTGCAGACATCCATGATTAAAAAACAAAAGAAAAAAACCTTGCTGTGCAAGATATACCTTAACAGGTTATGATAGTAACAGATGAGCCACTTGGTCTGACATGGCACATCAGCTAAAATGTTTAAGTTCCAAAAAAAAATAGGTAAGCAAAAATGTTAAAAATAATAAAGGAAAGGAAATCTATTTTTTTTAATATCAAGAATCCACAAAATGTTATCAATGACAATGATATGTAATGATCTGAGACTTAGGAACAGGGTTTACAGAAACTAAATTGGAGTAGAAAAATGAATATGAATTTATTTTTGGATAAAACGGTAAATTTAAGTGGAGACTGTGAAATTTCACCCAGGTTTTCTGTGGTGGCCCCAGAGTGTGTATAAATGCTTCCCAATTAGTCAGCCTGGCTTCTTACCATGAGCCACGGTAACCGAGTTAACTTATTTCACAGTTCTCTTTTACTTCACTCACTAGCTCAACATGCCATCTTGGAGTTTCTGTTTTAATTATTTTGCCATTTGGCCCAGACTTCGGTATCACACACAGTTCATAACCATAAGAGGAAGTAAAATTCATAGCTGTCACCAATCTCCAGGCAGACATCATGGCCTGTTAGGTGGTGACAGAAGCAAGGCCTGGGAGGAGTGGCCAGCACCTCAGCTAGTCAGAACAAGGGCTGGAAGGTACCACGAGCAATGTCGGTCAGAGGTCATAGGTAGGAGATCAACTCAGGGTGGTACATCAGGCACCTAAGGATGAGAGGCAGACTGGACATAAAAGATGAAGCTTTGAGGCGCTCCAGGTCCCAGCCTATCCGACCGGGCTCAGTCACAGACACAAGATTAGGGAAGTGAGCAAGGATGGAGCCTGATGGCTGAGGTGGCCTGACAAAGACCTGCGCCACGGAGCCAGGTGGCGTGGGTGTTACACCCATCGAGAGATGCCACACATTCACTTCGCAGCCTTGAATATTATCTTACCTCAGAAAGCCTTGGTTTTCTTATTATAGAGGGAGAATATAGTAAGTAGCAGAAAGTATGAGGAATAAAGTGGGACACCTCGAGGAAGCTCCTAAGACCTCTGGCACCTGTCTAGTATTGGACAAACAGACAAGATAAAAGTAAAGCTCTTATTAAATGATAATTCCCTTCCCTTTCCCAAGAGGTTACCGGTGACTCTCCACTCAGCCTTTCTCTGGTTTACAGGTAGGCAAGTGACCCACTCTGTGAGACTGCAAAGGGTAAGGAAGCAAAATAATCTGACACTGGTCATTCTAGTCCAAACACATCATTACAGCTTATACGTAAATCTACCTTACTTTCAAAAGAAGAGAGAAAAAAAAAATGTCCAAAAGTAAATTGTCAGTTTTCAAAACGCAACTCCAGGGTTGTATGACTCTGGGGAGGCCACCTGTTCCTCACATCTAATAGCCAGGCTACATGTATTGCCCATGTTTGAGAGAAACACAAAACCAAACCAAAAATCCCATCAAATCACTTTAAAACTGAAGGCAAAATGTAAATACCCTCGGGTGTCCCAGGTGTTGCTAGGGGTAAAGAACCTGCCTGCCAATGTAGGAGACAGCAGAGATGTGGGTTCGATCCCTGGGAAGGGAGGATCCCTTGGAGGAGGGCATGGCTACCCACTCCAGTATTCTTGTCTGGAGAATCCCATGGACAGAGGAGCCTGGCAGGCTATAGTCCATAGCGTCGCAAAGAGACAGACACAACTGAAGTGACTTAGCACGCACGCATGTAAATGCCCTTATAAGGACAGTGAGGGGATGACGTTTGACTTTTCATACCTACTTGGGTTATCTGGCAAGCCAGATCAGATTTGCTGATCTGAGCGAACGCAGAGCCCCCTTTCCTGCAACAGTGAACACATGCAGTGCAGAGGCAATCAACGATAACCCTGTTCCCACTGGGACTCTCCTATCAGTCGGACTTAAACCTTTGCTTTTCATTGAGTCAAAAGCTGACTGTAGGGACCATAAATCATCAGTCTTCAGGACACAAAGAGATCTGGGTGATTGAGCAGATGGGCGTTCACACATCTGCTTATGTTTTTAAGAACAAGGTTCACAAAATAATTAGTCCTTGGGTCACATAATTAGCAAGTATCCTGGGCTGACCCAAATTAACATGGTGTAGGCTAACATCCTTTTATGTTTCTTTGCTCCAGAGTGCTGACCTGCATGGTCAGGTTGGAAAATTATACAAATGATTTATCTATTGTTTACAAACGTGCCTATAACAGGATCCCCAAGGAAGCCACTAGATTCCATACAGGCTCATTTCAAAACAGAAAAATAAAGAAAGTTATACATACATAAACTGAAAGGAAAGGAAATGCAAGCTAAAAAAATCACAGAAGAGTCAGATCACGTCAACAGGAAAATTTCTAGTTTGCTTCTAGTATTCTATTGCTCAGCTTAGAAAACTAATCACTTTACAAAAATTTCTTTATCATAAAAAACTGCTGCATGTATTTGTTTTGTCTGTGTTTAAAAGTTAAGAATGGTCCTTATTTCAAGTACTTATTTTCTATTACCAAGAAATAAAATTCCACCAGATATTAAGGATGGTGAATACAAAACTGCCTCATTCATTTAATATGAAACTTTGACTAATACTGAGTTATCACATACATCTAAGACATTCCTAAGCGTGCCATTAACAAGAATTGTTATGATCATCTTTACTGCATTATAATAACAATACCTCAATTAAAAGTATAAAATCACTTCGGTGATTTCTACCATTGTTGTTATAACCTGATTAAACTCAGACCTGGGCTATTTTTCTCAAGGTAGTCCAAGACCTGCAGGGTTCAATCTCCAGTGCGTGACCTCAGCTACCTGCATGGTAATTAAACTCCCCAGGTGATTCCAGACCTGGTTATCAACATCTAAGAACCACTGTCTCAGATTTAGGGGAAATCTTTTCAGACCCTACAGAATGAAAGGATAAAACTTCAAAACTCCTCTTTTAGAGTAAGTGCGGCTGTACTATCTTACAGCTGTCAGAAAACCATATGAGTAAGTGCACAGGGCCTGAGGGCACAGTCTTACTCATTCTTACCTGAAAGTTGATGATACGCTTAAAGAGATTTCAAGCCAAACACTTCAGGTGTGAATGCCGTTCAATACCTCTTCTGTATTCAGGAAATTTCTGTACAAATGATCCTTGAAAGAGTCCTCATAGTTGGCACAACCAGACTTATTGGGGACACTCTGATGAACCACACTTGAGAATGAGCCAGCCAGGGATTAAACACAACTTGCTGACACCAACAGAGACACTGGTTCTACATCACCACTCACTTTTTAAATGAAACAACCACTGCAAGTGATCATACCTGACATATACAGCATCTCCAAAAACATCATGAGGTGATAGTCTCAGTTTAATGACTTGGAAATGTCCCAACCTCTGCAATCAATGAATCTACAAGAAAGTCTACAGGCAAACACTTATGACAAGAACTACAGGGACATCCCTGGCGGTCTAAGCAGCTGGGGATAAGGGTTCAGTTCCTGGTTGGGGAACTGAGGTCCAGCATGCCACCACGTATAATGCCCCCTCCCACACAAAAGAACTATATCATTAGTACTGAAAAAGGTAAAGTATTGCTTTAGTCTATTAGATTGGCAAGATTTAAAACATCAATAAAATGCAGAATTTGCAAGGATGTGGTAAATTACAGGCATGTTCAGACCCTACACTGAAACTTGGTACGATCTTTCGAGGTGGCGCTACCGGTAAAGAACTCACCTGCCAATGCAGGAGACGCGAGAGATGCAGGTTTGATCCCTGGGTCAGGAAGATCCCCTGGAGGAGGAAATGGCAACCCAACCCTTGCCTGGGAAATACCATTTGTGCCTGGGAAATCCCGTGGGCAGAGGAGCCTAGTATGCCACAGTCCGTGGGGTCACTGACAGTCAGACACGACTGAGTGACAGCACGCACACACTTCAGGGTGGCAATTCAGCAGGCTTTATCAAAACTCTTAACCCAGCAACTCCATTTCTAACAATGTGTCCTGTAGGAATGCTCAATATGGCACAAGTGAGAAAGCAAGTCAGGAAAAAAGTATTTGTGGTGTACAGCCAATAAAAACAATTAGTATTTACATACAGGTCCACACTCCCGTATCTAAAATCTGAATTCTCAAAAGTTCCAAGAACTGAAAGATATTTTTTTTATGATGCATTTATAGGAAAATGTGACTTATTACAAGAATATTTAGAGTCTTTATACCCTTAATGATAAATACTTTGCTACTGAAACATTAATGTATTTGATTACAGGGACCTATTCCATACCTCGATGGTAGCTGTACAAAATAAATATTTCTCAGGTTATCTTCCTAAAATCTAAAAAGAGAAAAATCTTTGAATTTAGAAACAATCTGGACTACAAAGTTTTAGATAAAGGATAGTGATCCTCCCTTTATACGTGTATAGTTGAATTTTAGTATGTCTGCCTATCATAATATTCACAGGGACTTTCTCACATGGTAATACAAGCGATCTTTACTTTCTTCCTTTGCTTTCAGATGTCGTCTAAATTTTCTTTTCATGGGCTTCCCTTGTGGTTCAGCTGGTGAAGAATTCACCTGCAATGTGGGAGACCTGGGTTCGATCCCTGGGTTGGGAAGATCCCCTGTAGAAGGCAAAGGCTACCCACTCCAGTATTCTGGCCTGGAGAATTCCATGGACTGTGTAGTCCACGGGGTCGCCAAGAGTCAGACATGACTGAGTGACTTTCACTTTCACTTTTACTTTCTTCCTTTGCTTTCAGGTGTGAAATTTCATAATGAGCACATTTATCTTCATTCTTATAAAATTCAGTGTATTTCCACTTGGGAAAAAGAGGTGGGGGAAAAAACCTGGTCCTTATGAAAACACTCAATCAAATTTCTTAATTTCACATATTATAGCTCTCTTCACATAACTATGTGTTTTGTAATTAAGAGTCAAGTGATTTTTCTGCTGAGTACACATTCCACTTTCTTGATTTGTGACCAAGTTCACATCATGTAGCAAGACAGACTGGCAGCCCAGGAGTGCAGCAGGTGAGACACCTTCCCTGGCTCCCATAAGAGATATCTCCTTGGGCAACAGTCAGAAAACAGACAGAAGCCCAACAGTGTCAGACGTATCACCACATGTACCACCAGACAGACAGGAAGGACAAAGGAAGGGAAAATCACAAAAAGAAGAAAAACATAACCTTTCATGTAGAAATCCTTGTCTTGACTGAAAATTAGAGAATTTAAGAATTCTGTTGGGTATCTTATCTCTCTCTTTCTAATGAGACTCCAAGTCCCCGAAGCAAAATACATGTCTCATATTTCCTTCAGTCCTAAAGAAATGAAAAACGCTTCGTTTTAAAAAATTAACTAGCTGTTAAATGGGCTTCCCTGGTGGCTCAGATGGTAAAGGATCCGCCTGCAATTCAGGAGACCTGGGTTCGATCCCTGGGTCGGGAAGGTTCCCTGGAGGAGGGCATGGCAACCCACTCCAGTATTCTTGCCTGGAGAATCCCCATGGACAGAGAAGCCTGGCGGGCTAGAGTCAGACACGACTGAGCAACTAAGCACAGCATAGCTGTGAAACAAGTAGCCACGCTCTTAACTGAAAATCTGTGTGTGCTCAGTCATGTCCGACTCTGCGACCCATGGACTGTAGCCCACCAACCTCCTCTGTCCATAGGATCCTCCAGGCAAGAATACTGGAGTGGGTTGCCATTTCCTACTCCAGATTAATACAGAGGTAATTAAAAAGAGTTATAGTCAGGAAACAGCAGTCAGATGGAAGATTATAAGAATGAAGAGCTTAAAAGGCCCACAATCACACAACCAGCTTTGTTCGATTACATTTTGGTTCCTTCATTCTGCTTAGACATTTACTGCTCCTGAACGTGTATCAGGCAGAGTGCTAGGTTCTGAGACACAGCAGTGAGCAGTGCAGTCTTTTCTCTGGCCATGAGGGGCGAGGTAGGTGGGACAGCTGCAGTGGCTGCAGAGAACTCCACTTGCTCTCTCATAAGGAATTTATATGTGTGTGTCCTGGTGCCAAAGGTGTGCATGGATGGAGTCAAGCACAGTGCTGCCTTTTGGAATTATTAAGCCTAACTCTGGTTTTAAAATCCAGCCCCATAAACTTACAAATGGAGATTGGAGACATACATTTTAAACATTTTTTTTTTATTATTAGTGAAATTAGAATACTACCTACACTCACACTTCTGAGCATGTGTGCTCAGACATGGTGCTCAAGTCTGTTTGTTCAGCTGGTTGGTTGGCTTTCCTGGGCAAAGGTTATTTCTCTCCCTTTTCTTTCCTCCACGCCCCCTTCCACTTTCTTCACTAGACTGGCTGCCCCCTCTTACTTGCAAACACCCTGGAGTCAGGATAATAAGATACCTTGACCACCAGGAAAGCATCTGTGTTCCTTGACCCCAGCAGCAACATCAACCACGAACCTCTTCTGAGTCCCCGCTGTTACTTATACTCCGAGCAGCTGTCCTAGGTTTCACCAGAGGCCAGGCCACTACTTCCTGGAGACCACGGGTATATTTGATGATGGGGAACTCACATCTCATTGTTGTGTCGTAGCCTCTTCAGCATCTTCAAACATTAGCAGTTTCTCTTCACACATTCTGTGCTTCATCCAAGGGCTCATATGTCTTCCCTGTCCCAAAACTTTCTGGGAAGAATTTGACACCAACCATTCAGTGAACACTTACTATACTGACGTTACTATCCTAAAAGTTTTGTATCTATATTCTCTTAAGAATGCCCACATCGACTACAGGAAGTGGGTAACATTATCATTCTCACTTTTCAGATGAGGAAGGCATAGCTTAGAAAGTTTGTAACCTGCTGAATGTCCTTTAACTGAAATCCTATGGATGTATCGGTTCTGGGATCTTTACTCAAAGAAGTCCACTGATGATTTCACACTGCCTCTGGTGGTTGGCAGTTATTTCAAAGATAACTCTACTTCAGGCAACTTCAGTATCACCTGGGAGCTTGTGAGGAAGTAGAATCTTGAATCTTCCCAGATACACTGAAATACCATCCACATTTTAGCTAGATCTCCACTTGGTTCACACACATTGAAGTTTGAGAAGCACTGTTCTAGAATATAAAATTGCCATTTCCAACCTCATATTCAGTTAGGATGACCCAAAGCTGTCATGCAGATGACACCACCCTTACGGCAGAAAGTGAAGAGGAACTAAAAAGCCTCTTGAGGAAAGTGAAAGAGGAGAGTGAAAAAGTCGGCTTAAAGCTCAACATTCAGAAAACGAAGATCATGGCATCTGGTCCCATCACTTCATGGCAAATAGATGGGGAAACAGTGGAAACAGTGTCAGACTTTATCTTTTTGGGCTCCCAAATCACTGCAGATGGTGACTGCAGCCATGAAATTAAAAGACGCTTATTCCTTGGAAGAAAAGTTATGACCAACCTAGATAGCATATTGAAAAGTAGAGACATTACTTTGCCAACAAAGGTCCATTTAGTCAAGGCTATGGTTTTTCCAGTAGTCATGTATGGATGCGACAGTTGGACTGTGAAGAAAGCTGAGTGCTGAAGAATTAATGCTTTTGAACTGTGGTGTTGGAGAAGACTCTTGAGAGTCCCTTGGACTGCAAGGAGATCCAACCAGTCCATCCTGAAGGAGATCAGCCCTGGGATTTCTTTGGAAGGAATGATGCTAAAGCTGAAACTCCAGTACTTTGGCCACCTCATGCAAAGAGTTGACTCATCGGAAAAGACTCTGATGCTGGGAGGGATTGGGGGCAGGAGGAAAAGGGGATGACAGAGGATGAGATGGCTGGATGGCATCACGGACTCGATGGACGTGAGTTTGAATGAACTCTGGGAGTTGGTAATGAACAGGGAGACCTGGCGTGCTGTGATTCATGGGGTTGCAAAGAGTCGGACACGACTGAGCGAATGAACTGAACTGAACTGAAAGCTGCCATTGGACTATATGGCACTTCTATGCAAATTAGAAGGCATCTCATCTTCATATAGCATTTGTCAAAAAGTGTCACTGTTCAAAGAAAAAGAACTCTTCCTTCAGGCCACCGTTCTCCCCCAAAGCTGGGCACACATCACACGACATCTACACAGGCCATCAGCAAAGTATACGGTATTGGCCATTTTATGTCAATATCAAATTCTCGGCTAAACAGCATACCAACACTGCACTTAGCTTTGCTAAAGCCAAAATTCCTAAAACTCTGACAAGCACTGTTAACACTAGATTTTCCATTACAATATGGAATAAAAGACAAAGGTCAAGTGAAGGACAACTGAATTTACAAATATTTTAACACCCAACTTTAGTGAGAGTTTGGTTGCAGTGTAATATAACCAAATAGTTACACACTGATGCCTCTGCCATGAGGACAGCCTGAGAGTGAAGACAGGGCTAATGCCTTCGATACACATAAGGAAAACGATGACCTGAACAGCCAAACTCCTACCACAGAACCAATGACTCCAAGGACTGTTCACTACCTCCCAGACAGGCTAGTGCCTACTACAGTCGGCACAGCCTTCTTTTTTGCTCAGAACCATTATACTATTTACCACAGAGGATGTGTGTACATTGAGAGAAGCAGATAATCCACGAACCAGTCTATAATCTTACACATCTTGACACAGTCATGGTGTCAAGTTTCTTGATATATGCCGTTAATGCCAGCCCTTTCTAAGTCATTTTACATTTTAAACAACACAAGACTGTAAGAAAACTGCGTAATACTCTTACAAAGTAGTGGCGGTGACAACATAAAATCAGGAAAATAAATGTGTTTGAAGTATCTGAATCTGAAGTCGCTCAGTCGTGTCCGACTCTTTGTGACCCCATGGACTGTAGCCTACCAGGCTCCTTTGTCCATGGGATTTTCCAGGCAATGGTACTGGAGTGGATTGCCATTTCCTTCTCCAAGGGATCTTCCCAACCCAGGGATTGAACCTGGGTCTCCCGCAGCATAGACAGACGCTTTACTGTCGGAGCCACCAGTTCGAAGTATAGGTTTACAATGAGTCAGTCAAAACTAGTGATCTTAACTTTAAATGGGGCATTTCTTTTTTATCCTTTGAAAGCCAAGTGTCACATATAATGTGACACAAAAATTGTCATTATTTTCTTAAGGTACATTTCCTTGAGGATATTCATGTTTGGATACATGCATATATTCATGAAAATCACAGTAGAATGACAATATGCTATTTAAAAGCACAATTATATAGTATAAGTGACTTATGGTAAACAATACAAAGAAGAATAGAGTACAAGAAACAAGAAGATTTTAGCCTTTGATATATGTGACCATGCTGCCTTTTTGCTAAACCCTAAGCAAGTCTCACCTTAAATGTCAACAACAGCAAAAAGTAAGTTCAGAGCTGAAATTATTTCTTTAGTGGTATGAGAATGAAGAGGAAAAATGCTAGCATTTCTCATACTCTTACTCACGCTCATGTTTACTCGCTCAGTCATATCTGACTCTGAGATCCCAAGGGCTATCGCCTGTCAGGCTCCTCTGCCCATGGGATTCTCCAGGCAAGAATACTGGAGTGGGTTGTCATTCCCTTCTCTAGAGAGTCTTCCTGACCAAGGGATCGAACCCAGGTTTCCTGCATTGCAGGTGGCTTCTTTACTGTCTGAGCTACCAGGGAAGCCCCATACTCTCACTAGATCCCTTCAAACTCCATTAGGCATTCACTTTTTTTGGTTCCAACAAATAGATTTTGACTCTCTAATTGGAAATAGATGCATTGTTTTAAAATTAAAGGGGAAAGTCATGCATTACTTAGTTTAAAAGAACAAGGAAAATATTTATGTGATGCTTTGCCAGGAGTTAACTAAGAACAGCCTAATGACCAGATTCACAACTTCCTACTAAAATGTGTTAAACTATGCCACATGTATTTTATATGGTGGCTGTCAGTCCCCAGACATCCAAGGTCTGAGCAGCTGAAAGGGATTTAGAGGGAGAGTGCTTAAACAGAGTTCTTGCATGTGTTTGGACAAGTCAGTAATGTTCCTTAGAGCACTTGCTTTCTTCCTTTTTAAAAACAGCCAAATTGGTTTATGTTGATTTTCACATAGGAAATTTTACTAAATATTTGTTGAATGACAAAGTAAAAGATGACAGATACTGCATTGCACTGGGCAAAGGATGCTCTTTTCAATAAATGAATTAATTATATATCCATATGAAAAAAATAAAACCTGATCCCCAACTCCACCTCACACCATATAATACAATCCATCTGAAATAGATTTTTAGATCCAAATGTAGAAAGCAAAACAACTAAGAATTTAGAAGAAAATCTGCATATTATCTACACAACCTTAAAATAGGCAAAGATTACTTCAAAAGGATACAAAAACACAAGTCAAGCGGGTAAAAAAATATATATATAATAAACTGGACTATATTACAGTTACGAACTTCTTTTCACTAAAGAACTATGAAGAAAATAAAAAGCCACAAAGTAGCGACAATATTTGAAATACATTTACTCAACTGAGATTCCTTAATGTGTGGAGAATTCCTACAAAACAATAAGAAATCAGACAATCCAACAGGGAAGAAAAAGGTATAAAATATTTTTAAAAATATAACCAAATGGTTGATAAATATATAAAAGAGTTGCTCAGCATGTCTCCTTATCAAAGAAATACAACAATGTGACACCACTATACAGTCACCAGAATAGTAATAAAAAGTGTTGTCAAGGATACAGGGCAAATAGAACTCTCACAGAGAAGAAATACATGCTTATGTTCACCAAAAGACAGGTACAGGAATGTTTATAATGGCATTATTTATAATAGCAAGAAACTCCAACAAATTTCTATGATAGGATGTAAGCAACTGTAGTATATTCATAAAATGGAATATTATACAACTCTACTATCTGATACAGTAGCCATTAGTCATGTGTAAAAATCAACTTAAAAGATTAAGTGAAGTAAAAATTTAGTACCTAATTCACACTGGCCACGTTTCACGGGCTCAAAAGTCACATGTGGCTAACAGCTACCATATTGTACAGCACAGACATAAACCACTTTCATAAAGTTCTATGGGGCATTGCTATTAAACACCAATGAGAATTCCACAAATGTAATGTTGGGTTAAATAAACCAGACACAAAGGAGTCTATACTGTATGCTTCTATTCATATAAAGTTCAAAAACTAACAGAACTAATCTATGTTATTAGAAGGTAGGATAGTGGTCCCCCTTGGTGGTTGGGCCTATTTTGAAGAAAGCCTGAGGAGGCTTCTGAATTTCTGGTCATGTTAATCTGGATGAACAGATCTGTATGCAAATGTGTTCATATGGGAAAAAATACATGGACCACACGAATGATGTGTGCACTTTTCTGTACACAAAAATTACCAAAATAAGAAAAGTAATCAGCCTCAGTCTATTGCTAAAGTCTTTCTTTGCTTCAGAGTTCTCCTCTGATGAACATGAGCTCAAGATAACTCATCCTGCATAAATGATATGGTATGCCTTGGGATTACAGATTAACTTTGGCCAAGGAAGGGGGATTACCAAATCTCATATTCATTTTCCATTTTTATGACTGCCATGGGTGTAGAATGAATCAAGAACTACAGTGGAACAAGGACAGAGTGAGGAGAAAATTCGGCTAGGACATATTTGCAAGATATTAAAAGTGAAGGTATACAAAGGGATTTTGAAAGCAGACAAAGGTAGTAGAGAATCCATGCTGATCAACTCCCCAACATGAGTCCTTAGAGAGAAATGAAAAAGTGGTAAACGAGCCTCAGAAAAAAAATGCGCTTTACAGATCAAGTTGGCCATGGAAAGTCTCTAGATTCCTTTACACTCTTTATTAGAAAGAAAACTCTCAAAAATTTGTAGATGCAGGAGTTGAAAGTTGCCCTGTGAAAAATTACAGGCTGTCTTTGGTGGCCAGTAGCCAACGACCCAATTAAAATAACTATCACTACTAATACCCACAAAACCTGCATCTGATTTTGAACTCTGAACACTGTTTAAAAAAAACTTACATAGACATAAATATTATAATCACTTATGGGACTGAGTGGAGAAGGAAATGGCGACTTACTCCAGTATTCTTATCTAGAGAATCCTGTGGACAGAGGAGCCTGGTGGGCTGCTGTCATTAGGGTCGCACAGAGTTGGACACAACTGAAGTGACTTAGCATGCATGCATGCATGCATTGGAGAAGGAAATGGCAACCCACTCCAGTATCCTTGCCTGGAGAATCCCAGGGACAGGGGAGCCTGGTGGGCTGCCATCTATGGGGTCGCACAGAGTCAGACAC
This sequence comes from Budorcas taxicolor, assembly GCF_023091745.1. Taxonomy (NCBI): domain Eukaryota; kingdom Metazoa; phylum Chordata; class Mammalia; order Artiodactyla; family Bovidae; genus Budorcas; species Budorcas taxicolor. The sequence continues at coordinate 56,872,161 of NC_068917.1, forward strand.
GACTGAAGCGACTTAGCAGCAGCACAGCACTGAGATTCAAAGAAAGAAAAATCTCCGTTTCACTACAGACCACTGTCAAAACAAATCTGTTTTTAATTGTCTTTTTTGGTTCCCTTAAATTTTCATAGTACTCTGGAATGGACCTTGTCCAAAAGAGGTAGGAGCTTTAAATTATAATAAAGTAACTTTAACAACAGCTCATCTCTTTGCTAAAGTTCTGGAATCAGAGAATCGGCATGGAAAAAAAAAAAATGTGTTGGAAAGCATTTGAGAGGTTGTCTAGTCCACCCCTGGTCTTATTTCAGCAAAATTGCCTTAAAGTATTTCACATGTTAAAAATACATTCTATTTTTGAACACATCCAGATAAGGAGATTTTTGTACCTCCCTTGGTATCCCATTTCAATGACTGTCACTCTGAGGAAAGTTTTCCTTAGATACCTCCTAAATCTGGTTATACTGTTTAAATTATTTTCAGTTTGTTTTATTCTTAATAAAGATGGAAGGTGAGTAGCATTTATTCTCTCCATGATAACAAATTCATCTTATAATAATTGACAAACTCACATAGATTATCTATTTAGCCCTTCAAATAATCCTTTTGTCATCTGCACCATCAAACAGATGAGGACATTCAGGCTTAGAGAGTAAAGAAATTCATGTGTCAGCAGGAAATGTGACAATCCCAAGGTTATTCAGTTATTCAGTGTATGGGCCCAAGCTCAGTTACTCACTTTTACTTCATAACTGCTGCTATGTCGCTAACTCCTCAACTTCCCACACGTCCTACAACAGGCATGCGGAGCGCAACTGGAGCGCCTGCACTGATGGAGAATCCATGTGTCGTTTTATTTTTTAAATTGGTGGCATGATTGTGCAGTGGTTAATTGTGATTTGTGCCAGCATCATTCCTCTTCTACTAACTGTACCCAGATTTCCCTCAGGGACTGTCAATCAAATTGCCCAGCCTACTCCAGACAGCTAGCACAGAAGCCAGGCTGGATGAATCCAGCAAGTTTTCCCAGGAATTTGAATCCTGACTGGGGTGACAAAGACTGAAAATGGTCAGAGTTCATGCTTCTCCCGATGAGTTCCGCAGACCTGTCCCGGTTTCCAGGAGTTGGTCCTTTTGCTTCTTTTCAATTCTCTGAGTGACCTCATGGGCCCATCAGTTCTTTTTCTACTTAAATTAATTAAATGCTGGTGTTGGCTTCTGTTGCTTGCAAGCAGAGAACACTGACTGACAACTCTTCAGAGGGATAGATACCAAAATATACTGATTAAGGTCTGCCTTTATCATGTTCTTATCATAGAGATGACAAATATTAAATTGAAATCAGTCTCTTAGAAAATTCCCCCATGTTGAAAAATGTAGTACAGTAATTTCTTGTTCAACTGATCAAAGGCAGGCAGAAATAAGTTGGCAAACCTTCCAGAATCTTGGCTACATTTTTCTTTTAAAAAATAGCTTCTGGAAGCTTAGATTTTTCAGGGATTAGAGAAAATTCAGAAAGCTGTAAATGTGTTTAAGCAGGTACTTTCCCTATGACATGTCCTTTCTTAGAAAGGTTCTGGGAGGACAAGAGGTACTACAGTAACATGTCCCCTCAACCTCTCCACCCTGGAAACCTTCTGGCTGGCTGGTCAAAGGCGGCTGCAGCCTCGGTGCCAAGAGAGCCCTGGTCATCAGGACTTTTGAGTCTAACAGCAGAAACTAGAACAGAAGAGGACCATGTCTACCCAACATCAGCACATGGCTGAGTTCTACTCATAACTATCTTGAGTTCACTGCATGAAGACTCATCAGATTCTTTTCTCTTCCTGGGATTGGCAACGTGAGCAAAGGCCTGCCAATACTTTAAAACTGCTGTAAGAACACCTGGATTTCACAGAAATCATAAGCCAACAGTAAAGGGATACTGGGACCCACTAGCCAGAGTAATTTGTTCAGGGTACAAAAGCTCCTATAACATTCCTGGCATGCTGTGTGGGAGACAAGAAGACGCTTCCTCATTGTAAGGTAATCTGCAGTCAACTAAGAAAATAACGCACACGCATGTGAAACAACAACAATAGGCAAAGCAGCAAGAATGCCCACTGCCAGGGACACACGGTAAGCACATACAAATCAAGAGTTCAAAGCCTTGCGATCTACCTCCCTGAGCTATAACTCAAGACACATCTTAGCCATGTTAACAAAGAAATTTTATTGAGCTGATTTCAAGGCTCAACTAAAGAATAATCAGAAGAACACGCCTGTATAAAATAGGAAAGCATAAAATAACAGGGATGAAAACATCCTTTCTTTTGGAAAGTAAGAAATGACAGAATGATCTATTTCACTGTTGAATGCCTTGCATCTAGTGGGGTCTTAAATGGATCTTTTGATTTGACTAAGCAATAAATAGTTAGTCCCTTTCAGCGTTAACTATTAACACTTGTGTTTAAGGAAAAGGCAAACTAATATTTAGAAATAAATAAACTCAAGTTCAAAGTATTCAGAAGTCCTCAAACATGCTCTCTTACTTGGGCTGAGTCCAACCAGCTCACCTATAAATATTACTTGTTTGGCAAAAAATGTCCAAGAACAGGATAGTGGAAACACAACCAGGGAAGAATTAATCTATTTTTGGTAAAAGTTTTCAATTTATTACAAGCTCCCCTGGAACTGAAGATCCCTGGAGCACTGAGCAAGGGCTGTGAAGAGACGTGCAATGTCACGCCATCACCTGGGCAGAGGCTGTGGCCTGGACTCCCTCTGACCACTGTGCCAGTCCCTAGCTAACCAATAAGACTCTCAATTCAGTGAAGTAACACACAGGAGCAAAACAAATTCTAACATTTTGGCACAATAGTCCCATAGACTAGACCAATTTCACAGTAAAAAAAAACAAAACAAAACAAAACACAGTGAACAATTTCTCAGTAAAGAATGGGCCACATCATTTGGAAGCTACATTTTGCTTTACAAAATATATGAACTCAGAAGCAAGAACAAAATTAGGCTGGACAATATTGGAAAATGTTTGTTTTTATTTATGCTGCTGCCATAGACTATGGCCAATGTGGTAGTAGATACAAAGAAGCTTTTTAATAAATCAATCAGTTATGTATTTTATACCTTTAGGGTCACAAAATAATACAAATCACAAGGCGTGGCCTCCAAGTAATTGCTAGTAAAATGCACACTAACCTTTAAAATATTTACAAAATATTAGAGCACACTGTAACCAGAAACTTTTGTAGAAAATTCTAACCAAAACACAAATTATTATTATTATTAAGTAGGTATCATAAATAGAAGAAAATAAAATTCAAACTTCTTAGCCTGGCCAAGGTGTCGGTGGTATAGCGGTTAGCATAGTTGCCTTTCAAACTTCTCAGCCTGGATTCAAAACCTTTCAGAAGCACATTTTAAGCCTTTTGTTTATTTTGCTCTTATTTCTCCAGTTATCTTCTATAGGAATTCTGTTCAAGTTAAACCAGCCAGTTTGCACATTGCATACACATCCCTTTCTCTGAACATTTACTCCAGCCATTCCTCCTCTCCAAATTGCCTCTCCCTCAGCTCTGCCCTTGTGTCTTTCTGGACTGCTTCTGCCTAGCCCTGGTTGACCTTCTCTGCTTCCCTGGCAGCCCATTGCATTTATTCCCTTATGCATCAACAGCTATCTACTGACCTGAATAATCACTTCAACAATGGGGTGGGGCGGGGGGTCGGGATTCAGGGCAGAAGAGGAGGCTTTCAGTTGTTTACACTTACAAATGATTTACTTACTCATAAAGCAAGTATTTTTATGAACACTACTGTGTACAAGATACTATGCCAGGGTCAATGAAGAATGCCAAGATAGAAGTTGCCAAGAATGCCAAGATTTACTTTCAAAGAGCCTAGAAGCTAGTCAGAAAAATAAGATTAATACCCAAATCATCATAACTAACACAAGCTAGGCAATTATCAATACTCCACTGTAGGTTCTGCTAAAGGGGGTGGGATCACTTAGTGCTACATAGGGAGCCGAGCAGAACTCTGGGAGAAAGCGGCAGCTGGGTGGAAAAGCAAGGAGACAGACAACATTATTTCCTTCATAAGCTTTAACAAAGGCAAGGAGGGTCAGAGCTCAGGAAGTTAATGGAGGAAGTAAGGGGTGATACTTTAAAACTCATGTGTGTTGTAGAGAAATGGAGCAAATGTGAGAGTGATTTTTGTTATGAACTGAAAGGAATTAAATATTTTAAGGAATTCAGGGGTCAGCACACTCTAGTATCACTGTATTAGGTAGTATGTTAAGTAACCAAGAGACATGGGAAGATTTCATAGGCTAATTATGATCTCTGAGAAAACCTTGTGTTATTACAGTAATGTTTTATGATGTTGATTTTTAACTGAATGGTATCCAACACAGTAAAGCCTACTTAACTAGAAGTGATACAAAGAGCTCCAATAACATACACTGAGCATTCTTCTATTGATTAAGGCATCAATTTAATTGATTGATGGCCTTTAATTGATTAAGGCATCAATTTCACGTCATCTTCTACATCTATATGACTGTACAATGTCTTCATGTGAAAATCTAACATCAAGGCAAGATCCTGAAGGAGTCTTCTGGAGCACCAAGAAAAATGGTTTAGAGGTATAATTAAGGAGTTGATATTGTACTTTAATGTGTAGAAAGAGTCATGTCCGACTCTTTGAGACCCCATGGACTGTAGCCTACCAGGCTTCTCTGTCCATGGGATTCTCCAGGCAAGAATACTGGAGTGGGTTACCATTTCCTTCACCAGGGGATCTTCCCGACCCAGGGATCGAACCTGGGTCTCCCGCATTGGAGGCAGACGCTTTAACCTCTGAGCCACCAGGGACTGGCATTATGTATGTGTATATGTATGTATTGATAAGACATATACACACATCAATTACACCACACATGTGATAATCAGAATTCATCAGACCATCATATTATCAACCAACTGTAGTCATCGGCATTTAAAAAAAAAAAATTTCTTCAACAGAATATTCATAACCGCAACAAAACAAGCATACCACCTATTTCAGAAATTCACTACACTGAGATTTCTGAAGGGGAAAATTCCTGATCCTTTTGAATTCAGACTGCCTCCATATCCAGACAGCTTCCTGTGATTCAGGTACCATATTTCCATGAACCTACTCAGATCTTTCCATTCTTGAGAGGAGAAGCTGGGAGGACTATTTGTGGAAGGTCTCGCTGTTATTTGTGGAGAGACTCTCGCTGCCATCGGAAAATGAAGTGTGAAGGTATCAATTAGATAAGAAACAGCCAGTTCATTTTAAGGAACCACCTCCAAAAAAGAAATGCCTGATTTGAAAATGATCTGTATATTTAGAAGCTTCTAAATAGTAAAAGAAGTGGAGGTACAGAGAACTGCTTTATTTTACCTATGATTCATGTTTGTGAGTTACATCTCAGCTTATGAGTCATACTGGGCATGCAGACTTCTTGTTAGTACCCATTGATCCTGGTATATGAAAATATCCTCAAGAGGAGAATATCAAGAGTACTAAGAGAATGAAAATGAATGCTTTGATTGAAGGTCCTCAAACAACTGCAGGTACAAATGCAGTGTTTTGTCAACAAAAGGTTAAGGTTTTACCAACTTACAAGATCAGCACCTACATGTTGTAAGGAATGAAGACTGCATCCACCCTTAGACATTCTGATTGATTAACAGGAAGGGAAGACGTTTCTACAATTCTGCTTCCCTCATAAACTCCCAGTATAAACTCAAACCCGAGGACACCCTCAGATGCACCAAACTTGTTAGGGATCACGTAGTTATAATATTTGGAGGGTAAGCAATGACAGCATTTGTTTTTACCTGAATAAAAAAATCTGGCTTTCTATTTCAGTTAAGAAATAATGCTGACTATTGGGAAAGTTTGCTTGGTTTTTAAAAAGCTAAAATTTTAGATTTTTTTCCCCTAACCCTTTCTCAAGTGATTTTAGAAGTTTCCACTATTTTAACACAACTGCAGGGAAACGTGTTTGAAAGGTTACTGGAAGCGACAGATGGGCTTATTTTGAAATATAATTAAGCCTGTGGTACTACTGAAAGGAAGTCACGAAATCCAAAATTAAACTGGACAGAATGGTCTGAAGCCGTTTTTGTTCTTTGTTCAAGGAAGCACAAAGAGTGGGAGGCTGAGGCAAGGCCACCACTTCTCCTGTGAATCCCCTCACTCGGGTCAGTTTGTCTTGAACTGATAAAACTCTCTTCTTAACGTAACATGCGCCCCCACATTTTAAACATCCATACACCTACTGTCAAATATCCAGACATGTCCTTCACTGATATCACTAAGAATACAACTCCAATCTTTTATAGCTGTGACTTTATAAAGACTTAAGGAAGAAAAAAACATTTATAAACAACTGTGCTAAGCTATTAAAACCCCATTTTAGGATGAGATGGAAAATGCCCATTTAAAACAGACAATGTGCATCCCAGACATGTGAAGAGACCATTTGCTGTGGGATGGCTTTGCCAGCCGTTCTCAGGAGGAGCCACGCCTACCTTATTGTGCTCGTACTTGTAGGGGATCTTGAGCGTGTCCATGGCTCTGATCATAGCCTGCATGGCCGTGAAGATGTTCTGATACACCAGCTTGGTGAAGCCCCTTTTGTCTTCATCAGAGTAGCCCGACCCATGGATGATTCTCATCTGCTTGATAAATGTACTCTTGCCACTCTCTCCTGTCCCTGCAAGAGAAACGACAGCAGCTCATCAGACCATGAGACCTTCTCACAGTCTTCCAGACAACTACACTATTAATAGGAGCAGGCCTTGGATGTGGCATCCTGAGGGCCTGCTGAGAGGAGCATCAGAGGAGAGCAGCATCACCAGCAGGGGAAGTGCCACCGAGGGTGAGCACTCAGCAAGATGAGAGGAGTGAGACTCCCGCTCAGAGGCAGACTTTAAGAAAATAAACAAACAACTGTCACCTTTTCGGAAGCCACTCAGCATGGAATTTTGATAGTGATTTGTAACCATGTATCTTATAAGAAACACAATGAAAGCAGCATGGTTTGAACAGAATAAACACTTGATAAAGCTCTCTTCCCTGCAGTATGTCTGAAACGCTTCCAGCAGACCGGGATGTTTAGCCAGGATCTGGATTTGGAGATGACAATGCACTTATACAAATGCTGTTCAGACATCAGTAAGACAACACGCCGGAAAATTTCTAGACACTTTCTCATACTTTAAAATGGGGTATATGGAGAGCATGGTATCCAGGTAAGAATCCAGATACTTCGGGATAGCAAGTAGCAACTGTATTTATTTCCAGGGGGTTCGGTTGGCTGAGTTGTGTCAAGGAATCACTCAATTCAGGAAAGACACAGGAACTTTCCTTCTTTCTGCCCACTCTTAACTATGACACAGAAATTCACTATTACTGACTTTCCTTCTTCTGTGTTCTCATTTTCCCCTTCTTCAGTATTCCTTTTTGGTGACCATGAGCGTACAGAGAATCCATAACAAAGCTACAAATGCCCACTGGGGAGGAGGAAAGACAGAAAGATGAGATCATTTCCCTGAATGACAACATATTTCTTCTACGGTGAATCTGAAACTATAAAGCTAAAAACTTCATTTTTTAAAATGCAAGTTGTTTTGGAGGGTGTGCAACTTCATTTCTGAATATCTCTCACTGTCAAATCTCCTTGAAATTTTCAAAACAATAAATGTCTTCCCCACGATGTGGGGGGAAAAATCAAAGTTTTTAGGACAGTAAGCATAGCAGAATATAATAATAATAATAATACTCAGGATGATTGCAGCGCCCTTGATGCCATTTTCTATCAAAAGACATTAAAAAAAAAAAAAGGCGGAAAAGGAGAACTGAAAACTAGGAATACGACATCTGTCCTAACTTTGTTTGGTTTTTCTGGTGGTTGGATTTCATTACTATCTTTATAAACAATCATGAAAAATTCAAATAAGTATTACAGTTTTCATAGAAGCACTTTTAAATGACTACAGATGTCTTGGTAAACACAGAAGCCTCACATAATTACAAAGATGATTTCTAGCCCCACAGTCCTGTGGTCGCCAATTCTTTATCCTTTTCATATGACCTTTAATAAAGTGATCTGGAATTTCTTGAAATATAAAGTTAACATTTCCTTTATCATTTTCATATGATTTTAATAAAGTGATTCAGAATTCCTTGAGGCATAAAGTTAACACTGCAATATGAATGCAATCAAAACATTTTAACAAGATTAATGCAAGGAGTTAAAAATGAACATATAATTCCATTCATGAATACTGGGGTGGGGAGGGTGGGGGTGCAATATCTAAAGAGAAGTATCCCTAATGGAAATAAAGCTAGAAAATTGTTTCTCATTAGCAATCAACAATTTATAGGAAGAAACCAGTATCTTTAATTTTCTGAGCAATTCAAAGTATGGAAGAAAAAGATCCAAATTGCTTCTCTGCATATTATCCTTATCCTTGCTCTGAGGGCCCAACTAGAGACATAATCATCAAATCAGAACCTCTGCCAGTTTTTTCCACACCAAAACCAGAAAGAAACCTTAATATGTGAGGTTACCTGACCTGCCTCTTGAGAAACCTATATGCAAGTCAGGAAGCAACAGTTAGAACTGGATATGGAACAACAGACTGGTTCCAAATAGGAAAAGGAGTACGTCAAGGCTGTATATTGTCACCCTGCTTGTTTAACTCATATGCAGAGTACATCATGAGAAATGCTGAGCTGGAAGAAGCACAAGCTGGAATCAAGACTGCTGGGAGAAATATCAATAACCTCAGATATGCAGATGACACCACCCTTATGGCAGAAAGTGAAGAGGAACTAAAAAGCCTCTTGATGAAAGTGAAAGAGGAGAGTGAAAAAGTTGGCTTAAAGCTCAACATTCAGAAAACGAAGATCATGGCATCTGGTCCCATCACTTCATGGGGAAACAGTGGAAACAGTGTCAGACTTTATTTTGGGGGGCTCCAAAATCACTGCAGATGGTGATTGTAGCCATGAAATTAAAAGACGCTTACTCCTTGGAAGAAAAGTTATGACCAACCTAGATAGCATATTGAAAAGCAGAGACGTTACTTTGCCAACAAAGGTCCGTCTAGTCAAGGCTATGATTTTTCCAGTGGTCATGTATGGATGTGAGAGTTGGACTGTGAAGAAAGCTGAGCGCCGAAGAATTGATGCTTTTGAACTCTGGTGCTGGAGAAGACTCTTGAGAGTCCCTTGGACTGCAAGGAGATCCAACCAGTCCATTCTAAAGGAGATCAGCCCTGGGTGTTCTTTGGAAGGACTGATGCTGAAGCTGAAACTCCAATACTTTGGCCACCTCATGTGAAGAGTTGACTCATTGGAAAAGACTCTGATGCTGGGAGGGTTGGGGGCAGGAGGAGAAGGGGACGACAGAGGATGAGATGGCTGGATGGCATCACTGACTCGATGGACATGAGTTTGAGTGAACTCCTGGAGTTGGTGATGGACAGGGAGGCCTGGCGTGCTGCAATTCATGGGGTCACAAAGAGTCGGACACGACTGAGTGACTGAACTGAACTGAACTGAATGACGTGAAAAGAAAAGGATAGAGAGTCAAGCAAGAGGCCGCTTCTCCTAGCTGAAGGCTTTTACATACTCCCCCCACACCCACATAAAATCAAGAAAGTAAAGAGAAGACATCTAAACCATGCTGTCTTGTTTCAATTAAGTCATGTTGGACAAGAGCAGTCAACACCTGGCCACTCTTGGGATCTACACTAAGCTCCGGGGCATCACACTAATGAAGACTCCAAATACAGGTGGAACACAGGACCCATGAATGAATGGAATGGGGAAAGAGGAAAGGAGAAAAGAATCCAAAACCTAACTCCAAAGTTCAGATATTTTCCTGTTGCCCCGGACACACCCTGGGATCCTCTCTCTCCATTATATCATCTTGCTTTGTGCCCCAGGAGGCTGGCTGGGAAGGATTTCACATCAACAGCTCTCTTGGCTTCAGTCTTCTTGGGTTTAATCCATAGGAGACACCAGGAAGAGAACACAGAGCAAGAGGATGAGAAAGGGGCATCTATTTCTCCAGTTTGCTTCCTGCAAGGGCCCCACAGATACGCTGTGTCCCCTTCAAGAGTCTACAGCTCCTGCCAGGTGGCCCTCTCTGGGTTCCTGTACCTGCTCCCTTGCCTTGCTGGCCCCTGGTTACTGCACTCATTAGCTCTTATTGGTTGTCTACACTGGATTAATACCTTGTAAACAGTCCCTGAACAAAACTCTGCTCAGTCACCTAGCTGGAGTGGACCATTTGTTTCCTGCTGAGACCCTGACAGATGTAAATACCCAATGGAGAGCAGGGGCAGCTTGATAAATGAACAAATAAGAAGGCAAGGGAAGGCGGGGGCGGGGGGGGGGTGCCTTTTCTTCTTCTGCCCTTTCTCTATAAGTCTTATTTATAAGGCGCGCTCTTGTTTACAAAGTACTTCCTTTTTTCTAGTCACTAATTCACTCTTTTAACACTCTTCTGGCAGCCAATCATGATGATAGAGCCTAAACTAGAATCCAGGGCTCCCAACTCATCTTTAAAGTGTTAATATATCTAGTACTTGTCCCCCATGTACACTTGAGCCCACCTGCGCCCAAGCAACACATACTTCAAGATTAATCTCTAATCTGACAAGGCAAATGGTGGGCTCCACCCCCTGAATATCCTGTCTCTTGTAAAGGAAATTAAAGAAGTGTGTGTTCAAAGCATGTGGACACAGAGGGGGAGGGGGAGGGTGAAATGAACTGGGAGAGCAGTGCTGACATATAGACAATATCACGTGTAAATAAATAGCTGGCTGGTGGGGAGCTGCGGCACAGCACAGGGAGTTCAGCTTGGTGCTCTGTGATGACCTAGAGAGGGGGGATGGGGCTCAGGGAGGTTCAAGAAAGAGGAGGTATATATGCATACATATATTTAACAGCCCATTCACCTCGTTGTACAGCAAAAACTAATACAATATTGTAAAGCAATTATATTCCAATTAAAAAGTGTAAAGAATAAATCCATGTTCAACCCTTTATATTCTGCCACTGTGAAATACACCAACACTATCCTCTCAAAACTCTGAGATAGATGACTTGTCCCTCATTCCATGGAAAAGAAAAGGCCTTGGAGAGGTGAAGCATCCGAGCAAAGATGACAAGGCTGGTAAATGCCAGCACAAGGGCTCAAGCCCAGCCTGCACTTGCCCAGCCTGGGTTTGGCGATACTTTCACAATCACAGCTGTGCAAATCCAAGATAATTAACTTCTACTGCCTGTAGTCCAAAAATGTCTCCACTTGGTCTTGACTACATTCAACTTTCATCCATCTAACTGAATTCTGAATTTCCAAATATTACTCCAATTAATAGTATTTTGAATCTTGGTGTCATCTTCCAAGACTGGCCATCCCTCCCAGGTAAATTTCACATACAAATTTAACACTCACTCACGCTTTGATCGGAGAAGGCAATGGCAACCCACTCCAGTACTCTTGCCTGGAAAATCCCATGGATGGAGGAGCCTGGTAGGCTGCAGTCCATGGGGTTGCTAAGAGTCGGGTACGAATGAGCGACTTCACTTTCACTTTTTGTTTTCATGCACTGGAGAAGGAAATGGCAACCCACTTCAGTGTTCTTGCCTGGAGAATCCCAGGGATGGGGGAGCCTGATGAGCTGCCATCTATGGGGTTGCACAGAGTCAGACATGACTGAAGCAACTTAGCAGCAGCAGCAGCACGCTTTGATGCTATTGTATAACTGCTGCAAATTAAAAGCGAATACAACGCTTTACTTAAGAGGAAATCTGTGTAACGCAAATGCTACAGGTACAATGATAAAAGGAGTCAAATAAAGTATTATTCTGTACTATGGAATAAAACATCAACCAAGCAAAAAACTCAGCTTCTTTGTTCCAGGAAGAGTTCTATCATGGGAGATGAATGAACTATTCTTCACAAATATGTAAACCAAATTTCATGTTTTTCTCCTATTTTCATAAACTTATACAATATTCTTGGGGTTTGAAACGGACATTTAAAAAATCTACTCTGGATTAGAATTTCTAGAATTTGTTTAAAAACAAACAAACAAACAAACCAAAACACCCAGCTGTTCCAGATTATAAAAATGACTTTGTTTCCTAAGGCCACATGGAAAGCATAATGAGAGCCTCCACAATTCTTTATCTCTGAATGAACGAAGCACACTTCTACTAGTAGGTTGGTCTGTGAATCCGGTGCCAGCTAAACTCTTTTCACAGCACTGAGCATAAGCAACTTTTGACCTACCTCAAGAAATACAAACCTACTGTTTCCAAAGCCACTGATGAAATAAAATCTAGCAAGGAGCCCTTACATTAAATCTGGGGGTGGGAGCTCCACCTTTGCTAATTTGAGTATATCTCCAATCATATTATATAATAACAAGTATATCAAGATATACAAGGAAGGATGTGAGTCTAGAAAAATTTTGCTTTTCATCTTCATTAATCTCTATAAATGTGGCTGAAAATTTTCACCAAAAGTTATTTGCACCTTTTGTCAAGTACTATGCCTTTTCTTATCTCAGCCCATCAAAATACCCAGAAATAAAACTATTTAAGAATCATGCTATGGGTTTCCCTGGCAGTCCAGTGGTTAAGACTCTGCACTTCCAATGCAGGGGACATGTTTCAATCCCTGGTCAGGGAATGAAGATCCCACAAGCTGCACGGTGTGTTTCAAAAAAAAGAATCATGCTGGCCACTTCATCTAGCAAGTACAATTGGTTTTGAGGGATACTGTTTTTCTTCCCTACCCACTGGATCAGGATAAGGCACAGAGAGCAATCCCAATTCATTTCACATGTCTTTCCATCAGGACAAACATAATATATAAATTTAATATCCTACTGTGGACTGCATCGCTTTGTAAGGTATTAGAATACAGCATGTTTGATGTACAGACTCTCTCTCACACACACAATGTGATACTTTAGGCTTTGCCAAGATCTTTTCAACACAGGAGTATTCCTATATACAGCTTCTGCCACAAACCCATATTCACTCTATGTATCCTACTCATACTAAGCCTCTATACTTTTACACTGACTACTCTGCCCATTCTCAAGATGCAGTCTGCAATCAGTTCCATCCAATTCTAAAAGCAGGCCAGTTTTTCTTTCTTTGGGGTTCTTGCTCAGCATAATCTTTTAAAATTTATTTTACTGAAGTATTAATATGCCTTACTGTTTGGTCGCTAGGTCGTATTTGAATCTTCTGGGACCCCATGGACTATAGCCTGCCAGGCTCCTCTGTCCATGGGGTTTCCCAGGCAAGAATAGTGGAGTGGGTTGCCAATGCCCTTCTTTGTCCACAGGTGATCTTCTAGACCCAGGGATCAAATCCCTATCTCTTGCATTGGCAGGCATATTCCTTACCACTGAACTACCGGGGAAGCCTTTACTAAAGTATGCTGCTGCTGCTGCTAAGTCACTTCAGTCCTGTCCGACTGTGCGACCCCAAGGACGGCAGCCCATCAGGCTCCCCCGTCCCTGGGATTCTCCAAGGAAGAACACTGGAGTGGGTTGCCATTTCCTTCTCCAATGCATGAAAGTGAAAAGTGAAAGTGAAGCCGCTCAGTCGTGTCCGACTCTAAGCGACCCCATGGACTGCAGTCTACCAGGCTCCTCTGTCCATGGGATTTTCCAGGCAAGAGTATACTTTAGCTATACTAAAGTATAGCTGACTATAATGTGTTAATGTCTACTGCACAGCAAAGTGATTCAGTTATGTATGTGTGTATGTATATACACATTCTTTTTCATATTCTTTTCCATTATGGTTCATCACAGGATACTGAACATAGCTCCCTGTGCTTTACAATAGAGCCTTATTGTTTAGAAGACAGTTTTTCTTATCCCATACCCTGACAGTTCTAAATCCAATAACATATTACCTTCTTAATGGTTTCATGAATTGTCACTTGTAGCTGAAAGCAATCAAGGACTCAATGGTTCCTTCTTTCCCATGGAAGTTGGCTTCCTGGGCTACATTTTATCAAAAGGGCTATGAAGCACAATCCACATATACACAAGAATTGCTCAGTGTCCTAAAAATGTCAGTTACAACTGTCACTGTCTGAAGAACACGCTGTGCCCCGTTTCCCCTGGAAAACAATCACTGACCACTGCACGTGCAGGAGCTGCAAGGGTTCGTTTCTTCTATTCTATAAGTCAGAAAACAGACCTTCTCAGGGCCTCTTATAGGCTCAGTGAGACCCACACCACTGCCACTTTTTCTGGGCTCCCAGGAAAAAGAAGAAATGCCAAAACAGAGCTCTAAAGACTGTGGTATTTAAAGTTGTACAGTGAATATATCCGTTTTATCCTTCCAGTGCCTTTCATGACTGTATTTGGAGATATTGTCAAACCATCAGAGGTCTACATCTAAAGCCTTTAATTAATGTGAATGCTCAGGCCAAATGCCCCTGCCCTGCCCTCTTGATTGGCCAGCACCCAGATAAAGAGCTGCTAAGAACAAACCCAAGTCTCATGCAGCTCAACTGTAATCCAAGTATCTGCACTTAAGGTCCACTGGTTTAGGCCAAGAGTCTAAAATATGGAATCTCAGCACCACCAAAGCTGAACTTGGGCTACTTCCACATAAACTTGGATAAAGCAGAACCAGAAATTTCAAGGAGGAATTTTCTACCCACAAGCACATCATCAACCCACACCTGCAAAGACTTAATAGCACTGAGATAAAAGTGATTTAATAACACTGAGTCAAAATGCAATCCATGTGCCGTCCACATTCTGGCTTATGTACTTTAAAATACACATATTCTGCCTCCCACTCATTTTCCTCCACTTATACTGGAAGCCTGCTCATGAAACTGAGCAGCTCTAATACCACAATCACCATGACTTCCTCTCCTTAAAGACGGTCCTTGGAGAGCAAGGGTTGGTAATACTTAACTCTTTATCCCCAGCAAGGCTGAAGAAGGTACTGGATAAGGTACTGGATAGTTTTTTAAATGTAGCATGGAAATTAAATGAATTGAAAATCACCCACTGTAAATGGAAACTGAAGAGATGAATAAGTTAATAGTAACCAGAACTGTTAATAAAAACTCACTCAGTCACGCTATTTTTACGAAAGGCAAAAATGCACTGAGAATGCAATTTATTGAAGATGTTTTGGAAGAGGGTGATTACCTAGTCCTTCAGTTGGGAAGATGCTCTGGAGGAGAAAATGGCAACTCACTCTACTATTCGTGCCCAGAGAATCCCATGGATAGAGGAGCCTGGCAGCTACAGTCCACAGGGTCTGAGTTGGACACAACTGAGAAACTTTCATTTTCACTTCCAGGCATCTTAAAATAGAAAATCCTCCTGAAAAAGGTGCTTCCAAGGTTACTCAAAGATACACGAGTATTTTCTTAGAATGCCCATTTTACCAGAGCATGTTCATGGTAAACATCCATGTATTAAAAACTATCATCAGTTGATTGTACCATCTTGTGACTATACCAAACACCATTAAAATGGACAGTTTAAAATGATGAACTTATGGTATGTAAACTTCGTACTAATTTAAGAAAATTTAAACTAAATCAACATGATGTTAGAGATGTAAGAAACAAGCGTTCGATCCCTTGGTCAGGAAGATCTCTGGAGAAGGAAATGGTAACCCACTCCAGTATTCTTGCCTGGAGAACCCCATGGACTAAGGAGCCTGGCAGGCTACAGTCCATAGGGTTGCGAAGGGTCGGACACGACTGAAACGACTTAGCTTGTATGCACGTAGTGTAGTTTGGGGAACAGGAAGTTTATAGAAATATTCAGGCTAAAACTTTTTCAGGTTTCTTTGAGCCAACATGCCCAACCTGCTCTGCACCCCCAGCCCTCTCCTCTAGGAGAGCTTGTTCACTCCCATCTGCCTCTGGATATATTTCAGAGAAAAAGTTTAAGAAGCTCCAAACTCACTTATTTTCCAAAGGAGGGAAGCAAAGTGACTTGTTCAAGGATTTTGCTGGTTGAAAACTAATTAGGAAGAAGATGGACTATAATCTACCAAGGCCTGTTTGTCCAGGGCTCTTGATCTTAAGTCCTTGTAAACTTTCTTTTTATTAAACATTCTTCCAACTTAAAAAGTTACAGTTATTTATTATAGAGAATTCAGAAAAACAAGAGAGTTTTCAAAGTTCCTAAAATCTGAATATTGTGGTATATTTCTTTCCAGACTTCTTTTCTGAGCAAGGGCTTCCCTTGTGGCTCAGCTGGTAAAGAATCCGCCTGCAATGTGGGAGACCTGGGTTTGAGAAGATTCCCTGGAGAAGGGAAAGGCTACCCACTCCAGTATTCTGGCCTGGAGAAATCCATGGACTGTATAGTTCAAGGGGTAACAGAGTCAGACACAACTGAGCAACTTTCACTTCACAAATGTTCCTTTTTCTGTTTATTTTCTAAACTAAAAATGGAATAATCCTGTATACTGTTACTTTTCACTTAACATATTTTGATAATTATTCCAAGATACTAATTATTCTTCAGAAACAGTTCATGATTGTCTAAAAGGCCATCATAAGAATGTGTGATAACTGAACAATTCTCCTGTCATAACACGTTTTGAGTACTTCTAATTTTTCAGTTTTATAAATAATTTTGTGATATACATCCCTGAAGGAAGGCATCAAAGAAATGCAATTAGGTGAAAACAGATGTAAAGGCTCTGGCCAGCCTATATGTATTATCAGTTGACACATCCATCAGACCTTTCTTTACCTCACTTTTTAAAAAAGCCACACCCTTGATATACGGTTTTATAATATATATTTGGTCTCCATCCAAGTTTTTGGCACAGGGCTCCTAAAACCCTTGGAATTTCTTAAGGAAAGAGAGCTAAAGGGTGTTTTTGTTATGTTAATAAGGTGACTTTTGGAAAGAGCCTAAGGAATGGCTCTGTTTGTCCTAGGAATCAGCCTCCAACAGAGAAGCAGAACTTTTAGTCTCCCCACCCCCCACCCCCCACCCCCCACCCCCCCCCCCGCCCCCGACCTGTGGGGAAGGGAGAAGGGATCAGCAATTTGAGTTCAGTCACCAAAGGTCAGGTGGGGCTCGGTTCAGTCCAATCACTCAGTTGTGTCCGACTCTTTGCAACCCCATGGACTGTAGCACTCCAGGCTTCCCTCTCCTTAACCAACTTCCAGAGCTTGCTCAAACTCATGTCCATTGAGTCTGTGATGCCATTCAACCATCTTGTCCTCTGCTGTCCCCCTTTTTCTGCCTTCAATCTTTCCCAGCATCAAGGTCTTTTCCAATGAGTTAGTTCTTCGAATCAGATAGTGAAAGTACTGGAGCTTCAGCTTCAGCACCAGCCCTTCCAATGAATGTTAAGGACTGACTTCCTTTAGGATTGGCTAGTTTGATCTCCTTGCAGTCCCAGGGTCTCTCAAGAGTCTCTGACATGACAATTCAAATGCATCAATTCTTCTGTGCTCAGCTTTCTTTATGGTCCAACTCTCACCTCCATATATGACTACTAGAAAAACCATAGCAAGTAATGTCTCTGCTTTTTATTGTGCTGTCTAGGTTGGTCAAAGCTTTTCTTCCAAGGACCAAGTGTCTTTTAATTTCACAGCTGCAGTCACCATCTGCAGGGACTTTGGAGCCCCCCAAAATAAACTCTCTCACTGTTTCCATTGTTTCCCCATCTATTTGCCCATGAAGTGATGGGACCAAATGCCATGATCTTCATTCTTTGAATGTTGAGTTTTAAGCCAGCCTTTTCACTCTCCTCTTTCACTTTCATCAAGAGGCTCTTGAGTTCCTCTTCGTTTTCTGCCATAAGGGTGGTGGTATCTGCATATCTGCGGTTATTGACATTTCTCCCAACAATCTTGATTCCTGTTGTGCTTCATCCAGCCCAGCATTTCGCATGATGCACTCTGCATAGAACTTAAAAAAGAAGGGTGACAATATACAGCCTTGACGTACTCCTTTCCCTATTTGGAACCAATCTGTTGTTCCATGTCAGGTTCTAACTGTTGCTTCTTGACCTGGATACAGGTTTTGGAGAAGACAGGTAAGGTGGTCTAGTATTCCCACGTCTTGAATTTTCCACAGTTTGTTGTGATTGAAAGTCAAAGGCTTTGGCATAGTCAATAAAATGGCAGAAGATGTTTTTCTGAAACTTTCTTGCCTAACGTATGTTGGCAACTTGATTTCTGGTTCTGCTTTTTCTAAATCCAGCTTGAACATCTGGGAGTTCTTGGTTCACGTACTGTTGAAGTCTAACTTGGAGAATTTCAAGCATTACTTTGCTTGCATGCGAGACAAGCGCAACTGTGTGGTAGTTTGAGCATTCTTTGGCATTGCCTTTCTTTGGGATTGGAATGAAAACTGACCTTTTCCGGTCCTGTGGCCACTGCTGAGGTTTCCACATTTGCTGGCATATTGAGTGTAGCACTTTCACAGCATCAACTTTCAGGATTTGAAATAGCTCAACTGGAATTCTATCACCTCCACTAGCTTTGTTTGTAGTGATG
Source organism: Budorcas taxicolor (assembly GCF_023091745.1). Lineage (NCBI taxonomy): Eukaryota > Metazoa > Chordata > Mammalia > Artiodactyla > Bovidae > Budorcas > Budorcas taxicolor. The sequence continues at coordinate 56,890,741 of NC_068917.1, forward strand.
CTTCCAAAGGCCCACTTGACTTTGCCCTCCAGGATGTCTGGCTCTAGGTGAGTGATCACACCATCATGGTTATCTGGGTCATGAAAATCTGTTTTGTATAGTTCTTCTGTGTATTCTTGCCACATCTTCTTAATATCTTCTGCTTCTGTTAGGGTCATACCATTTTTGTCCTTTATTGTGCCTACCTTTGCATGAAATGTTCCCTTGGTATCTCTAAATTTCTTGAAGGATCTCTAGTCTTTCCCATTCTATTGTTTTCCTCTATATCTTTGCACTGATTACTGAGGAAGCCTTTCTTATCTCTCCTTGGTATTCTTTGGAACTCTGCATTCAGATGGGTAAATCTTTCCTTTTCTCCTTTGCCATTCACTTCTCTTCTCAGATGTTTGTAAGGCCTCCTCAGACAACCATTTTGCCTTTTGCATTTCTTTTTCTTGGGAATGGTTTTGATCAGTGACTCCTGTACAATGTCATGAACCTCAATCCATAGTTCTTCAGGCACTCTGTCTATCAGATCTAATCCCTTGAATCCATTAGGAAGCTTCCAGGTGGCACTAGTGGTACAGAATCTGCCTGTCAATGCAGGAGACGCAAGATACTCAATCCCTGAGTCAGGAAGATCCCTTGGAATAGTAAATGATATCCCACTCCAGTATTTTTGCCTGGAAAATTCCATGGGCAGAGGAGCCTGGCAGGCTACGGTCCACAGGGTCACAAAGAGTCAGAAATGACTGAGCAACTGAGCACGCACACACAAACACCAAAGGCTAATGATTTAATCACTCATATTTTTATGATGAAGCCTCCATAAAAACCCATACGGACAGGGTTCAGAGAGCTTTCAGACTGGTGAACACATGGAGATTGGGGGAGAACACACACTCTGGAGAGGATGCGCAAGCTCTGTGCCCTTTCCCACTTACTTTACCCTATGCATTTCTTCCATGAGGCTGGTCCTGAGTTAGACCCTTTTATAACAAACCTACAAGCTAGTAAGAAAAATGTTTTCCTGAGTTCTGTGAGCTGCTCAAGCAAATTAACCCAACCCGAGGGGTGGGGGGTGGGGTGGGAGTTGGTCCTGGAAACATCTGATTTCTAGACCTTCAATCAGAAGCATAGGTAATAGCCTGGTCTTGAGATTGACATCTAAAGTGAAGAACAGTTTTGTAGGATTGAATTTTTAATCTGTGGGATCTGACCCTATCTCCAGGTAGAGAGATCCCAATCTATTCAGAAATCTGTTTCTATCCATATGATATATTCTGCATAAGCTGCCTATCCTGGTTTCTCTTCACAGCACTGAGACCTTGGGGAAGGTACTTGGCCTCTCAAAGCCCATTCCCTCATCTGTAAATACCACTACCTACTGCTTTGCTATGAGTTTTCAGTGAGTTAATCCAAGTAAAAGCACAGTGTCTGATACACAGTAAGGTCTCAATAAATTCTAGCTATAATTTACAGTATAAAATCAAATGGGAAAATGAGAGAACAGTCTGATACAGGCAGGGCTGGGGTAAAAGACAAAAACTAAATAATCGAGAGAATAGTTTAATGCAGTATTTTTCAAAGTGGAAATTAATGCCTCCCAAATCCATGATGAACAACATAACACAAATTTAAATAAGGATACTTTATTTATAATAAAACACAGTGCTGCCTTGTGCCAGACTGATATCTGAGAAGCTGCTTTAAATTTTGTATTCAAGGCAAGTACTTTATTCACCTTATTCTGGTCTCAGCCCTGATCCTAATTCTCCTCCCCAAAATAACTGAGACAATCATCCCCAGTATCTCAATATTTGAAGTCACATTACTCAGAGACTTTCAGTTTGAATCCTTTATTCACAACTTTATTGGGTGTCAGCTGCATGCCATGCAGTCTTATAGACATCAGGATCCAAGATACACAGTCCTTGTTTTAACAAAGAGAACACCCAAGTGTGACTGGCAGATGACACACAGAAGATGAATTAAAAAAAAAAAAATCTGATGGAGACAGATGATATGCATTGAAGAATTAAAGAAAAATGAAGTACAGAGTGACTTGGGAGGGATTTTAATTTGGAAGTCAGGGACAGCCTTTCTAAGAAGGTACATTTAATGCTGATATCTGAATATTCAAGATCTAGCCACACACATACACATAAAAAAAATTAGAGCAGCAAAAACTGAAACACCATTCCAGGCAGTAAACCAGCTGACACAGAGGTCAAGGTGACAACAAGCTTGGGCGGTACACCTGAGGTACAAGACGGTCAATGTGGCCGAGGTGTAGTAGTTACTGGGGAAGGAGGGAGAGAATACTGGTGCGTCAGCTACAAATACAGAGGCTAAGACACACAGGGTGCTGTATACAGGACATATGCCTGAATTTTATTCTAAGTGCACTAGCCAGCACTAGTTGGAGAATTTTAACCAGGGAAGTGGTATGGTTTGACTTATGCTAGGTAAGGGCTTCCTAAGTGGTGCCAGTAGTAAAGAATCTGCCTGCCAATGCAGGAAATGCAGGAAATTCAGGTTAGATCCTAGGTCAGGAAGATCCCCTGGAGGAGGCAACCCACTCCAGTGTTCTTTCCTGGAAAGTTCTATGGACAGAGGAGCCTGGTAGGCTACAGGCCATGGAGTCGCAAAGAGCTGGACACTGAGTGAGTACGCGTGCATGCACGCACACACACACACACACACACACACACACACACACACACAGAGTAAGTAAAGAATGGAGTGTAAGAACAAGCAAGTAGGGTATTTCAGTAATCCGAGCAAAAGAATGGTAGTTCAGACTAGGATGGCAGCAGACATGATGGAGAAAAGTGGAACAATTCAGGATTAAGTCTGGAGTTGGATGAAAAGTGGGTGGTGAAGGAAGGAGATAAAACAGAGATAACGCCATCTAGATTTTTGGCCTACGTAACCAGATGGATGAACGCTCTAGATTCTTAGTTACAGAAGCCTGAACAGGAAAAGATTTGGGTAGAAAGACGTATGTTCAGTTTGAAATGCTTACTCACTCTAACAATAACCACTTTTGTACACTTACAAGGTTTGCCACACTGATGTAGGCAATACACATGAAATAAAAAATTTGGCTTCTGTCCTACATTCTCTGGAACTTCAGCAAAAGCAAGGACACAGTCATGACTGAGGTCTTTACGCTAATGGATGAGTCAGACCAGACTGCAATACTGAGGCTATAATTTCATTTCCTGTGAGATAAAGCTCCTTATGTAAAAAAAAAAAAAGAAAAGAAAAAATGAGACTTTTTAAGGTCTAAGTTACACACACACACACATACTTTATAGGCTTCTATTTATATTGCTACACGCACACCTCTTTAGAGAAGACCGGGAATTCAAGGAATATTATTTGGATGCATGAAGATACCATAAAACTACAAAGTCATCATCATAGCAACATTTTAAGAAGTAGGAACCAGTCAGAATAAATACCTACCCACAGATGTTTAGCATTGATTACTTCAGGCCATAAAAAACGTGAATGTAAATGGCCCAGACTTTCAGGTTACACTCAGTCATAAACTGCATACTTTAAAAATGCACGAGTTGGAAAATGATCAGACACCACGCTCTGGAAAGCACTGTGAAGGCCTCATCAAACCAGTAAATTCCTGCTCAGGATAGAATGGCTCACGTGGCCTTCCCTCAAGGAAAGCAACAAATGAAAACTACAGTGGAGGAAAAGGCCCAGGCCGGATCTGACATGTCATTTTCTGCCTCGTTTCATATTTCTCATGAGATGATCTACAGGCAGGTGTGTGGAAAGAGCGTCCATCCAGGCTGGCCACATGGTGAGCAGTGACCCTCACGTGGTCACTCGGCTGTAGAGGAGGGGAACATGCCTGGAAGGCCTCAAGGGCTCCCTTCGGCTTTTGGACTTGAAGATTATGTTCCTTCTCTGTATATAGCACAGCATTAAAAATCATTCATTATATTTCTCATGAGGCAGGGGAAAAAAACTGACCTATTATTTTCACTATGTTTTTAAATATTAATTCAAATGACTTGACTAAAAACTACAGTAGCCTTCTTTCAAGGTTAATATGTCAAGATTTTTTTCCTTTGACTCATGTGGTTCTTCACTTTGAGCTTCTAAAACTAATTATCTTTTGAGGTAGGGGAATTAAGGTGCTGGAAGGAGAGAGCATTGCTCCAATTAAGAGAAGCAATGATCTGGGCTGTCTCACAAGATACATGGGTATTCAGATTGCATGTTTTTGAATTAGGATCACTTCAGTATTTCAATTCGGAGAAGGAAATGGCAACCCACTCTAGTGTTCTTGCCTGGAGAATCCCAGGGATGGGGGAGCCTGGTGGGCTGCCGTCTTATGAGGTCACATAGAGTTGGACACGACTGAAGAGACTTAGCAGCAGCAGCAGCATTTCAATTAGTGACACCAGGAATACTGAGAAAGGCTTCTATACATTCCAAGTCTGCCTAATAAGCAAAAAAAAAAAAAAAAAACTAGGAAAGGATCTTGAAGAGACTATACTATGGAAAACAAGAGTTCGTGAATCTGCTTACTCGGGTAGAGTGTGGTTCCCAAGCTAGGAGAGACTTTCAAAAGTTCATGAAGCATCTGAAATTTAATTAAAATGAAAACTAAACTTGAGGAAAAAGAACATGATTTTAAAACATATAAAAGTGAGCCAAATCTATGCACTATTCACAGTTTTAAAGTTCTCTCCGGGTGGGGGGTGGGGATGATGATGTTGATCAAAAACCATAATACCTGCTGGGGGTGCCATTATTAGCATGAACACCACCCAGACTTACGGGCTTCCCTGGTGGCTCAGATGGTAAAGAATCTGCCTCTAATGCAGGAGACCTGGGTTTGATTCCCAGGTTGGGAAGATACCCTACAGAAGGGAATGGCCACCCACTCCAGTATTCTTGCCTAGAGAATTCGATGAACAGGAGCCTGGTGGGCTACAGTTCACAGGGTCACAAAGAGTCGGGCATGACTGAGGGACTAACGCCTTCCCTTTCACTAAAGACTTAAAATTAATCATTTCCAAATGGTTATCTGGGAGGACTCAAAAACCACACCATGGAGAGATGAATTAATCATTCGAGTTCTCCATTCCCCAAGAAGCATAAAACAACAACAACAAAAAATTTAAGATTCCACTTTTTTTAAAAAGCTGGCTCATTTACCAATGGAGGAGGTAAGTGGCCTCTTTGCAGTTCATGCTCAGGGAGTTCTGAAGACAGGGACATGAAATGCTCACTCTTTTAGATCTGAATTACTCCAAAGTGAACAGCAATGGTCACAGGACTGGAAAAGGTCAGTTTTCATTGTAATCCAAAAGAAGGGCAATGCCAAAGAATGTTCAAACTACTGCACAATTGCACTCATCTCACCCACTAGCAAAGTAATGCTCAAAATTCTCCAAGCTAGACTTTAACAGTACGTGAACCGAGAACTCCCAGATGTCCAAGCTGAATTGAGAAAAGGCAGAAGAACGAGAAATCAAATTGCCAACATCTGCTGGACCACAGAAAAAGCTAGAGAATTCTAGAAAAACACCTACTTCTACTTCATTGACTACGCTAAAGCCTTCAACTGTGGATCACAACAAACTGTGGAAAATTCTTCACGAGATAGGAATACCAGACCACCCTACCTGCTTCCTCCAAAACCTGTATGCAGGTCAAGAAGCAACAGTCAGAACTGGACATGGAACAATGGACTGGTTCTGAATAGGGAAAGGAGTATGTCAAGGCTGTATATTGTTACCCTGCTTACTTAACTTATATGCAGAGTACATCATGAGAAACGCTGGGCTGGAGGAAGCACAAGCGGGAATTAAGACTGCCGGGAGAAATATCAATAACCTCAGATATGCAGATACCACCACCCTTATGGCAGAAAACGAAGAGGAACTCAAGAGCCTCTTGATGAAAGTGAAAGAGGAGAGTGAAAAAGTTGGCTTAAAACTCAACATTCAGAAAATGAATTATCATGGCATTTGGTCCCATTACTTCAAGGCAAATAGGTGGAGAAACAATGGAAACAGTGAGAGATTTTATTTTGGGGGGTTCCAAAATCACTGCAGATGGTGACTGCAGCCATGAAATTAAAAGACACTTGGTCCCTGGAAGAAAAGCTATGACAAACCTAGACAGCATATTAAAATGCCCAGAGACATTACTTTGCCAATCTGTCTAGTCAAAGCTATGGTTTTTCCAGTAGTTATGTATGGATGTGAGAACTAGACCATAAATAAAGCTGAGTGCTGAAGAATTGATGTTTTTGAACTGTGGTGTTGGAGAAGACTCTGGAGAGTCCCTTGGAAACTGCAAGGAGATCAAGTCACACAACCCTAAAGGAGATCAACCCTGAATATTCACTGGAAGGACTGATGCTGAAGCTAAAGCATCAACACTTTGGCCACCTGATGCAAAGAACCAACTCACTAGAAAAGACTCTCATCCTGGGAAAGACTGAAGGCAGGAGGGGAAGGGAATGACAGAGAATGAGATGGTTGGCTGGTATCACCAACTCAGTGGACATGAGTTTGAGCAAGCTCCGGGAGATAGTGAAGGACAGAGAAGCCTGGTGCGCTGCAGTCCATGGGGTCACAAAGAGTCAGCCACTGCTGAGCGCCTGAAGAACAACAGCAACAAAGCAGCCCACTGCTGCATCTTGGACACTCATTTGAGTCACCCAAAGAAAAGGTGGCAACATCTGGTACCACCAACTGATGGCAAGACAGTTTCCCCAGTCCATTAAAGAGCTGTCCTATGATTTGTTTCATTAATTAAAATGTTATCCTCTAATTTACTTTGCCTGATAGCCATATGTTTCTCCACTGTTCAAGCCAGGGACAATAACAGACATGCAGCAGAATAGTAATGGAGCAGGTCCCTTCCTCCTGCTTTTTTCTCCCCCTGGCTTTTTCAAAAACAGCAATGGTCAACCTGAGTCTCAAACAAGAAAGGCCTTTTTCCATACTCTTTAGTAAGTTTACACATTATCTTGGATTATGAGTCTCTTTCCCTTTAACTCTCACTTTTGTTTCCTGGAACAGTCCCATGGATTGTGTAGTAAGAGGAGAGACTCAATTTAAATCAAGAGAATAATTAATTTCTTGAAATATGTCTTTTCCCTGAAAGGAGACAATCACACACTCTTTGCTCAAAAGGATCACACCTAGAAACGTATAAATCAGTGGGCAGGAAAAAGGAAAGGGCAGACTTAAAACTACATTTGCTCCTTGAAGAAGTAAAAGTAGAGAGAAGCACACTGGTACAATTTACTAAGGTTTAGTAAGGATTGCCGGAGAAGGCAATGGCACCCCACTCCAGTACTCTCTCCTGGAAAATCCCATGGACGAAGGAGCCTGGTAGGCTGCAGTCCATGGGTTTGCTAAGGGTCGGACACGACTGAGTGACTTCACTTTCACTTTTCACTTTCACGCACTGGAGAAGGAAATGGCAACCCACTCCAGTGTTCTTGCCTGGAGAATCCCAGGGACGGGGGAGCCTGGTGGGCTGCCGTCTACGGGGTCACAGAGAGTCAGACACAACTGAAGTGACTTAGCAGCAGTAGCAAAGGATTGCACATATGATGACTTCTTACCATTTGACTGATAAAGGAGGAAGTGAAACTAATTATTCTCTTGATTTAAATTGAGTCTTTCCTCTTACTACACAATCCATCAGACTGTTCCAAGAAACAAAAGTGAGAGGTAAAGGGAAAGAAACTCATAATCCAAGATAATGTGTAAACTCACTAAACTCCTGGTTTAAGACCCCATGATCCAACAAATTTTGTCCAAATTATATTAGTATATACTCATATGTGATTTCTTATAAATTGACCCAGTAGTACATTAATATAACATTGTTGCTGTATAATAGTAGTTTGAGTAAAAATGAAACAATCAGAAACTGACCATCTTAAGTGTAGCCTTTTCTCTTTCATTAGATACACACAGAGTTGGGGCAGAGCTTGAAAATCCTAATACTTTAGTTTAATGCTAACCCTATAATCACTTGTGATCTATACACAGCTTTCTCAAGTATACTCACCATTGATTATTTAAAAGCCTGTTAATATACTACATACTATATAAAATGACTATTACAATATTCTGGATACTCTACACAGTTAAGAATATAGGTGGGAAATGTTCCCTTATCATGTTTATCATTCTTCTTAATAAATATGTCTAAGGTGATTAAGTCATTGCTTACTGTTTGTATTGTACTATAACAGATGCCACTAAAAGTCTATAAATTATGGCAAACAAATTTGTTAGTAGCAATTTTACTGAGACATAATTCATATAACCTTCCATTCATACAGCTAAAGTGTAGAACTCAATGATCTTTAGTAGATTCACCACCACCACAATCAACTCTAGAACATTTTCATCTTGGGTAATAAAACTTCAATGAGCTGCCAAATATCTAACTTGCCAAAATATCAGACTAATTAGAAGAGCTTGCTGCTAAATGCATTCCCTCCTCTCTGAAAGTATGTGTTTAGATTTGGGTTTTGTTGGAGCTGTTTTGTTCTTCTTCTGCTTAGCACATGCTGAAGAGTCTGATTCAACAGCCTATAAGGAATCACTGAAAATATCTGAGGTGGTCTGACCTCCATCCTAGGAATCCACTAAAAAGACAGAAACATGGCGTAATAGATGGCTTAGATTTTGCATTTTGCAGGGAAGAAACAGACAATGAAATGAGACCAAAGAAAGTTATTGCAAAAGCCCAGACAGGAGGTCTGAGCCTTAACTTCTGTAGTGAAAATAGGCAAGAAGGAAGAAGGTGAACACTACTGAAAAGGCAGAACGGACAGGTGTGACTCTAATCTGTGGTGGAGGCAGAGAACAAGGGAGTCACAGAGGACAGTGAGGCTCACGGAGGGAGAGTGGGGAAACTGGGGCACCTTTAGCACAACAGGGAGCCCAGGAGGAAACACTCCTTCCAGGGGGAAGCTGATCGGCCACTTTCAGATGTGTGATGTTGGCAAATGCATTTCCAGGGCATGGTAGAGACTACGAAGTGTAATTGCCAAAAATCATCTGGTTGGGCTTATGGAAGGGAAAGGATGCTCAGTGTTGTGCACAGCTGAATTTATGAGACAAGGGACAAAAGCGTCTCCAACAATTCTGATGGGTGGGGAGAGCAGTGGGGACAAGGCAGATGGGACTGGAATGACCCATCCTACATTCTGATGGGGTGGGGAGAGCAGCGGGGACCAGGCAGATGGGACTGGAATGACCCATCCTATATTCTGATGGGGTGGGGAGAGCAGCGGGGACCAGGCAGATGGGACTGAAATGACCCATCCCACATTCTCATGGGGTGGGGAGAGCAGCGGGGACCAGGCAGATGGGACTGGAATGACCCACAGTCTCTCTGCATGCACATGGCTACACAGAGAACAAAGAGGGGTGTGCAGAAGGGCTGGGCATGAAGTACTGCCTAGGATACCCTGGAAGAGGAGAAATCGAGCCACTCACTGTCACCTCTTTCTCATTATTGCTCCAGTATCAGGCATGTCCCCACATGTCTTCCTAATGGCAGCATAAGGACTGAGGAGGAAGGTTCTAGAAATGCTGAATATACACACACATTTAGATGTGTATTCCCTTCTGGCAATGGCCACTGGAGGCCACCTCAGAAGCTCCACTGGGCCATAGAAAATTTCTGAACCCTATTAATGCATCCAACACGGCTTCAGCCACGTGCCTTCAGTTTGATCAGAAAATTGTGATCCTGCCTCACAAAGAACTGTATGTGTCTCTCCAAACCTGTTCAGGAACATTTCAGTCACCTTATTAAAAGTTCACTTACAAACTCTGGACTGGGACCTTCACTGCCTTACACGAGAGAGGAAGTCAGGATAGCAGCTCGCATCAGATAGCCTGTGCCCTTTTATAGGTAATGCCGTATTATGTGGTCACAAGAGAAAATGAGAAGACCAACTCCAGGCTGAATGACTGATCCAGTCATTTTATTAATTTTTAAGTTATAAGAATATTAATAATGAAATGGTCTCTACGAAATAGGAGACCTCATAAACTTACCTTAATGTTAGCTCATGCCTTGGAATCGATTCTACAAAGGGTCTGAACTCTCGTTAACACACAATGCACTGAAAACAGGATCTAATACACTGGGACAAACTATCTGCAAAACTGCAAAGAGTTTATACTAAACCGCATAGAACACTAGCAAATCATATTTTAAAATCTCCCAATGAAGAGAAGTTAGGGGGAAAACCTTTAATCAATTAAAAAGCAATTTAGCCTCATCTAGTGTTAAAAAAAATTACAAATTCAAATGACAATGATATAATTAATTTTCATTTATTAAATTGGTAAACATTGTTTGAAAATGATAATATGCAGGACTCTCAAGTCTTGTAATGTTTCATGTATTCTGTCCCAGTGACTCCATTCTTAGGGACTTTTCCCATGGAAATAATTACAAATTGTGCACATATTAGCTATATAGGATATGAATCCTATAATTGGTTAAAAACAACAAAAATTGATCTAAACATGCACCAGGAAAGAATGGGTAAAATAAACGATGTGATACACATGCAGCCATGAAAAATGGTATTTTATTACATTATTAAGTATGAAAATGTTCATGATAAATGAAGACAGAAATGGAAAACATGGAATACAAATCCGTATGCAAACAACATACCAGTTCTTGAAAATTTAATTACACACAACCAGAATCACTGCAGATGATGGCTGTAGCCATGAAGTTAAAAGACGCTTATTCCTCGGAAGGAAAGCTTTGACAAACTCAGAAATGTATTAAAAAGCAGGGACATCACTTTGCAGACAAAGGTCCATATATTCAAAACTATGGTTTTTCCACTAGTTATGTACAAATGTGAGAGCTGGACCATAAAGAAGGCTGAGCACTGAAGAACTGACGCTTTTGAATTGTGGTGCTGATGAAGACTCTTGAGAGTCCCTTGGACTGCAAGGGGATAAAACCACTCAATCCTAAAAGAAGTCAACCCTGAATATTTAGGAAGAACTGATGCTGAAGCTGAAGCTCCAATACTCTGGCCGCCTGATGTGAAGAACCAACTCATTGGAAAAGACCCTGATACTGGAAAAGATTGAAGGGAGGAGAAGGGGACGACAGAGGATGAGATGATTAGATAGCATCACCAACTCAATGGACAAGAATTTGAACAAACTCCGGGAGATACTGAAGGACAGGGGAGCCTGGTGTGCTGCTGTCCGTGGGGTCAAAAAGAGTCGGATATGATTTAGCAACTGAACAACAACAGAAACACACACTCTCTCACACACACACAAACATACACACACATCTATACATAGAAAAAGGTAGGGCAGAAAGATTTATAATAATGCGTTACAAGTGGTTACCTGCGTGGTGGATGAGCAACTTTTCCTTTTACTAGCGTATTTTCACAATTTAATGCACCAAACAGGTATCATTTTGTTAAAGAAAAATTATTAAAAAGAAACTGAAAAAATATATTCTACCCCATTACAGAGGGCTTTACATCACAGATGGAACAGCATCAGTGAAAGAGCTGAAAGACTGAAAGAGCTTTCAGTCAGAAGTAAAAAAAAAAAAGAAAAGAAAAAAATGAGGTGGGTTAGAGCTCTACTTGGACTTCCCCAAGACCCAGTCTTCTGAGGATAAAAATGAGACAAAACACATAAGAAAATCTTAACAGCAAGTCAAGTATCGTATAAGAAGTGATTTCAGTGGATAGTCTGCCCCTAAAAGTGGCAGAACACATACTTTAGGCTGTGCTGTGTTACTAACTGTACAGTGATCCAACACTCTACTTTATGAGCTTTGTGATGCATTTGCACATGGTTTATGAGAGTATAAAGTAAACTGGCGCTGGACTGAAACTATAACCTCACTTCATTAGTCCCTGTTCTAATCAAAGGAAGAAAAAAAATATGCAAGACAGTCACAACAGGTTTCCTAAGGAACTCACTCAAATATAGGAAATGAATCAATTTCCACTAAATACATTAGTAGAAGTCCCTGCTTTTAGGACCTTAAACACAGTAGGGGTTCAAAGAAAAAAAGGTTGATCAATAATTATTAAAAAAAAAAAAAATTCAGGCATACATTATCAAAAGTAAACAAACACTGAAATTTACCAAAATGGTACTAATAGCTGTTTGAGAGCTATGAGAATACAGGTGATATTATTTTTTTCTATTTTATAAATTTTAAATGATCATTTATTAAATTAAATTTTAAACAGTCTTTGCAAGTCCCAGGAATCTACTGCACTTGAACGCAATGGTTATATGACTGTAAACAAGTTGATTTACCTACCCAGGTTTCATGTTCTTCAAACTAAATCTAGGAAAGAGCTGAGACAATGGAATTGCTGACTGAAGACATTTGAAATGTCTAGTACAAAGGAGAAACTGCTTTAAGAGTGATGCCTGTTTAATGGATAGGAACAGTATCTATGAAGAAAATATTATTTGTTATTATTATTCATTGTAGTTTCACTAATTCCAGGTTAGCATATAAGGCAAATAACCTCAAAGGGCAAGTACCAGGCAGTGTAGAATCCATTTCTGGCCTCTAAAGCTCTCAAGTCAAAACAGATCTGAAGATTTTTCTAACCTATAGAACCAAAAAAAATGGGCTCCCCTTGGAGGCTTTGGTTTGTGGGCCAAATTTAAATCTCAGGATCATTTTAAAGCCAACCTACAAACCACAGAAGAAACCCAGAGATATTCACTACAGTATATGCTGTCACAGGTTCAACTATGTCTTGAGAAAAGGAAGGTGTGATGTATTTGTCAAGTGTGATGTGATACAGTGGACAAAGAACACCAGGAATGCTAGTCCCTGTTTTTGCCATTAAAGACATTTGACCTTGAGCAGTCACATAAATAATATGGGCCATAATTCCCTTATATATATACAATAAGAGAGTCAGACTAAATAAATTCAAAAGCTCCTTCTATTTCTATCATGATATAAATCTCTAGGACCCACATTCATACAAGGCTATCCTTATTAAAGCTGGGTTTTCCCTACAATGCAAACTGGGTTTTTTACTCAAGTACCTTTGTCACGAGTGACTAACGTCTTATTTTAAGGTTATCCCACATAATGTTAGGCAACTATAAAAGTAAAGCTTTAGAAATATTTAATAGTGAGAGAATACATTCATTATCTATTAGTGGAGAAGGTAGGCAGTATGAACACATGATACCTGTTCAAAGTCTACCGAAGCATATAAAACAGACACGTAACAGTAACAATGCAACATCTGCTTGGAGGCAACACCAGTGGTGTTTGCTACTTATTTTGTGTTTTCTAAATTCGGCAGACTATTTTTACAATCAGAATCTAATAATAAAGCATATTTTAGAACTATTCTAAAAGGGCTCACAAATTTTCAGTCGTACAAGGTAATCTGGCTCCATTTGTCTTCTTTCTAAGGTAATTCAGAAGCCAAAGAGGTGAACAATAGAGGCTGTTTTGTAAAGCTTAGTATAAGATGCAGGTTATCACCAGGCATCTATGCACCATCAAGCTGCCTCTCCCCATCCACCTCTCTTTAGACCAGACACCAAACCACTCATCTACCCTCTCCCCATTACACTTAACCATTGGTCAAACCACACATTCCCTGCGGCCCCTGTAGTTGGGCCCGTGGAGAAGATGTTTAGGGCAAGCAGAGCCTCATGGGGCCCTCGTGTCAACTGCCATCTCTCCTGCAAGGTATTGCTCCAACCTCGGCCACTCACTGTAATGCAAGAACACACTGGGGTCCCCGTATTGGCACAGAGTGGGATTAACCAGATGAAGTGCACTCAAATAATCAACGGACATAGTGTGACACATTGCCTCTCTATAGCAGCTGTGATCCCATAATTACCTCCTCATGACTGGAGCGGCAAGAACATCTGAATAATTCAGGTACTCAATGTCTAAATACTCCAAGATGCACGGGGGGGACATAAGTTCAAAGACGCTGCAAGAAAAGAGAGCTATTCAGCTCGGGAGGATGTTTGACCCCAGAACACGGAGGGTCTTGGCTCACCACAGACAACAACTCAGCCAACTATCTGGGAAGGAGAGGTCTACCTGTCAGCTTTCCAGGTCCTTCTGAGTCTATCTTCATAGTGGGACTTCATTCTTTGTAGGAAGTGGTGTAAATTCTCAGAAGATCAGGCACACCCATGCTCAAATCTAAGTACAAAAACACACTGCAAAGCCAAATACAAATGGTTCCTCCACTGTTAATTGGAAGCCATCCATCAGATAAGGTTGATTTTCTTCTACGTGTTTAATATGGCACCTTTACAAGAGATAAGCACACTTAATGAAAATCTACTTGCCAACTTTAAAAAGTTAGCACTCAAAACACATATGAAGTGACGGTAAAGCTGCTTTACACGAAAAGTAGGAAAGTAAGGAGTAAACAGAAAACAGATTTTCCTAAATCCACACTGCTTTGTTACCACTCTACCAAATGTACTGCCTAAGGTCACGTTCGTCTGGGTTATGATCACATACAAAACATAGGCCAGAACTGCTCTCCATATTTTATTCATGTGGCTTTTGAAGAAAATGTAAGATGATATTTATGTTTATTAAGAAGATAGAAAAAGCTTTTCTACTTTGTAAAGTGCTTAATTACATAGGTTAAAGGTAAGCTGCATACTCAAATGAAAAATAGATCCTCTTAGGAAAAAAATATGGTTGTCCTAATTATACACGGATGATCTAATTAAAGTGTCATTCACAATTCATTACAGCTATTAATAAAGTGTACATGAGAAAATGGTTATTACAGTTAAATTGACAGGAGTGTTAAACCCTCTTAAACATAAAGACAGCTAAGAACTGGTGAAATTTCATTTTAAGTACATGAATGCTAGACCTCCTTAGAGATCTTTAAAGGCCTCTTCTAAAGACCCTAGACCTGCCTCCTCGTTTATAAACGAGGAAATTGAGGTCTACTGAAGTTAAGTGAATTGTATAAGTTCACATCCACTAACTAACTTTCCCACCACTTACATGCTTGCCACATTTCCTGAACTGCATGTATTTCTTGGTTCTAAACAGATAACGCTAACATGCCCTGCTGCTGTCAGAGCCAAGGAGGGTAAGGATTCCCAGAGCAGTTCACAGAGCAAACTATTAGAAGGAAAGTTAATTGATGCAGAGGAGAGAGGACCAAATGCTGAGGTGGTAACATCACCAAGTACAGGAGAACCACCACGCTGTTAGCTGATGGTACATCAAGGCAGAAGCAGCAGAAACTAAAGAAAACAGAAAGTCCTTATTAAATCTGCTGTGTCTAGACAGAAAGAGTTCCTATGAATTTCAAGGTGAATAAAATATCCCTATTACTACTCTGCCTACTGACAGAAGAAAGTTTTTCACTTAAAACAAGATAGTACGACACTATCAACCGCAACAGCAGAATCACCACTATGTCCATAAGGATTTAAAGAATAAACAGAACGCTCTTCTTTTCCAGCTTGAGGAATCTCGTGTTTTCTTCTTCTTAAGATTCCACATTTTAAAGAATGCTCCAAACTACCTAGGCAAAGGAAACCCCAAAGGTAGGTCATGCTGCAGTGGCAGTAAGTGCCTGAACCCCAGCCCTTGCATACAAACCCTGGGCATATGAACCCACACACTCTACCACTGGAAACCTAGTTTCTCAAAATGACTCAGAATCAACAATAGCAACAAAAACAAAACGTGTAACTGTATTCACTTTAAACATAGCAGTATATTTATGATGACTTTCAAAGTACCTGCTGCTAAACAGACTGCTGGCCCCACATTGGGAAGCACACTGACTAAAGCCCAAGTTCACAGATCCAGACACCATGATTAGCTATGTGGCCTTAGGGCAAGTTACCTAATCTCTGCTGTGACTCTTCCTCATCTGCAAAATGAAGATAACGAAGCTTATCTCACCACAGGGAATTCTGCAGATGAAATTCATGTAAAGCTCTTCCTAGACTGGCTGCCACAGAGTAATATTCCATAGCCATATTATAGTTAATAAAGCCTACAGCCATTCATTGTGCAGCATCATCTCCCATCTCTGCCCACACACTGGCCATGCTCCAGGCCACACGCAACTCCCCTCAACCCGCAACAGGCAATGCTCTTCAGACCCCTCTTCCCTTTGTTTCATACGCCCTTCTCTGTCTGGCAAAAATCTCCCTCATTCTTGTTCTTGAAGTTGGCCAACACCTCCAAGGCAGGTTAGCTGCTCATTATGTGATTACATTTGGATTATAATTACTCATGTAACAAGAAAAAAGTTTCTTTACTAGAATGAGGCAAGGGAGGGGGAAAAGGAGCACAGGAAGGTTACTGTGGCGAGGGGCCAGGCTACACTTCCCAGAGAGAAGAGGCTTTAAAAAGAGTCTGTCTCAACAGGAAAGCAGAAATGAAAAAATGCAAAAAGCCACACATGAGATGTGACTGCCCTGTTATTAAATCTCACAAAAAGCAGTCACAGATTTTATTTTCTGGGGCTTCAAAATCACTGCAGACAGTGGTTGCAGTCATGAAATTAAAAGACACTTACTCCTTGGGAGAAAAGCCATGACAAACCTAGGCAGTGTATTAAAAAGCAGAGACATCACTTAGCAGACAAAGGTCTACGGTCTTCCCAGTAATCATGTATGGATGCGAGAGTTGGACCATAAAAAAGACTCAGTGCCGAAGAACTGATGCTTTCAAACTGTGGTGCTAGAGAAGACTCTTGGGAGTCCCTTGGACTGCAAGGAGATCAAACTAGTCAATCCGAAAGGAAATCATCCCTGAATACTCATTGGAAGGACTGAGCTGAAGCTCCAATACTATGGCCACCTAACGCAAAGAGCCGACTCACTGGAAAAGACCTTGATGCTGGGAAAGACTGAAGGCAAAAGAAGCGAGCAGCAGAGGATGAAATTGTTCGATAGCATCACTTACTGACTCAATGAACATGAATCTGAGCCAACTCCAGGAAATAGTGGAGGACAGAGAAGACTGGGGTGCTGCAGTCCATGTGGTCATAAAGAGTCAGGAACGACTTAGCGACTGAACAGCAACAACAATATGTATGTATGCATGTGAATAGAGAAAGACAAGAGGCACGAGCGTGTCCACAAGGATGTCTGGGAAAGGTTCTGAAATGCCTGAAGCACTAAATTCGCATTCAGGCTAAGTTTTAGTCAAGTGTCTAAAGGGCAGAAAGTTACCATGTACCATGAGTTATAAATGTTTATATGCCCATTTGCCAGCTTACACTGTTCCCCCACCATCAAGTTCTCATGGCTGGAGAAATGGGAACACAGAGTGGTTTGGGCAGTGATTCTCGAACTTGACTGTGCACTTCAGTCCAGTCTGAAAATATTACTGAAATGCATGTTCTGGCTCCGGGGTGCTGGGGCAGAACCCGATATTCCGCTTGTCTAACCGGCTCCCAGGTGATGCGACACCAAGGCACCACTTTAGCAGCGAGACCTCGGAGCAGACATGAAAACCAGGCTGCCTGTATTCACAGCCTAGCTCTGCTACTTAATAGCCGTGTGACCTTGAGCACGTTAGTTAAGCTCTCTGAGTCTCTCTTTCCCTTCATCTGTACATAAGAGAAAACTTCATAAGGTAGCTATTGACGATTCATGAGTGAACACGCCCAGAAGAGTACCTGGCACAGAGAAAGTACTAAATTAATGCTACCATTTTTCTGATTAACACTCATCTCTTAATATCTCCTGTACCTATCATAATAGTAGAAATTTTAAAAAGCAGAAATTAATGTTTTTGAACAAAATGCTATTTTTGAATAACACTAACATGTTTTATCACCAGGCCTTCCCTGGTGGCTCAGATGGTAAAGCATCTGCCCATAATGCGGGAGACCCGGGTTCAATCCCTGGGTCAGGAAGATCTCCTGGAGAAGGAAATGGCAACCCACTCCAGTATTCTTGCCTGGAAAATCCCATGGATGGAAGAGCCTGGTAGGCTACAGTTCATGGGATCGCAAAGAGTCAGACATGACTGAGTGACTTCCTTTTTTTTTCAACATGTTTATCAGACAGCATGAACAATAAATAAAACAGTGTAGGTGTGTTTTAAAGTTCCCAGGAACTGTAGCTAGCCAGGCTTCTCTGTCCATGGAATTCTCCAGGCAAGAATACTGGAATGGGTTGCCATTCCCTTCTCTAGGGTATCTTCCTGACCCAGAGATCAAACCTGGGTCTCTTGCATTGCAGACAGTAACTACATTAAAATCCCTGGAGGACAGTACTGTAATAAAACAGTGACAATATTTAAGACTACTTATTTTAAACTGGGGGCTTCCCTGGTAAAGACTCCTCTAGCAATTCAGCAGACTTAAGGTTCAATCTCTGGATTGGAAAGATTCCTTGGAGAAGGGAATGGCTACCCACTGCAGTTTTCTTGCCTGGAGAATTCCATGGGCAGAGGAGCCTGGTAGGCTACAGTCCATGGGGTTGCAAAGAGTTGGACATGACTGAGCCACTAACACCCACACATTTTAAACTGATAAGAAGTTGCATCCATATCCTCCATCTCTCAAGATCTTTGACTGCTTCAGCTCACTACCCCAACTCCAGGATACAAACTGTAGGTACTTGTTGGCCTTTTACTCTTTTCCCAGGTAGAGGAGGCAGGCTGAGATCTGACATGGGGCTACGGGGGAATGCGGGGGCCAGACAGGTGGGGATGAAGAGGACTGAAGGTCTGCAGCGGACTGAAGCTGACGTGGGGGTGAGCCAGCAGGGCAGCCTAAGCTCCCTGGGCTAGAGCAAGCTCTAAGTGATGATCCAGGCTCCCAGGGATGCAAGAACTAGCAGTGTCCTAACAAGAGGGCAGAGTAAAGAAGAATGATGGCCACTGCCATGGACGGGTTATCCATGATGTTTCAGGCTCTATTTGTCCCATTCATCCATACAGTGACCCTGTGAAGTTAAGTTTTATCACTTCCAGAGAGTAGGAGGCCTCCCAGTGCTGTTTGACCCATCCTCAAAATGAATAATCCCACAGCCACTGGCCCTGGAACCTCGGGACAAAAGAGAGCAGCGGTCGGACCCCAAACCCATGGCTCTTCTAAGGCAGTTGCTCTTGACACTTTCAATCCGGGGTTCCTGCTAGAAACTGACATTTGCTTCTCTGCTCACGTGTCTTGATAAAGATGGCACACCTCTCCCATACGACTGTGGTCTCTTCAAGGTGCCCCAGGATCTCTCCAAGGGAATTTCACACATGTCTCGAAGCCTTAAATGAAATCCTCCACATTTTAAATCAATCCCTCCACATTTACCTCTAGCAGCCACTTTCTTAGGATGAGATCACATACATGCAAACAGAAATTCTTATTATTAAAACAAAATGAGGGCACTGATGCTGAGAAGATAAGTCACTTGCCTGAACCCACAGAAACACCATGTGCAAAGCCAGTCCCAGAACCCAAGTGTGCTAGACCCACGCACAGACACTTATGCCACCAGGCCACAGAGCAGCAGGCACACTCAGGAGCCTGGAAGTCAAGATCTGAAGAGAACAGTCACAGAGAGTTTCACCCAGACATGGAGAGGAAGTTCAAGGGTAGGACAGAAACAAGAAAGAAAGAGAGCAACGGGACCACAGGACTCACGAGAGGAGAGGAGGCAGGAGAGGGAGAGGGAGGCAGGTTGTCATGGCAGTGGCTCACTGCGGGAACCAATCAGAAATCAAGTCCTGAAACTTGACAGTGATTCAGATCAGGTAAGTTTCCCAGCAGAAAACTCGGGGAGTAAGGCAGGAGCCCGAGATCGGGATGGACCATACCACAGGTCAGCAGCAATGAGCGCCTCTGGGTTATTTTTGTTTTTTCACTTTTTATTTTACATTGGAGTATACTTGATTAACAACATTGTGTTAGTTTGAGGTATACGACAAAGTGATTCAGTTATACATATACATGTGTCTATTCTTTTTCAAATTTCCTTCCCCAATTAGGTCGTTACAGAATGTCAAGCAGAGTTCCCTGTGCTATGCAGTAGGGTCCTTGTTAGTTATCTCTTTTATATATAGCAATATATACATGTCAGTCTCAAACTTCCTAACTACCCCCTCATTCCTCCCATCCCCACAACCCTAAATTCATTCACAGTGAGGGCCTCGAGTCTTAAAGGAGTTGGCTGGGATAAGGGGGTGAATGACAGCAGCTGGGGCGGGGCACACCAATATTTCACACCACCCCCCCAATCACATCTCTGGGAGGTGGGTTTCGGAGAGCTACAGGAGGGGACATGTACAGCTCCATCAGTAGAGAATATGGGGGCTAATGCCAAATCCAGCAGAGCTGGGTGCGTCACTATATATCAAAAGAAAAACATTAAGAGACTTGTATGCAAATTCTCCTGTGGGCAGGAAGCTTTTCCATATTTTTTTATATCTTTATTCATATTCAAACTGAGAGGAAACTATGGCTTGGTTCAGAATCCTCTTCTCCAATTCCCTGGAATCTCATTTTGGTATTGAACCCAAGGAAGGAACTACCCTCATAAGATTCCTCATTCATGTGGCCAAGTCTTACCCCATCTGGTGTAAAACAACCCCTCTCCCCACCACTGTTTCTTCCTGTACTTTATTTCTTACAGATGTACCTCCTTATTTATCCTGACTCTTCCCTTACTAAAAACCTCATCATATCTGGTTTAAACTACTTACTGTAATGCTGTCACCAGATTCCCTTCCTGAAATGATGCTCCTCTGGAGGCTATTATAAACAATTCCATTAAGCTTCCATCCATGTGTTGGTCAGCTCTAAAATCATCACCAAATGCTCAGTTCCCTACAAAGGAAATTTTCCACTTCAGGGAACAACATCATTCCCGGTCTACAGTAGGTTAAGCTTGCTCACTTCTTCTCTGTGCTGGTTCTTTCTTGACTTGTCTCTATACCTCCAGTCTAAATGGCTGTCACTATGTGATTCAGGAAATCGCATTATAACATATTTAAATTCCATCTCAGAATCCACACCAGCAGCCATTTGCTCCAGCAAGTCTTCCCGTGAGGCCCACAACTACACTTCCAGGCTCATCTCTGCACCCTAATTGTGCATCCACTCCAAACCTTCGTTATTCTAACATCTGCCTTCTTGTGTATTAAAAACCAAAAACATTTGACAGATAAAGAAGAAAATATTTAGAACTGGTTACCCGCCCTCTAGGGAGGGACTAGGAAAAGGGAAGGCAGTTTTCCCCCTCATTTTATACATCTCTGTGCTATCTGAAATTTCTTAATAAATACTCATTATGAAAGAACCAGTTGAGTGAATATATATATATATATATATATATATATATATATATATAAGGCAGAACTGATTCACTTTGCTGCACACTTGAAACAGAACGTTGTAAATCTAGCATATTTCAATCAAAAAAAAAATTTTTTTTTTAAAGAACCAGTTAACTAGTGTAGAAAAATATATGTACAGGGATAGTCACTGCCCTGTCATTATGTCTGGAAAAAAAGTAAGGGTAGATAATAACAGATAAAAACTAGGAACACCTGAGTCCGTCAGTAAACAGGGGGTCAGTGCAATAAGTCAGATTACATCTATAAAAGACTGCACCATGCTTAGTCTCTCAGTCGTGTCTGACAATTTGTGACCCCATTGACTGTAGCCTGCCAGGCTCCTCTGTCCATGGGGATTCTCCAAGGCAAGAATACTGGAGTGGGCCATGCCCCCTCCAGGGGATCTTCCCAACCTAGGGATCGAACCCAGGTCTCCCACACTGCAGGCAGATTCTTTACCATCAAAAGACAATACTAGGCAGCTCCTAAAAATACTATGTTGTCATTGAAAACAACTATAATGTATGAAACACAGGTTATGAAACAACACATGTCTTATGTTTAAAATCTCCATCTTTAATAAGATGGAAAGCATCATGAAGGCAAGATTTACATTCTCTACCTACCTTTAGCCCAGTGTGCTTTAAGATGCATCGATAAAAAATGAATGCTGAACATTGTCAACTTTCACCAGAATGATCTTCATTCACATATTTTAATCAGTCAACCATTGCTAAATAATGCATGTGGACTCATCTTTCACAATTACCTTCACAGTCGGTTTACAGATTACGCAAGGCAAACAAAGTCTCTCAGCTTTACAGTTTTATTTATCTCAAATGTTTTCTTCTAGATGGGCAACTTCTTTGTATAAAGCCCAGTCTTTTCTCAGTCCATGGTTGGAATGAGCCCTCACTTGGATACTAGACAGGAAAAGAGTTCCTTAAAGGAGCAAAGGCTACAAAGATGAACTCCAAGGTCCTTTCCACTCTCAAACTTAAGACTCTCCATACTCAATTAGTAGGAAAGACCATTAAGGGGATCAGCTTGATGAGTCACCAAATCCAAGAGTTCTGAATGATCTCAAAGAAAGTTTACATTTCAGAATTTAATATC
The DNA here is from genome assembly GCF_023091745.1 of Budorcas taxicolor. Taxonomy (NCBI): domain Eukaryota; kingdom Metazoa; phylum Chordata; class Mammalia; order Artiodactyla; family Bovidae; genus Budorcas; species Budorcas taxicolor. The sequence goes on from NC_068917.1 coordinate 56,913,214, forward strand.
TGTATTTTGTATTTCTCTATCCCACTCAATAAAGTGAAAAAATATGCCAAAACTAGGCTGATGCAAAATAGGAAATATAATCATTTTTATATTGAAGAGGTAGTTTTTGTGTGACAGTTGTTCTAAAAGTAACATTAGGGTAGAACATGACCAAGCAGTTCTACAAAACTGGAAAATAAAGAAAGCTCTCAAACTGAACTTTTCTTCCATGTGCCAAACCCAACATAAAAATGAAAACAACACAGAGGATATTTGTTTTACAAGAAATTCTCTTTTCTATCTCTTAATTTTTAGTTCAGAGAAGGCAATGGCACCCCACTCCAGTACTCTTGACTGGAAAATCCCATGGATGGAGGAGCCTGGTAGGCTGCAGTCCATGGGGTCACTAGGAGTCGGACACGACTGAGAGACTTGACTTTCACTTTTCACTTTCATGCATTGGAGAAGGAAATGGCAACCCACTCCAGTGTTCTTGCCTGGAGAATCCCAGGGATGGGGGAGCCTGGTGGGCTGCCATCTCTGGGGTCGCAGAGAGCTGGACACAACTGAAGCGACTTAGCAGCAGCAGCAGCAGCAGCAGCAGCAGCAGCAACTTTTAGTTATTCTATCACAAAAATAGAGTGATAGAACACAAATAGGAAAGAAAAAAATACTACTATAACACACTGTGCCTTTATCTCAAAGGACTCTTAAGTTAATCATATATTTTTTAAAAGATTAACTTAAAACAGGAAAAGAAAAATAAGACTGCAGGAAAATTCAGTTTTAGCTTTTATAAAGTTATTCTTTAAGTTGTTTACCAAATTTCAACACAAATGCGCATTACACATTAAATTTATAAAATGTTTTCCAAACTCGGTTTACCATGCTAAATCAGAAATACATCACTTGGCCACTAAACTCAACATTTGTTTCGTTCCATCTAATGCTTAATAATTCATAGGTAAATGTCTAAGAATTGTTCATTAATAAATAATGAACAAAAACAAAATATTGGATGTCATGCTGATGATTCAAACCAACAGACAAGGTTTAGACTGGGAAAACATGAAGAATACTTCCCACAGAGAGAACAGAGAAATATAAAATGTATCTTTAAAAAGAACCCTATCAAAATGAGCAGTTCTCTATAATTCACTACTCAGAGGTTTTAATAAACATAAAAAAAATTTTTTAACTTAGACATGGACAAAATCACATTCTCCAATAACAGCTGCACGTACCATGCTGCATGGTCAAGTCCATTATCTCCAATACTAGAAAGAAATCATGCGAACAATGTGGAAGTGAGGTCAGAGAAGGCAGAGTGCTCCTAATGCTGCTCTTGGAGTTACCCCTCCACTCTAAGTGTGTTCCCAGTGGGGCCCATCCCTGGAGGTGTGGGGTCAGGTATATTTTGGCAAGGACCTGAAATGCTTCTGATGTGCATCAAAGTGCAAGATCCCTTGGGTATTCCCTGCTGTCTCTCAACAAAATCATTTTTGGGTGTTTATTGTGGTTCCCGTGTTTATGATATAAAAAAATAATAATTTGTATGCTGTAAAAATAGTTCAGTGTTTTTAAGGTAATAACCAAAAGGTGGTGTCCATTAGACTAAAAAACTGCATGAAGGAGAGGTGCAGTCTCCCCTTTGCCCTTTCCCCGAACGAAACCTAAAGGAGGCTGGCCTGGCAGTGTGCCATTTGAAAGGGGTGAGAATCAGAAACTGCTTCAGGGGCCTGTCTCCCAACTGGCTCTACCCTGCAGTGAATCTCTGTGCTCCTAAACCCAGTGGCAAGCCTTCTTTTCCTTTTTTAACAAAAATATTTGAGCAGATAGTTCATGTGTGACTGCTTTGTTAAGTAAAATAATCCTCTTTTGGTGTTTAATCTGCCTATGTTTGAACAGATAATAACTGTCGTGCCTCAAAACTAAGGAAGTAAATCGAATACAGCTGGCTGGCAGTGAGACAGAACCAAACAACAATTACAATGAACTCTTGCACCAGTGACCTCGTTTAATACCTGCTGTGGCACGGCCTGCCCTGAAAACCAAACTCGGCCTTTGGGATTTCTCCTTCCTCAACACAAACTCACTGTTAAAGAACTGATTAAACTGTTATCTCTCAACATCACAATACTTAAGTCTCTATTCTCATCAAACTCCAGAGTCTGGTCACAAATATTTTGTATCCCACTTAACTGAATGGCAGAAAACATGCTTTGTCCCAGAAAAAAAAATTTAAGATGTCTTTGAAACTACATAATGAAAGCTGTTTCCTCATCACCTGAGTTTTTCACACGATCTTGGAAAGTCCAGTTTCATGCTTTGGTTGCATCTGATACTGACAAATGGTCATATCATCATGGAGACTGAATCCCCCTGGGTTGCAATGAAGAGGCACTAAAACTAGATTTGCATCCTCTCTAGAATATTCTGTCTTCTTCGCAATTCACCCACCATACACCAAGTGGTTCTAGAGAATTCCAGTTAATAGGAAGTCATATTCCTTTCATTAAATCGGTGTCAAAGCAAAGTGTGTCAAATGCATCATCAACCTGGTCACGGTGCCGCCATAGTGGGTCTTAAGGAACAGAACTGAGAGTACTTGAATTTTCAGACTGGTGTTTCAGAAGCACCCTCAAGGTTGATAAAAGAGGCGAATGATAGCAAGAATTGGTCTCAGTGACACCGTTGAGTGTACCAGCTGGGTGACTTTCCACTGTGTCTCAAAATTTCCTGGATGGTTTACCATCAAATCCTAATTAACTCAGATCAGCATTCAAGGCTTATCATATTTCAAAGAACATTCGAGCTACAGAGATACAAAATTAGGATCCCAGTATTGCAAAGGGCCTTCAAGAGCCTCCACCTCGAACCCTCATTTATTGCATATCTGTAAACTGAGGCACAGAGCTATGAAAAGCTCAGACGAAATTCAGATCAGGCTAACGACAAAACCAGTTTCTAGCAACAAGGTCTCTTGACTTTTGCTACAGTGCTATTCAGCTGACAAAATGTCCTCAGTCATTCCTGGGTTAACCACCAACACAATAACAAAGCCCTTCTAAGGAAAGCAATGGAGGCATCCAGATAAAATGCTGTATTAGCACTCTGGATAACATGCTCAATGTTCATTAAATTTGATCCTGACCATTACAAGACTTCTGTTAAACCAGGTCTCTCTTGCATAACCAAAGAATAATAAAGCTAGCCAGAAAATAAGCCTGAAATAGTTTAAGAAGATGCAGGTATGATACCCGTTATACTATCAATTTTGAAAATGTTCAAAATCTACAGTATTTACTCCAGGATACATACAGGTCAGGGGGAGGTACACTTTCTAGAATCTTTACTTATTACTGAAGTCATCAAAGAAAGGTATTTGTTACATTTTGTTTCTCCATATGCAAAGCAATTTATATAATAATACATAACAGTAAGTTCTATTAAGCAAAGTTGGCAAACGAAGATGTTTGCTCAATAATTCTCAAAAAGCTTAAATCAATTTGTTAAAAGTTTGACTAGTATAAACATGAAAAAAAGCAGGTATTTAATTTGCCTACTTCAATTCACTTAGTAGATTAATTTTATGGATTAATCCTAACTCTTTTTTATAGGCATTATAGACCTTTAGATTTAGAGGGTCATTAAATCTAACACTTAAGATTTACAGGACATAAAGGAAGTGCTCTCTACGAATAACTTTGCCTGCAACATTCAGTAGACTTTTTTGATTTAGATTTGTACAAAATCACCAGCACATAAAACTGCCTGACACACTGATGACAGGTAATCACTGTTTCCACTCAAAACCAAGATGTTTCCTTTCTTCCATTCTTCTTCACTGAGTCCATGAATAAGCCACATCCATGACAAAGAACTTCGTGTGAAATGGTTTTGATTTCTCTTTTTCTTTACCAAAGAGTCATTTTTCATTATTAAATAGTAACAACAATATGGGTGTTGAGCACTTATTCCTTACCAGGCTTTGTTCTAACCTCCTCTACCTTTGTCAACTAATTTAACCTTTCTAACAACCTTATAAAAGGTAGATAATATTACTGTTTTTACACTGAAACCCAGCATCAGCCCATCTTAAATGGACTGGCATGACTCACTAGACCCCATACTGAGGGAGAAATGCATAGCGCCCCCAAAACAGGGAATCTGAAGGTAGCAACTAGTAAAATAACTGGTGATTTCTTATGCAAATTTAAATCCTTAACTACCTTGCTAAGATCCTGTCATGATCCTTGCCGAGTTTCCTTTCTCATATCCTCAGAATGTGGGAAGGGTTGAGAAAATGGTTTCCAACTCCAGAAGATCATGTTTTCCATTTAATACAGTATATTCCCTACTTTTGAAGCCATGTATCCTGAGAAGATCAATGTCTAAGGCAAACACTACAACACTTTTAGATTAGCACTGCTCAATTACAGAATCACTTCTTGACATTCTAAATTCTAGTTTTCAACCTCTCCCAATCCAGTGGCGAATACAGAGCCCCACAAAAGGTGACAATTGATGACACCCTCTCATCCTGGAGAAGGAAATGGCACCCCACTCCAGTAGTCTTGCCTGGAAAATCCCATGGATGGAGGAACCTGGTAAGCTACAGTCCATGGGGTCGCAAAAAGTCGGGCACGACTGAGCAACTTCATTCATTCTCATCCCTACTCTCAGCCAAAAGAAGAGAAAATATATAAACTAACCACAGTTTTGGAGGTGGAGGAGACCATGCCTCAGCAATGCAACATGTATTCACTACGCTCCACATTTCGGGAGGGCCCCTCCATGCCTAACGCTGGGCACCTGGAATACACCGCCTCCCTCCTCAAAGACAGCAGGTGAGGGAGTTAGAGAACACCTGACTCATACCACAGCAACTGAACGAAACAAAGAATGGTATAAAGAGTCACACAGCGCAGCATCACTTACTCTGGCTTTTGAAACAGGAAGAAGTATTTCCCAAGTGCTTGGACGGATGGGCCAAAGAAATAGTAAGGGTACAGCTCACGCATAGGTATGATAAAGCCCTGACGCAGTACTCTGAATGGAGATGACAGCTGATCAAGTAACCTCATTTCAAAGGACCGTTGGAGACGTTAAGATCGAAATAAATGTTGGCAGTGTAAAAATAAAATAATAAGATCCACAACAGATAAGGCCCCTATCCCTGGGGGCATGCAGCATGTCACCATTTGCACCACACTCGGGAAGGAACAGAGTCACGCTTGCATGGGAAGCAGTTAATGAGAAGTGACTGCTCCAAGGGCGGTGGAGAGCATGGGGAATTTGCCTATTCTTTGCGAACTAGGTCAGATTCACAGAGACGATGGGATTTCATGAGTAACTTGAATGAAAGGAAGGTCAGGTATCTGAAGGAAGGAGGAGGTTGCAGGCATCAGGGAGCCCACCTTCTGGTGTTAGGGTGGACCCTCCGTTACAGAATAAAGGAGGAATAGGTTTGCACCTGCTAAAGGGAGCAAACTGTGGGAGCCCCAGGGGCAAAGTCCAATCCAAATAGGATTTGTTTAAGCAAGCAGCTAGTGCCACCAAGACACTTCTGCTGGCCACACTGTCTGTGTGATATGTCAACTATGTGGGTTTATACAGTGTCCTAAAAAAAAAAACAAACACATATTAAATGGCAGGCTCATTCTTACAAGATCAAACACCATATTATTAGTCTAAGGTTAACAATGGAAACAGAGACAGCCTTTGTATTTTCTTAGGCTACAAAAATCACTGCAGTTGGTGACTGCAGCCATGAAATTAAAAGATGCTTGTTCCTTGGAAGAAAAGCTATGACAAACCTAGACAACGTATTAAAAAGCAGAGACATTACTTAACAGACAAAGGTTCATATAGTCAAAATTATGGTTTTTCCAGTAGTCACATATGGATGTGAGAGTTGGCCCATAAAGAAGGCTGAGCACTGAAGAATTGATGCTTTTAAACTCTGGTGCTGGAGAAGACTCTTGAGAGTCCCTTGGACTGCAAGAAGATCAAACCAGTCAATCCTAAAGGAAATCAAACCTGAATATTCATTGGAAGGACTGATGCTGAAGCGCCAATACTTGGGTCACCAGATATGAAGGGCTTACTCATTAGAAAAGACCCTGATGCTGGGAAAGATAGAAGGCAGGAAGAGAAGGGAACAGAGGACGAGATGGTTGGGTGGCATCATCACCAACCCAATGGACATGAGTCTGAGCAAGCTCCAGGAGATGGTGAAAGACAGGGAAGCCTGGCATGCTGCAGTCTACTGGGTTACAAAGAGTCAGACACAAATCAGTGACTGAACAACAACAACAAATTAAATTCACAAACATGTTTTTTAAAACACAAATTTTGTCTTTATAAATGAAATGTGAGCAACTTATTTGATGTTTCTAAATATCACTTTCTTCACATTTATAAAAGCAACAAAAGCACAGCTATTAACTGATAAACTTGTTGGAAGGATTAAAAATACAAATAATGGTGTTCAGCTTAGCACCTGGACCATAGTAAGTAAATGCTGCTAGTTATTCTTCATTGTTTTTTAAACAAGGCCTTTCGAGGCCCAGAATTTACGCTTTCCATGATCACTCATGGGCTACGTGTCTTCTATATCCTACTGTTAATACAAAGAGAATAAAGATTATTTTTAACAACTGATCAAGTAAAATGTATTTTTAAAGTACAACTATAGCCCTAAGCCATAAAATACACTGCTAAAAAAATGATTTTCAAATTCTGCATTATTATGGGTTACTCTGGTCTGCATTAGGCCAAAATTTTAAAACTTCCTTTGGAGGTTATGAAATTGACCAAATGTAAGAATGATTATATGCAAGACTGATTATATATTTACAGAACCGACTAACGTTAAATTATTTGCTAAAGTTTTTAACTGGGCCAAGATGTCTGTAACTGAGTGACTCTAAGGTCAGTCACAATCTAACGTCATTACCACTGAGCCAGGTGAGGGGCGTGCAGGAAGTGGGAGCGCAGGGCAACAGGAAGGAGTAGAGTCTGTGACCAAGCAGATGGCTTAGCCTGTATAAAGTCACTCAAAATGTAAAGAAGGGTGAGAGGTGAGCAGACCACCATGTACAAAATACAAAATATACCTGGAGGCTGATTTCAACCCAGAGACGAGCATACCGCACCCCCTGATAAACTCAGTTCTCTGATGATTTCCCTTTTCCCAACTCAAAGTGAAAGTAGGAGTTAGTAGCCCTGTGACCCCTGTAGCCCACCAGGCTTTTCTGTCCATAGGATTTCCCAGGCAAGAATGCTGGAATGCGTAGCCATTCCCTTCTCCAGGGGATTTTCCTGATCCAGGGTTTGAATTCGGGTCTCCTGCATTGCAACCAGATTATTTACCTCTGAGCCACCAGGGAAGCCCCTCAAAGGTACTCCACAAATTACATGTACTTATGAAAAGAGAAATAAAGACAAATGAAAGAAATAAGGAGAAATAAAGACTTCACTATGCATACAATATAAGCCTCAATGTCACTCTTTTTCCAAAGAGTGTTGTACAAATACCTACATCCGAATCATGCAGGGAGAGTGTCCAGCATTTTTAACAAGTTTCCCGGGGTGACTATTCACACACTGAAGAGAACCCTCTTCTCCCTATAATAATTCTTTTATTTTGTAAAATTTTTCTTTCCTATTCAAATGGTTAGCTAAGTTCTGTCACTCCAAAGTCTCTAGTTTCATTTAAATTTTCCAACTTTCACTCTATAATCATATATTTTCTTTTCTCATATACTATACATTGAAGAACTATTAGTTTGTAATCATCTATTTCATCTCATTTACTTTTTTATTTTTATAGGTCTTATTACCTCTTTATACTCAGAGATAATGTGAAATGTGTAAATATTAAATGTGTGATATTGAAAACCTCCATAAAATACAAATAGACCTTTAAAAAGGGACTGCCATCACAAATCAGGATTTTATAAAAATAGTTCTTTGAATAAATCGTTACACTAATACTTGCAAATATTAATCTACCTCAAAGTATGCTTTTAAGGAAATCACAGTTTTGAATGTTTATGAAAACATTACAGCACAGCATATAATGAACATCCAGTATCTTTTCATTTCAGCTCAGTCACTCAGTCTTGTCCGACTCTTTGCGACCCCATGAACTGCAGCACGCCAGGCCTCCCTGCCCATCACCAACTCCCGGAGTCTACCCAAACCCATGTCCATTGAGTCGGTGGTGCCATCTAATCATCTCATCCTCTGTTGTCCCCTTGTCCTCCTGCCCTCAATCTTTCTCAGCATCAGGGTCTTTTCAAACGAGTCAGCTCTTCGCATCAGGTGGCCAAAGTATTGGAGTTTCAGCTTCAACATCAGTCCTTCCAATGAACACCCAGGGCTGATCTCCTTTACTCACTGTTTTATTCCCTCACTTATTTTTTATTTCTATAATTACTAAGAATCTTTTTTTTTTTTAGTTTTAGAATCTTTAGAATTAAAGAATCTTTAACGCATTTATAATTACTTTTTCCTTTCTACTCCCCACAATATTTACACTATGATTATAAATATTCAAAGTAAAGATTTTAAAAGTCAGGGAAATCTATGCTTTCCAAATAACTGCTGACAAATCTAACTATAATGAAATCAATTTCCTATAGTGATATTCTCTGAAACTAAGAATGTCAACATTCAGACCCAAAGAAAAAGGTGCTCCACAGTTCTGAGAATCCTGTGTGTTCAGCCTGGGCCTCTCTCTGTGGGGCCTCGGGGCCTGCAGGGGGAAGGTGAATGGGACCTGCTGTGTCGCCATCACCCTCCCACCAGCAAAGGTAAATGGATCCCTTGCCTCTCATTTAATGCCAGCTCTTTCCTTTTTACTCACATAAGGATAACCCTGAACTAAGTGTGACAACTATCATTAGTATTCTGGGTACTGGGGCTTCCCAGGTGGGTCAATGGTAAAGAATCCGCCTGTCAATGCAGGAGATGCAGGTTCGATCCCTGAGCCGGGAAGATTCCCTCATGAAGGAAATGGCTAGCAACTTTCCTGGAAAATCCCATGGACAAAGACGCCTGGCAGACTACAGTCAATGGGGTCGCAAAGTCAAACACAAGGCAGCCACTGAGCATGCACGCACACTTCTGGGTATCAGAGAAGACAACGGGTGCAACTTTGGGTTTGTTTTTTATTAGAGGTAAAGAAACTATATAATTCTACTAAAAATGCTCTACTGAATCATTCTGCCCTTTCTTTTCAAATCTTTCCATTCTTTCATTTTCTCTACTGTCTTCATTTTCTTCTCTCCTAACCCCCTCAAAATCAAAGACTGGGGAAATAATTGAAATTGGTTGGTTATGATAGGAATCTCTTTTTCAAGTCCTATCTTTATTTTAATATATTTGGCTTACTCTATGAATTTTAATAGATTTGAAAAAAATTTCCAAATGGTATAAAATGTACCCTGGGTTTTATTTTTATTCAGATACAGTGAGGCCAACAGATCAGGAAGACAATGCCATTGAAAACACAGTTTGTTGCTCACAGTTCCCAAGAATGGACATCTCACACCACATGGGGCCTAAAGGGGAAGCACCAGGGTCAGGAAGGAGACAGTGAGGGAGAACACCGGCCAGAGTCCTCACTGCGGTTTTCACAGGAAGAAACAGGCTGGCAGATGGGATGGGCTAATCTGAACCATCTCCAGGGTTCTGGTGTATTGGAACTGCCCCTAGTTGTTTAACACCAAGTCCTGGGGTGATATTAGGGCAGCAGGATGACGGCTCACCTATGAGAGCTCTAGATGTGATAGTGGGTCAGTGTGGGCTCTGGACTGGTTGGTTTGCATATGAAAAGTATGCTCACAGGAAAGTCATTTGCTATCTCTAGGAATTAGCCAGCCCTGAGAGCAGCAGTCTCTCCAGAATCAGCAAAGCCCTAGATGCAAGATGGTCAAGAATATATGGCTAACACAAAATACCATTTGTAAAAGATGTGATAACCGATTTAAATTAACACCACAGAGAATCCAAAGTATCATGTTAGCATGTTACATCAACTTTCCCTGCACTAACACAAGTTTAAAAGTTCATTTTCTGGGCTTTCCTGGTGGCTCGGTGGTAAAGAACATGCCTGCCAATGCTGAAGACACGAGTTCAATCCCTGGTCCAGGAAGATCCCACATGCCAAGCAGCAACTAAGCCCATGCATCACAACTACTGAGCCCCGTGCTCTAGAGTCCAGACGCTCCAACTACCGAAACCTGTGGGCCCGAGGGCCCGTGCTCTGCAACAAGCGAAGCCATCGCAATGAGGAGCCCGCCCTAGAGAGCAGTCCTCGCTCACCACAACTAGAGAAAAGCTCATGCAGCAACGAAGAACCAACAGCCAAAAATAAACAAACACACACATCGTTTTTGGCTTTTTTAAGAGTGATGGCTTAAAAAAAATTTCACTTTCTTTCCTTCATTTTTTTTAATGCCATTTTTTTTTAATGTAGGACTAATGAGTACAGAAAGCCTGGAAATTATTTTGTACAAGCAACCATTTCATAAAAGATGTATGATATCATTCTCTGTATGAGATATCTTTAATATATTTCATTTTTTGAAACACACAGTTAGGGATCCAACAAACAAAACCATAGAAAATTCTCTTCCTTAAGCACACCTAAGAGAAGTAAATAAAATATTCTTTCCTTCAAAAGTAACAGTTGGTAATATTTTTACATACAAAATTAAACTAACAAAGATAAAGCTTTCAGAACCTGATTACAACAGAGTGTGAATGTATATTCATTATTAAAAACAAACAATGGGAAATAACTAGAAAATCAAATAAAATATACAAAATAATTATTTTAAGATACTGAGTAATAGGCAATACAGGAATACTAATAAGATAAAACCTATGGTTGCCCTTGGATAACTTCCTGAATGCAGTTTCTACACAACATCATGTCAAGGACAGAGGTGAGAGTTCAGGTAGGCTGAGAATGCTAAAATCTGCATGATAGCATGTTGCAAAGAGAGAGATGAGTAGAAGGAAAGCTCTGGAGATGGGAAGAGGCACATTCTTGAATCTCTGACTCAAAAATGATCTAAGAATGAGTGGGGTAACATTCCATGAGGCTTGGAAAAGAAGCACTAGAAAGCATAATCCAAACAATTTCCAAAGTTCACACATGTTCACATTCCCACCGGTCAGAGAGAATAACACACGGGTCCTTGAATCATCAGAAGTTAAGTTTACATAACCACAGAATAAAGACTGCTCTAAGCTCACCCGGAAAGTGAAAGAAAGTGAAAGTGTTAGTCGCTCAGTTGTGTCCAGCTCTTTGTGACCCTATGGACTGTAGCCCGCCAGGCTCTTCTTTCCATGGAAATCTCCAGGCAAGAATACTAGAGTGGTTTGCCATGCCCTCCTCCAGAGGACCTTCCTGCACCAGGGATCAAACCTAGTCCTCTGCACTGTAGGCGGATCCTTTATCATCTGAGCCACCAGGGAAGTCCAAAACTCACCCTACCAAAGCCTAAAAGCAAGTCTAAAAACTATCAAACTGATTCCAAGTGATTTAGCTACATGACAGAATGAAGTCCACCGCTATTTAAAGGACTCCCCCAAATCCAGCAACCAACAGTGTAAGATTCACAATGTCTGGCATCTAATCCAAAACTATTAGGTAAATAAAGAAACAGGAAAAGATGATGTAGAAGTAGGAGAAAATCAATAAAATTATATTCAGAAAAGATAAGCACATTGGAATTAGCAGACAAGAATATATTTTCAAAAAGCTATCCTAATTCTGTTCCACAAGCTTAAAAAGCAGAAGAAAACATAATGAAGAAAGAAAGGAATACAGAAGAAAATCCAAAGGGAACTTCCAGTGATTAAAAGCACAATATCTAAGATGAAAAATACAAAAGAAGAAAGTAATAGCAGATAAAAGAAAAACCAAAAAGAAAACATAAGTAAATCTGAAGAAAAGGCGAGAGAAATCATAAAAAATCAAGCACAGAGACACAAAAACTGGAAAGAAATTAACAGACTCAGTAATGTGTGGAACAATATCAAGTTACTGATATTGTTCTAATTCTAACATACTTAGAATTTGAGTCCTAGAAGCAGAGAAGAGTGAAGTAGGGACATTAAAACAAAATTTTTTAAAGAAATAGGAAAAAAGACACATTACACATAGAGACTCAATTATTCATTGCTTTCAAGAAACACTTCAAATATAAATGTAAAAATGGTTTAAAATTAAAAGGAGGGGAAAAATATACCATGCTAACACAAGTCAAAAGAAAATGATAGTAGGTACAGTAAAAATAGACAAAGCAGACTTTAAAGAAAATAAAATTTATTTCATAATGAGAGAAGTGTTAACTTATGGAAAAAAACATATCAATCCTAAATGTTTATGTACCAAATAACAAAGCTTGAAAATATAAGAAGCATATGTCAGAACTGCAGAGAGCAATAAACAACTCTACAGTTATACTTAGTGGTTTCAATATATTTTCTCAAAAATTAATACAACAAATAGAAAAGCATGAAATATAAAGAAGACTTGAACAATACTAATACCCAATTTATCTAACAGACAGTTATAGAACACTTTGCCCAGCAACAACGGAAAAAAAAAAAAACCTTTCAAGTACATACAACCATTTTTATTAAGATAGACCATATTCTGAGCTATAAAACTAGTCTTAAATTTTGTAAGATTCCTACAAAATAAAAAAAAAAGATTCATAGAAAATATGTTCTCTCAGTATAATGGAGTTTTTTAAAAAATCAATAAACTTATTATGGAATCATTTCATGTGTATGTAATTCAAATCAGTATGCCATACATTGTAAACTTATACAGTGCTGTGTATCAATTATGCTCCAATAAAACTGGAAGAAATAAAAATTTAACAATAAAAACTTTAAAAATAAATAACACAAAGATATCTACAGAAAAACTAAGAAGCCCATTTTTAAACAACACATTAAAAATCAAAAGAGAAAGAAGAAAGCATTAAAAAAATGAAAAAACAGAAAATGTCAAAAGTGAAATGCCACTAAAGTAGTACTAACAGCACCAAATACGTATATTTAGAAAGACAAAAAATCCACCTTTAAAAGATGAATTTTTTAAAAAGAGCAAATTAAACCCAAAGATAGATAGAAGAAAGGAAAACTAAAGATCAGAAGAGAAATGCATTAAGTAGTTCACCACTTAACAAACCAAAGAAGCATTTGAAAAAACATCCCACAACCATTCCTTATAAAAATTCTCAGCAAACTAGGAATAGCAGGGAGTGTCCTGTAGCTGGTAAACAGAATCTATGAAAAACCTACAGCTCACATCACTCTCACTGAGAAGACTGAATGCTTTCACCAGAAGATCAGGAGCAAGACAAAGATGTCCGCTCTTGCCACTTCCACGCACGATGTTCTGAAAGTTCTAGTCAATGCAATAAGTAAGAAAAAGAAATACAAGGCATCCAGACAGAAAAAGTCCTTATGCACAGATAACATAACCTCAGATCAATATTCAAAAATCCTCTTTTTATATACTACCAGCAAATGAATACTAAATTTTAAAAACTACCATTTATAATACAATCAAAACTATGATAAACTATGACAACAGATGTGCAAGAATGTACAGAACATTGCTAAAAAAATTTTTTTAAACCCTCATAAACAAGAAATATATTGTTTTTCTTCAGAATTATTAAGGTGTCAGTTCTCCCTGTACTGATCTACAGAGTTAAGTCAATCCTTTGTCAAAATCCCAGAGGTCTCTACCATAGAAACTGACAAGTTGATAGCAAAATTCATATGAAAATACAAGGACTTAAAAGACCCAAAACAAAATGAAAAAAGAACAAAGTTGGAGGGCTAATATTTGATTTGAAGACATTAAAAAGCTACACTAATCAGGACTCTGGTATTGGCATCAAGGAAAACAAATATTAGATCAAAGGAACATACAGGCCACACACACACACACACACATTATTGACAAAGGTGCAAAGGCAATTTGGGAGAGAAAAGATAATCTTCAACAGATGGTGCTGGAACCACTAGACAGCTATATGCGTAAAAAATAAAATTTGATCCATACCTCATGCCATCTACAGAAATTAACTTAAAAGATGTTCTCCTATGTTTTCTTGTAGAAGTGTTATAGTTACAGGTTTTACATTAGATCTAGAAGGAAACAGGAGAAAATCTGTGACCTTGGGTTAAGCAGAGATTTCTTAGCTATGACACCAACTGCATATTTGATTAAAAAAAAATATTTGATAGAATGGATTTCATCAAAATAAAAAACTGCTTTTCAAAAGGATACCATTAGAATAAAAAGACAAGCCACAGACAAAAAGAAAATATTTACAAAGCATATATCTGAACTTGAACCCAAGAAATATTAAGAACTCTCAAAACTCAATAAGAAAAGAACTAATCCAAATCAAAAAAATGGGCAAAAGATGTTCATACTTCACCAAAGAAGTTATACAGATGGCAAATCAGATGAAAAACTACTTGGCAACATTAGTCATTAGGAAAATGTAAGGTAAAACCACACTGAGATACTACTTCACATCTACTGACATGACAAAGATTTAAAAAACTGGCTATGCTCAACGCTGACAAGAATATAGAGCAATGGGAGCTCATGCATGGCTACTGGGAATGCAAAATGTCATAACCACCCTGAAAAACAACTTGATCAGTTTTTAAAAAGTTAAACAAAACCATACCATGTATTCCAGCCATGTATACCTATGGCTGATTCATTTTGATGCCTAAGAGAAAAAAACAAAATCCTGTAAAGCAATTATCCTTCAATTAAAAAATAAATAAACTAAAATAGAAAAAGAGGAAGAAAGCCTATGTCCATACAAGGACCTATATACTCACAGCAGCTTTACCCGTGGTAGCCAAAACCTAGAAACAATCAAAATATTCACTAATAGGTGAATGGATAAAGAAAATGTGGTAAATCCATATAATAGACTATGTTGTAGGTCAAAAAGGAGCAAATGATAGATACATGTAACACTATACATAAATCCCAAAGTAATTTCACTGAATAGGGAAAAAAAAAGACAAAGTGAACATACTACATAATCATGTATGTATTAAACTCTAAGCAGAGACATTACTTTGTCAACAAAGGTCCATTTAGTCAAGGCTATGGTTTTTCCAGTAGTCATGTATGGATGTGAGAGTTGAATTATAAATAAAGCTGAGCTCCGAAGAATTGATGCTTTTGAACTGTGGTGCTGGAGAAGACTCTTCAGAGTCCCCTTGGACTGCAAGGAGATCCAACCAGTCCATCCTAAAGGAGATCAGTCCTGGGTGTTCATTGGAAGGACGGATGGTGAAGCTGAAACTCCAATATTTTGGCCACCTGATGCAGAGTTGATTCATTTGAAAAGACCCTGATGTTGGGAAAGACTGAAGGCAGGAGGAGAAGGGGACAACAGAGGATGAGATGGTTAGATGGCATCACTGACTTGATGGACATGAGTTTGGGTAAACTTCGGGAGTTGGTGATGAACAGGGAGGCCTGGCGTGCTGCGATTCATGGGGTTGCCAAGAGTCAGACACGACTGAGCAACTGAACTGAACTGAACTAAATAAAAGCAAATTAGTCTGTACTGCTGCTGCTGCTGCTAAGCTGCTTCAGTCGTGTCCGACTCTGTGCGACCCCATAGACGGCAGCCCATACTAACAGGAATCAAATTAGTTGTTGTCCCAGGGGGACAGAGATTGGGAGAGTTGGAAACAGACAACTTTTGGGTTTGATGAATATGTTCTTTACCTTGATGGCAGTGATGTATATAAATGACAAAATTTATCAAAATTTACATGTTAAATATTTTCAATTTACTGTTTATCAATTATATCTCAAAAAAGTTGTTACAAAATATTATTATAAAAGACTATAAGAGCTTATCTGAATTATATTTTTACAGAGATCACATTACATAAAAACAGAATATTTTGCCATATATGTTTTTCTTTGTAATAGCATTTTACTACCTTGCAAAGCACAATTTTGCCTTTTTTTAAAGTAATTATGATTCTCTGAAGGAATAAAATTTATTTTCCTTAGGTGAGGTACACTACACAAGATACTAAAGCAGAGGCAAAACTTCACTCAAGGGAAAGTAAACAGGACATTAATAAACAAGAAAACAAGGTTTATTCATCAAAAAGTCAGGAAATCGCAAGCTAAGAGACTCACGTAGGGGAAGAAACAATGGAGTTTGGGGAAAATAATGACAGTCAATGTGTAACTGCAAACCTGCCTCTTGAAATGTCACAGTTTTCCAATAATAATCCTTAGCATGAATGAGGGACCATGAATCCCATCATTCTCCAATACTCTGTGTTCCTTCCCAGTGTCCAGACATGCTTTCTCAGCAGAGGTCAAAGGTTTAGCCCTCGCATGGTGCCCGACTTGCCCTCTGCCATGGTCAACACTAATTCCTATCCCAGCTCCTTCCCTGGCCTGGGTTTGGTCGGTCATCCATCAGTCGCCACTTCCCCCCTCTTTCGTGGCCTCTTTCGGATTCATTCTGCATCATTCTCCCTATGGCTTTTTTTTTTCCCCCCAGTTTTTGGGTTTTTTGGTTTTTTTTTAAATTTCACTTGCTTTTCAAAGCTTTTACCTTCAAGGAAAATCTAAAATAAAGGTGAGGAACCTTTTTTAACCCTAAATGCCTCTTGGGACGAGTATTTAACACAGGAAATGCAGAGTAGGAAGCTAACCTTGTCCTTAATACACTGACAGCCTGGTGACCAAACCACAGCTTCTCGTGCGTGTGTGTTGCGGGGCGGGGGCGGGGGGGGGGGGGGGGGGTGGGATTGGGGGGCGTATTCTATTTCCTAGGTCAAAGCCAACCATGTGTTACACCACCAAGGGTCCATGTCCCTAGGCTGTAGTTTTTTGTATTTGAATGTCACTCACACAGCTATTAGGCTTCAGCCACCGGCTGTGCCTAGAATCAGCCCCTCTTCATCTCACTGGCAGATGCTCACTCCACACTTCACCATGCTCAGAAGTGCCTCTCTGTTACCCACCATAAAAAGCTGAGAAGTATTGGTTACTTGCTACGACAGGGATAAACCTTAAAAACATGGCAAGTGAACAAAGGTACACACAAAAGGCCACACACTGTACGATTCCATGTATATGAGAAGTCCAGAATAGGCAAATCCATAGGCAGAGAATGTAGACTAGCAGTGACCTGGGGCTGGGGGAGAGGGGCAGGGAGAGTGACTGAGGGTTGGACAGGTTCCTTGCGGGAGAGGGGGGGTGGGGGGTGATGACATATTCTGGAATTGGATGGCAGCAATGGTTTCACAACTCTGAATATTCTAAAAACCACTGAATTGTACACTTTACAGTGGTGAATTTCATGTAAATTATACCTTAATTTTTTTAAAAAAAGATATCTAAAGAACTAAAACTGTACAAAGAGTGAAACAAAGATACCAAGGATTCCATTTTCTTGGTATAAAGTATTTAGGGCCACTTCAGATAAAATTAAGTCCCTACAAGCTAAATGAACCTCTAAATTCAGAGTGGATTATTTTCTTTTTCTCTGCAGAAAATCAAAAACTAAAGATTTCTTTTAGGTGTTTTCTAATTCTTAGACCAACGATAACAAATGAATCAAGATACCTAAGCACTCATTTACCAAGTTTCCTTCCTCTTGGGCTCTGAAGTCTATCTCGAACAACCTAATGCAACAGTACAGGAAAGTCATTTCAATTAGGCTATTAGACAAGGCAGTGGCATTTGATGCATTTAATGTATTTCCCAGACACCATCTCAAATGCTTTCCATTTCCCAATCAACAACACTGTTCTAATAGATCTGGCCATCAGATGTAATTGGCCTTCAATTACATTTCATTCCAAATTAATCTTCACAAGTGTAGCAAACCAAAGAAAAGATGGTGCTGTTTGCATTGCACTAATATGCCGGGCCTCTTAAAGAGAACTCAGGTAGAAAACCAGAGCCAGGGTTCACTGTGTGAGTAATTACTATGTGTGGGGATTTTATGGGAAATCACATCCTGTGGGAAAGTTCATTCCCCTTTCACAGAAGCCAGGGGAAGAGATGCCATGGGCATCTGCATCTGTGTGAGGTCGATATTCTCCCCAGTGATGCATGATTGCAGGGTGCAAGAGTTTATTCCAAATAAAAACTAATTTGGGCAAATCATGATAGCATAGTACTTTTTCACTGAAGAAATTCAAATACATGTCTGCTCTGAGGCTCCCTTAGTGTTCCCAGGTCTGGTATTTCTAAGCACTGGGAGATAGAGTAATTCCTTCCGAAAGTGGCCAAGCAGCCCATTCAGCCTTATTCCACCCCTAAATGCTCCCTCTGGCCTTGCCACCCACAGGTGGCAAATACAACTGTGGCTCCCTTCATGATTTCACACCCCTGCGACTCCCCATAATTTCCTAACACACCCGAACGACTATCCTGGACCCTAAAGCAGCAATGTAAGAATTTCTGCTGGCCTGAAAGTTACTGCAACTATCAAAGTTTCCAACTTAAACTCGGGAATGAGCTTGCTTACTGCCCAAGATGTTGCCTCCCTGAACAATTAGTCCAACATGACGGTTCAACACTGAAGAATAAAACTAAGCCCAATGTGTAAACAGAAAGTCATGAAACGGAGAGGACCACGTGAGGCAATAAATAACTTAGATGTCCAATCCTTCATCTGGTGAAGGAGAAAACCAGTAGAGGAGAGATTATAAACATGTGTGTGCGTTAGTACATATCACAGGTTTTACTAACATACAAAGGATTTAAATATCCTACAGCAAAATGGTTTCCGAGGTTTTAGCAGCCCTGAAACCAACCTGGCTTACTTACTAGCCACATCACCAGTTCAATCCTATGGATTTTCCAGGAAATCTGGGGCAGTTCTGTGTTTAAACACATGAAGGCACATTTATTTACTGAGCATCTACTAAACAGAAGGCAAAAGTAATGTTTTCTCTCTCAAGCATGTGTTTCAGAGATTCAGAGGACCAGCATCCCTGTTTCTCCAATTCACTGTCAAGTTCTTCATGAGCAACTCATGCTAAAGGTTTGAAGTCTGTGATGAAAGCTGACATGGTCACCAACTTCTCCTCTTCCAACGTGGGCTCAGTTACACACTGTCAACCTGCATGACCTCCGCTCTGGACATGAGTTTGCTTCGGCGGTTCCATTCACCATGCAGCTACGAGAAGGCCCAAGTGCACACATGGCTCAGAGAGCACCTGGAGCCTCTCAAAGGCAGCATCTGTGGGCCACGGTCAAAACTGGGGGCGTTGGTAGGGGTTCGTCCTTCTCCCATCCTGTGGGGTTTATGTGTATATGGCAGGAAAAGAAATCCATCACCTTCACTCTTCTCAGAAAACAGATGAAAGAAGAAGCACTTTCCTGTTCTGGATGTTCCACATTCGATCCATCCAAACCACAGTGGACACATCTCCTAGAACATTATCCCTATCCCAGCAGAGAGTTAAAAACATAACAGGTGATCAGGAATTCTTCTCTAAATTTTGGACTTAGCAGGTTTGCCCTGTTTCTTAAACAGGCAAGCTTTCCAGAGCTATCATTTTAAGTCTAGAACATAAAAGACCAATAAAGGCGCTAAACAGAGCTTTTAAAAAAAAAAAAAATCTTATACTCATGATTTTTCAGATTTCAGTGATTCTATCTTTGACAAATAGAACTTTCTTCAATGATACAAATGTTCTTTATCCATCTGGTCTTTATCTATGTTCCACAGTAGTGACTATCTAAACAAGCCTATTGAGCACTTGAAACATAGTGCAATTAAGGGACTGAATTTTTTATTTTTATTTCACTTCAGTTAATTTTACATTAAATTACCATGTGTGGCTAATGGCTACATTTTGGCGCAGGTTTAGACAGACAGGGTCCTTGATACAGGAATGAGAATCATGGCAACAGACCCTGGTCCAAATCCCAACTCTGCTACTTCCTAACAAACTTTCTTGTTACTCCCCAAGTGTAAAGTAGCATGTTAGTGGGAGTAATGTCTGAAGTAAGCAAAGAACTTTTCCATCAGTGTTACTTTCCCTGCTGTTATTATCTGCCCCCCCAATTTATGCTCCTGCAGAGAAAACACACAACCAGCCAAAGCCTGGAAGGGTAGATATCGAACCAAAAATGGCTTGATCTTTGAGTCTGGAAGATCCCCTGGAGAAGGGAATAGCTAACCATTCCAGTATTCTTGCCTGAAAAATCTCATGGACAGAGGAGTCTGGCAGGCTACAGTCCAAAGGGTCGCAAAGAATCAGATAACACTGAGCATTCATGATACACATACCGTGTTAAATAATATTAAGAAAAAATAAATCAAAGGCTGCCATTGGTGTCAGTTTTACAGATGAGTTCTGGCAAACTATTAAGGACTGACATGATTTAAATTCTATCAAAGCCAAAAAAAGTGGAATTTTTAACATCTATTTTATTGGGCTAGCATAACAAAAAATACTGAAGAAATTCTAATTTCTTAAGATATAAAATCATTAAAAACAGAAAATTAAATTCAGTAATATATTAGAACAGAGATTATTCTAGGAATTCAACAATACTTTAATAATAGCACTATAAAGAAGGAGAAATAAATTATCACATAATTCAAAAGTAGACAACCTAATAATCACCTCAATATATGTGTACTGACTCTACTCCTGTTCCTAAAAAAAAAAACTCTAGTAAACTAGGAAGAGAAATAAATATCTTTAATGTAACTTAAATAAAAATCTTCCTCAAACTCCCAACAGTAAAACACTAAAGATATTCGCATTAAATTCAGGACCAAAAATGAAGCCTACTATGGTGACTATCACTGGATACTGCACAGGAAAGCCTAGCAAAATACTAAGACAAGAATTAAAATGAAAGAAGCAAGTCCTAGAAAGGAAGGAGACAAAATTATTACTATTTAGGAAAAATATAATTGCTTTTCTTGTAAAAGACAAGAGAAACAATGGAAAAATTCTGTAACAATGGCATTAAGAAAGCTAAGAAGCAGTCCACAAATACTGAGTACGGATCACAGTAAATCCTGAGATAGATGCTAGGCATATAGCAGTGAATAAAACTAGAGATCCCAGGTACCTTTTTGAATCTAACAGAGAATAAAATAAAAATACATGTTCCCCATGTTTTTTCCTGTGTTCATGAACAGAACACATGTAGACAACATCATTTCCCATTTTCAGGCAACAGAAAATGGGCTTTGGAAACCCACTTACAAATGTACAAAATCAACAGCTCTTCTATAATCAGCAAACATCAGTTACAAGATATAATTTAAGAACAGCCTATTCGCTACAGCAATCAAAAGCAATTTAAAATACCTAGAAATAAATTTAACAGGAAATGTGTAGGACCTATATAAATAAAAGTACAAGTTTTCACTTACTGAGGTAAAAAAGGAGAAGGCATTTTTTAAGCAGGAGGAGGCATACCGTGCCATGTTCCTGGACTGTAAAAGTGTAAATTTTCCCCTAAATTAATCTATATATTTAGTGCAATCACACTTTAAATTACCAGTGGGATTTTTTTTTTAAGAAGTTGACAAAACGATTCTAAATTTCATTTGAAGAATGTGTGAGAATGTTCAAATTTTTTAAGAGAAAACATGAAGTGCTCCAAAAGAGATGTCATGACATCATACACAAATTTTCAGACACAAGTGGGCTGAGAGCTCGGCTCTGCTGTGTGTGCAGCTCTAAAGGCTGGTGTGTATTTTTATATGCAGCCAGTGTACTGTTCTATCTCTAAATAATCCCTGTGGCAGAGCAGCACCCTCAAAAAGGAGGCCTCAGAAGCCAGATGTGTGCAAGGCCATTAATATGTATGAGAGTTCTACGAGCACAAAGAACACATCTCCAGTAGGTAGGATTCTAATGTACACAGAAAGTCAAGTCAATTCCTTGTGAAAGAGGGGTGGCGGTGGTTGTTGCTTAGTTGCTAAGTCGGGTCTGACTCTTTCGCGACCCATGGACTGTAGCCCGCCAGGCTCCTCTGTTCATGAGGGTGGGGGAAACCTGGTGAATGTATATTCTGGGTCTTCATGTTCAATATTAAAGATTTCCAGGAAACACAAAAATTGAGCAATCAATAAAAAGCCTTTATTTGGTAATTATAAGGAAAAAAAATTTAATTTCCTCACTCGACAAATACTTTATATTTGGATTCCTATGAAAACCCAAAATCAAATCAATAATATTTAGTAGTTACATTTACCGGAGAAGGCAATGGCACCCCACTCCAGTACTCTTGCCTGGAGAAATCCCATGGATGGAGGAGCCTGGTTGGCTGCAGTCCATGGGGTCGCTGAGGGTCATCTCCTTTCATTTTTAGTAGCATTTTACAGTATAATTCATTTACCCACCCCCTTCCCAACAATTACCTCCTCCCAATGCTTTCCAAGTGGATGGAAACTCAGTACACTCGATCAAGAGTAAGAAGTTAGGCCGTTTTACAGACACAGATAAGAAACTTTCAGAGCCTTAAGAATGTGTCATGTATCACAGAACAAGTGAGCTGCAGCTGAGAGTGGGGTTGAGCTTTCAGTTTCTGAGTCTGAAATAGGGCCCCTCCAAACTATCCCCCACCCGCCGCCATCTGTTTCCACAGTCACGGAGCTAATGAGGTCCAGAGTACTGTAAAGTTATGAGTTTCTATCCTCCTGTGCTCAGGCAGCTGTATTCTGTTCTGAAACTACAGGCTGCATGCCCAAGCCAGACCAAACAGCAGTCTTTAAAATTTTAATATTGATTGTTCCAAGAGGGACCCATGATAATAACTAACACATGTTGTGCTTCCTGTTTGCCAGACCCTGTTCTAAGCACTTCAAAGATACTTACTCATGTAAATCTGTACAGCACTCCTTATGAAACAGACTAGTACAATCATACCTCAAATTAGAGATGAAGAAACTAAGGCACAGAGAGTCCACCTAACTTCCCTAAGATCTCAGGGGCTCTGCTCCAGGGCCTGCGCTTTCGATCTGGGCGCCAGGCTGCCACGAGTCACGTCTGCCAACAGATTTCCATCTCTCTGCATACCCCAAAGCCAGCTAACAGCAGTCTCTGTAGTGATAAAAGATGAGTATGATGGCCCAACCTAAATTACCTCTGATAAGGTTTAATTATTACTAATTGCAAAGCATAGCTAATTGCTGTTGTTCCACTCTCTCCTCTAATGATGCATATAAAAATACTCAGGTAAGTCCTCATTGTACTTTTTATATAGCTGAAAATATTCTTGTACAGTGTTTGGAATTATTCAAACTATAAAAATCTAGCTCCAAAAAAAGGTCAGTCACTCTGTGTGAAATCTTACTCTGGTACAAGTCCACTGTGGCCATCCCTCTCTGAATGGTTGGGATGGTCCTTGGCACAGCCTGTTTTGTACGGGTTGTGTACAGTCACTTTGTCAACCACAATACAAACTCCTTGAGAGTTTCTATTGCTAGGGGTCACCCCACAGAACCTTACAAAATACTCTGTACATGGGCACTTAACACATTTTTGGTGGCCAGGGATAAAGTGGAACAAATTTGTGTGTGTGTGTGTGTGCAGCAAACAAACCAAAATATTTAAGCCCTGTAAATACATCTTGGATAGCCACATTTTATCATTTTGACAACTAACTTCCCACTATCAGCAATTTTTTCACCTCATCACATAGACAAACACTTCCTGGGTACCAGGAACTACAATGAGTGCTATATTCAAACTAAGCCAGTTCAGCCACACAACTGTCCTATGACAGTGAGTCCATTATATAAACATTTCCATATTACAGATGAAGAAACTGAGGTTTAAGAAAATAAAGCAACTTATCCAAGGTCCCACCACTAATCACGGATTGCGTTAGGATTCAAACCCAGGCTCTCTACTTTCAGAGGCTGGACTCTTAACTGCCTGTCTCCCTAACCATTTTAGGTTATCTCCACCCTGGCTCCCCACTAGCTTAAGTGAGACCAACAGAATGCTTTTTTCCTACAGCCCAGTCCTCCTCAAGATCTCCTCTCTTAAATCACACTTCAGCGTAAAATGTTACCAGCTTTTTAGTGAGGGCAATGGAAAGAACAGTTCTACAAAACTCATATGATTCAGCAAGTTCCTTTGAAGACCCTGATCTCAGCTTCAGTGAAAGCCATGCTTCTATTCAACAACTTGTTTCAAAGACATGACAACCTGTATATCTGATAAAACTTCTCTGTTAAGCAAGCTGCCCAATCTGTGCTTCACTGAAATGCTTCTATATGTGTACAAATAATTTCATTCTGATTCCATTTATATTCTGTTCTCACCTTTTCACCTACTTCTAATTTATCTTATGGAGAATGAGAGCATCTTTAAATTGCTTTGAGGACAAGATGGAATGAAAGCAAAGTGCCCAGGAGATGTACAGCTTGTTTTGGACAATCAAGGCAGAACAACTGGGAGAGAGGATTTACAGTCCTAACCAGAGGAAAACACTGATGCCCCATGGACGTTATCCAACCAACAGGCTTGTTTTTAAATTCTAGACAGTAGTTTTCATTTGGTAAAATTAGGTGGCAACATTTAACGTCCAAGAGACGACAGACAAATATCTAAATTCCTTGTTTTTCTTGAAAAACTGGAACCTCTGAAAAACCTAAGGCTGTTCTCTATACATGACAACATTGGAAGCTCAACAAAGGCTTCAACGAACCATGAGATTTTAGTATGCCAGAGTCCCCACCCTGATGGTGCTACACCTTTAAAACCACCTGCTGTGGCATTTAACTTTGCAGCCCTGGATTAAATCAACAGCAAATCAATCTCTGACAGAGAAATCTGCAACTATAATTAGGCAGGATTTTCTACCTGCTGGGGGAACCTCAGAGAATACCCTCTTTTATCTCCTCTTATCTCAAAAAGGTGGGGGTTATTTAGAAATTTGGTTGGAAAGAGGCAAAAAGGGACTAGATAAAGGCACCTATTTACACCATTTCCTAAGCCAGGGTGCATCCTTGAGCCGTTGGCATGAACTCCCTGGTTTAAGCTCCTTCATCAGACTCCATTCCCCACCCAAACCCCATTACTCTTCTGCTGATCTCAAGAAACACAGACTAAAGCTAAAAGCAAAACTGGCACAACCAAGTTATCATTCTCCCAGGCCTCCTACCTCAGCAAGACCTTCCTTGACCGCCCACCTGGAGGCGCCATGAACACAACAATCCACACAGGGTAAAAACAAAACCAAGCCCCTTCTTGAAAAACAACGCTGCAGCCATTGTTCAATTCACAGGCGTTTGGAAGGTTCACGCAGAAAAGTCAAGAAATTTCCCCTTGCAGGAAGTTCCTGGAAGGAAGTCGATGCCCAGAAGCTCAGCCACTCCTCAGACCAGAGAAAACAAAGGCAATGCCGGCCTCTATTCTCCAGAATGGCTACAGCATTCTAGAAAAGGAAGCAGGATCTTGAGACTGCAGGAGCCTTATTAGCACAGGTGCTGGGCTTTCCGGGCAGGCTTTGATCAGAAAAGCCATCCACGTTGCATCTTTGAGGAAGGGTGGTGGGGGTTTGGCCCCATTTTGATCAGGAACCAAGCATGGAAACAGCTGACTACTTGAAAGGGGCTGTGAGTGTACATTACTTGTCGCCTCACCCCGCTTAACCACTGCCCAGTTCTTTGGAAACTAGAGCCTCCACCACTGGCAAGAGCAATCCCTAGGAGCCTAGTGGTATAGTAGTGATGTCACAGAATGTATGGAAAGTTATTCCTGACACCGTACATCCACAACTGTTGAAATTCTTCCTTTTCCTTAAATTATTCTAAAAGTAAAGCATATGCAGCTAAATTCTTCCAAACAGAACTAGATGGCAATAAATGTGTTAAGTGTCTCTGGGCCCATATTCCCCACGTCTACTCCCTTCCGTTACTACTGTTCTTACCGTCCTTCTGTGGTTATCAGCTTAACTAAATAATAAGCGTGTATCTCGTCTTGATTTGTCAACTTCAGGCAAAATCTACTGACTTAACTGCCTACCTTCCTCCTATCTCCCACATTCACACTTCCTTCACCTCTAATTCTTTCCTAGCTTTCTTGATTGTGCTATTTTTAGTTCTTCAATTGGTTAGCTGTCTCGTTTCAACAGCATTATGTGGTATTTCTGGACATCCCACCATGAAAGAGAAGGAAATTAGCATCAGACATATCCCCCATCACCTCTCTTTCCCTCCTACCACCTAGCCAGCCACAAATTCTGTCAAGTCTTCCACTCTTTTTTGCACTGTCAGGTTTTTAAATCTTGGGTTTAATTTTTTTTTTCCCCTTGTACTTGTATTATATCTTCTTTGTCTTGTGTAGAGGTGAACCACCAAACTATTTACCTGCATTTACAACATTATGATTATGCAAATGCTACTTCCTGCAGAACCAATAACTGTACTCAACTCCTGAAGAGGGAAATAGAATCTTTAGTCAGTGAAGCTGGCTAGACCTCAGGGTCAGATGAGTTCTCTTTTCTTATACTATTAAGACAATAAAAAGCATCCCTGAGGCCTAAAGACTCCAAGGTATATGTCCAAGGGGAGAGATGACCACCAGGTGAAGAGATGATTCACTTAGCATGGCTACTTTGTCTTTCTTTTTTCCCCTCTGCATGCAGTTGGCTTATGTGATCAGCTTCTCAGCTACCAAATTTTTTTTTATTATTTGCTTTAAAAAAAAAAGATAATAAAAAGCATGCATAATTTAAATTATATACTTAGCAACATTACAAAACAGAAAATAGGTCATAACATCTAGCAGAGAGAAAATTGCTTGCTCCAAAAGACAAATTAACTTCTGAACTAGGTAAAAGTTACAGGAGAAGCAATGTTGCATAGTAGAGAGAACAGCAGTTTAAGGGTAGGACAAAGTTGGGTTTAAATCCTAGATAAAGGCTTTCTTTGTAGTCTTGGTACATTTACTGAAGCTTTCTGAACTTCTGATTCCAAATCTATGAACAGGCCAAACACACTTCTTTCTCAAGGGTACTATGAAGACAAAACAGGATTACGTGTATAATTCAACCAGGAGAGTCTGTGCACTTGCTAATCAGCTAATCAGTGCTTACTAACACTAGATCTTATATGCCAGGAGCAACTATCTCTGAAATGAGCTATAATATATGAGACTGGGCAGCAAGTTATATTTATTAAGGTCCTAGGAAGAAACAGGAGAGTGAGGTGGCAGGCAAGTAATATTAAACTAAAGTATTAAATTTATTTAGTAGTCATAAAACTAAAGGAAATGTATAAAATGAAGACAGACATATAATACTAGACACACACACAATAGGTTACTACAAAATTGTTTTGCAATTAGACTTTGGAAGATTTTTTTTTAAGACTGTTCTTTGATTATAATTCTGAACTACACTTATGACAATGTTTCCTAGGCAACATATACCTTACACCACCAACAATTAAGAAACCACCCCAAAAGACACCACTTTACTAGCAAAAAAGGAAAAAAAATTCATAATTCAAATGTAACCAAATGTATGGTTTAAAGAGAGAGAGAGAGGCTTTGTATGAATCACTTTAAGTTGATCACAAAATTATGAATTCTCAAACTCTGGCTGATGAATACTCCCACACATTGTACATATGTAAGAATCATGCAAAAAAATGTGGTGTCACTAAAACTTCTCCAAAACCACGGCAATATTTCAAGCTCCACCTCTCACAGTTATACTGATTTTAGATTTGCAATCTAAAGTCTCTTCTTTAATTTGCTTGCACTTGCTTAATCCATGCTGTATCAGTGATGTAAACGTAAAATGACTTCAAGCCAAAATCATATTACTAGACTCCTACATGCTTACAAAAATAACTTCTGTTTGAAAGTGAGTGGTGAGGTGTTAAGATCTGGACCACCATCTAAATGCATGAACTTATCCATATTTAATTATATTAGTATGTAGTATTATTAGCAAGTCTTCTCTTTCATTATTTCTTTGCCTTCCACTGTTTCTCCAAAAGGTTAACGTTAAATCTACTTTCCATTTCTCCTCACTGCCAATATTCTGCCATGTAACCATGTTTCTTTCAATCAGCCGAGAAAGAAGAAAAATGGCAAATACTTAAAATGTTCTCCCTCTTACTCATCAAAAGAAGGGAAGAGGGAACGAAAATAAGAAAGATACCTGTGTTCATGAAGGTGATACTTTCAACTATCTCAGAAATTCACTTCAACACAGAACATCTTTGTACTCCCTCTGTAGAAGGTAATTGACAAGATGCTGTCCTACAGGAAGGCAACAGCCAGGAGCCTTGGTGCAGAAGGCGAGAATACCCACTGTACTCCGGGGCAGATCAGAACACGGTAGATGGAAATGAAGAGGCACAAAAATAACCCTTACTGTGAATCAAGTAAATTCATGGCTGGTTGCCCACTCTTAGGTTTGTATATTCAATTTTGTAGCCAACTAAAAGCCCAGCAGCAGAAGTGGTTTTAAAATACTCATCCCTTTGGCCAATCTTATCTTAAATCTCATTTCATATTTCAAGGTTATTACTCATATCCCAAATCTTAAAGAAGAGCTATTAGGTAGTTAACAAGAATTGAATCTCCATGTTTTCATCATTACTCCAGAACTCTTTTTTTCTTATGGCTCAGAAACCAGAAAGCTGCTGGATTTTTACTCAGCTGCTCAACTTTACCTCAATTATAATACCACATCATTTCCATCTCGCTTGTTAACTGCCTAACCATCCACAAGAGTTTACAAATGATGGAATTATAATCTAACAATTAACTGATTTGGTAGCTTGAGGAGAGTGTTCTGCTTCTATATTCAGCCTCCTGAGGTGGAAATGTTTCTTGGAATTTGATTCAGGTTCCTATCTGAAGGCAGGACCACATCTAAACCATCCAAGGCAGATGTTGTAAGAACCTACTGTTCACTCCAGGCACAAAACAATTACACAGTCTCTGCAAAGGGTGACTACCATTATTGGTAGCATTTCATACACACTCATCCTGTTTGTCTACGTGCTTATGAAAAAAGTCTTTTCTACAGAACATTTTTAGCAAAGCAGAATCACTATTCTCAGAAAGAATTTTATAAAAAGGAAATGATTCTGGTCTTCGTGAGGAGGCGTGGGCTCAAACTCCACTCCTGACACACACTGTTTAAACAAAAAAAAAGGGGGGGGGACCTTCTGACCACTGATGCCGGGAAAATGCATGCGCACACACACACACACACACACACACACACACACACGTGAATCCTTTTATCTAAGGACGTGAGGGGGTCAAAGATTCATCAGTTATGATAATGGCATTACGCACTACAGAAACCCTAAAGGTATTTTTCACACAGAAACTCTACACCGTTTCATGGGACTGACAAGAATACACGAGACAGATGTATATAACATGGGGGAAAGGGAAACTGCAGTCATGTCCTCAAACAAACACGAGCCTTTTCTGAGAAGTAACGTGAAGTTACTGAAAAGCTTTTGTAAAGGTATTAATGTTTCAAGGTAACAAAAATGCCATCAAATATTCACTGCACAGTAGCAAAAAATCCATTTTCATTAGTGAATCCTCTACCTGGATCCAGTGTTCGATTCTATGTCTAAAAAAAAATAAAATCAACATAAGCATTACCAAGATAAATGCTGTTGCTTTTGTGTTAATTTTCGGTTATGCTGGGTCTTTGTTGCTGTGCCAGTTTTTCCTGAGTTGCAGCGTGTGGGCTTCTCACTGCGGTGGCTTCTCTGTTGGAGCGTGCTAGCTCTAGAGTACATGGGCTTCAGTAGCTGCAGCTCCTGGACTCTTGAGCACAGGTTCAACAGTCGTGATGAATGCACTTCGCTGTCCCGTGGTAGCTGGGATCTTCCCAGACCAGGGATCAAACCCGAGTCTGCTGCAATGGCAAGCAGATTCTTTACACTGAACCACCAGGGAGGCCCCAAGTTAAATGTTTTTCTATCTTTATGAGAAGCCTCATAAAGAAAATACATAAAAGGGTCTCTAACTGGTGCCTCTATAATGTACCGGTGCTTGACTTCATCAGATACTTACATTCCAGCACTCAACTGTACTGATGTATTAAAAAACTGAAGAAACGGTGCAAACACTTCCTTAGTAGAAACAGATTTCGTTTTTAACTTAGCAGCTAGTTCTCTTTAATAGCATGATCTCACATATGGTGATAACATTTACGTGGTATATATTCACAGACTGCCAAATAGCAACAAAAAGCAACTTCACTGTTTTCTAAAGGTTCTCATATAATAGAGCCGATGTTATGGTAGCCAGTTTGTGCTTCAAACAATCTGATAGAGATTGTGCGGATGTGGCTCTCTTCTGTTGTTGTTGTCCAGTCGCAAACTCATGTCTGACTGTGACCCCATGGACTGCAGCACGCCAGCTTCCTCTGTCCTCCACTATCTCCCCGAGTTTGCTCAAACTCATGTCTGTTGAGTCAGTGATGACATCCAACCACCTCATCCTCTGTCGTCCCCTTCTCCTCCTGTCTTTCTTTCTTTCTTTCTTTCTTTCTCCTCTCAATCTCTCCTAGCATCAGGGTCTTTTACAATGAGCCTGCTCTTCGCATCAGGTGGCCAAAGTATTGGAGCTTCAGCATCAGTCCTTTCAATGAATATTCAGGACCGATTTCCTTTAGGATTGACTAGTTTGATCTCCTTGCAACCCAAGGGACTCTCAAGAGTCTTCTCCAGCACAACTCAAATGCATCAATTCTTCAGCGCTCAGCCTTCTTTATGGTCCAACTCTCACATCTGTACATGACTACTGGAAAAACTATATGGATATTTGTCAGCAAAGTGATGTCTCTTGCTTTTTAATATGCTGTCTAGGTTTGTCATAGCTTTTCTTCCAAGGAGTAAGCATCTTTTAATTTCATGGCTACAGTCACCGTCCACAGTTATTTTGGAGCCCATGAAAATAAAATCTGTCACTCCTTCCACTTTTTCCCCTTCTATTTGACACGAAGTGATGGGATCAGATGCCACAAACTTCATTTTTTGAATGTTGAGTTTCAAGCCAACTTCCTAACTCCCTTCCAAATTCCTCTCCGGGAGGCCTCCAGGCATCTCTACCACTTTTGGAACACTCCCCCTAAGCCCTTTCTCCCGCCACTGAGAGAAATGCTGCAGCCTTGGGCCTTTCTGAAGAGCTGTCATTCCTCATGGCTGGTGGCTGTGTACTGCACTTCTCTCTCTCAAGGCCCTCCTGCCTGTGGCACTAGCTTGGGCTGATTTACGAGCACCTGGTCCGTGCTCATTTTCTGATATTTTATGGAAATGCAATAAATGTACCAGCAAGCTATGCAGGTATAAGCTGCATCACTGGCATGTCTGGCCTTGGCTGTGGCATCATCAGGAGGAGACTCTGGGGACGCCAATGACCATTCACTCAACTGCACTCTCTCAGCAGAGGAGATCTTTCCCTGAGGAGTCACAGTTGGAACTCACTGTGTCCGAGAGAAAGTGCACTCCCAGACATCTCAGGGAGAGGAGGAATGACCGGGAATTCTGCTACCTTACCAGGCATTTTGCTCAGTACTGGGGGATACGGAACTAAAAGACCCAATTTTTTTATCCTTCTATCCAAAGACTATTTTCCGCTTCCTCAAAAATCATACTGGATCATTACCATATATGCAAATAGAATTGAGGAAGAAAATTTTCAAAAGAACAAAAAAACCAGTAGACCAAGTGGTCAGGTAGCCAAGCAGGCTACCAACAGGAAATGGCTGATTCTCAGGTGAGCTACCTATAGAACTGTGATTATTATTATTACAAAGTATCATACAGAGCTGATGTGATCATTAATCAAGTCCTCAGAATATATGAGATTCCTAAAAAGATAAATTCATTTTATTTTTGTTTTCTTTAGAAACCTTACACAAATTATCATGCCTTTGTTGTCTTAAAATATCTTTTTTTAAGCATCATGAAAAAAATTCCCCTTCTTACAGCATCACTTCTCTACAAGTTGGCTCATGGAGAACAGGCAGGTAAATCATAAGATCTACTCTGAAAAGAATTTGGTCAAAATTTGAAAAGAACCAGCTGTGAGTAACATTTTAGATAATACTTATAAGTATAGACTAGAGCTCTAGAGTGGACTTAAGCTTCTGATGCTCTCTGCCACCATAGAATTATCACAATAATGTTCAAATGTGTGGGATGAAGTCATGATAATTACACAGTCCTAAGGACTTGTGGGCACCAAGCTACAACATGAACCCTTATTTGGATCCTAGAGTTTTGTATTCGGGAGAATACAATATATGCAGGGATCTGCAGTTTTAGCACGAGCAGCCAGGAGGCTCTGGTGAAGATGCTCTGGTGCAGATGCCCCTTCCCTACATTGGGAAAGCCTGCTGTGGAGGGCACAGAGCAGAGCCAGAGAGACAGAGACTCTCTGATCTACCACTGGAGTCAACAACGGCAACAAGTTCCAGGGTCAGCACTGAAGCAATTCTCAATCATATGTCAGTACTGAAGAGCTGAGAGAAGGCAGAGAATTACGTAACTAATGAGAACTACCATTTGATGATCTCAATACTATGGCAGAGAAACGGCCATTCTACAGCATGGACATAAACCACTTGCTCTGAAAGCAGTTTGTGGAGTCTTGACGAGGTCTGGTTTTCCTCCTATGGAAACCCAAGTCACACTACATCATGGAGCAGGTTCAAGAATCCATCGTTAGCGCTCATTTCTGCAGAAATTCCTATCCCACAGAGTAAAGGACAGTTTTGTCAATTACAATATACCATACTGCTAACACATACAAGGGGTTCACCCTTACATGGTGCAAAACACTGCAAGCAACTGGCTCTTGCTAGATTAGTACAATTTTTTCCAACCAGCTGTCATTCAGTCCAAATTTAAATGAACTTTGATCTTCCCAACAAGACAAAAACATGAAGACTTTTTCCTATTTATTTATTTAGCTGAAGAATTTAACTTTATACAAACCTTATATTTGAACCACACAGATACCTTACTACTGCTGTTACTTCCTTGAATTTCCTGGCATTGCCATGGTTTAAAGTCCCACATCAATATTTGCTTATTCTTCGACCATGTCAATTATAGCTGCCACCGCCCTTTCCCTTGTCACATAGCTGCTGCCTAGATATCCTGGTCACACATGCTGTTTGCATACACTCTCTCCCTCTTGCAGAATCCTGTTGCTCTAAGCAACATAATCAACCTCCTGTAAACAGACATTCTTCCTAAGTAACCTTTGAATCTCAGGGAACTTCCCAATACTATGTACTCTGTTACAGGGACCTAATACGCGAGGCTCACTGTGACTGTTGCTAGTGAAACAACAAAATAATCTCTTTAAAACTGGACTCTCACACCCACTCAAAGGTCAAAGCTTAAGTTTCTAGGAGAGATCCACCCCAGGCCCTCCACCATCACTCCCTAACTCTGTTTTTGTTCTTTCTCTCCAGAGTTTTGATCACGGTTTATTAGTTATTTACCTACGGGTGTACTGGTTATATATCTGTTTTTCCTACCTTTTTTGAGAAGTTCCATTGAGAACAGGGATTTTGTTTTCTCGTTTTTTTTTCTGGCCAAGTGGCATGTGGAACTCTCTGGCCAAGGATAGAACCTGTGTGCCCTGCAGTGGAAGCAGAGTCTTAACCATTTGACCACCAGGGAAAGAGGACAGGGATCTTGTAACATTATTTATTTATACCACTATATTCCTAGCACTTAGCACAGTTTCTGGTAGCACAGTGGTGAAAGAAACATTTTTTAAATGACAGAAACTACTCAAGATACCATAAGTACAAAGGCCTCATCAGTCAAAGCTGGTGACCGCCACTGCCATATGTATCTCCAGTCTGGTCTGGAGTGGGAGGGGCATCCTTCCTCGCTGAACACGTTGGTTAACCTGACTTAGTGCTCTCTTCTTTACCTGTCATCATGCTTTTGGGGTAGCAAAAACAACATTACTTCCATATGAAGTTCTGCCTTCATTTGGCTTATCATCTACAGGCAGCACCATGCAAACTACAGAAATGTCAGTATCATCTTAAGTGTCTCTACGTCGGCAGAATCATTGGCACATGGAAGTATCAAGGTGACTGTCTTCAAGGCCTCCAAACGCTCAAAGTCAGTTAGGCTGGATAATTTTTCATGTAGTTGAGAACTGACATCTAGGTCCTGTGCTTGGAGGAATATCAAGAGTAAAATATGCTGAGTGAAATCAGATACTCTGATTCACTCCTGGTGACAGAAAAGGACTAGATACTGCTAACCTGGTAGAAACATTTAAAGGAGGTTTTCCAATTAAGTAACACCATGTCCTTGTGAGTATCTCTCAGCAGTCCACCTGCTTGATCACGGCCAGAGATCTAATCTATGGACAAATCATTCAATTGGGCAACAACATTTACAAAGATGACACACTGTACCAGGCTCCCTTCTCAGCACTGGGAGTCTAGCAATATACAAAACAGACAAAACCTCTCATAGGGAAAGAGGGACATCAATCAACATACAGGATGTAAACTCCTGAAAATTCCTAAGAAGAAAAGAAAGAAAAACAAGGATTAATGGTTGCCATGGAGAGTGGTGGTGAGGTGCTCACAGAGATGACTAAGTGAAAATCTGAAAGAGAGGAAGGGATGAGCTATGCTGATTCCTGGTGCAAGAGCAGTCCAGGATAGACACACCTCAAAGCAAAGTCCCAGAAAGAAGCCTGATAGGTTGAGGAGTAGCAAGGAGAATGGAGCAAGGAACAGAGCCAGAGGAGGAAGGGAAGAGGAGCAGGAGGTGAAATGAGAGTGGAGGGAGCAGAGACAGGGAAGGCAGACAACCAGCAGGTCCTCCATGATGTCAGCTTCTACTCAGGGTGGGACAGGAGGCCCTGGACAGTTCTCAGCAGATCAGACACAACTGCTTTGTGCTTTAACAGGATAACTGACTCTCTGGGAAGAGTAAACTGGGAGGGAGGCAGGGCCAGAGAGCTTCCTTGAATACCTGCCACATTGGCCAGAGTACAGCTTTGTTCTCTGCTGTGACTGAAAGGCATCTTGGAGCATATCGATTAACCTGCTGAAGGGTTAGATCTAGCATCTTTCCATCAATGGAGAACAGAACTTCTGCTTTCTCATCTTGCTTCTTTTGAAGAAGTAGGATACATCAAAAACACGGGATTTAGGACCAGACAGACCTGGTTTTGAATCCTACCTGCTCCAGTTGTAGGATGGGGAGCATGTGCAAGGTTATGTTTTCTCCTTTGGAAGAAAATAAATGGTGAACATACTACCTGTCAAGCATGGGGCCTGGCAGAGCGTGCACAGGATGAAAAAAGATGGCTGTGACCATTAACCTCTGTAGGAACAATGATCAGAGATCTCAAGGCTTTTACAAAATCCCACAAGCTGCAGAAGGTCAATGAAGACATAATAACACCTTCCTCATTTATGCATCTCAACTGAAACACTCTCTTTAAAGTACAGTACTAGGGATTTTTTCTAAAGCAAGTGCAAGTCTAAATACTTACACTTCATTGAGAAATTAACTCATGAGATTCAGGGAGAATGGCAGTGAGCCTAAGAAGATCAAAGATGAGGGACAGCTATAGACTTAGAACTCCATTATTCTTGGTGATGGAAATAAAATGATTGATCCTAACCTTATGCCACAAGGTGCCACATAGGAATTCCTGGATAACTGCTCAACTGGGGTTAGTTTTTTAAAAATAAATTGTTACTTTTTGGCAAAATGTGTCTTCTCTTTACAAAAAATAGATTGTTGTTTTCTAAAAGTAACCCAGAAAGCTGAAAGTTTCATTTGATAGACACATTTCATAATCTTTCCAAAATTTCATTCTTTCCCATCATTTTCTGTTTACGAAGGCAGATACCTCTGGTTGCCGACCCAACATCCACTCCCCCTTAACTCTTGCTGCTGCTGCTGCTAAGTTGCTTCAGTTGTGTCCGACTCTGTTAGAGCACCCACTCCTCCCTCACACACCTCAAAAGATGATGGGTGGCCCTGCCCTCAGTTCAGGTGTGAATTCTGAGTCCCACACAGGACCATGAGTGCATCCAAGGTCCAGTTTTACGTGCAAGTGGGGTGAGCTGACCTTGCAAGGCAGGTCTGACTCAGGGAAGGGCTGAAAACCAACAGTGGCCGCGGTTGTACTGGAGGGACCTTGGGGAAGTTTGCCTTGCTTCCAAGAAGGAAACGCCAGAAGAAAGAGATCTTTCTGTCTCTAGATGGGCTGCATCTGGATATGGAGCTAGAAGCCTCATGGCTGGCCTGCTAAGCACCTATGAATCCCAGAGACACCAGTGCCGAAGCCAGAGACCCCAGGTGTGACATCTGGAGTCTTCCCTACCTCCGGACTGCTTGTTACAAGAAAAAACTAATTTCCTCCTTGCTGAGGCCAATTAGAATCAAGTGTTTCTGCTGCCATCGATCTGCTAACACAGTGGTTTAATAAACAATTACTAATTTTCTTTTAATACAGTATTATTGCTGAAAATTCATTTTGGTAAATGACATCACACTTGTACAAATGAATAAACAGATCACTTTTTCCTCTTTCTACTTTATAAGTGTAATGTAATCCCTTTCTGAAAATCATTTTTAAATCTCATAAAAGAACTGAGTAAAGCCTGAGTTGTTTTTTTAATTGTCACTTACATTCTTGTTAATTTACAAAAGCTAATGATAACTCTGTATCCATATATGCTCATGGTATTCTCATAATTATAAGGCTGGAAAGATTTACTACAACCTCTGAGTTGTGCTTTTTTTCTATAGGTATTCAGTGCCTCATGGAATTACAGGGTTTTTGTTGAAAATTAGTCTCTTTGGGGCCTTTACCTGAGTCCTTCCTAAAGGTCTCAGACTTCTGACACTTATCCCTGCGTCAGTGTCTCAAGAATTCCATGGGATATAAGGGTGCATGCACGTGTGGGTGCATGTATACATACAAGGCATGCGTGAATCTACATTATCAGACGTTTCTGTCCTTGGAGACAACTGCAGTCGGAATCCAAAATTTTGCCTAATCATTTCACTAGATGACAACTATCCTACAAAATGGATTCACAGAAGCCAAGTGTGGTTACAGTATGCTAATAAACATCATTTCCTTCCTTTCATACACAAAGAGAAGATATTTATTTGCTTGCTCTCTTAGACACACATGACCTAAGAATGCATTCCTTGCATAACTCCAAGTGGATCTTTCTTATATGTAGAAAAGAAAATCTCCACTGGAGCCACTTATCTCAATGCCAAATGAATTTCCTTTGACATGTTCCTAATAGAGAGTCCTGTGAATTTCAGATTTCAAGGCAGTGTACATATTTAAAGTATAGGAACTGCTTTCAAGTATCCACAATAGAAACTGCATAAAGTGAAACAAAAAATTTTTGGCAATAAAACTGCTTTTACACTGGTTAGAGAATAGCCCTATTGACATAGCACTGTTCACCATTTACAGATGACATATCACTTGCTTAGAGAACTCTTCATAGCAAAGCAGGTGGTTTTCAATGGAATGTGGACGTGCAGGTGGCTGAAGCAGTGGCTCTTCAAGCTAGCCTGGTAGCTTCTTGAGAGGTACACCAAAAGTTTGCTGATGCCTGCCTGCTTTCTCTTCTTCTCTCAGTGATGTTTCTCACCATAGCAGAAAGAATATACTAAGGGTTAGAGGCCACAGTAGAACTGAAATGACCTGAAATACCAGAGAAGGCTTAAATTCAGTCACATTTCAACACTAACCACTACAGTCCTTAACTGGGACCAGCACTCCAGCCAGCAGCAGGAGACAGGATCACAGCGACAACCAGCTTTTTAATTTCCACCCTCACACATCCACTGCATTTCACATCTTCACTACATTTTCAACTCCTTTCAGAACTTCTTTCCCTCCTGGTTTACCTCTCTCCCCATTTTGTTTCTACCATTTTCCTCTGCAACGTAAAATCATGCAAGAAACATTTAAAATTGGCCAATTACTGTCATTTCCATCAGAAAGTTAAAGTTTTCCACTGGGCTTTTGGCATTTATGCCACATCCAAGTTAGCCATGGACTACAAAGACTAAGGCCACCAAATACTATATTGCCTCGTAGGCATGAGTTTTATTCTAAAAAGGAAGAATAATAAACCCTAAAATTTACTGGGTTTTTTTACCCTTTTTTTAAGACTCTCAGACTTCTGAGTGACAGGACAGTGATCTGGCCAAAGTCCAAAAATATATGAAAATTTTCTAAAAAATTAAGATGAAAATTCTTGATTCAACAAACCACTGCAAAAGGAATAGAAATAATTTATTCTGTCTCTGTAACTTTTAAAAAGCTAGCAGATTTGAAGCAAAAGAGGACACAGACTGTAGCTCAAATTATATTTTATAATTTTCTTGTTCTAATCAAAACATTTCTTATCCTCTAACAAGACACATTCTAATATTGCTACCTTAAATATCCAGCTATCTTAATGGATTCATATAAAATATGGTGACTTTATTTGCATTAGAAGCTCATTAAATTCAATATAAGTCAACTTAATTTAGCTCATACTCTAAAGGTCTAAACCACAGAATTTATAGTTTGCCTTCTCTCTAATGCAAAAATATGCTTTGATATCCAATTTTTTAACTAGTTGTGAGAAAATACTAATAATCATTATATAAGTAGACTGTGTCAGCTATAATCGCATTAGTCTTTAGCAAAGCAAATAACAAAGGAATATAAACACACTATTCATTTTTGCGTATTGCTCTAATGAGGAAAAAAGTACATTAAAGTACAGGTAAATTTATCATTTATTATAAAGTATCCATTCACGTTTACAGTATTACCTGAAGCATTCCTTCGACAGAAAAAATAATATTTCAAGATTAGTTTAGCTACATGGACTTCTAACTGTAAAAGATCTTTTTGAAATGATTTATATAAAATTAAAATTAGTTACTAATACCATGTTTTAAACTAATAAAGGATGAAAAACAACTACAATAAAATTATGAAGTAAGGAGACATTTATAATATTCCCTTAATGAAGCAGCTCTGTAAACTCAACTATGTTGAGTTTGTTTTAGACATGGCATATCTGGAGTTATTTCTGAACACCAGGTATATGTTAATATTCTTTAGGGGCTTAATTAGCCCTATTGTTCTGCTTGCTTCCCTGGCGGCTCAGAGGTTAAAGCGTCTGCCTCCAATGCGGGAGACCTGGGTTCAATCCCTGGGTCGGAAGATCCCCTGGAGAAGGAAATGGTAACCCACTCCAGTATTCTTGCCTGGAGAATCCCACGGACGGAGAAGGCTGGTAGGCTACAGTCCATGGGGTCGCAAAGAGTCGGACACGACTGAACAACTTCACCTCACCTCACCTTCTGCTCGCTTCACTTTATGATAAAGACGTTTACAAATGTTACTATTTCTTCAGAGCTGAAGTGGGACACTTTAACCATCCTCCTGAATGAACTACTATTATCTCAGATTCATTTATTTCCTGATGTGTTACTGCCTTCTAGGGCCCACTTTAACTTATTTTTACTAATTCCTACTCCTATATGCACTTACAATACACCTCCACCACTAATACCACTTCCCAGTCAAGTCATCTCTTCTCAAACTCAAAATGAACCACAATTCCATTCTCATCTAGGCTGAATTACTTCTGTTTTCCTGCACTTTAGCTTGTTTTTATTACTTCTCTCCCCCTTTTCAAAATCATTTAGTATACCTCCTGCAAGGACTTTCATAAAACTCCACCTGAAAAATCCATTCTCATACCATAAGTACATCTTTAAGTAGCTTCTTGATTCTAGGTTTAAATGAGTATCATATACAACCAAATCCTAGTTACACAGTTCATATGAAATTTCTCCTCAAGGTAGGTATTCTAACATTTGAATGTTCTTACTAATAATGAGTATAACTTTGTTTGATAGGTCCTCATTAACTAAGAAATTCCATTTTAAATACATGAGAAATAAGCTCCTACTTTTGTTACAGCAGATCATATTACTCTATTATAATACTCTAAAATAAAGGTTAACAGGTAGTGCCTGTCTTGTGCCAGACAAATATAAGGACTCATTATACAAAAACTCATATGATTTAATCCTCACAGCAGTGATAGTACAGATGAGCTAAAACTGTTAATACCTCCATTTATAAATGAAGAAACTAGGACAAGAAGAACCCTTGGAAATGTCCAAAATGCTATAACTATTACGCAGGAGATCCAGACGCAAACTCGGTTCTATAGCTGTAGAATCCATGCCTTAACTACTGTGTGATGTGTTATGTTATTTAAATTTGTAGAATTCAAAGGAATATCAATACGACCAATGATGTCCATCGAGAGATGAACGGATAAAGATGTGATATCTATGTGCAGTGGAATGTTGCTCAGCCATAAAAAATGAGAAACCTGCCATTTGCAATGACATGGATGAACCTAGAGGCATTATAATAAATAAGACAGACACAGAAGGACAAATACTATGTGATTTTACTTAAATGTGGAATCTAAAAACGAGTGAACAGACATAACAAAACAGAAACAGAGCTATAGACACAGAGAATAAACAGGTGGCAGCCAGAGAGGAAGGAAAGAGGTGGAGGAGGAGAGAAAGAGGTGAGGAAGATTAAGAGGTACACATTCAGTTACAAAATAAAGGAGTCACTGGGTATGAAATGTACAGTGTGGGGAATGGTGATAGTAACTAGACTTCTTACGGTGATCATTATGAAATGCATAGATATACGGATTCACTATGTTGTATAACTGAAACTAACCTAGTTCTGTAGGTGACTTATACTTCTACAACAAACAAACTCATAGAAAAAGTGATCAGATTTACGATTATCAAAGGCAGAAGGGACAGGAGGCGGTGCTGGATGAAGCCAGTCAACAGGTACAAACTTCCCGGTAAAAGATAAGTAAATAGTAAGGATGTAATGTACA
Source organism: Budorcas taxicolor (assembly GCF_023091745.1). NCBI lineage: Eukaryota > Metazoa > Chordata > Mammalia > Artiodactyla > Bovidae > Budorcas > Budorcas taxicolor. The sequence goes on from NC_068917.1 coordinate 56,954,225, forward strand.
ACATAATAAATATAATTAACACTGCTGTATGTTATACATGAAAGTTGTTAAAAGAAAAAAGCCTAAGATTTCTCATCACAAAGAAAACTTTCCTCTATTTAATTTTGTATCTATATGAGATGAGGGATGTTTATTAAACTTATCGTGACAATCATTTCATGATGTAATTCAAATCATTATGGTGTACACCTTGAACTCATACAGTGCTGTCTGTCAATTACATCTCAATAAAATTGGAATAAAAATAATATGACCAATAATGGTACAATTGGGGTGAAGTAATATAGGTTGGAGGAAGGCATCATCCAGAAATTTTCAGGGTATAAAATTAAGGTGGGAAGGTAGAAGCATAAGGATACCATTAACACAAAATTCTTACATGAAGACCTAAAGTTATATATCACGGGGAATTTTCATTTCTGGAATTCATTAGAGCCTTAGTTTCAAAAACTGACATTTTCACTTAAGAAACAGGGTTTGATAAGTGTAATTCCTTAAAAGTAAAGAAAAAAAACCTGTAAGGCATTTATGTGACTAGCCTTTGCCCCACTTTCTATTTGCATACAGAAATAAGAATGAAGAATTTATTACTTATAAAGAAGGCGTCACCTCAGTTGCATCTAGCAGTTCCTCTGTCTACCAGAACATAATCAAGAATTAACACGAAACAGCATCCGTCAGAGAAGTGGAGCACAGTATAGGGCCTAAGAGGCTGCAGCCTAACAATAATCAGGACCCAAGAGTTCCTCAATACGTACCTAAAAATACTCCCAGGCCTATCTCTTGAATTAACTGGGACTTGCAGTGATTAAGGGCTTTCTTTTCATTTTACCCTATTTACTAATAAGTTTACAACTTGAGAGAAAATGCACTGATTTTCACTGCACACATGACAAGCACAAATACTGACACTGAAGTCATCTGTAGCCAACTATCAGAAAAAAGCCATGGCTAGATAAATTAAGATTTTAACGTATCTTTCCTTTGCTTACACACATAAAACTTCATTTCGTAATCTATTTCACACAAAAAAAAATCCAGACTCAAGGCTACACTTTGTTCTGATCTCATTAAGTTAGAAAATAAGCAGTGTTTCCTAGTCACTAACTTTCTTCTATGAACCTGAGTCAGATATAGATCAACAAGGGCTGCACAGTAATAATAACAGCAGCTAACTTTCGTTGAGGATTTATTATTGCTAAGCCCTATACAATACAGCTAATACATGTCATATCTCATTTATTCTTTACAGTAATCGCTGTGATTATGCCCCATTTTACAGATGAGGCAACTGAGACTCAGAAAGAGAAAGCAACTTGTAATCCGTTATCACACAGGTAACAAATGCTGGAGTCACAATTCAAACCCAGGCAGGGTTTGAATGTCACCCCTACCTTTAGCTTCCACACTTCATTCATCTTAAAAGATGGCTTGGGAGCTGTCTCATCAAAACAGGTGACAGTAAGACAGAAAGAACCTGTTTGGGTCCCCCAAGGTCTCCAGATTATGCAGTCACCCTTTTCTATAAAATGTAAATCAAAAGGGCTTGAGCCCACCTCCCAAATTCCACCTGCATGTCCACGCTGGCCTTTCACGTCTCCAGAAGTTTCTCAGGGCTTAGGTGCTCTGGAACCTCCAGCTCCAACTTCCTGCTCCCACCAGATTCTCCCCCGGGTTGCCTCTTACCTTGCTGAGCTCCTCCCCCAGCAGAGCTTGGCATCTCACCAGGTGACAGAGCTCAGTCTGGGATCTCCCTCCTGTGGCTAAGAGCTGCGCCTGATGCCCAGAACAAGGCCTCAAGTAGGAGGCAGAACCACCAAATCAATAAATGCCTGACCTGACAGAGGAGGCTGCAGCTCCAGGCTAGAACTGGCCTACATCCTCACTCAAGACCTAGATTCACGGTGTAATCATGCCAAGCCATTCATCACAGGGACCCCGGCAACAGGGGCTGTCCCCAGGCCCCACTGTGTCTCATCCCAAAGGGCATCTCAAGAGGAATCTGAAGAGGCTCACGAAAGTGATCGTTAAACCGCTGATGCATATGGTAAGTGACTTCCTTAGAAAGAAGATGACCCACGTCAGGACTTATGCCAAGAAACTAGCCGAAGGGAAGGATCTGCTGCCTCTCCTTCAATGAAGGCATTCACAACAGCCGCAAACTCAAATAAGCGCGTGCTCTCTCTCTCTCTCTCTCTGAGGCCAGGGTCCAGAATCAGACCCTCCAGCCCTCCCTCCAATGCCCGTGGAAGGGCGAGTGGCCGTTTACTCAGCAGGAAGGGCAGGGTCAGGCCGCTGGCTTCCTGTTGCAGGCAGCCCCAGGCGTTCCCACCGATACTGAGAACACACTCAGCTCACGGGCAGCTCACGGGCAGCACACGCCAAGGAAAAATGGCACCAGCCTCTCTCATGGCATTTTAAAAATAATTTACAAAGTACATACTTCCAAAACAGATTGGAAGTTAGAACCTGGTTTCTATGAAATACTCCCAACATGAATTGCATAAACTGTAGACTCATGCTGACTATTACTCTGTGCTCCTTAGCAAATCTATGCTCCAGCTCCTAGCCGTTAAAAAAGTGACAACAGCATCCCTGTTTTCTACATTCCTTCTGCTTTCTGCATGTGGGCTGTCACGGGCAACAGCTCCCTGTCACGTCATGCCAAAGCACTGGATGTGACTCTGACTTCAGAGGAAATACGCATAGACCACTGTCTCTAAGGAGGTACTCAAACTCTGATGAATATGCAGGAGTCAAAGCAATTATCTGGACTACTGTGTACTGTGTGAAACCAAAGACGAAAGTGTTTACTAACCATATTTAAGAACCACCACCATAAAGACTTGAAGAAAAAGATGAATTTGTAACAGAGGCCATCAGTCTGGCACAACTGTAGACCACCTGTGGATGTTTAGAATTGTCCCTCTCCTCAAATGCAAACCAAATCAGCAAGCAAATAATGTTGGCTTACAATATCCAATTCCAATCATCTAAAAAAGAATTTACTCCAGCCAGGAAGTCAGGGCCAGCCTGGATGGCTAGGAAGAATATGAAATAGAAAGCAAATTTTTTCTGATTTAAATATTTCCCCCCCTACTTCTGCTAAACAATCTCTTAAGCTTGACAGACAAATGTTTCTGCATTCCTTCAAACCCAGATTCAGTATCTCCACAGCTGATAGAGAAATTCATTTACCCAGAAGAATCTGCTGCCACAGAAAACGTTCTCCAATCATGAAAAGATCAGATCATGCCAATCTGCAGAAGAACTAAGGAATTAGGCCTCCAAAGACAGAATCAATACAAAGACCTCATTTTCCTGCCAGGTGCCTAAACAAAAGAAAGACTTTAAACAAGCCTCTGGGGAACTGTTTATTACAGCAAATATTTATCTGTCTCTTCTGGGCCTAGCATTGTGCTAAGAGCTGAGGACATATGGACACAAAGAAATAACAAGAAATGATTCGTTCTTTTAGAAGCTCTGGGCCAACTCTAAAATCAAATTTCATAGACTACTTTACCGAAATCACAAAATATGGAAAATGTGTGAAGTCAACACAAATAAACAAAGAACAACTTCCCATAATTAGGTTAGTTCCCTAGTTGGAAAACAGAGTAATGTTATTAAAGCTCTAATATCAGGTAACACTTAGTAAATGAGTTATCTAGGCTTCCCTGAACCAGAGAGACTGCTCCCTCATCAGTTTTAGATTATAACTTAAGAAAAGAATAAGTTAGCATGTTTAGACAATATGAGAAGCACACATTAATGAAGAAATTTTGCTTGTAGAACAAATTGAGCAAGATACTTCTGTTTCAGAAAACCATCTAATAACAGTTCATATATTAGAGAAAACAAACTATTAGTAACCAAAATCTAACATATCACATCGAATTACAATTGAGAGAAGTAAAAAGAGGGTAATTCATTTTCTTTCCTGTATTGAAAACTACGAAATGATTTAGACCGATGAAAACTAGGCTCACAATTACATACCAGCAGAATTCAGAGAAACTTGTCAGTCCACTGGTAAATCTACTTAATGATCCAACAGTTCACACACAGAAACAAAAGGAGCTTTAAGGTGTCCCCATACATATCATTAGAAAAATTATGTAACAGATGCTATATCGAATCTATGTCTCAGAAAGACCACATGACCCAGAGATGAGACAGTTTTTCTCTCAATTCAAGTGAAAGTGGTTGCCACTAAAAATAACCACAACTATTATAAAGAAAGCTTGTTTGATGATACGTGCAGAAGACGAAGAGTAAGCAAAATGAATATATAATTACAATGTGTCACCTCACTGACATGGATTACACCAATAAGCATAATAATTTGCCAAGATTACACACTGATAATTAGCCTTCGAACGTGGGACTGATAATACATAGTTCTATTAGCATTAACTCAAGATTATTTTGGAAAAATAACTATCAGTGCTTGCTCAGATAAAGTCATAAACAGGAAACTGGCAAATTCTTAGTATTCATCTTTTACTTTAGTAGAATTTACTAAAATAAACTTTTCTTTTAAAAGATATATTCTAAAACTCTACACAGGAAAAATGTTTAAGAGCATGTAACACCCAGTTAAATTCAAAACATTTAATAACCCAACAGTAACACACCTACCAATCAGAACAAGCACATCAACCCCATCAGAACAAAGACACAAAGCAATCAGAACAAAGGCATCAACCAATCAGTAGAGACACACTATCCATAAGAATAAATGCAGGGTTAAAAAAAAAACATTAGAAGCTTAGAGAGAGGAGAAGGAAAAGAGACATTTACAGAGATCCTTTCATGTGTTCAGTCTTATCATTTTATATATTTTTCATAAAACACATAGAAGATATTATTATCCTTAGTTTACAAATAAAAGAGCTCCAAGGCCTTAAGAACTTAAGCAAAGTTATAAAACTATAAGTAGTAGGGCTAAGCTTCAGACCTGGAGGACTCTACTCCACAAGGTCACATAATCTTTCCAGGCCATTCATGATGGGTACTATGTGTGTATTTCACCAAAATGCTCTGTTTTTCAAATGAAATCACTCATGTTGAAGGGCTTCAGTAGTGTCCTGCTCTTTGCGACCCCACGGACTGTAGCCCATCAGACTCCTCTGTCCGTGGGATTCTCCAGGTAAGAATACCAAAGTGGGCTGCCATTTCCTTCTCCATCATAAAGTATAATGGTTACATACTTATCCAGACAACAGGATTTGTCAATATGGAAAAACTTGATTTCATTTTTAGTGTTTTGTACTTTTTTCTTTGTATTCTTTTAACTTTAGCAGTCAACCCAACTGTATTTAGTAAGTGATGAGAATGAATCAGAGGAAGGCAAGTTTCCTCCCCAAACATACTAACTGAGAAACAACCTTCATCACTTATTCCTTCCCCTGCTGCTGCTGCTAAGTCACTTCAGTCGTGTTGTGTTCGACTCTGTGCGACCCCACAGACAGCAGCCCACCAGGCTCTCTAGTCCGTGGGAGTCTCCAGGCGAGAACACTGGAGTGGGTTGCCATTTCCTTCTCCAATGCATAAAAATGAAAGTGAAGTCGCTCAGTCGTGCCCGACTCTCAGCGACCCCATAGACTGCAGCCCACCAGGCTCCTCCACCCATGGGATTTTCCAGGCAAGAGTACTGGAGTGGGGTGCCATTGCCTTCTCCTAAGTCACCTTATTGAAGGCACCCATGTAAAGAGATTATACCAGCTGTCAAAGGCCAAAAAGAACCAAAGTGAACAGGATTATGAAGTGAGTATTTAAAACATTTATGGACTCAAGAAAGAACACAGAAAAGATAAAGCTGAAAAAGAATCAAGAATCCTGATTTGTTTGCTAGTTTCATTACAAGATAGAGGCACCTGCCACAACTTGAGGTCCCATCTGGACACCAAACCAGACCTCGGGTTTTGAGGTAAACAAGGGCTGCATGTCCTTGATCTCCTTGCAGTCTCTTCTATACTGGCCCACTTTCCAAAGATGAGACAGAATACTGTTCATTCTTTGTTTTACTCTCTCATCACACCAGCTTACCATTCCACCTGCAGATAAATTCCAGTATTTACAGGATTATACGTTTCAACTATGAATTTGAATCCACAATTTACACAATCTGAAAACGAAATATACGAAATCAGGACTGAATGGAAAAAACAAAGATATACAGCCCTAAACACTTACTGTGAACAGCCCTAAACACTGTGTTTTCTGTCATATTCCTATTGACTTTTATCCCCATCTAAATTATTATTGAGGGCCAAGAGAAGAAAGTCTTATACTTCCTTTCAACCAACCATAGAACCATAGGTGGTTCTAACCAACCAGATACATAGGTGGTCTTAAACCAATATTTAGTGGTTATTAAACATCAGAAAAGCTCCACATCATAGAAAGTTATTTAAATGCTGGGCTTTATGTGTCACTAGAAAAATGAAATTTGGGAAAGGACATTCAAAAGAAAAAAGAGCTTTAACAATTCAGAGTAAATTTAGCAACCAGATCAAATATTTGCCTTAACTTTTATGATAAGAAAACGAAAATTTTGTCCCTCATCTAGGAAATCCAAATATGAAGCAACACAGAAAACAAAAGAACAGAAGTCCCTGAAGGAATAAAGAGGAAAGTGCCTTCAAGAGGGAAAACTCGATGAGGCAGCGCCAACTGCCCTAAAGCTCCGCACCAAAATTCTTCTCTTGAGCCATTTGCTATTTTCATTTTAAAACTGTTTTAGAAATCCTGAAGAGGCAATTTTTGCTTTCTTCCAGGGCTATCTCCTCTCTTGTATCTATTAACCCTGGCCCACAAGCAACAGGTCACTGTTACCTTCGGAGATCTAGGCCCAGAAAGGACGCTCTGGTAGACCTTTATCTTAGACCCTGAGATTAGGAAGGTAAAACTCGAGTTTTCACTGGGCTGGACTGTCAACTGCACTTGTAATACCTGATCAAGGTAGAGAGCAGCACCAGTCCACTCATTCACTGTGCAAATACAAAACCATAATGTGAGCTGGATGTTGCTAGCAAAGTAGGTGAATTACAGATCCTACCGTCAAGGATCTGAGAATCTGGCATGGAGGACAAGAAATGCACAAATAATCATAGTTACAAGACAGAGCAGACTTTGAACCATCTAAGCAGACCTCCAACTGCAGAGACCTCAGATATTTACACCCTCTTTGCCTGAGGGCTTTCTCTCCAAGTCAGGGACAGTAACTTGACAGGCCACAGGTAGCAAAGAGTCCCCACCTAATGACCACCAAAGCTGATATATAAATACCCCAGCTCCCTCACTCTTCAGGTGGACAATTTTATACATCACTGTTTTCCAAAATGGGGCCTGTGGACCCATGCCAGCAGCATCACTACCACCTAGGATCTTGTGAGAAATACAGATTCTCAGACCTCACTCCAGGTGAGAGGCTGCCTCCACTTTGTAATCAGACCTTCAGGTGAGTCTCATAACAAAGTGTGAGAAGCCCTGCTCGACACCATCAACCAGAGCTTCTTCCCCGGCTTGAGCTCCGACTGCCCACCATGGTGGCTGATTTAATAATGCACCTTTCCTGGCTCCCTTCCTCAGCTACCCCACTTCTATCCCCTGCCAATGCTTCCTGCACCTACCCAATAAATGCACACACGTGGCAAAGATAAAACGTCATGAGAGTTCAAAACAGACTCTGACTAGCAGAGATCAGAGCTGTTGAGGAAGAGGCAGCAGCTGAGACAGGCTTTTGCACAGGCAGAAGAGGAGGGTGGGTAAAGGAGGGAGGTGGGGAATAGAGGAGGGCCAAAGGAAGGATAATGACAAAGATGTGAAGATGGAGAAAGGAAGAAAAGTATTAATGCCCAAGAGTTCAGTGAGAGTGTCAGGTGCATGAAGTCAAGCAGGAGAAAATAAGGAAGGAAGGGTAGGATCAGATGAATCCGACCAGCAGATGAAGATCCGGTCTTTATTTTGCAACTCATGGTAAGTAATTAATGGTTTGAACCATAATCAAGACAGTTGAAAAGTCACTAAGAGCAACGTGGAAATGGACAGAGTGTGGGCAGTCCTTATCTACAATATCCCTATTATCTATCATTCTTGTAGGGCCAGCCCATTGAGAAAGTTGGTATCTGCCTGGTCTAGTTTGGAGAAAGAGGCCTAACACTATCTGAAGGGTAGATAAGCGAGTATTCTACACGCATATAATTTTGCAGAGACCAAAATGTATTATGAAAGAAGGAAAGTAATCCTATCACCGTGCATGTGTCTGGGTGACGATTTGGTGCTTTCAGGAGCATACACAAACACCATCTCACACAGGGCAGCCCCTGGTCCACAGGTCAGACCGCAGTGTGACCCCTGGCCCAGGCACCCACATTAAGCAAGCTGAGAGCCTCAGGAGTTGATGACAGAGTCTGTGTCAGGGGTCCTCAAGACCAGCCTCAGGTCTGATGGCTCACTCCGTGGATTCACAGGACTCAGCATGCAGTCACACTCATGCTTTATCACAACAAAGCAAGATCAGCAAAGGCAAAAAGGTGCATGGAGCAAAGTCTGAAAGAAACCAAGCCCAGGCTTCGGAGGGTCCTCTCTCAGTGGAGTCACACAGGATGCACTTAATCCCCCCAGCCCCAGTAGTGACAGGACCGGGAAATGCCGCTCACCAGGGGAGGTCGCCTGAGCCTGGGAGTTCAGGGTATTTGTCGGAGGGTCAGTCACGTAGGCACCGTCAGCCTAGCACCTGCCAAAATTCCAAACTCCCAAAAGGAAAAGCAGGTGTTCAACATAAACCACACTGTTCATATAAACAGTTCAGGCACCGTGAGCCACTCTAATCAGTTCTGAGAGTGGTGGGAACTCTCTGGAAATCGAAGTTTGCAGACACCCAGTCAGGGGCCAATCCTGTCCTTTCAAAGGACAGCAGCCAGACTTGCTCTGTGAACTCTTTCCTATACAGCGTCACAACACACTCTTGGAGCTTGAGTTCCTGCTATTGATTTAAAGTCCTGGCTACTTAAGCGGAAGCAAACTTCATATGTAGGTCTTTAGGGGAAACTTGGGGAGGTTGAATAGTGAAATACAAGGACGTAGGTAGATATGCCAGTTTTACCTGCATAAATTTGTTCTAACCTGTCGGCTAATTTCAGGAAGTAGTAGGATATAAAACAAATTAATTATGTGTGTATAATAAGAAATGTAATTATACATTTCTATCTGGCTGCAATTTAAAAGAAACATATAGCCCCTGACCTGTAAGATCCCAATTAATTAGGACTGTCTCCTTCCACTGAAACACGGAACCAGCGGCCCCCCTCCAAAAGAGCATCAACACACACAAAAAATCTTAGAGGAAAAAAACTCTACCAGACACTGAGAGGTAAACCCAGTTTCCCCAGGCTGTTCTCAGCCTGTTTCTAATTAGTACTGCCAAAAAACCAATAATCTGAAACCTTAGGACTTAAACATTCAAGCTTAAAGATAGTGACTTTTCCCTTTGGTTTTATCACGCATTATCACGCGTTCAGAAATAATTCTTATCTGCCATTCTCCTAAAATTTCTCTTCTGTAAATTTACTACAAAGTGATGAAGGAAGTTCAGAAGTTTACATACACGTGCTAACTTAAAACTCTCTAAAGTAACAAATAAAGGCAGGTTTGAGACCTTCCTTCTAACTCACAAGGAGATTTTACAATGTAACACACAATTTTCTTAACCTCGGAGCTATGGCCTTGGCTGGATGGGGTAAAAGATCACATGAGGTGACTGGATGAGTTCCTTGGCATGCCAGGAGTAAATTTCAGTTTTCTGCTAGTACGGTTTAGCACAGTGTGTGATGTTATTTCTCATGCAAACAAGAGAGGAGCAAAGCATTTTCTGCAACCTGGATCATATGGTTTTGCCAGAGTCTTTCACCAGTGCAGATTCTCCCCGTTGACAGAAAGGACTGAGTTCACACTCAGAGGCCAGACAGCATTTGTACCTCAAAAGCACTGACACAGAACCTAAGTCTTTATAGTTTCAAGATAACCTACTCATCACCCAGAGACTAAGAGGAAAGGAATAACTGTAAAGGAAAAAACATTCAACGAAATGAAATTAGCACTAATCGTTGTCCCTTGTCTTTCTATTTCAGCTGGAAAAGAACACTTGAAAACAGACAGAGTAAGGAGCTATCTAAAAGATTATCTGTGGGGGAGGGGGGGACAAAGGACATTTGCAAAAATGAAAACCTTTAGACCAAAATATTAAATTTTTAATAAAAAATAAAATAATAGTATAAATACAGATTCTGATGCTGATAAATTTATTCATTGCATTCCCTCACTTAGGCAAGCCACCCACTGGAAAATAGGGAAGACGGGGGAAAAAAAAAATCAGCCTCTGCACCATCTGATTTACCATGAGTCCTAAGAATTTATATGCAAGAACATACAGAAAGGATTGGAAAAGGCATGGCTTGTGGAGCCATGCATTATTAATTTCAATTTCAACAGGTACAAACTATACTTCGTTTGCTCAAAGCAAATGTCAGCACAACCACATTTTTTTTTCTCTTAAAAGGAACCTTGATCATTGAAATTATACAAGAAGCACACCTACAACAAGGGCAGCTCCTAAAAGAGCACTTTGGTAAATCAGGGTCACTTCCACGTGCAGTTCTTACCTTGTGAGATCCCGCACATCTTGGAATGCAGCCGTAACTGATCTGTACACACTCAGCATTATTTTAAAACTCAGGTTTGGCTTCCAAGGCTGACATCTCCCGAAAGGTATATAGTATCTTGTTAACTATAACTGGATTTAGGACAGTGTGTCCTGTTGTAAATCCAGGTATAGAACACTTTTAAAACATTGGTATGAAGGCCAAATTCTTTTTAGAATAATCCTCATTGGTAAGAGAGAAGGAAACAAAGATGACATCAGGCATTTCAACAAGCTACAAGAATCAGGACTAGAATAGAATACATTCTAGTAAATTACCAAATTAATGAAGAAATAAACTTACTCCTGATAGCACTGCTTACAAGGAACAAGCCCATTTTTCCAATAAGGCGAGACTAAAAACAATGATATTAAGGTGTATTTGAGCAGCATACACACGCATGGCAGGGAGAAAGATTGCCCCATGAAAAGTGACATGATCAAACTGTCACACACTCATCTTTTCGGTTAAAAGTTCTAGAAAAAGGGCTCCCCACTACCTCAAAATCAATATCCACCCACTGTGAAGAAGAGCCTTCAACCTATGGTTGGAAGCCACATGGGCACAGGCCAGACTCAAGAAACTAGGGTGAGGAAGGACAAGATTTCGTCTCAGTTTTTGCTAAAGAAAGAGAATAATTTACTGTCAGCTTCTCTCCCACCATGACCACCACCATCCAACTGGAAGGACTGAGTTTATTTCATATTAAACAATTACACATTCACATACACGTATCAGGGCCATGGACAGAGGAGCCTCGCAGGCTACAGTCCGTGGGGTTGCGAAGAGTCAGACACGATTGACTGACTAATAAACACAACATACACATATCAGGCTTCCCCAGGGGCTCAGAGGTCAAGAATCTTCTCATAACGCAGGGGATACAGATTCATTCCCTGGGTCAGGTTGATCCCCTGGAGAAGGGCACGGCGACCCACTCCAGTGTTCTTGCCTGGAGAATCCCATGGCCAGAGAAGCCTGGAGGGCTACAGTCCACAGGGTCACAAAGAGTCAGACACGACTAAAGCGACTGAGCATGCATGCATACACATATTCATACACCCACACACGCAAACACACTCACACTGACTAAAACAACTTACACTCAATCATCGAATGTCCTACATGAGAAAACAACGCAACTGTTAAAAATGTGAATATGATGTCAAATTCTATAAAATAAAGTACACAGAATTGTAAGTTGATTTCTGTCTTTAAGAACTACTTGCCTTATGGGAAGAAAAAAAGCAATTAAACCAATTTGGCTGTAAAGAAAATAGGTACCAAATGAAATCTGTTTCTCCAAAAATGTTCCTTTTCTTCTACATTAAAATTAGAATCCAAAGAGGTCAAGGAATTAGAAAATGCTCCTTAGCTCCTTAATGATCATGTGCCTTATAAACTGACTGGCTACCTAGACTTTAGGATGAAAGATTAAAACTGGCCAGTCACAATGTGCAGAGTCAGGGGTGCTACCACTGTACACACTCGCCCCATCTACCCAAAGGCAGGAACTGTGAGTTTCACTGAAGCAGGGCAACCAGACTGCCTGCCATGATAGGAGACCAGGCCATGGTCAAGGAAGAAAAAGCAGATGTACTTTTCTTGATTTCTTGATTTCCTTTTATACCAACAGAAATTAAATACTGAGGTCAAATTCAGGTAGTATACTTTGGGTTCTATTAAGGTTTGCAAACAACAAAGTAAAACCAAATCAACTGGAGGTTTGAATGATGGGGGCTTCTCTGGTGGCTCAGAAGGTAAAGAATCCACCTGTAATGCAGGAGATCCTGGTTCAATCCCTGGGTTGGGAAAATCCCCTGGAGAAGGGAATGGCTGCCCCTTCTAGTATTCTTGCCTGGAGAATTCCATGAACAGAGAAGCCTGGCAGGCTACAATCCATGGGGTTGCACAGAGGTGGACAGGACTGAGCAACCATCACTTTCACTTTCACACTCTAAATGATAGACTGTGGGGATCTGATCTGAAATCTAATACCTTCCACATCTTTACTGACTGTATTAACAAAAACACTTGTCTTAATGTAATTCTTAATAAATCTTACTACGATAGGTTCATCTATTTTTCTCTGAGAATGAAACAGAAAGGATTAGAAATACTAGATGTTGAAAAAAAGTTGAAATGATCTTGGCCTTAGATGCTCCCAACAGAAGCAGAATGGAATTCAATAGAAAGTAGTGCTCTCAGCAACTGGCAGGGGATGGGGTGAGAGCCCTATGTAAATATACAATAAATGCAAAAATGCGGAGGATTGTATGCAGATCATGGAAGACCCCAAGTCAAAAACAGAGCTACAAATAAATAGTTCTGTACTGAAGAAAAATTATAAGAATCATCACAGTATTGGTAGAGGAAAGTTACAGATGCCCTCTGTACTCAAAATTGCTTTATTTCTTGGGATGATTTGCTTAGACAAAAGACAAAGATTTCTGAAGTCACATGTGTCTCAGTTCAGGAAAAGATACTACTCTGACTTCATAAAAACATACCTCAAGTGTTAGGTTTACTTGGGTTTTTTTTCTTTTTTAAGAAAACAACTAGAATTATAAAGGGCAAGACGTTATTCCTGCCTTATGAGAAATGACTGAAAAAACTCACAATGTTAAACATAAAGAAGAAAGCAAACCGCAGGTGTGTCATGAGGACAACTTCAATTATTTGGAAAAGTAGATGTGTTCCAGGGGCTTTGAGAATCCCTGTGTCTTCAAGGGACTGATGAAACTAGATTCAGGATAGTTTTCAGCCCAGTATATGAATATTTTCTAAGCAACACAGATGACGGAAGAGAAGTTATTCCTCTTGGGGGCATGATGTTCCTACCACTTAACACAGAAGAGAACAAAATAACAATAAATTGGGAGATCTTACAGAGGTGACTCAAGTACGGGCTGCAAGCTTGGACTTTAAAGCATATAAGAGATGCTATAATTATAACTCTCTATGAAAGACTTCACATGTGTTAATTACAGTCATTGAGACTCATAAAGCAGACTTCCTGGAAAGAAGGCAAAGTGCTCTTAAAAACAACAACAACAACAACTTCCTTTCCATCCCTCAAAATGTACAAAAAGAAAAAAAGTAGAGAAGAAATCTCATCTTCATTAATAACAGCAAAGGACTTATCAACCAGAAGCAATACAAGTAGGCTACAAATCTGCTGGGTCTATGCACAGCTCTTCTGCTGGTAAAACAGTGTAGTTTGAGGGATCAAGTAGCCGACGTTCCGAAAGACTTCCTGGTATCCTCAACTTGGAGGAGTTGGTAACATCCTACTGAAATTCACCTCTCCTAGCAGAGGGGCTAAAGAGACACTGTACAGCCAAGCAATCCCAGTCTCTCCCTCTGACCTGGCAGTGCTGAGGGCTGAAAGCAGGCCTCCTGAGCAAAGCGGTCTAAGAATTTGGAGAAATACACCCAACAGATGCACAGAACAAAAATCCCACAAACAGCAAGGCATCATCTTTCATCAAATGAGAACAATTTCTCATCAGAATGGTGGCACACCCAAAAGGAAAAGGAAAATGGAACTGGTTGTAAAATACAACAAAATTAAGAAGCAAAGCCCACAGATTGAAGCTGCCTGATGCCACAGACCCCACCACGACCTCACTCCAACAACTGAATGGCTAAAAATAGAATATATACTATCATCTTCCAGCCTGCCAGCTCAAGTGCTGAGAGAAAGACACACACAGACCCAAGACAAATAGGGAAGGAAGTCAATGAGATTCCACCCACACTATTTTTGGACAAACAGTGGGGCCAGACAAAATTTGGAGCATTCCTAAGAAAAAATGAAGACAAGGCACAGAACGTGCAGAAAGAAAAGAAAGAGAACACTCTAGAAGACTTACTCTAGGAAACAGAAGAAAAAACTAAAAATATAACCATTCTCTGCTATTAAGAAAACTGAAGGAAATGTGAAGTGTTTGAAATAGGATAAAAGAAATAAAATAACATAGAAATTGTCAGAGGCTTTAAAAAAGGAAATAAGGAGGAAAAAATAATATTGAAGAACTTAAAAACAAAATCAGAACATCAAATATGTATAGCAGGCACTTCAGTCATTCAAAACGTACTTACTGACACTTGACATTTATATGCCAACCACTGCCAAATCAGTTGCTGACAAGAAACTTAAATCACACAAGAATGGAGAAATGAAGCCAAATATAAGCAGTAAAATTAAATAACACAACATATTTCTTTTATTTTATATATAATATATACATGTATCCACAGAACAAAAATTGACTATATATTGGGCTATATTAAACTTCAAAAAGTAAAAACAATACAGACCACAATCTGTTATCAAAACGATGTAAGACAAGGAATAAATAACAAGGGCTAAAAAAAAAAATCACAACCACTTGGAAAATTTTAAACTGTCTTAATCCTGGTTCAAAGATAAAAATCATAAATTTAGAATGTCTATAAAAGAATGATATGAACACTAGGTAGTAACAAGCAGAAAAATTCAAAGCTTTAAACACTTCAAATTTAAATCAATAAAATGTTAAAATAATCTAAGAATTTCAAGAAAATTTTAAAATTACAACCAAATAAACCTATACTAATTGTAGGAAAGTGAAAGTGAAGTCGCTCAGTCGTGTCCGACTCTTTGCAACCCCATGGACTGTAGCCTACCAGGCTCCTCTGTCCATAGGATTTTCCAGGCAATAGTACTGGAGTGGATTGCTATTTCCTTCTCCAGCGGATCTTCCTGACCCAGAGATGGAACCCAGGTCTCCCGCATTGTAGACAGACGCTTTACCGTCTGAGCCACCTTGTAAGAAAGTAAAAAAAGTAAGGCAAAAATAAATTAATAAGGGTATCAAGACTATACAATGGAAAAAGAACGTCTTTTCAACAAATGATGCTGTTACAACTACATACCCACTTACAAAAGAATGAAATCATAGCCCAACCTCACACCACGTACAAAAATCAACTCAATGCGGATCAAAGACCTAAATGTAAAATCTAAAACTATACAACTCTTGGGGCTGCCCTGATAGCACTGCTTGTTAAAAAACCTGCTTGCCAATGCAGGAGACATAAGAGACGCGGGTTCGATCCCTGGGTCCAGAAGATCACCCAGAGGAGGGCATGGCATAGTCTTCCTGCCTAGAGAATCCCATATACTGAGAGGCCTGGCAGGTTACAGGCCATAGGGTTGCAAAGAGTCAGACATGGCTGAAGCGACTTAGCATGCACACACGCATACAGCTCTTAGAAGAAAACATGGAGGGAAATCTTTGTAACCTTGGATTTAGCAATATGTAACACAAAAAGCATCAGCAACAAAAGAAAAAATACAAACTGGACTTCACTACAAGTAAAAGCTTCTGTATTACGGTACAATTGTGCACACAGCCAAACCTCACCAGTTCTATTTTCTTTTTCCCTTGGAGATATTCATCCTAGGGCACTCCATTCTTCCATAGATAAAAAGGTCAATTTTCTAGAAATATCTCAGTTATTAAAGTTGAAGCTAAAAGTGGTTTAAAAAATCTAACAGAACCTAAAGTAAACCTGAAACCTAAACTAAATAACAGATAGAGGCACCTGTTAGTTATTTTTGTAAATAGGCAGTTTAGAAAAGAATTTGAAAACTTTATAACAGAAATTCAATAAAAGCAAGAATTTTTTTTGCCCATCAGATTAATAAAAATCTAATGATAATAAGATGGGCCAAAACAGTTACTAACATAAACTAGAAGTGGGAAATAAACCAACACAACCTTTCTAAAAGGCAGAGGGTGGTAATGTGTATCAAAATGTTAAATAAGCCTATCATTGAACTAATGATACAACTTTGAGGAACTTATCTGAACATATAAATGTACAAAGATGGATCCCCTACAATATTGAGCAGTGATTATGAAAAAAATTTAATGGCCTCAAACTAAATATATATTAACAAGGGGTCAGGTATGCTGGCATACAGGAGTGTGTGCTGGCAAATTTTTAACTAGTTTTGCAGGCGTGGGTAAGGGAGAGCTCTTATTCAAAATATTAGCCTACTTCTGTGGTATGAATACCCCAATCATGCTATTTCAAGCTACCAAAATGAAGTCAGTGAATGCGGAGTTGAGAAGAAATGTATAAAACGGGCTTTGATGAGCAGGTGCAAGCTAGCCACAGTGCACCACTGCATGTTTCCTAATACACTGGACCAGTAACAAAGAAACACACTACAACACCAAAAAGCTATAAACATAATACAAAAGATTTATATTAAATGGCAAGATATCTATTACATATTACTAGATGAAAAGAGCCAAGCCCATACAGAACAACTTATGTTGTATAATCTGGGATGCTGTAAATTTATGTGTATGCATTTCATTTTCATTTTCAAAGAAAAAGAACCATACAACAGTGCTGTGTAAACATTATATTCAATTGAGTTGCATCCATAACAAGAACAGCAAATCTGATTTTTGTGGAGTATCTAAAACAGATTAAGATTTTTATTTTACAAAAGAATAGCAAAAGATCACCAGATTTGGCTTCAAAGTAATTAAAAACTTCTGTATTAAATAATACAAAACAAAGTAAAAGAAAAACAACAGACGGGGATTAAGTTATTTGCAGTAAACATGAAAAAGGGTAATTTCATTGTAAGCTCAGAGTTCACAAACAGGCAAAGGAAATGAAGAGACAACTTACAAACTAAGGAATTCAACTAGAAACAAACATACAGGAAATGGTCAATCTTAGCAGTGATCAAATAAGCGCATGTTTTAAGTGCAGGCCTACTAATTTATTACAATCTTATTGTAATGTTCATGATGTTCCGAATTGTACACAATCATTTCAGAATATGTTTAAGCTGTATGTAATCAAGAGTTGTAAAATGTTTCATGTCCTTTAACTTAGAAGTAACGGTTCTATTTATCTATTCTAACAAAAGTGTGCAACTGTGTGTGTTTTTTAAAAAATGCGATGTATGCCAAGAACTTCATTACAGTGTTACTGGAAAATTGAAACACTGGGAGAAACCTAAATGCTAAAAAATAAAAAAAAGAGTAAGCAAGCTAATTAATATATACCCTCTAACAGAATATTATACAACAATTCTAAATATTAATATGAAGTTTATACAGGCACACAGAAAATGCTTATAACATGTTAAATTGTACAGTATGATTACATCCGTACAAGAAACATAAAAATAAAAGTCTAGAAAGGAATATACAAAAAACAAAAAAATCATGCTGTTTGCATCAGAATGGTACATTTAGTTAAACTTATGAGTAAACTTTAAAACATTTTTCATATTTTGTCTAATAAACTACTGCATTATTCATAAAATTTCAAAAAAAACACTGAAAAACACAACAAAAAAAATATTATGAACAGTCATTTCAAAGGCCATGAAAATAACAAAATGTCATTCTTAATCATGTAAGAAAATTCTTATTTGGAAGAAAAGTACTCCTTGACTCAAACTTTGACTGTCTATTCAATACAATAGTTTGTTTCATTATTAAACCTTAAGCAACCATACCATCAGAGGATATATCTCTCAAATGCTTTTCATTATTTCATTTTTAAAGGAGAATCAAAAGCAATATAAATTCAGGCAGTAGCATACTGCTTGAAGATACATAAAGAAAGAATATTTTTTAATAGAAAAAATAAATCATTGTGTGATGATGTGATTCTCTGTTAGTGATGCATAACACTTTAATTCTGGGAAGGAAACACTGTAATTTGAATAGCAATTCACAGATAGACTCTAGGGATTTAGAAAAACCCTAGACAAGAATCCCTGTTCCCATCATAAGCATGGTCTGGAGTGGAAAGCCCTACAGAAAATGTGTTTTTCAAACGACGTATCTGGTGACTTCTGTGAAAATGTATTTGGACTTAAGATTTCCCTGAAGAACTATTAATGAAGTCTAATGATTTCCTCCATTAAAATGCAGTCCTTTGTCAAGAATCATATGGATGGGGAAATACAAATCATTTCTCCAAAACTGATTAAGCAAGATACACGTATCTCCTCTGACCAGAAGATGGGAAACCAAGGAGACCCCTCATTACAAGAGTTGGCATGTGCCCCAAATGTTCTAGTCATTTCTAAGGTGTTTCAGACAACATCTTAGATGGTGACTCAACACATAACAGGATGTGCAGAGGTTATCCCATTCATTACTCCTTGAACAGATCAACACCCTGCCACCTCTAGAATCCATGTCTGGCCCAAGGTTGGCTCGAGAGAAGCCAATACTATGTTAATTCATTACCTCTTAATCCAAGGGGAATGATTAGAATTAGATCATCCTCTAATAAAAAAAAAGAGGCTGATTTCAAGTATCTTTTTGTTTCAGCATTCATTAGCTCTGCTCTCAAATTATTCAAAATTATTCAAATTATTCAAAATATATTTGCCTACATTTTGAATCAAGAAATCCACTTAATTATATTATGGACAAATGAAGCCCATTTTGCATGATGGTTGTAAACAGACTTTAGGAACCCTGAATGATATACTCCCTGGACTTGGATATGACAGCCCAGAATGTGAACGGCTCCTAAGAGAACACAACCAACACACAGGTGCCCTTCTCAGCTAAAAATTACAAATGACTTCTATATTACATCACTCCACCCAAGCAAGAATCCACTGGCAAGAATATCTCATGATACAATTTATCTTACTGCCTCGGGCAACTGAAAAGGCACTCTACTGTAGGAGAAGAAAGCCACTGGGAAAGCAGATTTCCTAAGCAAGAGACATCCTAATAACCTGTTACCAGATTAGCAGAGTTCTCAATACAGTAATAGATGCATTTCTATCACCTTAACCAGCTAACAGGGAAACAACAACAACAACAAAAATACTTGGAGGAATCTGGTTGTAACTCTTCCTTTTAATGTGTGAATGGTTTTCCTCAGGACACAGTCTGACCTCAGCTATCTTAACCACCTCTGGGAGCAAAGGACCCA
Organism: Budorcas taxicolor; assembly: GCF_023091745.1. Lineage (NCBI taxonomy): Eukaryota > Metazoa > Chordata > Mammalia > Artiodactyla > Bovidae > Budorcas > Budorcas taxicolor. The sequence continues at coordinate 56,973,916 of NC_068917.1, forward strand.
AAGAGTGTATGCAACAAAAACGCCTCCCATGCCACCCAGACTTCTACACATGCTCATCTCCCAACCCATGATCTGGGAGAGGAAGGGCATGGCAGATGTGACGACAGTGCAGAAACTCGGTAGGGAGTTGAGTGAGTGGAGCTGAGAAGTGGAAGCTGCCTTGGTCGGGCTTGGCCTGATTGGTGTGGTCAAGCCAAGGCACAGCACAGAGCCCCTCTTCTCTGCCCTCCTCCCTTTCCTCCATAGCTTAAGGAACACCTGGCAACCCCACCCCTACAAGCAGCAATATCCTCTGCCCTGCCAAGCCCCTCAATATCCCCCATCACTCTCCCTCACCTGCAGCTGTTCTCCTGTTTCCCTGCACCTGTCCCATCCCAAATCTGAAAACAAGGAAAGTGAGCCTGGAGCTGATAAGATAATGAGACAGCCGTAGGCCAGGAGGAAAGTAGGGTCAAGGAATGCAAAGAGCCTGTCTGGCACCTCCAGTGGGTCTGGGCTCTTGTAACAGTGTTTCTCCAAACCTAGGATTTAAGTCCAGCTGCTCCTTCTTCGGTCACAGAGCCCTTTCTTCAGAGTGCAGACAAGGGACCTGGAAGTTTCTCTGATCGTGGCCATGACAATTATGTGCAGTTCAGAGGCCACAGAAATGTGTGTGTGTACACACACACACAAATATATTTTTTAAAAATATGAAATGTCTTACTTCATAGTATGAATGTGTCAACCCTTATCTATTCTTCTGGTTTCAATGAAAGCCCCAAGGAAAAAATGGACACCATAATGGAAGAAGAAAAGGACACAGGTGGTCCATCCAAGGGTTAACTCTAAATCTTTCCTAGAAAGCCCTGGAAAAAGGACCCACTGGCTCCAAATACAGAACATCCCCCAACGTGCTCCACTAAGGTGTGTGAGGCACTCCCAGTGCTCAGGGTCAAAAAGCCAACCTGCTGTCACTGAAAAAGGGCAGAAATGCACTTGGGCAGCAGAGATTCCTTGCAAGCAAATGAAAAGCATTACTTAAATGTCAGTGGAGAAGGAGGAGGAGGAGGAAGTCCAAGGTAGCTGCCTAAGAGTATCTAAGAACACACACACAGGCCTGAGCAGGGCCGCTCAGGAGCATTGAGCCTCTGTGTCTCCTAGGATGTCGCCCTTCCTACAGGAAGCAAGAGCCCCATGCTGATATGACAGGAGGCTTTTGATACCACTCCCTGAGAAGGCAGTGAAACTATCAGCAGTGTGCCAGGCAGCACGAGGGCAGCTCCAGGCAGACTCGCTAATGTTGCCTCACAGCTCTGGCCCAGAACTCTCCAAGTTGTCTGTGCCTGCCTGTGGGGAAGAGAGAGGAGAGTGAGAGTGGCCAGGGGGAGCCCACCTGACCTGGCTATGCCTCCCATGGTAGCTGATCACTCTTGGGAGGCGGAGTCTCAGGAGCCTTGTCCAGTGGTTAAGAGAGGGGCTGCAAAGTGGCTGAGATGCCAAAGCTGCAGAAGGGAAGCAAAGAAAACTTCAAAGTTCAAACAGCCCTTAGATATGGTCCAATCTCTGCATTCTGTGGGTTTCTATAGAAACAGTAAAGGAACAAAGGAACAAAACACCCCTGGGTTAGTTCAGAGTGGTAAGGTAGGAGTTCTCGATGGCCTTTCAGTTACGGGCTTTAGAAAAGATACTCATGACTACAGCAACGTGCAGAGCCATAGGAGTATTTCATGGTTCGCTCAAATAAATTCTTACAAAGCCAGGGTGCCATTGTTTTTGATTATTTACTGGTACTCAACAAGAGTCAGAGAGAAAAAGAGAGTTAAACTCTTAACAAGTACCCCAGCATTCTTTTAAGGGCAAACCAGGAACAAGAATTAAAGTCATCCTATATTATTAGAACAAGTCAAAGGAAATGGGTCAGCTCTTTAGGACAAGAGGAAAATTGCATTTGCCATCTGCAGAAAGAACCTATAATACAACGAAGGAGCTCTGAAAAGTGTAGATCTTAAAATATCAGTTCACATGGCAAGAAAATTTCATTGCATCTCTACCTTAAAAAATAAATAAAACAAAGAAACCTACTCAGACTGACTGGGTATAATGAAAGCAAAGGCTGCTGCTCAAGCCACTGTCCCTTTGGGGAAAGGAACACAGAAAGAGATGTTTTAAAGCTCTCAAGTGAGGTGAAGACATTCAATTCAACAAATGCAGAAGAAGCACTATTACCCAACAGAGGACCCCAGCTCCTTCTCCCCTTCTAGCACACGCACTACATCTTATTTTGAAACCGGGTGGCTTGTGACAGATGATCCAGCTTGGGCTCGCTAGCTTTCTGCTGGTAAGTGCACACCAATCTCAAGTCCCCACCCTCTGGAAATGGAGAATTTTACATTTTGTTTGATAACGTCTTTTGTTTTGCAGACCACAGCGTTGCTGCAGAAAGTTAATCATCTCCTAAAAGCACATTCGCAAGTGTCTTTTAATGCATTAAAGCACCCAACTTCCCCTCTCACCAGCTCACAGCCACATGATGTTTGAAAGAAGCACCAACTTGGAAGTTCCCTAAATCTTAAAGAAATGCACCCACCAGAGAATCTAAAGAATCCCTCCTTGCACTTGGTTAAGAATGCTGTGATAAGAGTAAATGGGTGGGTGGGTTACCATGGAAGGGTCTTCTGGGGGGCCTGCAGCAAAAAGCTGGAAGACTGAGTAACGGGTAGATGAGACTGCTGCATCTCTCTAGAAACAACTGCTCAGCAGCAGTCACCAGGAAATACACGGAAAAAGCCACCAATCACCCCACCACCTCCTCACCAAATAGAAATGTAAAAGACATAAAGTAAAAATGAAAACCGTGGAAAAACAAGTATTTAAAACCATAAAAAAAGCAAAAGAAAAACTCTCTTCAACTATTTACTAAGTGATGATGATTGGAAAAAAAAGGGGGGGTATCAAATTTTGGAAAGAGGCAATTAATTCATGATTTCAGTTCTCCAAAGGGGGAAAAAACATGAGGCTATCTCTCAGAAATATACATGAACATATTTCTAAACATCACTATCTACTTCCTGCAACAGAGACAAAAAGTCTCACTCTATTTTTCTTTAATTTGTGGATCAATTATTGCTCCCTTCTGTGAGGTTTCAGAAATCTAATAGCATTAAAAACATTCTGGTTCCGACCACACCACAATCCATCACACACTTCCTTGAAAAAACTATTTTGTTTTCAAAGCAGTCAAACTGCTCACAATCCAAAATTAATCCTGTAAGAAAGGTGTGTAGAATTTTCAAATTTCAAAGGACCTGTGTAACAGTTTTCCATTCAAATTGCTGGATAAACTACGATCGACTTATCAACCTGCAACAATTATGAAAATGTTCAACTGAATCATTTTCCTAAGACAATGAATGAGAAGCAGGCATAGAGACAAAAATGACTTTGCCTTTAAACCAGAATATCTTTTACCATGCCCCAAGTGGCCCACAAAAGGACAAAGAGGTGTGGTAAATGGAGAACAAATCAATGATACCCATTAGAAGAAAGCAAGATGTTTAAATTCACTCCCTCCAATTGCTCTGCTTCTGGGAACCCAGCTGCCCACCCTGCCCCCATCATCCTACATCCACAAGTTCCCAGATACTGAGTCCCCAGTTATACCAGAATGACTGTAAACTGAGCAAGAGAAGGTGCTTCGCAGAGCTACCAAGAAACCAGGGCCACTATCTTTGTCCTCATGTACCTTCCCTGGTGGCTCAGATGGTAAAGGACCTGCCTGCAACACAGGAGACCAGGTTAGATCCCCGTGTCAGGAAGATCCCAAGGAAGGAAGTGGCTGTCCACTCCAGTATTCTTGCCTGGAGAATTCCACGGACAGAAGAGCCTGGGGGGCTACAGTCCATGGGGTCACAAAGAGTCAGACACAACTGAGCAACTAACAAACACATACAGCTTCCACTTGAGTTAGAAACACAGGGCAAGTGGTCACTAACAGTTTCTCAGAGTTGAAGGCAAAAAAAAGATATGCTGCCTCCGAGGAAATAATATATATCACTCAGGAGTTCAAATTCTCAAGACCATCTGCTTCCCCAGTTGTGTAATCCCCAGGAAGCTTCTAGAATGGCCTTCAGATTATTTTGTCTTTTTCTTTGTATTAAGAGCCAATCAAAAAGCCAGCCCCAGGAAGGATAACACCCAGAAGGACATGTCAGGCTGAGGGCGTCAACTGTAAAACAACAAGAACTGTGAAAATTGCTTGTAGTCTTTCCTGCCGGCAAATAAGAAACAAGGGTGTGTCACACAGCACATTATTTTATACACAGTAGGTGCTCAATATCTGTTCATTTGACCAGCATTCCGTATGCAACTGTTCTTTCTTATGGTACATCTGGTTAAAAAAGAAAAGAAAGAAATTTTAGAGGAAATGTTTGTTTTCCCAAAACTGGCAAGTGTTTGTTAAATAAATGAATCTGAAGATCTTGATAACTCTATTTTTAAATAATACTAATTTTGTTCTTCAAATTGAAATATTAGGCTCTTAACAAAATATTCTGCACTGATTTCAGAAATTATGGCTAGGTATAAAGGTCAACCCCAGAGCTATTTAGCAAATTCAAATGCAGTCTTTGGTTCTCAACACTGATATGGATGTTTATTTTGTTTATAAAGCCCAGATTCATGACCACCTAAGATTTATGAACTCATTTATGACAGAATATTTAGGTCCTTTTTTTCCTTTTTATTACATGGCAGATAAGAAATCAGACAGGTTTTTTACATATCGGTAAGGTAACAAATCATAGGTGATTGTCAAACAACTGCCTATAATTTTATTAGTAACAGCTGTTCACACAAAATAGTGTTTGGGTCTGAGAATAGCTCTTTCTTTAATGGTACTCCATCCGGCAGAACGAGAAAACACTCACTGTTTACTGTAGTCAGTTAGTGCCACAGATTTAATTACCAACAATCACACATTTTTCCTTCTATTACTATTTCACACTTCCCTAGGATTAATTCTGCAGAGATCATAACATTGCTTTAAAGCCATTGTAAAAGTTTCCCTTTGAAAAGTCACTGCCCTCCCCCTTCAACCAGAAAACTAGACTTAAAATTTGCTGTTACAAATACTTGCATTTCCCTCAACCCAAAACAGACAGTCTGGAGAAAACAGATTCTCTCCACCTTCTGAGGGAGAAAGCAATCCTAACCTTCTTAAAATGGCTTCTCTCTCTTTCAAGATGTACCCTTTGAGCTCTCTTATTTTTCCTCTATAACCCTCAATCCACACTTCCATTAATACCAAAAGAACTAATAACCCCTCCTTAAAGAAAAACTAATATGAATGCTGGAATCAAAATCATCCTTGGCAAATCTTGTTCATTTCTTTTCAAGTATAAGTTTGCCTGGAGCATGAAGAAAAATGTGTTCCTTTTTACTGCTAAGTTTAGCATAGCACGCAGTCTCACAACTGCAAAAGCTGTTTAAGGTCCTTAAAAATTCATCTGTAATAAAAATCATAACTATATTTAATAGGCATCTCTGAAAATTGAACATAAGCCATCTCATATAAAGTGCAGCTGGGTTGTTTGATATTTTTAATGAAAAAGAGGCTATAAAATTTATTTGTAACAAAATGGCTACTATTCTTCTGATTCTCCTTCCTAAGTTTACCTAAAAATACGTGAATAGATATATACTAGATAGCTTCATTGTTCAGTAGGGTTGTAATTTGGCCTCAAAATTCCCATATGAAGAAACAATATATTAATACATAAGTACAAGATTGGCAGTTATATGGCAGATTCAGACAATGAGTCTACATGGTTCAAAGCAAAAATCTTACTCTGAAGGCTTTGTTATTTGGTCAGAGCTCCAGTTTTGATTTTTATGAGGGACGCTGCCACTTCACTCTTCAGATACAAACTATAAATACTTGGTTTCCAAAAAAGAATAAACAAATAAGGAAAGGAAAAAAAAGAGGAAATGCATTCAAACAAATCCTGACATTTAGAAACATATTCAACACTTGGAAACTAAAAGAGTAGCAAAAATAAAATTGGTTGATCTTAAAGCAGCCTCATAATCACCGTATTATGGTATTTCCAGGGAGATTATGTTAGGGCTGCTTAGAAGGAAGCTTTCATTTTGCAGTTCTGAGTAGCCATCGTAGACAGCCACTAACCTCTAGGTTAACTTGGGCAATCAACACCCCCATCCTTGCGCCAGTGAACTCTACAGAGGGGTGGTGGGGTGGGTGTTTTTACCCAGACCTGTGTGAATGAACTCTCCACATATACTAAATTTGTCAGAACACTCCCAACCTTCCAGGTACCTTCCTGCTCTGTAACTGTTTGGTTTTCAGTACAAATGTATATTGCTCAAATTAAAATCATTCTTTCTACAATTCCTAAAAGTTAACCACTGTGGTTCTTCTCATGTAATTATATATATGTAAATTGTAAAAATCTCTTCAGTCACCACCACCTGTGCTCTAGAGAATTTAAAACTTCACTCTGCGGAATGTGTCATGGAGAAAACTAGATGGCAAAAAGATGAGAGGGTTAAGCCAGCTTCTATACAAAAAAAAGTAATCAAGACATGGTATGATTTTTTTTCCTTTAAACTTTAATATTTTAAACATGATTGTTATCATTCCCAAATGCAACCAGCACAGAACTGTACTACACTGGTTTACTATGCGATAAAACATCTTACATTAACACTTCCAATCCCGAAACTAATTTGTAATCAATTGGCTCAGAGTTACACATAGTTATTTTCAAAGGTCATGCTGCCACAGAATAAAAACTCCACATTTCTCCATGTCGCTATAATGTCTTCATTGTTTTATGGTCCCAATTTCTATTAGGTTATAAAGAAGCTTACTTAATAAATACTTACTGAGAGCACTCTATAAGTTAGAGATTGTGCTAGAAGCTGGGATTTTATAGTGTGCAACAGGGAAATCTGTTCCTACCTTCCTAAGCTTCCAGTCTAGAATAGGAAAAAAATTTCCAACCACATTTGTAATTCAGTTAGAAGAGCAAGAACATATATTCTTTCATCTAAAACTGGCCTAAACTTTGCCTCTTCAGTAAGTGGAATCCAATCAATAAAAAAACAGCAAAATCTTTTTTGCTAAATCTTTCTATTTGATGATTAAGATCTGAAGAGTAAAGAGTTTAAAACATGTAAAAGAAGAACATGTTAAAAGGGAGGAAAAAATGTATCTTTAAGAAGCCGAAATTTTCAGAAGAATATCATTGACCGGAAGCAGGTATTCAATGCCACTTGTTTTATAAAGACTTACAGACAGATTATATTAAATAGTGACCTACGTACCACCAATAGAAATATTTAGTTAATATTTATAAATATTAATTAATTAAAGGAAGTAATGTATATTACATCTAAGAAGTATATAAAAACTTCAGATTAAAATATTCTCTTGTATATCTATGTAGACTACAAACAGTTTTCTGAGTTGTCTAAGAAAATAAATACTAACATAAATGAATTCAGAAAATGAATAAAGAAAACAATTCAAAATTTAATATATTTTATGACAGTAGGTTTCTGAGATCACTTTTTAAAAAATAAGCATCAAAATAAGTAAGTATCATAGAATTTGAAACATATTGGCATAATTGCTGGATATGTATCAAGGCAGCCCAGATTTCACTGCCATGCTTTCATCTAGGCAGGTAACCACTATTTTCTCTTGTTAATTTCTTCACAATATAAAATTAGCTAATTATGTGAACTAACAAGGGGCTCCTGCCAAATACACCCATTTTCCTTAAAATGGCATCATGCTTTGAACTAACATTTACTTTGAAAATAATTTTACACTGAATTTCATTTAAATACAATGGTGATCCCTTAATTTAAATAAAGTAGTTAAAAATAATGGTGAATCTTTTGAAGGGCCTCATGAATGAAGATTCAGTGCACTCATCAAAGCAGCACATCAGGCATTCCTCAAAAGGAACTCCTTCTGATACCTTCCCTGATTCAAATCAACCATCACTCTTCTCCTGGATTCAAAAATCACGAGCACACACACAAATCTACAGTGAGTATACATCACTGGCTACACAGTACAGGTACTGCAGTAGTTATGTTGCAAAAGCAACATACCCAGAACATGAAGCTGTAGTAAACCTTACGTGATGTCTAGGGATTGGGTTTCTAACAAAAAGTTGTACAGTTTTAAAGTGCTAATAAATGTAGGTACTAAACTGATGTCCTACTTTTCTACCACTTCTAATAGGCCATATTAGGGGGCTGGGGTGAGGCTGTATTAAACCTTAGTCAAAAATCTAATAAGAAGGGGACAAAGAAAGTTCTCCACACTACCACTTCAGTGGTAAAATTGTTTTACTTTAGTTTTTGTCCTTATATAATTATCTCCAAGTTCATTTTTTAAAGCATAATATGTTACTTAAGTCCACAGTATGTAACTAAGCATCCATCTATGGGTATTTCCCCCAAAGTCCTCCTTCTAGACATTCAAACCTAGGCCCTCAGACAGACAAATTCCCTGAGCTCTAATTCAGCTGCTAGGAACCCAGGGCTGCCACATGTCAGGCAATGGGGTTGGCCTAAGAGACCTCAAACGCCCTATTCACAGCCAAACAAACAAACTCTGCACAGGGCAAAAGAAAAAGAAAAACCATCCTCAAGTCTTTCTAAAACACATGCTTTTCCCCTTAATCATGCACTTAAACTCCATTCGTGTCTCCTACCCACTCTAGTTTCTTCTCAATCTTGAGAATTCAGAAAACATTCAACTACACCTTTTCAGCCATGAGAAGTAGCTCAAAATGAGAATAAACATAAAAAATAAAAAGATCTTCCTTTTGCAATTGCAGTTTTCCCCTTCCCTGGCTTCACTCCCTAAAGCCCGCCCCTTTTATCCAGGGTTTGCCTTCTGTTCTTTATAAATGTGCACATTTATCTAATCTGGTTTCAAAATGAAGACATTAAGCATGGCATGTGAATTAACCATTTGTAACTATTCGTGATCATTATGTTTTGTTCCTTCTTGTAAACGATCCAGTACATAGCAGTTCCCTCCCAAAGGCAATTGGTTCCTTGAACCAGGAGACAGAATGCTCAAGATTAGAAGGAAAATGCATGCTTCTCAAATCAGAATTGACAATATTCTCCTCCAGAAATGTCTGAGAAACCTATTTATTATACACGCAAATATCCGGAACACGAGTGCAGACATTTTTCAGGCCTGTTACTGCAAAGCTGTTCTTCCTAACACAATAGCTCAGAGTTATGTCGCGCTGGCCTGAACGTTGATTCTGAACATTCTCCCAGAGATAACAATCAATCAAATTCCTAGTGGAGAAATGGCATTTTCTTGCTAACTTAATGTGAAGGCAGAATAGTGGGTTATTTTTTAGAGATTAAAGGGACATTTTTTGCTGTTCACTTCCCGTTTTCCTTCTAGCCCAGATTCCAAAGATATTAAAATGCTGTCCGTTTTAAACAAAAGGTTTCTATTTGATTCCATGAGAGTAATTGAGAGGCTGTACTGGCAACTATTGTGAATTCAGGCCTACATCTGGGTTGCCACATTAAACAAAAGATACCCATCGCTGTCAACAACCACACAGCACAACCCTCCCGTATCCCTCATCTTTATCTGGAAGGGATGGTGGAGACAAGAAACACGCCTGTCACCATTAAGAAACTCTTCTGGGTCCCTCCTTTAGGTGGTCTGGTGGCTAGAGAACAGCACTCGTGTGACACATATATGCTCACCTCCCCGCTCCCGGAATATGTTAGCCCCCTTTCTTCAGAGAGCCAACCACTCGGCTCCCTCATCATCACTCCTTGGAGAATCCAGTCGCGAGTCTGCTCACCGTTCCACCATTCGCTCCCGACCCCTAAACGCACTGATAAAAGATGCACACAGGCCACCCCACCGCACGCCCTGGCTCCGCTTGACACCTAAGGCCACACGCACACACAGTTCTCCTCTCCACCACCCCACCGGGCGCCACGGCCACGACACTGGAAGTTCAACCCTCCTGCCCACCTTCCCACCCGCGCTTCTCCCCGAAGCGATTTGCCATTCAGCAGATGCACAGCAGACAAACGCGCACCCCGAGTGCACAGCCCTCAGGGCTACCGAAAGGGACAAGCCGAGGCCATGGGCAGAGCAGCCGCGACCCCTCTGCGCGTGCCTGCGTCTGCACGCGCGCGCGCGCCCTTCAGGGTGCGGGTAGTGGCCGGGGCCGCGCCCGGGGAGGGCAGGGGCAAGCCGCCCGCGCCCTGGGGCCGGGGCCGCAGAACGGGGACTGGGGGTGGTGGGCAGGAGGCGCAGAGGTCCGGCGGGGGGGCCCGCTGCGTACGGCCGCCGCGGTACTCACCGAGCAGCAGCAGCTTGAGCTCCCGGCGGGCGTCCCTCTTGTCCCTGCGGAGCTGCCGCTCAATCTCGTCGTTGATCCGCCGGGCTTCCTTGGCCTCCTCGCTCAGGCAGCACGCCATGATGGACTCCAGAGTCATTCTTTCAAAGTGCCTCCGCTGCAGCCCCGCCGGCACCCCCCTGCTCACACGCGCGCACACACACCCTCCCGCCCTCGCTCCCCCGAGGCAGCGGTGGCCGCCGAGCCCCCGCCGCCCGGGCGCGCGTCCGGGACGAGCTCGGGGAACCGCCGCGGGGGCCGCGGCCACGACCGGGGCCACCAGGTGGGCCGGGGGTGCGGCGGCTGCTGGCGGCTCCGGCTGCCGGGAGGAGCGAGGCCGGCGCGGGAGGCGGCCGCGGGCGCTGGCTTGGGGGGCCCGCTAGGGAAGGCCGCCGCGCCCGGCCTCGCTCAGACGCCCGCGCCTCCTTCCCCGGGAACAGGCGGCCCGCCTGGCCCCCCGCGCCGTCGCCGCCGCCGCCGCCGCCGAGGCTCCCCTAAGCCGTGCGCCCGGCGGCGAGAGCACATCCACCGGGGCGTCCCCGCAGCGAGCGGTCGCCGACGGCTCCCCGCGCCTGGCGCGCCGGCTCCTAGCTGCCGCCTGACACGGCTCCCGGGCGCCCTCGGCCCTGCCCGCGCCCACCGCCCGGCTCGCGCGCAAACCCGGCTCGCCGGCCCGCCCGCCCGGCCGCCGCGCGCTCCTCCGCCTCCGCCAGACGCCCACCCCCGGCCCCGATTGCCAGGCGCAGAGCGGCTGCTCAGTGCTCTCCCTCCCCCTCGCCACACACACACATTTTCTTCTTTCTCTGAACTGGAGCACAGATCCGGGAGGGAGGCGGCGGCGGCAGAGGGAGGAGGTGGAGGGAGGGGAGGGGACGGGCGCGGGAGGAGGGGAGAGGGAGGCGGTGCCGCCCGGCCCCTCCTGGAAGGCTTTCCTGGGCTCGCAGCCGCCGCGGCGCGCCTCCCAGTGCGGCTTTCGCTTCGCTCGCGCCGCTCCCTCGCTGAGCCGGCCCCCTCGGGCTCTGCGGGCGCCTCCCGCTCCCGCGCCCTCGGTCGGGCCCGCGGGCTCAGCGGTCACGGCCGCCCCCGGCGGGAGGCGGGGCCGGGTCGCCGAGGCGCAGCCGGGGCCGCCGCCAGCCTGCCGCTGCCGGCCCGCCGCCCGGGCGTGGTAAACCGGGAATATGGCGGCCTCCGCCAGCCGGCTGCCCACTGCCTCCGGAACGCAGCCGCGGCTTCTCCGGCAAGGCGGGGATCTCGGCCCCGTAAGCCCCCAGCACTCGCCGCCCCGCGAACACCCGTCCGGTTCCCCCGAAGGCAGCCTCGGCGCTGGCGCCTCCCGCCTGCCGCTCTGCAGCGCGGAGCAGATCCGTGGGGCGGCTCTTCGCCTAGTTCAGTGTTCTTTCCCGTTCCTATTTCTAAAACGCCATTCGGTTAGAAATTCCCGTCACCTCTGATCCAAGTTGAGTAGTAGAAAATAATATACACTCAACTGTGCAGTGTGACTGGGGAGGACACGGGATTGTCACTGTCTCGCAGAGGGGCAAGGGAGACTTAATAGGTGAAACTATCCGCAAAGTTCCTGGAGACAGAAATCTAAATCATTAAAAAAAAAAAAAATGAAAAAGAAAAATCTAAATCCTGAGCAGAAAAATAAAGCGGCCCAGTTTCCAAGAGCCTCCTACTAGCTTCCAACTTTTTATGCCATTGGAGTTGTTTTTGTTTTCTTCTTACAAGCTCTCCTGTCGTTTTTGAAAAAGGCACACGATATTTAACAGCCAGGTAAATCGACTTCACCATTCTAGACCGAGATGAAATTATGACTTATGAGAAAATGCAAAATAATGTGAAATAAAGATAAAGGAAAGAATGAAAGAAAAATGGGAAAACCAGGATCGCCACAGCAAAATTCCATTCTGGTATTTTGTTTTTCCACTTTCAATTGAGGTAGTTTACTTTAAAATGTGGTTCGTTTATATTTTGTTGTAACATATGACAGCCAAAAAAAAATCCTTGCTCTTTCAAATTTTATTTGATCTAATACCTACAAGAGGTGTAACTCATACTGCTTTCTGCCTTAATGGAACCTCAGAGGAAATTGTATCTTAAGAAAGGAATCCGTTTTTCCCATTTTATGTTGTTTCTGAGAAGTCTCTGAACCTGTTGATCCAGAATGGAAAATGAGGGCATGATTCTACTATTACTGCAGGTCAAGAGTGCATATAGGATTGTCAGATGACAGGTGTGTGACTGCCTTCTTTCATTTGCCATTACCTCCACCCCTAGACACACATATACCATGACTTAGATCAAACAAGTCCTCTAGACATAAGATCTATATTTTAGACTTCCCATTTAAAGGATATTTGGCCTAGAAAATGCAGTTGCCCTTAGTTGAATTCAAGGATGCAGAACCTGGAGAAGAGTCGACTATAATTAAATTTCACCTTGGCTAGGAAAGCAGAAAGGGCAGACTTCACCAGCTTCACCCCCTTATGTGAATGCTGTGAAATTAAAATTTAAAATTAACTGACTAATTAAACATTGAAATTCAACATGCCAAAATTTTAAATGGCATCAAGGGAAAAAAATTATAAGTTTGCATCCTCTAAATATGTCTATACATGAGTTGCAGAGAGAGAGAAAACATTAGAAAATCAAGTAGAAGTCAGGAATCTTCAAGTAAGTGTCCGATTTCCTAGCCAAAGATCTAAGATCTTTGAAAACGTCTCCCAGCCTGGGCTCCTGAACACTATCAGGTACTCCATTTTGACTGAATTGAGCTATTTTTTGATGAACAGAATTAAATTGTTTCAACACATTGTGGAACAATAAGTCTATTTCATCACCCCTGTATGCCTAGCATCAGGGACAGTCCTTGGCATTTAGTAGATATTTGAATGGATTAGACAAATAGAGGAGGATGTTCCTTCAAGCACTGGGAATAAATTGGGAAGTAAGGAAAACCAACACTCTACAATGATAAAGTCATATATGAGTGTCAATAAGGAAACAGGAAATTTTCAAGTCTGAGCCCAGATCTATTCAGAAACCTTTGCATGTGTATCTGGAAAGCATTTGCCAAGCAAATAGTCACATAACCTAAATCACGCAAACAAAATCCATGTAGAAACTACTGAAGTTGTGACCATATTCCACAAGCAAGTATGCTAAAATAGTCAACTAAATGTGAATCATGTTACAAAGTCTTAGTTCATTAAATCAACAAATGTATTCATTGCCTACCATATGTAAATAACTAAGATGAAAGTGCAAGAAGACGGATACTAGGATGAATAAAATATAGTCCTTGTCTTCAACAGGCTTGAAGTCTCAGGGCATTATGTAGCTCTGAACACTTACAATAAAAGAAAATGAAATCAATTTGTATTAAAGTTGGGATACAAGTAACACTATAAAGGTATAAAAAGGAAGGGATCCTTCTGTTCAGGAGAACTGAAGAAGACTTCACAGGAAAGGGGACATTTGAAATGAATAGGTTTTCAATAAATACGTTTCTACACCACTTAAAATTAAATCTGCTATTTCAAATCACCCCCAGACAGTGAGAAGATAAACCATTTGGAGAATTCGAAGGCAATTACTGATGGCTGAAAAGCAAACCACAAAACCCTAGGAGCAGTGAACAGAGGAAAATGGAAACTCATCTCCTCTGTGGCATTCTACCTCCACCGTCATGTAACCCTGTTCTTTAGGCACTGGCAAAGAAAAACAGTCAAAGGCACAGTTCAGTCTCCAGGACTGATGCTAGGGTCAAAGAACGAAAAAGCCACAACCACACTCACAAAAGATGCTCCCAGGGAGGGAAAAGCACTTCTCCGGTTTCCAGAATCATCTAGCATGGCTGCTTCACACCACCCACTGCACCACTGTAATACCACTGTCTGTCTATTTCTCTTTCTCATTCTCTTTCGCAAGATTGAGAGCTGCTTGAAAGTAGAGGCCTTATCTTTCATAACTGTTTTCAGTGCATCCAAAAGAGTGCCTAGCCTGCAATGGATACTCAGTAAGAGATGAATAAACACAATACCAGAACCTACATCAACAACTCACAGACTGTGCCTGTCACAAGCAGTGCCCTATGCCAGATGCCTGAGGCATACAAAGCCCTTAAAGTCTTCATGATCTATTTGGGCAGGCAGTCTGCATGCATAAAACAACAATGTGAAGTGAGAAACCCTGGCTCCTAATGAGAATGACTTGCTAGAGGGAATTGGGAAGAAGGAGCAGTTATCCAAGCCACCATGCAAAGCAACCTGAAGAAATATGGGTAGGCACACGATGGCTACCTGAAGGACCAATTAGAAGTCCGCCTAAAGCACTGCAGCTCCTACAAGAGCTGGGAAAGAGCTCCTCTGTTCTGTGCTTGCTGGCAAAGCTGGCTGACCAAGGAATAAAAGTGGCCTTGCTTTGGGGGAAGGCAGGCAAGCAGGCCCTGGGAGACTCAGAGAGCTATAAATAGCGCCACCTAGAGGACAGTCTCATAACAGCAGAAAGATTACGGTGTTTCTAGTGAAAGGTTTCAGGGTCAACAGGAGGAGAAGGGGGCAACAGAGGATGAGATGGTTGGATGTCATCTCTGTCTCAATGGACATGAGTTAGAGCAAACTCCAGGAGATAGTGAAGGGCAGGGAAGCCTGGAATGCTGAAGCCCATGGGGTCGCAAAGAGTTGGACACGACTTAGCGACTGAACAAATGCATGAAAAAGAATGCTTTCTTCTGAAAGATAAGATACCCACACTGCAAAGTCACCAGGCAGATATTCTAGATAGAGTAGAGTAGTTCAGTGACATCTTTCCATCACCACCCTTAGAAATGCATCCAAGTAATCCTCTGTGCTTAGTTGCTCAGTCATGTGACCCCATGGACTATAGCCCACCAGGCTCCTCTGTCCGTGGAATTCTCCAGGCAAGAATACTGGAGTGGTAGCCTTTCACTTCTCCAGGGGATCTTCCTGAACCAGGGATTGAACCCCGGTCTCCTACACTGCAGGCAGATTCTTTATCATCTGAGCCACCACGGAAACCCAAATGATCCTCTGAAAGTGAAGGTGAAAATCGCTCCAATTCTTTGCCACCCAGAATTCTCCAGGCCAGAATTCTGGAGTGGGTAGCCTTTCCCTTCTCCAAGGGATCTTCCCAATATTGGGATCCAACCCAGGTCTCCCGCATTGCAGGCAGATTCTTTACCAGCTGAGCCACAAGGGAAACCCAAGAATACTGGAGTGAAAAAAAAGGAAAGCCTATCCTTTCTCCAGCAGATCTTCCCAATCCAGGAATCAAACCAGAGTCTCCCGCATTGCAGGCAGATTCTTTACCAACTGAGCTACTAGGGAAGCCCCCAAATGATCCTCTGGTTCTAATCAAATGTATCTGTATATTTTGTGCTTACTCAAGGGTTGCATTGAGCTTGCCAGGGGGCACTAATGGTAAAGAACCCACCTATCAATGCAGGAGATATAAGAAATGTCAGTTTGGTCTCTAGATTGGGAAGGTCTCCTGCAGGAGGGCATCCCAATCCACTCCAGTATTCTTGCCTAGAGAATCCCAGAGGACAGAGGACTATTGCAGGCTATGGTCCGTAGGGTCGCAAAGAGTCGGACATGACTGAAACGACTTAGCATGCACTCACACAAGGTTAGCATTGTCACAGGCAGCATTGTATCTCACAGTGTGAAGGCCATCACAGGCCCACTGCACTGGAAGGCCCTACCTACAAGATGGACCACACGGGAGCCATTTTTAAGCTGAGTAGACCAATGTTTCAGCCAGAAATGTCATTTACTAAGGTTTAGTGAGTGAATCAATGAGCAAATGAATGAACGTATACTAAAATCAAGTAGTGAGACAAAAGATTACCCAAATCATGGATTAAAATCCTTTTGACACCCAAAGGATCAATAATGACTTAGCTAATATAGGAACTTCCTGCCTGTCATTACTACAAGTTGGAGCCATCTGTCCCACAAGACTCTTTGGTTTTGCTGGACTCCTGTGTGGATCACAATAAACTATGGAAAATTCTGAAAGAGATGGGAATACCAGACCACATGACCTGCCTCTTGAGAAGCCTATATGCAGGTCAGGAAACAACAGTTAGAACTGGACATGGAACAACAGACTGGTTCCAAACAGGAAAAGGAGTACGTCAAGGCTGTATATTGTCACCCTGCTTATTTAACTTATATGCAGAGTACATCATGAGAAATGCTGGGCTGGAAGAAGCACAAGCTGGAATCAAGATTGCCAGGAGAAATATCAATAACCTCAGATATGCAGATGACACTATGCTTATGGCAGAAAGTGAGGAAGAGCTAAGAAGCCTCTTGAGGAAAGTGAAAGAGGAGAGAGAAAAAGTTGGCGTAAAGCTCGACATTCAGAAAACGAAGATCATGGCATCTGGTCCCATCACTTCATGGGAAATAGATGGGGAAACAGTGGAAACAGTGTCAGACTTTATTTTTCTGGGCTCCAGAATCACTGCAGATGGTGATTGCAGCCATGAAATTAAAAGACGTTTATTCCTTGGAAGAAAAGTTATGACCAACCTAGATAGCATATTCAAAAGCAGAGACATTACTTTGCCGACTAAGGTCCGTCTAGTCACGGCTATGGTTTTTCCAGTGGTCATGTATGGATGTGAGAGTTGGACTGTGAAGAAAGCTGAGCACCGAAGAATTGATGCGTTTGAACTGTGGTGTTGGAGAAGACTCCTGAGAGTCCCTTGGACTGCAAGGAGATCCAACCAGTCCATTCTGAAGGAGATCAACCCTGGGATTTCTTTGGAAGGAATGATGCTAAAGCTGAAACTCCAGTACTTTGACTACCTCATGCGAAGAGTTGACTCATTGGAAAAGACTCTGATGCTGGGGAAAGGAGGAGAAGGGGATGACAGAGGATGAGATGGCTGGATGACATCACCGACTCGATGGATGTGAGTTTCAGTGAACTCCGAGAGTTGGTGATGGACAGGGAGGCCTGGCGTGCTGCGATTCATGGGGTCGCCAAGAGTCGGACACAACTAAGCGACTGAACTGAACTGAACCTAAGACCAAGGCTACAAACTCCGTGGTCTCTGAGCTACAGAAGAGTTGCTTTAGATTCAGTGGTACTTTTGCAAAAATTGAATTAACTGTCATATAAACATCTAGTGATTCACACAGAAATGGGTATTTCAGTTCTTGGTCAACATCTGGCAATCCTAGCCCTGTATTCCCAGATGGCAACATTTTCCACAACCTGCTTTACTCCCCATTGCTGTAAAACCTAAACCAGTTCAGATTCCACATTATAGTAACATGCTGTATGTGTGGGCATTCCAGGTGGACCCTGGAAGGCAATTAGCTGGGTGAGGATTGGATTTTGCAATTAATCAGGTAGTTGACAGAGGCAATTGATTTCTTTCCTATTCATTGTTTCCCTGTCTTTAAATCGAATAATCATTTATCCCATTTATACTCATCTCCCTTTGGTGATTTCTTATATATACCTCAATAAGAATCAAGATCTTTGTCTATTTGGTTCACTCCTGAACCCAGTACCTAGAACAGGGCCTGAAATTAGTAGATGCTTAATAAGTATTTGTTGAATGAATTTAAAAAAAAAGACCCTACAGGCAGATGAACTTAGAGCTTGTTATATACAAAGTGAAGTAGTCAGAAAAACAAATATCATGTATTAACACATATATATGGTATCTAGAAAAATGGTACTGATGAACCTATGCGCAGGGCAGGAATAGGACACAGACATAGAGAACAGACTTTGGACATAGTTGGGGAAGGAGAGGGTGGGACGAATTGAGAGAGTAGTATTGAAACATATACATTACCAGATGTAAAAAAGATAGCTAATGGGAAGTTGCTGTGTAACACAGGGAGCTCAACCTGGTGCTCTATGACAACCTAGAGGGGTGGGATGAGGTTCAAGAGGGAAGGGACATATGTATACTTATGGCTGATCCACGTTGTTGTATGGGAGAAGCCAATACAATATTGTAAAGCAATTATGCTCCAGTTAAAAATAAATTTAAAAAGATAATAAGAGACCCTTCCATCAAAGAGTCCATAGATTGGCCACATGGCAGTCTGCCTTTTTTTTTTTTTCTTTCACCAAATGGTACCCACCGAAGCTTGGCTCCCTCAATATAAAGTGTTCCTTGGCCCTGGGCTTTAAGATCTTGCCTCAAATGGGTTCATCAAAGAAAATTAGCCATACTAGGGTATCAAGAAAACTGTGGATGAAACATATTGTTCCAAACCCAGTGGAAATGTATTAATTCCATCTAAATCAACTGTATAGGAAAGTTGATTTCGTATCCCCAATTCATTTTTAGTAATAAAAATGATATACATTTAAGATCATGACACAATATATAGTCAATTTGTTAATTACTCAATGTAGCTGGTTTTAGAAAAGGCAGAGGAACCAGAGATCAAATTGCCAACGTCTGCTGGATCATAAAAAAAGGCAAGAGAGTTCCAGAAAAACATCTATTTCTGCTTTATTGACTATGCCAAAGCCTTTGACTGCGTGGATCACAATAAACTGTGGAAAATTTTTCAAGAGATGGGAATACCAGACCACCTGACCTGCCTCTTGAGAAGCCTATATGCAGGTCAGGAAGCAACAGTTAGAAATGGACATGGAACAACGGACTGGTTCCAAACAGGAAAAGAAGTACGTCAAGGCTGTATATTGTCACCCTGCTTATTTAACTTCTATGCAGAATTCATCATGAGAAATGCTGGGCTGGAAGAAGCACAAGCTGGAATCAAGATTGCTGGGAGAAATATCAATAACCTCAGGTATGCAGATGACACCACCCTTATGGCAGAAATTGAAGAAGAACTAAAAAGCCTCTTGATAAAAGTGAAAGAGGAGAGAGAAAAAGTTGGCCTAAAGCTCAACATTCAGAAAACGAAGATCATGGCATCTGGTCCCATCACTTCATGGGAAATAGATGGGGAAACAGTGGAAACAGTGTCAGACTTTATTTTTCTGGGCTCCAGAATCACTGCAAATGGTGACTGCAGCCATGAAATTAAAAGACGCTTACTCCTTGGAAGGAAAGTTATGACCAACCTAGATAGCCTATTCAAAAGCAGAGACATTACTTTGCCAACAAAGGTCCATCTAGTCAAGGCTATGGTTTTTCCAGTGGTCATGTATGGATGTGAGAGTTGGACTGTGAAGAAAGCTGAGCACCGAAGAATTAATGCTTTTGAACTGTGGTGTTGGAGAAGACTCTTGAGAGTCCCTTGGACTGCAAGGAGATCCAACCAGTCCATTCCAAAGGAGATCAGTCCTGGGTGTTCATTGGAATGCTTAAGCTGAAACTCCAATACTTCGGCCATCTGATGGGAAGAGCTGACTCATTGGAAAAGACCCTGATGCTGGGAGGGATTGAGGGCAGGAGGAGAAGGGGATGACAGAGGATGAGATGGCTGGATGACATCACCGACTTGGTAGACATAAATCTGAGTAAACTCCGAGAGTTGGTGATGGACAGGGAGGCCTGGCGTGCTGCTATTCATGGGGTTGCAAAGAGTCGGACACGACTAAGCGACTGAACTGAATTGAACTGAACTGAATGATAGATTAATGAAACAGCACATGGGTGATGAAAAATACATAAGTAATTGAATTATGTTATGCTGCCTTCTCAGTGATTGAAATGGTCTTAATAATCACCTTTATTTACTAATTAGTTAATATCCTTGCAAAATTTTTCAATCTGCCATTCTGAATTTTACCAAGATGTAAGAAATCTAATGGATTTCCCAGGTGGCACAGTGGTAAAGAATCTGCCTGCATGTCGATGTAGAAATGCAAGAGACTCAGGCTCAATCCCTCGGTCAGGAAGATCCCCTGGAGAGGGAAATGACAACCCACTCCAGTGTTCTTGCTGGAGAATATCGTGGACAGAGGAGCCTGGTGGGCTATAGTCCATGGGGTGGCAGAGAGTTGGACATGACTGAGCACAGTAGCACAAGAAACCTAATGGATTTTCAGTCTTAAATAGGAATATAAAATATCTCTTCCTGACCACAAAATTAAACATAAAGATATCTCTCGTTCATTTTCTCTTTCTTTTCTTATCTGTTAGGCCTACCAAAATCTATTTGAGCCACAAAATTTCCGAGAGACCTCTTCCAAATTTGTCAATGTATTTCCATCTCTCCATTCTTATACAAATTTCATATTTTTGTGTGGTCAATTTTTTTTTTAATTAGTGCTTCCCTGGCGGCTCAGATGATAAAGAATCTGCAGGCAATGTGGGATACCGGGGTTTGATCCCTGCATCAGGAAGATCCCCTGGAGGAGGGCATGGCAAGCCACTCCAGTATTCTTGCCTGGAGAATTACATGGAGAGGAGCCTGGCAAGCTGCAGTTCACGGGGTCACTAAGAGTCGGACACAACTGAGTGACTAACATGCGCACACATTTTTAAAAATTAGAGTGTAGTAGATTTACGATGTTGTCATAGTTTTAGGTGTACAGAAAAGTGATTCATATATATATATATATAGTTGTTGCTGTTTTTTAGTCGCAAAGAGTAGTACATTACTGAAGCAGCTTAGCACACATGCATGCATATATGTATGTGTGTGTGTGTCTGTATGTACATATTTTTTCAGATTATAGGTTTTCCATTATAGATTATTATAAGACATTAAATACCATTCTCTATATTATACAGTGAAAGTGAAAGTGAAGTCACTCAGTCGTGTCCAACTCTTTGCAACCCCATGGACTGTAGCTGCTCCTCCATCCATGGAATTTTCCAGACAAGAGAACTGGAGTGGGTTGCCATTTCCTTATCCAGGGGACCTTCCTGACCCAAGGATCAAACCTGTGTCTCCCACATTGCAAGCAGACACTTTTATCACCTGAGCCACCAGGGAAGCTGGTAGGTCTTTGTTTTTCTATTTCATATATAGTAGTGTGTTTTTGTTAATCCTGAACTCCTAACTTATCCTTCCCCATCTCCTGTTTTTCCATTTCATAAGCATAAGGTTTTTTCCTATATCTGTGAGTCTATTTCTGTTTTGTAAATAAGTTCATTTGTATCATTTTTTTAAGATTTCACATATAAGTGATATCATATGATACTTGTCTTTATTAAGTGACTTACTTCACTTAATAAGTAATCTTTAGCTCCACCCATATTGCTACAAAGATTTTATTTGTTATGGCTGAGTAATATTTCATTGTATATATATATATATATATATATATATGTATACACACACACACACACACACCATATCTTCTTTAGCCATTCATCTGTCATTTGGGCACCTAGGTTGCCTCCATCCCCCCTATTGTAAACAGTGCTGCTGTGAACAATTGGGTGCATGTATCTTTTTGAATTAGAGTTTTCTCTGAATATATGCCCAGGAGTTGGATTGTGGACCATGTGGTAACTATATTTTTAGTTTTTTGAAGAACTGCCATACTGTTTTCCATAGTGGCTACACCCATTTATATTCCCACCAGCAGTGTTGGAGGCTCCCTTTTCCCCACACCCTCTCCAGCATTTCTTGTAGATTTTTTTAAATGATGGCCATTCTGACTGGTGCAAGGTGGTACTTTATTGCATTTTTTGACTTGCGTTTCTCTAATAATTAGCGATGATGAGCAGCTTTTCATGTGCCTGTTGGACATCTGTATGTCCCCTTGGGAGAAATGTCTGTTTAGGTCTTCTGCCCATTTTTTGATTGGATGGCTTGTGTTTTTGTTACTGAACTGCAGGAGCTGTTTGTATATTTTCAAAATGAATCCCTTGTCAGTCTCATTTGCAAATATTTTCTCCCAGTCCATAGTATGTCATTTTGTTTTGTTTATGGTTTCTTTTGCTGGACAAAAGCTTATAGTTTGATTAGGTTCCATTTGATTTTATACAAATTCTTAAGAACTTATTTGTGATGAATACTTTCAACAGTTGGAGAAGGCAATGGCACCCCACTATGGAATGGGACCTAGGATAGATTGGAGTGAGTGAAGTACTTTTATTTTTTTGCCATGGGCTCCAGTATGACTCATCAGAGAACTATTGGTGATCTTCCCTTTATTTAAAATTCTTATAAATTTGTTCTTCATGGATTTTTGTATTAATTACTGAGTTTTTTGGTACTCTCTTAAATTTTGCACCCAAGACAAAAAGCTCACTTGCCTTACCCTATCCTGGCCCTGGTATGGAAGTTATATATGAGCTGGTATACAAGAGAGAGATTTGTCACTCCTGGGAAGGAATGAGCTGTGGAAAGTTATCTACTTTTTACAACTTAAAAATATCCAGGGCTTCTACATGTGACACGGGAACAAGAAAACTGGGTTGAAAAGTCACTGATCATCTAATGGAAGTAGAAGCGTCCCCAGAATACCTTAAAACACACAGTATTGGGAAAATCAAACCCCCCAACATGATGAGAAAATACAGGAAAAAAATCACATATTTTAGGTTCACTATTGGGCTTACGTTAAAAAGTGAAGATTGTAGAATAGGAGAGCTAAGAAGCCATGTGATCTAGGGAAAATTTTTTTTAATTTATTTATTTTAAACTGAAGAATAATTGCTTTACAATATTACACTGTTTTCTGCCAAACATTAGCATGAACCAGCCATAGGTTTACCCCGGCCCCCTCCCCCTTGAACATCCCTCCCCATCCTACCCCTCTAGGTTGTTACGAAGCTCCGGTTTGAGTTCCCTGAGTCATACAGCAAATTCTAGGGAATTTTTTTTTTTAAATCCTGGAATCATCTCTTTAAAATGAAGCATACTAGAGAGCCAATCTATAAATCTATAAATAAGTCAGTCCACTGGTGGGGGGTAGGGTGTGTAATATGGAATCCCCACACTTCTTTCCTTGTCCCTCAGGCTGTTTTCAAAACCTCTGTGCTTAATCCAGTTGGCACATTTTACAACAAGGTCATACCTAGAAGTTCTATAAACTGATCCAGGTTCTCCAACCAGGAAGTAACAAGAACAGAACTAGAACTTGGATTTCTCATTCTCAGCTTTCTATTCCCTATGCCCCCAAACTGAAGGAGTCTTGGAAGAAGCTGCATTCGGCCTCCAGCTTTCCTGGTCTCAGAATTTGTCATGTTTGGGAAAGAATCTATAGTTCACTTAATCTTTTACCTTTATTCTCAGAAAGCCTATAACCTACTGATAATAAATCACAGCACCCTTGCAGGCGTATTCACATTTTCAACTAGATCAAAGCTCTGGGTTAGAGTGTGGTTCTGACCATTGGCTGCACATTAGAATCACCTGAGGAGACTTTAATAATACTAGATGCTGAATTCTCACCTCACATATTCAGATTTAAGTGGTTTGGGGTAAAGCTTAGTATATTTTTGGTATTTTTTTTAATGCCCCCATGTGCCAGCAAGACTGAGAACTAAGTTATAGTAATAAAACTAATTATATATGTGTAGACCTCAGCCAATAGATGAATAGCTAGCCATAATTACCTACTGCAGCTTGGAAGTAAGGCCAGCCTTAACTAACACAGCAGCAGTGCTAGGCTCAATGCTCACATCACGAAACCAAGCAAGCCCCTCCCCAACCAACTGCCTCATTAGGACTTTAGACATTTTAAAACATTATTAATAAATTAGTTTAGGCTGCACTGTGAGACATGCAGGGTCCTCGATCTCTGACCAGGGATCGAACCCATGCCCCCTGCAGTGGAAGGGCAGAGTCCTAACCACTGAACCACCAGGGAATTCCCCCTTTAGACATTTTTAAATTTCCCTTTTCCTCTCATTATATTCTTAAAATCTTTATCAATGTTGATTGTCCTGGGATGGGAGGAGGGTCAGAAAATACAGGAAAATACAGGGAAGAAAATTAATATTATCCATAACCCTACCACCCAAAGATAACCCTTGTTTACATTTTTTGTTTGATCTTGAATCTTTTCTATTCAGATGGATAGACATGAAGTTATTTACAAGTTAAGATCATAGTGGACATAATACGTATTTATTTTTTAATTTGTACAGGCATATGGAAAATGCTCAAATCGGATGAAACTTTACACAAGAAGTAAATCTCCCCTCCCACTGCCTACCCACCTCTCACCTCCTCAGAGGCAGCCAGTGTTACTAGTTCTGTGGCAGACTTACAGAAATATTGATAGCTATATCTTCTAGTTACAAAAATGGTTGCATACTACACAACCTATTCTATGATTTGCTTTCCTTATAATACATCTCAGAGATGGGTCCATGGCCTTCACCTTTCTTTTTGACCCTGCATAATTTTCCAGTGCAGATTCCCTACAATTTCTTAACCAGTCCATTACTGGTGAGTATTTGTTTCCAATGTTCTGCTACTTTTATAATAAATACTTATTTATGTGTTTAGTTCTTTGTTCTTCCCTTAAATTTTTTTCATTTACTAAGTATACTTAAAAAATTATGCTAATGGCTACTGGGCATTACATTGTGTGAATTTATAATAATCTATTCAAATAATACTGAACTGTTAGACATCTATGTTGTTTCCATTTTTATCATTATGAATGATGATGCAGTGAACAATCCTTACATATAAATCTTTGTATCTCCATGTCCCTAGAATAAACAAAACAGGGTATAATTATTGATCCAAAGGACATACTCTACTTAAGGCTTTTGAGAGTGCCAAATTGTTCTCCAGAAAGTTCATAGCAACTTCCATGAGTAATATATTAAAAGTTTAATTTCCACATCTTCTTTAAACTACAGTTACTGACTTTCAAATTATAGGATTGAATGATTGAAGTGAAGTCGCTCAGCTGTGTCTGACTCTTTGAAACCCCATGGACTGTACCCACCAGGCTCTTCTGTTCATAGAATTCTCCAGGCAAGAGTACTGGAGTGGGTTGCCATTTCTTCCTCCAGGGGATATTCCCAACCCAGGGATTGAACCCGGATCTCCCGCATTGCAGTCAGACACTTTACCATCTGAGCCACCAGGGAAGCCCAATTATAGGATTGGCCCACTCTAATTTGAAAAGATACATGTACCCCAATGTTCACAGCATTATTTACAATAGCCAAGACATGAAAACAACTCAAGGGCCATTAACAGACTATTGATTCAAGAGGATGTGGTGGTGTGTGTGTCTGTGTATGAAATGGAACATTACTCAGCCATTAAAAAGAATGAAATAATGCCATTTGTAGCAACATGGACGTACCTACATAATATCATATTAAGTGAAATAAGTCAGACAAAGACAAATATTATATGATATCACTTATATGTGTAACCTAAAGAATAATACAAATGAATCTACGTATAAAACAGAAATAGGCTCAGAAACATAGAAAACAAACTTATGGTTAGCAAAGGGAACAGGGAAGGGACAAATTAGAAGTATAGGATTAACAGATATAAACTACTGTACATAAAATAGATAAACAACAAATAAGGATTTCTTGTACAGCACAGGGAATTATTTTCTATATCTTGTAATAACCTATAATGGAAAATAATCTGCAAATGTATATATATATATATATATATATATATATGTATAACTGACTCACTTTGATGTACACCTGAAACTAACATAATATTGTAAATCAACTCTATTTATAAAACAATGATGATAATAAAAAAGTATTAGAATGGAAAAAAAAATTATGGGATTGGTTTTGGCTCAAAATACTTATAATTTATTATCTAACTGTAATCTTTCTTCATCATTATGAAATACTCTGAGGCTTCAATAATTTCAGAGTTTTTTTAATAGACATATGCATCTATCTAATCACAACAAACACTATTTTAACTGAATAATTAGCCATGTAGATAACTACATTTTAGAAACTTGAAAACCATTTTATTTTAGGGAATTCAAATAAAACCCATCATTCAGAGAAAAGTCTTCTTGGTAGTACATCCAAAATATTCCAGACTTTAACAAAAATCTACCAGATCCCTAGTTTGGATACACCTTGAGCTTGTTCCATATGTATTTCCAAAACTTCATTCTGAAGATGCACAACCCCCTTTTAACTCTTTGTGTCTAGGGGTATATAGTTTGTAAAAAGTAAATAGAAGTTCTATAGGCTAAGACTTCACTTTCATTCACAAGGAGTCCAAGGGAAGGATCAGTTTGCTTAGCTTCCTGAGGATTGGACCTCAATGATGACATTTTTCAGGGATCAAGGAAAGGATGTTACCAATTAGTGAGGGAAAAAGTGCCCCCTAGGAAGAAAGGAAGTCCTATTTAATATCTACTTAAGCTATCTATTTAATAGGCTACATGCTACACATTTGCCACTGTATTTATAGGGAAAGTCTCCAAATAAAGTACATTTCAATTGATTTTTTAAAAATAAGAGCTGGATTAACTGAGGGTGAAGCAATTTCACAGGAACTCTTTCAACCATTCAGTGCTTAAATCTTTTTAAAGTCAGCACACATCACTTCTCTTGGACTCTATGTCCTGCCAAGTGATTAATATCTAAAGGTCTGAAAGCACTCAAATGCACCTAAATTATAGTTAGAATTTACCTGACGTACATGCCTTACAAGATTTTTTAGTTGAGCCTGCCTGGAGAATTTTGAGGCATGTGGTGGAATGTCAATGAGATGGCAGATTGCTCAGATGCATGTGGTTGGCTCTGAAATGCCACCTAAGCCATGACACTATGCCAAAGGTATTTATTTCAGTGTACATTTTTCCACAAGGATGGGTGCAAGGCTGCCAATTCCTCTAACTGCACTTCCAGGACTATAGATTCTAAACTTCTTCAAGGCAGGAAGAGAAAAAGAAAGGTTATCTGAGGATTCGAGAATCATTCTCTTCTCTTCATTGAAGTAAGAGGAGTATTTCAATACCAGGTTGATCCACAGGGGCTTGATGACCATAAGGAAGGCAGAATATTGATAAAATGGCAGGAAAACAATTTGTGTCTCCTCAATGCATCATATTCAAATGATTTCAATCTGATTTATGCTAAGGCCACACCTGTCAACTTAGTAAAATAGACATATCTTACAAAGGCTGTGTTATGTCACTGAATAACAACCTCAAACTCTATGATCTAACCGTGGGGACCACTCATGGCATGTCTTAGGACTGGAGTTGGTAGGCATCGTATTAGGGTGATAAGGGGAGAAGTGGGCAGTGTAAGGGGAGGATCATACTTTTTTGCCCGTTGAAGCCTGACAGATCCTGCTCTAGCTTCTTTCTGAGGCTGTTTAGTATTACTCAGTGCTCAAGAATTGGAGCTATATGAGCTCAAGGTTCAAATAACCCCATTTATTCCTTTCATCATTTTTATTCATTCACCCATATATTTAACCAATTCCCATTTTGCAGCAAGTCAGGATACTTCCCTGGTGGCTCAGAGGTTAAAGCGTCTGCCTCCAATGCGGGAGACCCGGGTTCGATCCCTGGGTCAGGAAGATCCCCTGGAGAAGGAAATGGTAACCCACTCCAGTATTCTTGCCTGGAGAATCCCATGGACGGAGAAGCCTGGTGGGCTATAGTCCACGGGGTCGCAAAGAGTCGGACACAACTGAGCGACTTCACTTCACTTCACTTTAGGATACAGAAAGAGGAAGAAGACTGTGACTGGAAGGACTGGCATCAGGATTGAGAAAGTTGGCCACAAGGCAGCGAGACTGGAACCTGGTTCTAGTTCCTGGGACAGGCTAAGTCCTCTGGGGAACTGGGTTCAAGGGAGGTTAGCAAAACAGAATTTAGGGGCCAAGACCAAATCTGGTACACTGCCTCAAAGGGGGTTTTGCACAATGTGATATATTGCTTATGCCCAGACAGTAGAGCTGGTGCTGATTCCCAGACAGTCAGGCTCAACTGTAAGTCCTAGATTGGTCCTGTGAATTGGAGATGGACCATTCCTGTGCTGGGGACTCATTGATATTTGGAGGAAGCAGGCACTGAGCTTCCTTGGTGATTCAGTCAGTAAAAGAATCGGCCGGCAATGCAGGAGACCCAGGTTTGATCTCCAGGTCAGGAAGATCCCCTGGAGAAGGGAATGGCTAACTACTCCAGTATTCTTGCCTAGAGAATCCCATGGACAGAGGAGCCTGGCGGGCTACGGTCCACAGGGTCACAAAGAGTCAGATACGACTGAGGAACTAACACTTTCACTTACTTTCAGGCACTTGATAATTCTTTCCTTCCCTTTCCAAGCAGGATCTGCTTAACAATTTCCTATTCTAGGTTTAGTTCAAACCAGTTTCCAACAACTTTAGGTTTCTTCAAAATTAATCTTTCATAATATTTTGTCTATTCATCAAATAAATATTTTAAAAATAATGATACAGATGGATATATTGTTCT
Source organism: Budorcas taxicolor (assembly GCF_023091745.1). Classification (NCBI taxonomy): domain Eukaryota; kingdom Metazoa; phylum Chordata; class Mammalia; order Artiodactyla; family Bovidae; genus Budorcas; species Budorcas taxicolor. Next base: position 57,002,658 of record NC_068917.1, read on the forward strand.
AACACTTTACTCATAGGCAAGGATTCTTTTTAGAAAATAGAATGAAACTTCAAAATTATTAATATTGCTTCTAGAATTATATAGTACACATCCTCAGACATACATTTCTGGAAGCCTCCATATTTTGTTCTGCATGGTAATTGTTAGTACTTAGTAATTTTGTTAAATTTTCTCATCATAAAGAGAGGAAAACAAAGACAAAAAGGAAGAGAGAAAGAAAGAAGCCATTATGAAAACTGAGGATCCTTGAGTGCAAAGAAAGGACAGGAATTATCACCTTAGGGTGTCAGTATAATAGTTTAGACCATGTCCAAAGTAGAAACCATACTTCTTTGCATATTTTATAATACTATTTTCTGATTAGAAAATAACATGTGCTTACTCTGAAAAATTTGGGAAATACAAAAAAGTATAAAGGAGGATAATAAACTTACTCTGAAGCCCAGCATGGCAAATATTTTTCTACATATCATCTATCTATTTTCTTTTTCTTTAAATCACACTGTGCAGCTTTTAGGAACTTCCCTGACCAGGGATTGAACCTGGGCCACAGCAGTGAAAGCCTGGAATCCTAACCAGCAGGCCATGAGGGAACTCTGTTTCCCTATAGAAATGTAAATATGCTTTTTTGAACAAAGTTAGGATTAGGTATCACATCCCATTTTGAATGTCTGCTCTTTTTACTTAGTAATCTCTTATGTTTTTTTTTGTCATCCTTACATATTTTATAACATATTTCTTCATTGAGCATTTAATAATTTATATTCACCTTTCTCCCACTGGAGCACATTTTAATCTTGCCTTTTTCTCCTCATTAATGTAAACAGCACTATCACAGACATCCTTGTCAAAATCTTTTGAGTACCCCTGACTTGTCATCCCAGTCAGAAAGTTAATGACTGGGACAGAGGAATCAAATCATACTACGATTATTTTTATGGAGATAATTCAAAACTAGAAGATTAGCAAAACATAGAGAAGAGAGAGGCCTGTTTTATCTTCAACAAACTCCCTAATTCCTACCATCTACAAGACTTGTTCTGTTAGTCCTGCGTCTCATTCCTCCCACCTGGCCACTCCTGAGACACGGTGTTTACTCTGGAAGGAATGCTAACTGGTAGTGCAGGGTAAACAGAGCAGAAGGAGCTAAGACCCAGGCCTGGAACCACCAGACGACACTGGATGTGTAATGCAGGAGCTGTTCCACCTTCAGACTGGCGGAGAAATCACAGCTGTGGATCAGATGATGCATTCGTGGGGCCCAGTGGGATCTGGGGCTGTTCAACGATACAGAAGGGAGTTCTAGCAAATGGAATGAGCCAGCTGTGTGCAATCTAGAATGAGTGCTACTGAAGGATTAGGTAGGCTGTCATTATTCCTAAGATCTGTCTGTGAGGTTGCTGCTGCTGCTAAGTCGCTTTAGTCGTGTCCGACTCTGTGCGACCCTATAGACAGCAGCCCACCAGGCTCCCCCATCCCTGGGAATCTCCAGGCAAGAACACTGGAGTGGGTCGCCATTTCCTTCTCTAATGCATGAAAGTGAAAAGTGAAAGTGAAGTCGCTCAGTCGTGTCCGACTCTTCGCGACCCCATGGACTGCAGCCTACCAGGCTCCTCCGCCCATGGGATTTTCCAGGCAAGAGTACTGCAGTGGGGTGCCATTGCCTTCTCCGGTCAGTGAGGTTAGCCAAGGCTAAAGTTCAGAGACAGGGATGCAGTCTGCAAGATCAGGAAGTGGCAAAGTTTTGACAAGGAAGCAGGGAAGCAGGTCAAGACCTGGGATTATACTTGTGAATGAGAAAATGTTCTGACTTGGGGACTAAATAAATGAATAAATCAACTGGAGTAAAAATCCCATTTTGGGGGAGGTGTGTCAGTTAAATCAGGCAAATGAAGTGGCAGGAACAAGCAACCCCTGCATCTAAACAGTTTAAAACAACATGTTATTTGTTCCTCATGTCCACTGCATAGCAGCAGGAGGGCTCTAATGTACATCGTCCTTACTCCAGAATCCCATAATAATCTGTATTATCTACAGTTGCCATACTGGGGTGAAAGGACTGGAAGTGCAACTTCAGTAATTAAATGGTTTCATTCATATTCCCTTGGCCAGAGCAAGTCAGAGCAAGTCACATGGCCATGACTAACCTCCAGGGAAGAGCCTGGAAGGAGGGGTGAACTTCAAATCTTGATGAGCATTGGCAGTGGCTGCCAGATAATGACCAAACCTAGGTTCTAAAGAAGAGAGACTATGAAGGGAGGGAAGATTCAAGGCGTTAAACTATCACTTACCTGAATCCCAAGGTCTCTTCATCTGGAACCGACAGTGTGAGTCAGGTTTCAGCAGACTGGGGATCCTGTCCAGCTGACTTTGAGAAGGAGCAGCAGGCACATGGTGGACACTGAATTGGGAGGATGGTGCAGTTAGAGAAACCCCACCCAACAGCTGCTTTCTTGAGTTCATGACTCAAAAGGATGAATTATAGTCTGTCCAGGCTATCCAGGTTGCCACATAATCTGTTCCTCAAATTTGTACTTTTAGGTACAGTCTTCCCCACTGTCTGAAAGTAGAGCATTCCTATAAAAACTTTCATAAGCCAAAAGGGTGTGAACAAAGAAGCAATTACCTTGAGACACATATTGCTAACAGATGCACAAAATGAATCAAGATGAAGCACAGATGCTCACAGACACAGTTCAAAGCTATGGTGGCTGATGCTGAGATGCTGAGTGTAGTTCCCAGGGAGGGAGGGTTTTGGGGTTGCTCTCTCTGCTCTGGTTGCGTGTTGACTCCGTAACAACTCACTATGAAACAAATGTTGAATGGTGCTGTCACTTTTCACCTCTTGACAAAAATCTTCTGATTTCTTTCAGTACAGAGTAAGTCCTTCATAAAAGTGAGGTGGCTTAAAGTGAACTTCTGAAAAGTGGGGGGTACCCATATTTGCTGGCCTATTTTTGATAACCCCTTCAGCAGGGTTGTCATGATTTAGCTCCCATGGGACAAAAAAAGCATTTGTGTGCATCCAGGTATATAGAAGCAAATGTCAAACAGCTGAATGGCATGAGATGCGTTTATCTCAGGCATATTTGGAGACATTTATTTAAGGTACATTACATGCCAACCAGGGCCTCTCATTTTGGTTATTATAGTTGGGGGGGGCCTCCTAGGCTCCTTACAACCCCTAAGTATTTCTAGAACACCTGCTGTGCCCTCGGGACTGTGCAGGGTGCGGCTCCTGACGTTAAGCAATTATAGCAGCAAGATGACAGGAGAAAGTAAGCACTCGCTTGGTGTCCATTTCAAACAGTTCAAATTTTGGAGGATCTTCTGAAGAGTCAGAAAAATGCTAACTTCACACTCAAATTAACAAGAAAGAAGCTTGTGGTTTTTCTCTTCATAATAAGCTTTTCTAAAGGAAGAGATTTTTAATTTAGACGAAGTTTATCCAGTCTAAGGTTGGGGAGGGAAACAATTGAGTAAGTGTGGAAATCACTTAATTTTATGATTGTTTCGTTGTTCCAGTTGCCAAGTCATGTCTGACTTTTTTGAGACCCCATGATAACCCCACCCAAGTGCCACGTCATGGCAAACAGAAAAGCATTACTCCCTTAATCGTGTCCGACTATTTGCAACAGAAAGTGTGAATTACAAACCTTCTCCAACACAGGATACATTTTTCGCTAATTAGTAGTATGCAGTCTACAAGTCAAGTGTCCTAATTGATTTGCAAAAGGTTAGGGTTGTCAAAACTAGCTCCCATGGTCAACACCACGCTTAATTCTTGCATGGATCCCAATAAAGCACATGCCTGGAATAAACGTGTGGCTCAATTTCTGTCTGCATGGGTTCATTTAAACAGCTGGATACCAAATAATAAGTTCTTGCACATTTTAAGTGTGTGACCGTAGAGATCCCCAGAAATTAGATCCCTTACAACGCTTTATTTCCTTTATAAAAACAAAAAATGTTCAACTATAAGAATCATAAATTTTCTCCTTTCAAAAGAGAATGTATATGAATAAAATATTTGACATTTATAGAAACTTTAAAATTGAAAAAAATATTCCCAGAAAAACTTTCATGATTAATTTCCTGCAAATCTTTGGAAGTCTTTGAAATAGAAAAAAAAAAAAAAAAGTGCCCTCAGAGGCAGTCTTCTACCTGTTGGTGGTCAATTCAATTACTCTGACCAAAAGAAGGAAATTTTATAATTCATAATTTACTTTGGTGATTTATCCAATTTTCATGGGATAAATATTATTCTTATTAGAAAAATAACCCCTCTTATTATTTAAGAAGCCTCACGCAGGGGTTGAAAATGATGATACAGCCATTTCATAGTGACAGCAATGGCAAAATCAAGGACAATAAAGTTTTATCCTATGTATCTTTATGGCATTATGCCCAAATCATTTAGAATGTAGTTGTAGTTAGGACCCTAAACAAGTTTAAGAGGCAAAAAACTAATATTTCACATTCCTCAGGACCTAAATGGCTCAGTGGTTTGAAGAAAAATATACAGCTTAAAGCATTGGAGGTTTTGAAATTCAGGTTAAGTCCTGCCAAGAAATCCAAACTTGAATACGTTAAACAGACAAATACAATAAGGCTTTCCTCAAAATACATTATTATTTAAAGGAGATGAACCTTGTTTCTTCCATTCTCAGATGAGTTTTAAAATTTCTTCCATTTTTGGTGCTTTTAAAAGATGACTATGTTAATTTCAATTTTCTGATCTCTGAACATAACCCTTCCTTTCATTTTCCCATAGTGCAAGCTGTATCGATGTGTTTTGTTTGGTGGAGATTTAGCTTTCTTTTTAAATTAATTGTCAAGCATTAGTGATAATGTGAAGAAATGGGCATGCTCTACTCTTCTGGAGAGCAATTTAGTGACAGTAAAATAAATAAGTAAACAAAAGCCTAAAAGACCAGGCATTATTTTTGACCTAGTAAAATGACATTTCTAGAAATCAAATGTTAGAGAATTGGCTAAATACATTATGCTGTATCATGTGATAGATTATGAAGTAACCATGAATAAGCGTGCTACATAAAAAAATACCTAATGATTGTTAAAAACATAATATCAAATGAAATACACTGTTGAAAAGCAGATTTTCAAACAATGTGAACAGAATGCTAATTAGGTTTGTTAAAGTTATATATATTTAATATGATACAATATAATATGATATAATAAGGATGTAGATCCAACCAGTCCATCCTAAAGGAGATCAGTCCTGGGTCTTCACTGGAAGGACTGATGTTGAAGCTGAAACTCCAATACTTTGGCCACCTGATGCGAAGAGCTGACTCATTGGAAAAGACCCTGATGCTGGGAGGGATTGAGGGCAGGAGGAAGAGGGGATGACAGAGGATGGATGAGATGGCTGGATGGCATCATTGACTCGATGGACATGGGTTTGGGCGGACTCCTGGAGTTGGTGATGGACAGGGAGGCCTGGCGTGTTATGGTTCATGGGGTCGCAAAGAGCCCGACACGACTGAGCGACTGAACTGAACTGAACTGAACTGAACAGGGATGTGTTTGAAAGGTTGTACACCAAAATATCAATAGCTGTATCTTTGGGAATGGAAATTTTGGGTAGCTTTTACTTTATACTTTCTGCTCTCCTGTATTTTTAAAGTTTCAAAAAGAACCTATTTTACTTTTGCAATTAAAATTATGTATGTATATTAAAATACATTTCTTAGAATGCAGAATTATGAATGCATTTAATGCCACTGGGTTGTATGTTATGTATATTTTACCACAATAAAAAGGATACATTTATCTACTAAAAAATCTGGGTGTCCTTGCATTTGGTGATGACTTTTTAGGTACAACACCAATATGATGCAGGAAAGAAAAAGTTGGACTTCATTAAACTTAGAAACTTCTTCTCTAAGAAAGAAACTATTATGAGAATGAAAAGATAAGCCACATATTGGGAGAAAATATTTATAAAACATATATCTGATGAAAGACTGGTATCCAAAATATATAAAGAACTCTTGAAACTTAACAAAAAGAAACTGGCCAACTCAATTTACAATGGGCAAGAGATCTGAATAGACATCTCACTGAAGAAAATATATAGATGGCAAGTAAGCAGCAGCAGCAGCAAGCATATGAAAAGATGCTCAACATCATACATCATCAGAGAAAAGCAAATTTAAAATGACAATGAGATACAACTACCTACCTATTAGGATGGCTAAACTCCAAAACATTGATGCCACCAAACGCTGATGAGGGTGAGGAGCACGAGGAACTCCCATCCACCGTTGGTGGGAATGCAAAATGGTATTGTCACTTTGCAAGATAGTTTGGCAGTTTCTTACAAAATTAAACGTATGCTTGCCAGACAATCCAGCAGCTGTGCCCCTTGGTTTTTGCCAAAAGGGTTGAAAACTTTCATCCATACAAAGACTTGCACATGGATGTTTATAGCAGCTTTCTTCAGAACTGCCAAAATTTGGAAGTTACCAAGGTGTCCTTCAGTGGGTGAATAAGCAAATAAACAGTGGTACATTTAGAGAATGGGAAGAAATGAACTATCAAGTTGTGAAAAGACATGGAGGAATTTTCAATGCATATTTTTAAGTGAAAGAAGGCAATGATTCCAACTCTGACATTCTGGGAAAGACAAAACTCTGAAGACAGTAAAAAGATCAATGATGGCCAGGTTTTCAGGGGAGGAAGGACAGAAATGAAGCACAGAAATGTTTAAGGCACTGAAGTTATTCTATACAATACTGTAATGGTAGATAAATATCATTATACATTTGTCAAAACCCATGAAATGTGTAACACAAAAGTGAATCTTAATGTAAACTATGGACTTTAATTAATAATTATAAATTAATATTATCTAATAAAAATAAACCCAAAAAGTTACATTAAAATATTATCTATATTGAAAAAATACAGTTATTAACCTAAATAAAGGTCACTGTTTCCTGTCACAATTCTGCTTTAAAAATATTCATTTCCATAATTACCTCTTGGTTACTTAATGCTGTATGGTAATTTATGACATCTGACAGCAACCTCCAGAAATTTGCAAGCAGATAATTTTCATATTATGTAACAATGATTTGGTCACTGATTCAGTATGAATTCCAAGTCCCATCATTTTTACATTTTGATTAAATAATTTCACTATCTTGATTAAATAATCCACATCAAGTTTGGGGATCTAATTTCTCAAGAGTCTAATAAATGTTTCAATAGAATCCAAGGGCAAAACATACAGAACACTTTAGAATTCTGTCACTTTTGATGATAAGACAGTATAAGGAAAAAGGAAAAACGAGATGCCAAGGGTATTCGTTGAGCACAAATGTTTATTATTCTCTGTGAAGACACACACAGATCTAATTTTCACAATATGGATGGGTCAGCTTGGAAGAATTTTGGGGCTTCAGTACTGGGTCTGGGGCTGAGAAGGACTTTTCTATCAATCATCACAGAAGCAAACAGTATGAATAGCAACATGGAGAATGATGTGGCTAATTCAGACCTGCTCATGCCAAGGGATATGTTTCTGTTTAGGTGAGTAGAATAAAACTAAAGGGGCCTCCTGACAACACTATTACTCAAAGATCCATGGGTTCATGATGCTTCTGAGATTTAATAGAGTAGTATTCATCAGCTGGAAATATGAAAGCTGAAGTTAAGTTTTGAGGTGAGGAAGGTGGACAGAGCTGGGCACTTTGGGGTGTTCCCAGGTATTTTGCATAGAATTGAGCCTAAGACTCCAGTCCCCTCAGAGAACCTGGAGTGAAATCAGGTAACCAATGTCAGAAGCCAGTCTTTTCCTTAAAGCAAACACAGCAGTTCTGGGTTCCACTACTGTTGTGGATGGGACTGTAGTGAACTCACTGTGGTGGTCTAGTTAAGACTTAAGAACTGCCCAGGGCTCTGCTGTCTGAGCTGTGACAACTCCAAAAACCAAGGAGTAACACCTAAGTCAACTTTATTTTCATGTATGTCTTTTGGCCTGATGTTAAGATACTACTTTAGCTCATAGAGTAAAACAGAGTCGTCAGACTTGCATACTGTCACGAGAGCAATTATCCCCATTAGATTCTAGTCCTCTGGAATCAGCCTTGCCCGGAGCTATGCATTTTGAAATATCAGGTATTTTCTCATATGAGTTGGCAAGTCATCCAACTCACTATTTGATGTTGCAATCAGGTGGCTGATGTTATAGATCAGTAGATACTCAAATCTCTACCCTACAGGGAATGCTGACATTGGCATGAGACAGCTTGTTCATTTTGGCTTTGTGTATTGCACATTTGATTGAGCCAGTGTTACGCAAAGGGAAGGTGCATCATAGCTTATCATAATGGAATAGCAAAGCTAAAAGATACTGAATGTCTAAATATTGCACTCTCATTTTACATGTGTTCCCCAAAACACTGTAAAATTCTAGAGGGCAGGGACAATGTCTTATTTGTTTCTACCTGATCAGCATAACTTCCTTCCTTATACTTGGCATGCAAAGTAATTTAGATGATTTACATTTAGATTCCTCTGAGAAGCAAACCTCTTCTGTTTATTGCAAACATGTCTTTTCTCCATGAGTCCCTCATGCTAAGGCCAAAGCCCACAGGAGTGTGGTGCTTATTATGTCAAATAGTCCAGTCTTGCTTATTAGTGCCTCAAGAAGTACAGAGGGAGAATCAGCCACTTCCTCAGGGGTGGGTCCTTTCATTGCCCCATAACATCAATGAGGGAAGGGCAGAGGGCTCAGTGCAAGGCTTGATCTATCACACTAGGCTTTCTTGGTCCTCCATGAGTGAAAGATCCAGAGGATGGACCAGAGTTCCTAAGGTTAAATGTTTTTCCAAGACACTTTATACACACAGAACAATTTATCTCCCAAGACATTCAGAAAGTGTTTTTGTAGTAGCCCAACATGTGCCTAGAATTAGCTTCTACGAATCTCCTCCATTTCTATCCTTGTGACAATCTTTTATATCAGAAGGATTGGTGCCCTTCCTTGCACATAGGATCGTCTCGGTTCATCCCAATAATGTGTTAGTAATTCTGAGACTCCAAGAAAAGCCTAACTCCTAGTCTCCCTTTTCTCAGAAGGGCCCTTGGTTCTAGGAAAACTTGCCCACCACTCAGACTGCTTCTAGTTGAAGCATTAATTCCTCATAGTCATTTGCTCCTCCCTGTCTCCTTTCTTTTGGTATGCATGTCATGGAGTATCCTCCCAATCCCCAGGGTGTTGAATTTGGTCATGTGACCTGTTTTGGCCTCTGCAATAAAAGCAGTTAGTGATGGTTTCAGCTGAGGTCTTACGATTCACACCAACCCTTGTGTACCTCTCCCATGCATCCATAGAAAGAACATGTACTAAGAATCTGTTGTTCCTTTAGGCTGGGTTCTAGAACAGAAGACCAGTGGATTAGACCTGAAACTGAGCTGTGGACTAGCGCCAAGCCTCGTTGAATCCTGCTAGGATTAACAATCCCACCAGAGGCTGACTGACCTGCAGACCAATGAGCAAGAAATTTTTGTTGTCATATGCCACTGAGATTGTTTGTTATTCGGCATTAATGTAGTGATAGCTAACTAACGTACTTCATATACTACCAGTGAGTATGGGGGAAAGGGAGCAAGGCACCTGGTGGAATTTAGTGTTCAGGACACTTATTATCGAATCCTCTTGGGATCAACACCTGTGGATAGGAGGAGAGGAAGCAGGATTGCACATAGGGAGAAGCTCTACTGAAATGCCTGCCCGACAACTGACTCAACTGACCATGCGGGACCTCTGGAGATAAAAACAGCAATTCTATTGCAACAAACATACTCAGTGCCCAGATCTTGGTATCTAACACCATTTTGCAATAAAAAGAACCACACCTCCCTGGAGAAACGACAAGTTCAACAGTTGGGGCAGGGAATGTACAAGATGCCTGGAGCATCTTACAGTGCCAGAAAGTAAGGAAGTGCCTAAAACAACAACAACAATGACCACAAACTGTGTGAGAGAAACACAGGATGTGTGAGAGAAACACAGGAGCCAACCAAAAGAGCAGCCATGGCCAAAGTTGGAATAATTTGAGCAAGAGAGTAAATAAGGCAATATGCAATTCTAGTTCAAAGCATAAAACAAATATCCAGAGTCCATATTCATATAAATAAATGCTTAAATAAATAAATAAGGGCAAATAACCAAATCTTTTGTACAGAAGCATTCCAAATGATTTATGTACATACTGCTCCCGCAGGAAGGAACAGCATAACTCCCCACTCTTTACTATGGGCAGAGTAACTTCTTTCCACAAAGTATAGTACATAAAGAGAGATAAAAAAAGTCACTTCATAATAGGAAAACATAGCAAATACTACACCAGGCGTATACGTAAGTTTCATATCATCAATGATAAATCATGGTGATAGTCTGTACCCTGATTATGACGTAAGGAGAATGGTACTTTATCTCTATTGTCTTCTTCCACAAACCCTAACCTCATTCTAACTGCGAGAAAAACATCAGACAAACCAGAGACAAACAATCATCAGACAAACCCACCAATTCTGAAAAGTACCTGACCAGTATGCCTCAAGACTGTCAAGGTCATCAAAACCAAGGAAAGTCTGAACGACTGTCACAGTCCCCAAGGATCCTAAGGAAACATGACATGTATGTAATCCGTCCTCAATAGGATTCTGAGGCAGAAAAAGAATGTTAAGCAAAGTCTAAGAAAATCTGCATAAAATATGACTTTAATAAATAACACTAATGTATTAATCAATATTGCTTCATTAGCTGTGACAGATACATTATCCTAATGGAAGATGTTAATGATAGGTGAGACTGGGTACAGAGTATATGGGAAGTCTCTTTGTTTTGCAACTTTTGAAAATTTAAAACTATTCTAAAACAACTTCTAAAACAAGAAGTTTGTTTTTAAAAAGCTAGGACTTAGAAAAGAAGGAGGTGTTTAGCTTTGTTTTCTATCTGTTTTTAAAATTTTGTCCTCTACAAAGTAAAAAAGTCACTTGTTGCATATTTCTATGTTGTAAGAATGGTCTCTGTAGTAGAAGGGTATCTGTATATAGCAGGATGGGGGATTTATAGGTCTCCTGGATAGAAGGTTGTTTTTTTTTTAAAAGGTAACTGTGAATGGGGATGAATAGGCAGGGTACATCATGCCATGAAATTAAAAGATGCTTCCTCTTTGGAAGGAAAGTTATGACCAATGTAGACAGCATATTAAAAAGCAGAGACATTACTTTGCCAACAAAGGTCCATCTAGTCAAGGCTATGGTTTTTCCAGTAGTCATGTATAGATGTGAGAGTTGGACTATAAAGAAAGCTGAGTGCCAAAGAATTGATGTTTTTGAACTGTCATGTTGGAGGAGACTCTTGAGAGTCCGTTGGACTGCAAGGAGGTCCAACCAGTCCATCCTAAAGGAGATCAGTCCTGGGTGTTCATTGGAAGGACTGATGTTGAAGCTGAGACTCCAATACTTTGGCTACCTGATGCAAAGAGCTGACTCATTGGAAAAGACCCTGATGCTGGGAAAGATTGAGGGCAGGAGGAGAAGGGGACGACAGAGGATGAGATGTTTGGATGGCATCACCGACTCAATGGACATGAGTCTGGGTAAACTCCAGGAGCTAGTGATGGACAGGGAGGCCTGGCGTGCTGCAATCCATGGGGTCGCAAAGAGTCGGACACAACTGAGTGACTGAACTGAATTGGATAGAAGGTTACTGATCTTTTTCTTCCAGCGCTTGCTTCTTGGGCTTGTTAGCATTCAGCTACCTTTGGCCAGTGAATTGGCTGTCTTCCTGTGTTTGACAGATTGCTAACTCTCCCAGGCCAATTCACAGTATAAAGCTCCTTAGCTAAATGGAGGAGAAATGTTGACAGTATCCTTGCCAGTTACTGTTTTTAGTCCCACTGATGCTTCTGAAATATTAAAGGGGTAGGCCCTTGTTTAGAGAAAGCTTTCATTATTTTCATTTTTAATTAATTAATTAATTTGGTTGCATTATGCAGCTTATGGAATCTTAGTTCCCCAACCAGGGGTCGAATCTGGGCCCTCTGCAGTGAAAGCACAGAGACCCTGAGGGACTGCCAGGGAATTCCCTCCTTTTCCAAAAAGAATATTCTCTCATAGGTACTTTTGGGTGTGTCCTTCTCTCACAATGATTTCCACTTCTCTTAATCTCTGCTTTTTCATTCACTGGCTCCAGGGGTGGGCATCTGCACCATTTTTACAGTAGGTAGCTCTGGCCCCCGGCCACTGCTGATTGGATGGATGGTGGTAGCTCCCAGACTCAGTGGACCTGTCAGGATTCCTTCCTGAGGATTTAGAATTGGGGTTGAGATTTCCATCTCTGAACTTAATTGGCCTCTTGAGTTGAGGACATGAAAGCTCCTGAGACCTGCAGCACAATTATCTTTAGCCATGCCAGTTTCCTAATGCTTGTAGCCAGAAGTATTCTTATTGATTCAGAGCAAATCTATTTCTAGTGAGTATAGAAAAGGGTGAGAAAGAAAGTTAACATCTGATGTGTCAAGTCTTGTGCTAGGGAATTTGTATTTATCTTCTTGAGAATATTTGTGTTTTAATAAAACAAAATTGGTCAGCTAATATGATCACAGGATCCATGTCCTCATCAGAACCTTGATAAGTCTCCAAGATTTGGATTATTAGTGTCCATCAAATATATCGACAGAATGTGAGTTCTGCCTTTCTCATTCTAACTCATTCCTAGAATATTTCCTGTTGTGGATGTGTATTGTTTTTGGCTCCCCATTGTCCATTCATTGATCTTCTGGTGACAGGAGACCGATTTTCCTTGAGGAAACTATCCTCTTGGGATTTGGTCATGCTTAAAGATTATCTACTCCTAGAGTTTTCAGTCACATGAACCAATAACAACCCCTTTGTGAAGCCAGTTTGAGCAGGGATCTTGACACTTGCAATGTCAAGAGTACTGTTTCACATACTTACAAGAAGTACCTCTTCATGTTATGAATGGGCTCCACTTATTTCCTCTATACACCCTCTGACTCAGTGCCAAGGCTTCCTTTCCACCTTCACTCTCGCCCTCCCACCCAAAATTCACCCTCTATCTCCATGAGTGTGTGTGTTTGTGTGTGTGTGTCTGTATCTTGCAACAGGGCCTTGGTTTAAAAATGCATATCATTTAAAAGACAATGGAGCTGGTTTGTTTTCACAGTTGATTAGCAAAAAGTGTTTTAAGTGCTCGCTTGAAAATCCTTATTCTCAATTTCTATATATCTCTTTCCTCAAAGTAGAAACTACTGTCAATGATATGTCAGAGCGTGAATCTTGGCATGCATCAAAATGATACCCTACATTTTTAGAACCAATATAGCTGACAGTGCATGTTCACATGTGTTAGTTCATTTCACCCTAATATGTAAAGGAGATGTTGCCTTTATTGTTATGATGAGAAAACAGAATCAAAGAAGTTAAGGGCCTCATTCCTAAATGCAGAATAATGGCTAAGAGTTACATGAGAGAGGGCATCCAGTGTGCCAATATACCTTTCATGTTTTAATCCAATGTCAGTAGCATTATATTACATCTGTACTTTACAGATATAGAAACTGAGACAGAAATGTCAAAGCATCTGCTATTCCATATCCGCTAATTGGCAAAACCAGAGCTTGAATTCTGACCCAAGTCAAATGACTTTTGCACAGTTATCATTTAATATAGCAATGTGCCAAGAGCCAACAACTGGAGACAAGAATGAACTTGACCTCATGGAGAGATCATCAAACTAGAACCTGGAAGCATTATTTTTTCTTATAACTCTAATAATGATGCATAAAGATATATGTATTTTGCATCAAAATTTGTACTATTTTAAGCAACTAAAACTAAGATAACTTATAGACTAGCACATATGAATAGAGATTTGAGAATTTTCAGATGGGGTACTGAGTTCTTTTTATATTCCAGTTCTTAAAAATCAATTAATATGTTGTATCCCCCAGTCCTGCCATAAGTAAAAAATCTACTTTTAAATCATTTAGCATTTAAGATAATTATTAAGCCTTGGAGAAATAATATTTCTTCAATAACACATAACATATGTATAGATAATAAAAAATCTAATGGTTTCTTTCAAAAAACATAGCCTTAAAAAGGTTAATTGGGTTAGAAGTGCACGTATATGTGTGTGTGAGTGTATAAAACTGTGCAGCTTTAAATTTTATTTCTCAGCAGCTGCCCTTAAGGAATAAAACTGGATTTTTGCTTTTTAGTGATTTAAAAAATAGAATTATAAATAATACCTGCCAGTCAGAGCAATTTGACTTATAGTATCAACATTTCCAAAGAATTATTTGTTGTCTCTTATCAAGTTACTTTTTCACTGTATTTCCATTTCCCCATCTATGAAACAAAGACAATGATATTGATTTTCACATACTTATACAAGAAAATGAATTTGTCACAAAACTGTGGTAGTCTTCCAACGGAAATTCATTGTTCCAGAAAGAAAAGACTAGTGGCCACCAGCTAACTTGATACTCCCTTAGATTAGACTTGGTACTTTCCAACTTTTATCCCAAATAGGATTTGAAAATCCATGGACATGGTCAGGGTGTAGGGAGATCCAGTGTCCAGGGAGAAGCCCTAAATCAGGCCAGAGAGAAGGGTCAATCCAATGAACTGGGAAAGATGTAAAAGCAAGTAGGAAACAAAAAGAACAGGAGCAGGGACACCAGAATGGAGCCAGCACATTCTGGGTGGACATTGAAAGTGTGAACTGTCATGGATGGAAGAGGCTCACCTAGGGTGCAGAGTACCTACGAGCCTTTCTTAGGAAGAGGAAGATTTAGTACAGAGTGTGGGTCACAGCCTTGTTCCATAGTAGAATTTTCCTTAGGTTCAAATAAGGAAATCTTTGTTTCCCATTTTCAAAAGCATTTTACTTTGGAAATTTTTAGACACAACAGTAGAGAGAAAAGAATGATGAATTTCTACGTACTATTACCCTGCTTCAACTATTGCCACAATTTGCCATTCTTCTTTCATTTATCCTCTCCTACCTTATTCATTTATTACTCTGATTGGAGTATTTTAAAGGTCATTCCAGATGTCAGACTTAAATACTTTTCACTGCATATCTCCAACTGGTACTTACATGAAACATCTCTAAATGATAAGTAAGCTGAAAATTTAACAAGCCTTTCATGCTATATAATACCACATTCATATTATAATCTTTAATTTTATTTTTATTTTATAATATTTTGATTGTCTCAAAGATATGTGGTTTGGATCATGGTCCAAACAAGACTCACATGTTGATTTTGGTTATTTGTCTCCTAAGTTTCTCTTATTCTATACTGGCCCCCCTTGCCCAGCTACCTGTTTTCCATGTCTTTGATTTATTGGAGAAACTGGGTCATTTGTCCTGTAGAACAATGTCCCATATTTTGCATCTTCTCACTTGCTCCACTACCTCCCTTTTCCCCCCTAAATTAGAATATAGATATAGACGCTTGATGAGATTCAGATTAGTTCTTTCAGGCAAGAATATATCATAGCAGGTGCTA
Organism: Budorcas taxicolor; assembly: GCF_023091745.1. Lineage (NCBI taxonomy): Eukaryota > Metazoa > Chordata > Mammalia > Artiodactyla > Bovidae > Budorcas > Budorcas taxicolor. The sequence continues at coordinate 57,018,248 of NC_068917.1, forward strand.
TATATAAAATATTTACAACCCATCTGGCAAACCCATACACATGGTTTTATGTGGCCCATAGAATTTATGTTTATTTGGCTCATATATTTTTAAAAAGTAAAGGTTGAATTAGTTTCTGAGTCAACCCAAGTTTGGGCAGGAAACAGAACATTTTGTCGGAATATGGACAGAGTTAGGGAAGCAACAGAGCACGGTAAGACACTCTGGGGCTTGTACATGCAAGGAGCCATCATGTCCCCATCCCTGAAGGGCTTGTGGACAGGAGCCTTTGGCAGAGGATTGTAACCAGGGCCAGCCCGAAGCAACCCAATACTCTACAGAGCTGGAGAGGGAGAAATCACTCTCCTCCCTCAATTACCCACTAGTTGGTGACTCCCACTGGCTGAGCTCAACAGGAAGCTGGGGCTATATGAAAAAAGAATTTTAAAAAAGAGTGGATATATGTATATGTATAACTGATTCACTTCACTGTACACCATCAAAGCGAAAGTTGCTCAGCTGTGTCCGGCTTTCTGCGACCCGATGATAGTCCATGGAATTTTCCAGGCAAGAATACTGGAGTGGGTTGCCATACGCTTCTCCAGGGGATCTTCCCAACCCAGGGATGGAACTCAGGTCTCCCACATTGCAGGAGGATTCTTTACCAGCTGAGCCACCAGGGATGCCCCCGCGAAACTCATACAATATTGTAAATCAACTATACCCCAATAAATATTAAAAAGAGAAACAGGAAGCTAGAAGACAAAGCAACCCATTGATACTGACGTTAAAGGCCAGCCTCTCTGCACAAAACAGAGTCAAGAAGGGTGAAGAGTGGATTTAGAAGGGCAAAAAATTTGCCAATATTTACAAATGGGAATACTTTTACATAAAATTCTGGATTTCTAGTTTCTCTCATCTTACGAGATGATCATGCAGGCCCAAGACCAAGTGTTGACAACTGGTTAGAGTTAAGCATCGGTTGCCCTATGTCGGATACAGAAGCAGTGCTGTGGATGTCAGATCAATCCTAGGAAGGAAGGGAATGAAGAGAGAAGAGAATCCTGGAACAAAACTGATTACCTACCCAAAAGAAACTGAATCCATAAGGAGCTGAGTTTACTATGAAATGGCCAGATAATGTTTTCAGCTATTAGAAGAAATGGAAGCTTATGTGAATTTAGCTCAGTTTGACTAGAGAAAACTAAAGGAATAAAAAATTTTCACATTTGAATATGGTACTAATATGAAGTGTTATTATCCTCATGATAACAAGGAAAAGAATATGGAAAAGAAAATCCACATAGGGAATTCCCTGGCAGTCCAGCAGTTAGGACTCTGTGCTTTCACTGAAGTAAGGTTCTGCAAACCCAGAGGTGCAGCAAAAAAAGAAAGAGAAAGAAAAGAAAATCCACATATATTTAGAGGTGAGCTGAATATACATATATACATTTTGGCTGATTGCCAAATGAGTGTGTGTTAAGATGGATGCTCTGCTGAACACAGTTGTTACATTTTAGAATGAACTCCTAGCCTACAGGAACAAAGGTGAAAATATTTTCTTAAAAGCAATGATTACTCATGTTTTATTCTTGAAAACCTTAAAACCAAAGAAAATTTTTGACATTATAGTGCAGGAATGATCATTTCTCAGCTCCCAGATTGTTAGTAAGGTCAAGATTCTGCCTATTGCTTACACCAAATATACCAGGTCACTGTATATAGCAGCTCAGGTTATACACTACACAAGGCTAGCGAGGGCCAGTTGCTGTGTGGCATCTATAAATAGGCATTTTTTGGTTATGGCTAAAGATTCCTCATGCTGCAACTAAGACCTGGTGCAGCAAATAAATAATTTTTTTTTTAAAGGACTTGCCACAAACCCTTGCCTTCCACAGGGGGGAAGGAAATCAAAGAATGTGCATCTATCCCAGACATCAGAGTATCCTTGAAGCTCACTGCCAAGCCAGCAGCTTAAAAATGATGGGCAGTGTGAAGACACGGAGAGTGTGGGTCAAAAACAAGAGGGGTAGAGATGAGACCAGTGAGCAGGAATTAAGAAGCAGAGCCAGGAAGCTAAGCTTTTGCTTCCTAGACAGACGTTTTTCACTGCCTCTTTTTCTTAATTCTCACAGCCACTGCCGTGGGTCCTGCTTCCCTTATCTCTCTCCTGGGCTATTGTACAAGACTGGGAATCAGATTCTTAAACTTAGGTTAGAGGATAGAGACTGCACATAAAGCAAAAATTTTAAATGACTCAGTCATTTCCCACAAAGCACAGCATGTGTGGTTTTGTGTACACAGTTTAGCTACATTCATGCACCTCTAAGTTTGAGAACCACTGAGTTAACAAGAGAAATGGAAGGAAAATAAAGATCATTTATGTCTGGGCGGTCAAGCTGGGCTTTCTTTAAGAAAGAGGGAAAGGCAGGGTGGGATGAATTGGGAGATTAGGATCGACACATATAAACTATTGACACTATGTGTAAAATAGATAACTAATGAGAACATACTGTAGAGCACAAGGAACTCTACTTAAGGGCACTATGCTGACCTGAATGCGAAGGAAGTCCCAAAAGGAGGGAATATATGTATATGTATGGCTGACTCATTTTGCTGTACAAGAGAAACTAATGTAATATTGTAAAGTCACTTTAATAAAATTAATTTAAAAAAAATGAAACTATCAACTCCCTTGTGTTGAGAGTAAATGGGTGAAAAATTTCAAGGTATTTACTCAGTTTCACGAACATTAAGCCCTTGTAACTTTAATGCATGCTGAGAGATTTTTTTTCTTTCCTGTTGTGAGGATTTAAGGAGTCACATCTTACAAGGGGATTCAGTTCTACATTCTGACCATAACTTAAAGTCATAGTTCTCTAAACTGCCCTAAATTTTCCTTCTGGAATGTAGACCTATTCACATCACTCCTTTATAAAATTCTTCCATGCCCTGAGCTCTTGACTTTTGATTTCATTGCCAATAATTCCTGGGCACAATAGGTGGACCAAAAAAGCAACCTTTATCCCCAGTGGAGAGGCATGCTATGGTCTGTTCTTTCTCACATACAAGCACGTGACTCACGAGGCACAGGCCATAGTTTGGGTTTACTGTAAACTCAGTTTGGATCACCGTTACTTTGATTTGATTAAACCACACAGGCAGTTGCAGCGTCAGCCATCATAGATGCATAATCCAAAGGCACTTGGGCATCAGGAGAAGTGTATGAACTTGTATCAGTCAGACTGAAATGAGGGTGTGCCATTCTGAGTACTGTAGCCTTATAAGGGAAGTGGGAGGTGTTTGCATTCAGGAGCTGCTGTTATTAGTGTCAGGTACAAGCCTTTGGAAAATCTGACGCCTGTCAACTGATGGCGCAGGAGCGGCCGAGAAGAGCTACCCCACGTCCAAGGTCAGGGGCGGCGGCTGACAGGAGCTACCCCATTTCCAAGGTAAGGAGCAGCGGCTGCACTTTGCTGGAGCAGCTGTGAAGAGATACCCAACGTCCAAGGTAAGAGAAATCCAAGTAAGATGGTAGGTGCTGAGAGAGGGCATCAGAGGGCAGACAGACTGAAACCATAATCATAGAAAACTAGCCAATCTGATCACATGGACCACAGCCTTGTCTAACTCTGAAACTAAGCCATGCCCTGTGGGGCCACCCAAGACGGGCGGGCATGGTGGAGAGGTCTGACGGGATATAGTCCACTGGAGAAGGGAATGGCAAACCACTTCAGTATTCTTGCCTTGAGAACCCCATGAACAGTATGAAAAGGCAAAATGATAGGATACTGGAAGAGGAACTCCCCAGGTTCAGTTAGGTGCCCAATATGCTACTGGAGGTCAGTGGAGAAATAACTCCAGAAAGAATGAAGGAATGGAGCCAAAGCATAAACAATACCCAGTTGTGGATGTGACTGGTGATAGAAGCAAGGTCCGATGCTGTAAAGAGCAATATTGCATAGGAACCTGGAATGTTATGTCCATGAATCAAGGCTAATTGGAAGTGGTCAAACAGGAGATGGCAAGAGTGAACATGGACATTCTAGGAATCAGTGAACTAAAATGGACTGGAATGGGTGAATTTAACTCAGATGACTATTATATCTACCACTGAGGGCAGGAATCCCTCAGAAGAAATGGAGTAGCCATGACGGTCAACAAAAGAGTCTGAAATGCAGTACTTGGATGCAATCTCAAAAATGACAGAATGATCTCTGTTCGTCTCCAAGGCAAACCATTCAATATCACAGTAATCCAAGCCTATGCCCCAACCCGTCATGCTGAATAAGCTGAAGTTGAACGGTTTTATGAAGACCTACAAGACCTTCTAGAACTAACACCCCCAAAAGATGTCCTTTTCATTATAGGGGTCTGGAGTGCAAAAGTAGGAAGTCAAGAAACACCTGGAGTAACAGCCAAATTTGGCCTTGGAGTACAGAATGAAGCAGGGAAAAGAGTTCTGCCAAAGGAACATACTGGTCATAGCAAACACCCTCTTCCAACAACACAAGAGAAGATTCTACACACGGACATCACCAGATGGTGAGCACCAAAATCAGACTGATTGTATTCTTTGCAGCCAAAGATGGAGAAGATCTATTCAGTCAGCAAAAACAAAACTGGGAGCTAACTGTGGCTCAGATCATGAACTCCTTATTGCTGACTTTAGAATTAAATTGAAGAAAGTAGGGAAAACCACTAGACCATTCAGGTATGACCTAAATCAAATCCCTTACGACTATACAGTGGAAGTGAAAAATAGATTTAAGGGATTAGATCTGATAGACAGAGTGCCTAATGAACTATGGATGGAGGTTTGTGACATTGTACATGAGACAGGAATCAAGACCATCCCCAAGAAAAAGAAATGCAAAAAAGCAAAATGGCTATCTGAGGAGGCCTTACAAATAGCTGTGAAAAGAAGGGAAGTGAAAAGCAAAGGAGAAATGGAAAGATATACCCATTTGAATGCAAAGTTCCAAAGAACAGCAAGGAGAGATAAGAAAGCCTTCCTCAGTGATCAGTGCAAAGAAATAGAGGAAAACAATAGAATGGGAAAGACTAGAGATCTCTTCAAGAAAATTAGAGATACCAAGGGAACATTTCATGCAAAGATGAGCTCAATAAATGACAGAAATGGTACGGACCTAACAGAAGCAGAAGATATTAAGAAGAGGTGACAAGAATACACAGAACTGTATAAAAAAGATCTTCATGACCCAGATAATCATGACGGTGTGATCACTCACACTCACCTAGAGCCAGACGTCCAGGAATGTGAAGTCAACTGGGCCTTACGAAGCATCACTACAAACAAATCTAGTGGAGGTGATGGAATTCCAGTTGAACTATTTCAAATCCTGAAAGATGATGTTGTGAAAGAGTTGCACTCAATATGCCAGCAAATTTGGAAAACTCAGCAGTGGCCACAGGACTGGAAAAGATCAGTTTTCATTCCAATCCCAAAGAAAGGCAATGCCAAAGAATGCTCAAACTACTGCACAGTTGCACTCATCTCACACACTAGTAAAGTAATGCTCGAAATTCTCCAAGCCAGGCTTCAGCAATACGTGAACTGTGAACTTCCATATGTTCAAGCTGGATTCAGAAAAGGCAGAGGAACCAGAGATCAAATTGCCAACATCTGCTGGATCATGGAAAAAGCAAGAGAGTTCCAGAAAAACATCTATTTCTGCTTTGTTGACTATGCCAAAGCCTTTGTGTGGATCACAATAAACTGTGGAAAATTCTTCCAGAGATGGGAATCCCAGACCACCAGACCTGCCTCTTGAGAAATCTGTATGCAGGTCAGGAAGCAGCAGTTAGAACTGGACATGGAACAACAGACTGGTTCCAAATAGGAAAAGGAGTACGTCAAGGCTGTATATTGTCACCCTGTTTATTTAACTTCTATGCAGAGTACATCATGAGAAATGATGGGCTGGATGACGCACAAGCTGGGATCAAGATTGCCAGGAGAAATATCAATAACCTCAGATATGCAGATGACACCACCCTTATGGCAGAAAGTGAAGAAGAACTAAAGAGCCTCTTGATGAAAATGAAAGAGGAGAGTGAAAAAAATTGGCTTAAAGCTCAACATTCAGAAATCTAAGATCATGGCATCTGGTCCCATCACTTCATGGGAAATAGATGGGGAAACAGTGGAAACAGTGTCAGACTTTATTTTTTGGGGCTCCAAAATCACTGCAGATGGTGATTGCAGCCATGAAATTAAAAGATGCTTACTCCTTGGAAGGAAAGTTATGACCAACCTAGATAGCATATTCAAAAGCGGAGACATTACTTTGTCAACAAAAGTCCATCTAGTCAAGGCTATAGTTTTTCCTGTAGTCATGTATGGATGTGAGAGTTGGACTATAAAGAAAGCTGAGCACCGAAGAACTGATGCTTTTGAACTGTGGTGTTGGAGAAGATTCTTGAGAGTCCCTTGGACTGCAAGGAGGTCCAACCAGTCCATCCTAAAGGAGATCAGTCCTAGGTCTTCATTGGAAGGACTGCTGCTGAAGCTGAAACTCCCGTACTTTGGCCACCTGATGTGAAGAGCTGACTCACTGGAAAAGACCCTGGTGCTGGGAAAGATTGATGGCAGGAGGAGAAGGGGATGACAGGATGAGATGGTTGGATGGCATCTCCGACTTGATGGACATGGGTTTGGGTGGACTCCGGAAGTTGATAATGGACAGGGAGGCCTGGCGTGCTGTGGTTTATGGGGTCGCAAAGAGTCAGACACGACGGAGCGACTGAAATGAACTGAAAGTATCAGCTTGTGTTGCACTTTCAACCTTCCAGCTTCATCCTTTGCAACTAGCCACATGTATCACATTTCTCACTACAAGGACTGACTTGTGCCCTATATGATACCTCCATTCCTTTGCACATTCAGCACTTCCCTTCTGCAATGCCCTTCCTCAGTCCTGCTGTGTGGAACTTCTCTTTGACAATCCTCCTGAATGAGTTCTCTACAAAGTGTTCCTTCTTATTTTACCATGCCTGTAAAATATAGTTCCTTCCTTGGACATTAAGTCCACTATTACTTTTCATAACGATAATGTAATTCATTACCTACAGAAAGTTAAAAAGGAAAGAGGAAGGAAGGAAGGAAGGGAGGGAGGGCGGGAAGTAAGGAAGGGTAAAGGGAGGAATGAAGATAGAAGATAGAAAAGATAGAAAAATAAAGAAAGACTGAAAAGAGGAAGGGATGGTAAGAAGGTAGGTGGAACAGAATGCAGAGGGGAAGAAGAAAGGGAAGGAGGGAAGGAAGAATAAATGTAGGGAGAGACATGGGGAAGAATGGGGACATGGTTTAGGATAGAGCATAACCATTACTAGAAGTATAATATGTGAGGCAGGCTTTTCTAAAATGGTTAGGAACAGAGGATCAAAACTATTGCTTCTCCAGCTATAGCTCCTAACTATCCAGGACTCCAGAAAATCTTTACATTTCTGAAGTCACACTTGTCTCACTCTTTAAGGTTTAATCTACCTGTCCCCATGCCCAGTCATCTAGCAAATTCATCTTTCTCTGTAAACTCCTCTCCTAGCCTTATCATGATGAGAGCTTTCAACTCTGTCTTGCCCTGTGTTACGTCATGAAGCATCCTGTGTTAATTTGATTATGGAGGTCACCATGTGCTTTTCTCTTCTTCATCTCCAGGAGCAGGTAACAAGAGGGTTTCTTTGGCAGAGCAAATGAATATTTGCTTATTTATTAATATACTCAGCCCCACCTCCCACTCCTATTCCATTCACAGACTCAGCAAACATTTTCTGTGTGGTATTAAATGAAAGGTACTTGCCAGGGGCTGCATAATCTACTTAGATTAGAGAAATGAATCATTCTTTGAATCTTCCTTTTCAAGACTTTTCTTTTGCTCTCTTCCTCTCACAAAACCCCACATAACTGTTCTTATCTTGTTTCCTTTGTGGGTCTCTATATTATTCTTTGCAGCAATTTTGATTAAAAACTTTTTTAACCATACAGCAACAGTCAAGCAACAGCAGTTCCGGAAGCATCTTCATAGTGCTGAGTTCATTCTTCAACTTTTCAGGCAAATTTTTGCCAAGAAGCCCTTCTCCTGCCCAGTCCCCTTAGAAACATTTTGCCTCACCCAAGTGGCTAGGGTGCTTTTTTCTCAGGTTTCTATTTTAGGGTTTGTCCCCCAGAAAATTCCTGACACACGACTTTGGTTCAGGCAGTCTGTTTGAGGTAGTTTCTACCATTGCAGCCAGGAGTGACTTGAAGAGTGACCCTACAGGCTTTCCTGTGCCCTGGTTTGGGAGCAGATAGTAGACATCACCTTATCCTGATTTACACGGGAATAGAAAAGCTGGTGACCTGGAGCCAGCTTATATTATCTGTCTTCACCTTTCATTTTTTCTTAAATGAATGCAAAGTTTTAACCAGAAACCATTCAAGAGGTAGTTATTTCAATGGTAGTTCTTTCAAACCCTTTCAGAATTTGATTTCTTAGCAGAAAGAAAAGAAGGGTGGTGGTGGCATTTTCATTCTTATTAGTTCAGCTTTGCCCTAAACAGTGGTCTAATCTGCTTAGAAGCAACCCAGGGGTTATGCCAGGGGCCCTAGGTCCTTCCAGAGGCCTGGCTCCAAAGTCAGTTCTGCTTTCCCGTGACCATGTTATTCCCATTCATCATTGTGTTGCTGATGATCACATATTTATTATTTAAAAGTGGAAACATACAGATTGTTTTCAATTTTAGTTTTTACAGCTTCTCTGTGTCTATAAACATAAAGAATGTCTATTTAGAATACTCAAAAGAGGCAAATAGAATAAAATGAAAAGATTCAAATTAGCAATTAGAAATAATCACTTTTAACATTTTGGCATCTACCTTACCTTTGTATATATAAAAGTTATCCATATATTTTTATGTGAAATTAATAACACATTATACATCTTCACATATAACTTCATTTTTATACCTATCAGGTATAAATTATTTTCACCTAAAATTGATTTTTATAGATTTCAGTTTTTGCACTGTGTAACATTTTATTATTTTTTGACATCTTTGAGTAAAGCTGTTTGATTTAAAAAAAAAAGTGAGGCATTCATTTATCTTTCTCTAATGGGTAAACTCATATATAAACCCACAAGTCAATATTTTCTGGCCATTAAAAATTCTCTCTAGCTCAAGAGCTAGAAAGTAGCATTAAGAAACAAAAAGAAAAACAAGAGTTTCTTGGCAGTTTATCTAAAGACTGGCCTTTATAGGATATGAATATTTTAGAATTTGATTCCTATGAACATTTACATTGACCTTTTTCTCTATTTGCTTTGGAAATGTACAAGATGTGATGAGTCTAAGCATTATCAAATGCTTTTAATAAAAAATAAATTCCATTTCTCCAAGAACAAGAAGTCATACTCTTTATTTGAACAATGTTAGGAAGCTATAAATGAAAAGAAAATTACAGTGAAATCATTGATTAAAAAGAACTCAAATTCTCTTCCCACTGTATAAATGTACCCGTTTATGGGCAGTGAGCCCCCTCGCTCTGAGGAAACGCTGTTCTGAGACCATCAAAATATATGATATTTTTTGGAAAATTACTCACTTTTGTGCAGTGATACACATCTTGAAAAGCACTGTCAAACATACCAGCTTATCGAATTCTCATGAAAAGCCTGCAAGTTGGGCAGACCAGGGTTAATATCCTGTTTTATAGGAGAGTTTGGTAAGCCAACTCTTAGATGGCCTCAATGATCCCCAATCATCATTCTTGCCTTCGTTTAATCCTCAGCCCTTGAACATAGGCTAGGGTTGTGACTCTTTCCTAAACAACAGAACATGGCAAAGGTGACAGCATGTCACTCTGTGATAAGGTTAGAAATGACTACAATTTCTATCTTATGAGCAGATTCTCTCTATTGCTTTTCTACTTGCCTGCTTGAATGAAGCAAGGTGTCATGGCTGGGAAGGCCCATGTGACAAGGAACTAAATCCTACCAACAGCCATGTGAGCTTGCAAGTGGATCCTTCTCCAATTAAACCTAGAGACAATTACAGCCCAACCAACTCCCTGCTTGCAGCTCATGGGAGACCTTGAAGTATAGAAGCCAGCTAAACCAGGCCAGATCTCTGACCCATTGAAACTATGAGAAAATAAATGTGTATTGTTGCAAGTCACTTTGTGGCAATGTGTTATACAGCAATAAAGAACTAATACCAATGGTAGTCTGAGGCTGAATGTAACCGGTTTGCAGAAATAGTGAAATATGGCCACAATTCTCTGATACACCTGCCATACATAGGTGAGTTCTAGGTCCCTTCCGCTTGCATCTGGACAGGCCTGTGATTGCTTCCATCCACAGAGTTCACTCGAAGTGATGCTATTTGACTTCTAAGGCAGGGATATAAATACATCTTACTTATATCTTTACGTATTTATTATTATTATTATTATTTTTTTTTTTTTAAGAGACAGGGTCTCGCTATGTTGCCCAGGCTGGAGTACAGTGGCTATTCACAGGCGCGATCCCACTACTGATCCGCACGGGAGTTTTGACCTGCTCCGTTTCTGACCTGGGCTGGTTCACCCCTCCTTAGGCAACCTGGTGGTCCCCCGCTCCTGGGAGGTCACCATATTGATGCTGAACTTAGTGCGGACACCCCATCGGCATAGCGCACTGCAGCCCAGAACTCATGAGCTCAAGCAATCCTCCAGCCTCAGCCTCCCCAGTAGCTGGGATTACAGGCGCGCGCCACGGCGCCTGGCTATTGTTCTTTTTAATGAATCAAACTTATACATTTTGTTGAATGTTTATATCTTTATTGAATTATAGTTCACAGGATATACCATTATATTCAAGAATTTTAACTTTCATGGTTCTAAAGATTTGCAAGTTACTCTGAAGGTCAGTGACATGTAAATATTTATCATTTTATTGGGCACACACAGTTTTGATGTTTGATTAATAAAACATTCACTTTTGAAGTGAGCTAATTAATAAAACACTCACATTTGAAGCCCTGAGGTGCTGTTAAAGAAGGCCTACAACCCTGAGGCTGCCATGCTGTTAGGAAGCCCAAGCCACTTGGAGAGGCTTCACCTACTTGATCACAGTCATAGTTGAGCCTACTTATCCAAGCCCAAGCACCAGACAAGTAAGTGAAGAAGATTCCAGATGATTCCAGCCTCAGTCATTCAAATCTTCTCAGCTGAGTCCCTGAACATTGTGAAGCAGAGACAATTCATGCTCACTATGCACTTTTAAAATTCTTAACCATGGGGTTTCTGACCATAATGAAATGCTCAGAAACGTGGTCTTATTCTGCTGCTCTTTGGGGTGGTTTGTTGCACTGTAAGAGCTGGAACAGTGCCCAGTGCCACATGCACAGCTTGGAAGAAGTAGAGTTGGAACTGAGATCCAAGTTTTCTCATTCTCACTTCAGCATTCTTTCTGCCATTCCAGATGTTGCCTTTCTATCTAGGGTGTTTATATTTCCTTTTACTTGTTAGGAGAGAATCTCTAGTACAGTGGTGGTCAACTTTGGCAGCATACTGGAACCACTATGAAAGTACTGATTTCTGGTTCCCAGCACCAAAGATGCTGACTCTGGTTTTGTGTGCAGCCAAAGCATCAGGATTTTTATAAAAGTTCCTAGCTGACTCTAATATACAGCCATGTTTGAGACCCACTACTCTATACATGCTTATCTCTGCCAAAGGTGACACTTGGTAAAGATCAAATCAATTCTCAATGATCCATCCTAGTGAAACAAAGCAGAGTCATAGAGAATCCAAAAAAGCAGATTATTTTAAAATCACAGTTCTATTAAATATAAATTATGTGTGTGTGTATGTGTATGAAAGTACACACGAACACCACTGTGTATGTGATTATTTCTGAGGAAGAAGATAAACTTTCCAACTTGTGTATGCCAGGCGGCATGTGAAGCACCAGGAGTTACAATAGTGCTAAGCCCTAATATGTTTGCAGTAAAGAAACTTACCCTCCAGTAATAAGAGAAAGAAGAGAAGAGCCTTGGAACCCAAGAAACACTAGATTTTGGAAGTATTATTATCCCACCTAATAGGATAATCACATAATAGGACTCATCACTCAGGAAAGTCATGATAAGTATAGAACTGTGAAGTCACATTGAAACATAAGTGCTGAGCACAGTTTATCTTAGTAGCTACATGACTTACTTCTGGATGCTAGCTTCACAGCATTCAAAAATCAAAATTGTGCATATGCCCAATAAAATGATAAATATTTACAAGTCACAGAACTTCAGGGTAACTTGCAAATCTTTAGAATCACAAAAGTTAAAATTCTTGAATATGCAGGTCTATCCTGTGAACTTTAATTCAATAAAGATATAAACATTCAATAAAATATACAACTTTGATTCATTAAAGGGAATAATAATAAATAAGTAAAGATACAAACAGTGGTATAGGAGCATAGAAAAAACAATTGCTTTTTCTGTGATTTGTTTAAACCAAGAAAGATTAAGAAATTTTACTTGAAGGAGAAATTATCTAGGCTGTGTGTATGTGTTAAAGAGTCTACATATACAATTATCCTTATATAAGCTACATATTAAATGCTATAAAATTATAGACAACAATGTTATAATAATCAAACATCTCTAGATCTTGATTATTCCCATTAAAAATGTAATTATGTGATATAATAGAGGTGATAACTAGCACTACAGTGGCAATCATATTACAATACATAAATATATCAAGCAACATGTTGTACACCTTGAATTTATACAATGTTTAATGTCAAATATGTTAAAAGTTAATTAAACTTAAAAGCTTTGTAAAACAAATGAAACCATAAAGAAAATGAAAAGACAACCCACAGGATGGGAGAAAATATTTGCAAATGAAGTGATTGACAAGGGATTAATCTCCAAAATATACAAACACTTCATGCAGCTCAGTGTAAAAAAATGAACCAAAAAATGGGCCAAAGATCTAAATAGGCATTTATTCAAAGAAGACAGATGGCTAAACAGCACAAGAAAATATGCTCATCATCAGTAGTTATTCGAGAAACACAAATCAAAACTACAATGTGGTATCAGTTCACATCGATTGGAATGGCTATCATCAGAAAGCACACTAACAATAAATGCTGGAGAGGGTTTGGAGAAAAGGGAACTCTTCTACACTGTTGGTGGGAATTTAAATTGGTACAGCCACTATGGAGAACAGTATGGAAGTTCCTTAAAAATTAATAATAGAGCTGCCATATGATCTAGCAAACTCACTCCTGGGCATATATTCAGAGAAAACCATAATTTGAAAAGTTACATGCACCCCAATGTTTGTTGCAGCACTATTTACAATCACTAGGACATGGAAGCATCAAAGTGTCCATCAGCAGATGAATGGATAAAGAAGAGTACATATATACTCAATGGAGTACTACTCAGCCATAAAAAGGATGAAATAATGCCATTTGCAGCAATATGGCTGGACCTAAAGATTGTCATATTGAGTGATGTAAGTCAGAGAAAGACAAATATGTGATATTGCATATATGTGGACTCTAAACAATGGTACAAATGAACTTACTTACAAAATAGAAATAGGATCATGGATGTAGAAAACAAATTTACAGTTACCAAGGGGTAAGAGGGAGATGGATAAACTGGGAGACTGGGATTGACCTATACATACTACTATACATAAAATAGATAACTAATGAGAACCTACTGTATAGCATAGAGAACTCTACTTAATACTTGGTAATGGCCTAAATGGGAAAAGAATCTAAATGAGAGTGACTATATGTCCACGTACAACTGATTCAGTTAGCCGTACAGCAGAAACCAATACAACATTGTAAATCAACTATACTCTAATAAAAATTAACAAAAAACAAAAGAAAATTATGCTGCATTAGCTGAGACATGACTGAACAAAATCATGGTTCTAATTCTAAATACATTTGTATTCCTTGCAACATAGCCCTGTGATAAAGAACAGGTTCTCTTTTTAGCGCACACCACCTGTGTGTGTGTTGATAGAATACATTAATTCTGTTTTTATCCTTCTTTTCTGACTCTACAGGTATGTGTGTTGCCCTGACTGGCTGCCCATTAAATTAGACTGTGTCATTTACAACATGCTTTTGCTTGGTGTTAGCCTTAAATTGTGTCCAAGAATCATCCTACTTTGCCGTCCTAGAGCTTTCACTTCTTTATGAGTTAAAAAAAAACACCATGTTTTCTCATTTCCTATTTCAAAGTTCATACTGAAGAAATGCTACACAATAAACCTCACTGTACTGCTTGGGTGAGTCTTCATAGCAGAGGTATTTTTTGAGCTGGCCCTGAAGAAAGCCTGTTGGAAACTCTGAAGTACTAAACAGACTCAGTACAAAGCCTTCAGGAAGTCTGTATCACAGTTACGGAATCAAGAAGTAAAACTGGTGAAAATTAAATCACAAAACAACACTGCAAGATATGTCCAAAAAAGCTTAAATATTCGGCAAGTTCTTGGTATAGACAACTGATACTGGTTTAGAACAGGAAGATTCCTCCTTGACAAGGAGTAGATTGAAGTAGGTGGACCTCAGCAGACAGTGAACTTGTGGACGTGTACCTACGTGGAAAGATGGAGTAGCAGAAGTAAAGGAAAAACAGGGTGTAAGCGGGAATACATCACTGCCTGCCCTCACAGAGACGGAGCGCTCGTCCAACATGTGTTGGTGGCTTATTATCACCACCTTGGAGTAAATTCATATAATGTAGTAATTGAAAAGATTTAATAATCCATAAACATCTGCTCCTAAATTGACTGCAGTATTCTGCTTTTGGTGGCTGCTACGTTCACTTCTATTCTTTAGTTCCTCTCCCATGAGCTTGCCACATATCTGCATTTTCACAAGACAGTGGGTGTTTTTGGTGAGCGGACTGGCAAATGAAAGACAGAGGGAACTAGTTGGTTATTTCCGGTAATGACTTGCGGTTTCACCATTAAGCAGAGAAGAGATGCTATGATGTGTTGTGGTCTTGCAGCTTTCTATCTACGCTAAGTTCATTTCCCATTTCCTAGGCACTTTCTTGGGCAGCTCTGCAGCAATCAAATTAAGGGGGCTATCACTGTGATAATTAAACGCTTTCAATTGTTAATGCTTGATGTTGCACCTCCTCCCATGGTAGTATACAATGCAAGAGGTGGAAATGCCCTGGAAGCTGGAATTACCCTGCTCTCAGTGATAGGTAAGAACATGCTTCATAATATTTGTGTAAAACAAAAGTCATTTGTGAAGCAAGCGAAGCCTAAATGCTTCCATCTGTACATATACCACAAGTAACTAAATATAGGGAAAATTTGATTAAGGTGTTGGGGAGCAGGATAAGGCAACTATTTGATTATACTTTAGGTTTATAGGAAACAATTTCTAAAAGATTTTTGTCCCTTGAAGATCCTGTTCACATGTTCTCAGAGGCTGGAAAAAAAAAAAATGTGGGTGGGTAGATCCCAAGGCATTTGCTTAGGGCTGGTTCAGATAACCTACTCTGCAGATCTTTATGTGATGAGAGCGAATCATCACTTTGATGCACTGCTGATCAATAGAAGGAAATTGTAGAGCAGTAAGTATAACTGTTAAAAGAAATGCAAAGAAAACTGCATGCATGGATAGATGGATGTGTAGACATATCTCTCTAACCATCTATCTGCCTATCATTTGTCTGTCTATCCATGCAAAGGAAAAATCTGGAAGGCTGCACACCTAACTGTTAATCATGGTTAATTCAAGGAAGGGAATTTGGTAGGGATGGAGTGAGAACAATGAAGACGGATGACATATTTTACTTATGTACTTCTGTTTTGTTTAAATTATTTGCAATTAATTACTTCTGAAGTTTAAAGATGCCTCATAAAGAGAAGATAGCAAGTAAATAAATCACCAGCTGGGATCCAAAATATAAAAGTGAGTTGTTTAAAATGACAGCATAATATTTTTTTAGCAGTGACAAATTAACTGCTTTGATCTCAGTATGATGAGTTTATAAGAGCTTATGGGGAAAAATGATAAATATTTAGTTATAACAATTTTTTCAGTGGCAAATATCTTGTTCCTTGGAAATGAACTGAAAAGAAAAAGAGGTAAAGTATGAGGATGAAAGTGCTACAAAATAGAAAGTCCTGGGATTGAGCTGTAACTTTCATGTAAAGGTGCATCTGAGGCAATACAAACAGAACAATGACAACAAACCTTCATGTTTGAATGATAGTGACTGCACTACTTTGTGTGTGTGTGAGTTCTCAATCACGCCCGGCTCTTTGCGACCCAACAGACTGTAGCCCACCAGGATCCTCTGTCCGTTGGACTGTCCAGGCAAGAATACTGGAGTGGGTTGCCATTTCCTTCTCCAGGGGCACTACTTTACTATGTAAATTCAGTTTAATAGACTTGTGATTATGTAGTGTTATGGACTCAATTGTGGCCCCCATCACCCCAAATCTGTATATTGAAGCCGTAACCTCCACTGTAACTGTATTTGGAGGTAGGTTCTTTAATGAGATAATTAAGGTTAAATGAGGTCGTAAGGGCAGGGTCCTAATCCAATAGGACTGATGTCTTTATAAGAAGAGGGAAAAACTCCAGGAATGTGTGTGCACAGAGAAAGGCCAGTGGGAAGGTGGCCATCTACAAGCCAGGAAGAAAGGTCTCACCAGAAGCCAATCTTGCTGGCAACTTGATCTTGGACTTTCCAGCCTCCAGAACTGTGAGAAAATAAATTCTACTGTTTAAGCCACCCAGTCTATGGTATTCTATTATGGCAGCCCAAGCCAATACATTTACCTTACCATATGCAGTTTGTGCGAGAGTAGAAGAATGGTTACAGAAATGAACACTACCAGGACTCTGCCTTCTAGGATCGAAGCACAGTAATACATGATTAAGGACATGATTCTGGAGCAAGACTGTACTGTGTGACCGTGAGCAAGTTACTTAACCTTTCTGATACTCTATTTCCAGTCTGTAAATTGAAGATAATAATAGTATGTAGGTTATATATTATGAGGTTAAATGCTTACTATTTGTAAAGAACCTAGAACAATATCTGGAACACAATAAAAACAATCTAAGTATTTGTTAAACAAATAGATGAGTATTGTCCATTGGAAAAGAGGCTATAAGATCAGAAATATGAAGAATAACTTAAAATAGTAATGAGTTATTTATAATTTTCATTTAACACCTCAGATAAACTTAAGCATTCTCTATAAAGACTATGAAGTGCCTCTATTAATGTAAATCCAAATTATGATGCTAAGAAGAAGATGAAATTAATAGTAATATACCAGTGTTGCTTTATTAATTGTGACAAGTATACCATATTTCTGTAAGATGTTAATAATAGGGGACATTGACTATGAGATATACAAGAACTCTTTGTGCTATTTTTTCAATAATTATAGGTAAGTCTGAAACTATTCTTAAAAATTATGTTTAGAAAAGAAGATAAACTAAGGAATAATTATTTACTTCAGTGAAATATTGACCATTAAATAATAAAATTTAGGCGTCTAGCAATAGTAATTTTTCATTCAAACCTGTCTGTTTTACAGAGGATGGTTGATTTCAGTTTCCTTTACAAATATCTAATTTTCAAGATCAAATTCACATGGGAATCAAAAGGTCTAGAGAAAAGGGCATTAATCTAGAGGTGGGATAAATAATGTTTCACTGAGTCCTGCCTCAAACTGGAGTATGGCCTGGCTCACATCACAGTGATGTCGAGGCATCAGTTTCCCATTGGTCACTCTTCCTCCCACATTTTAAATTCTAAACCTTTTGGTATCTACTTCACAAACCAAGGCAGCTCCAGGAGGCAGACTCTAACCTATGAAACAGTCATCCAGGCCTAGAGCAAAACTGCTGTAGGAAGCTGGTGTGCCAGTTTTTCAGTATGTGCAAGAGGGTTGTGAAACAACCAGAGAACACACATTTTAGAGTTAGAATTCAGGGGTAGGTTTTCATAGTGTATACTATTCAACAGATCAGTCATTCAGGTTTATATAGGAGTAACTAATGAACCAACCCTGACACTAAAATATTTACATAAAGCTTGCAAGGGGCAGTGACATTATAAATAAGTACATGTCCTAAGGGCATGTTCAGTTCAGTTCAGTCGCTCAGTTGTGTCTGACCCTTTGCGACCCCATGAATCGCATCACACCAGGCCTCTACTAACAGATAAATTTTGATGCAGAGAAAGAGGGGACTAGAAATGTCCTGCAGAGGCAAGGAGAAAGAAAGTTATGAACTAAGGCAACATTTCAAGCCAAAGAGAAGAAAGCATATAAAGTTTAAAAGAGTTGACACCATCAGATCATTGGCCTGATGCCAACTGATGTTGAAGAAATGCCATCACAGACATACTCTGATGAGATAATACACAGTCTTGGCTCTGAAGACCACCTGTTGAGAAAGCAAGAATAATGACACCTGTTCAAGCAATACATCTGTTGAGAAATTCAGTTGTCCCAGAAGTCCTTTTCTATTCCACTACTAGTTTAAATTGTTATTCATGTTGTCAAGTTTACTGTTAAAGTTGCATTATTTTCCTTTTGTGAATTACTCTCATAACACATTTATATGTATTCAATGATTACATGTGAAAGAAAATAATGATTTGTGGGCTATGATTTCTTTTTTGCCTAAAGAACTCATATTCTCACCTTAGCAAATTATAAAACCCATTGAAAGCCCCCACATCCTTCATGTCCTGCATGTTGTTTGATTAGATGTGATTGCACACAGATGTGCAGTGAAGTTTAGTTTTCTTTTAACCATTTTAAAAGCATTGATTTAGACAGAAGTTCAAGAAAATGGACAGCTACTGTATTGGCTTTGGTCTTGATATAATTTAAAATATCTGTGCTTAAAATATTGAAAACTAACAGCACTCCTAATTGTTTAACACTATTAACAATTTCGAGTCAATCTTTTTGGGAAGACATATATAAGCAGAATATTTACATTCTAGAAAACAACGATGTATTCTAGGTAGAGTAAAAGGGATTCTCTTCTGCTTATATTCTGTCTAGAAGCATGGTTTATCAAGCAGAAGGCTGGACAGAAGTGGTGAGATTTTTGTGTTTTTTTTTTTTTAGTGAAGAGAAAGCTCTTCTGAACCGAAGCAACTTAGGCAACAATTGTTCTTTACAACTCTAGCTCTCATGATGTAAACAGTGTGTCTAACAACCAATAACATGTTCTGAAGCTGCAAATATGTCCAGTCTACATATATATGCAATCAGCTTATTATGTTTGATCTATATTTACATGTAATCAGTTAGATAAAACTTTGCATTTTAGGACTTCCTTGGTAGTCCAATAATAAAGACTTAGTGCTTCCTCCACAGGAGGCGCAAGTTCAGTCCCTGATAGGGGTACTAAGATCTCACACCTAGACCAGTTTCTAACCATTATATTCTAGCTTAAGGTCACCACATTGTACAACATCAGGAGACTTTATTCACATTTTACTCCACATATAACTCTACAATGAGGTTAGGTGAATTGTGCCCTCTTTCCCTCTTTGAATTGTACAGCATAGTTTCCCTGCTATAGTTCATAAAATCTATGAAATGATAAATGCATATCAATAAATCTTATTACTAAATTATTCCTCTCACTTTTAGCAAAATCAGACTTTCAAAGACCATAGTATAATATTTTTCAAAGAGAGATCTTGTCTTAGATATTTTATTTTGTTTTCCTTTTCCTTCTAGCATTCCCTTCTTTGGGACAAAGACTCTTCCCCCACGTTCAGCAATTTTGGTGATGATATCATTCTCCAGTGATTACAGTGATGGACATGGCATCCAGGCCTGACCAATTATGGCAGGTATTGCCTAGAAGACAGTGATTGGTCCAAGGGTCAGCACGTGATCCCAGCAGGGCCAATCATAGTTCTTCCATGAGGTTTGATATGTGGATATAGTGCTGTGAAAATGTATTTCTGGGGAAGTTGGCAGCAATTTCCTCTATTAGAGGGAAATCACCGATGTAAAATTAGAGCAAGAGGTAAAAGCCAAGTAGAGAAAAGAAAAGTAAAGGGATGAGAAACAGGAAAATACTCCTGAGGACATCTACTTGAATCCTTGGATTTACCTCTAATCTCCCAGCTATGTTTGAAAATTACTTATTTTGTGTGCAAATAACTTGATTACCAGAACTCATGATTACAAGTTTTTCATTCCTCTCAGGAGACTATTCTGAGTCTGGTCAACTTAAAGCCGTATAATTATACGTCCTCTCTCAGAAAGAGAAACAGAAAAAAAATTATTTAAAACACTGGTGTTATTAATTCCCTTGATCCAAGATATTCAGGCAATGTTTCCAGGAATAGTTAAGGTTACTAATGTTATATAGCAGATATAGTGAGTGAAATTTTAAAAATACCTTCTTCATTATAAAACTTTTCGAAAGAGCACAATTTTTTTAGAATAAGATAAGGGCTACTTATATCACTACCACCAAGTGTTACCAAATCTTCACATGTTTTCACACTAAGAAAGTGGAATTAATTTCCCCTTTTACGTGCTATAGATTCTTTCCCATATTAAGTGCACAGAGGAAAAGTCAAGATATGAGCATTAGCAGCGGAGGCCCGGGCGATTCTTTTGAGTGGAATCGGGCTGATTCATTGCCGGTTCGCCTAGCCAGAGCCGGGCCCAGTCCAAGCTGCTGCTGTCGCTGTCGCCGCCGCTGCGTCATTGCTCCTGGAAGACAAGGGTCCAGACCGCGACCTCCCGCTCCGCCCGCCTTCAGGAGAGAGAGGGTGTGTGGGTGGGGGGGGAAGCCTTGGGAAAAAATATACCTGCCAGTATTAACAAGAGCTTGAATTAAGGAATTTTCCAAACTCAGCAAATTGAAGCTTAATACCACAAGAGCTGTAGCTACTGACCAGAAATGTGGACAGACGTCTTAGACTTGGAGGAGGTATGCCTGGATGGGGCCAGGGGCCACCTACAGATGCTCCTGCAGTGGACACAGCAGAACAAGTCTATATCTGTTCCCTGGCACTGTTAAAAATGTTAAAACATGGTTGAGCTGGGGTTCCAAAGGAAGTTATGGGCCTTATGCTTGGAGAATTTGTGGATGATTATACCGTCAGAGTGACTGATGTGTTTGCTATGCTACAATCAGGAACAGGCAGGCAGTGTGGAGGCAGTTGATCCAGTGTTCCAAGCTAAAACGTTGGATATGTTGAAGCAGACAGGAAGGCCTGAGATGGTTGTTGGTTGGTATCACAGTCACCCTGGCTTTGGTTGTTGGCTTTCTGGTGTGGATAACAACACTCAGCAGAGCTTTGAAACCTTGTCAGAGAGAGCTGTGGCAGTGGTTGTGGATCCCATTCAGAGTGTAAAAGGAAAGGTTGTTATTGATGCCTTCAGATTGATCAATGCTAATATGATGGTCTTAGAACATGAACCAAGACAAACAACCTCAAATCTGGGTCACCTAAACAAGCCGTCTATTCAGGCATTAATTCATGGACTAAACAGACATTATTACTCCATTACTATTAACTATTGGAAAAATGAATTGGAACAGAAGATGTTATTAAATTTGCCTAAGAAGAGTTGGATGGAAGGTTTGACACTTCAGGACTACAGTGAACCCTGTAAACATAATGAATCAGTGGTAAAAGAGATGTTGGAATTAGCAAAAAATTATAATAAGGCTGTAGAAGAAGATAAGATGACCCCTGAACAGCTGGCAATAAAGAATGTTGGCAAGCAGGACCCCAAACATCATTTGGAGGAACATGTGGATGTACTTATGACTTCAAATATTGTCCAGTGTTTAGCAGCTATGTTGGATACTGTTGTGTTTAAATAAAGTAATGGAAAAAGCTTTTAGTGAGACTCTCAGTGTATAGTCCTCTGTTGTTCCTAATGCTCAAAATCAAGGGACCTCTGAAGGTGCATTTGGCTAAAAGTAAGACATCTGGCATCATTTGCAGCACTGTAACACCTTCACTCTCCATTGTGCAATTACTTCTATTCCTTTAGTCAGGGTCTTTGCAGATTCCAAAGTTATAGAAGAACACATCAAAGTGGACAAATCTTGTTAAGATCCCGTTTAATATTTGAAGAAATCAGTAACACAAATATATTTTGATTGTTGCTTACAAAATAAAGTACATTTACAATCTAAAGATATGAGCATTAATTCTCATCCAAATTCTGTCAGTAATGTATGTCCCCACTTAAAAACCCCCAAAATCAAATCAAATCATACTTCTTAGGATGATTGTGGGAGTCAAGTGATATATATATATAAATCAAGTACCATGACCAGAATTTAACCAACGGGACAGAAGCTGTCTAACAAATGGTAGTTGTTGTTTTATAAACAAGGAGACTAAGGCATAGAGTGCAAAGAACGCAAATAAAAGTCTTTAAAAGTAGAAGAGTTTTGATTCTAAATGCCATGTTCCAGTCTCCTTCTCTGCCCTTCCAGCGAAGCAGTCTGCAAAAAGCTTCTTCACACTTTCTTCTATTTGATCTTTATAACAACCCTAAAAGGTTTATGCAGAAAATTGCTCTTTATCTCTGTGGAGAAGTGAATTTTAATGGATGAGTATTAATGGCTGCTTAAGCTAATTGAAAAGATTGACCAGCATCACAACTCCAACAAGAGAAGTTGAGTAGAGAGACAAAGAACTGAGAAGCCCAAGAATACGAGGCTGATGGCACTACCCAGAACATACACATCAATAGTGACTTGCAAAAGCTGGAGTCTAAACTCATGCTCACCTGATCCTAATAGGCAGTTCCCTTACTTTTTATTTTTTGTTATTTTAGTTACTTATCCAAAAGCGTGGAAAGAGGTTCCAGAAGGACATAAAGAAAGATTTTCCTTATTCCCTCAATCCTCTCAGGAGGTGAAGTTGCTGCTATTACTATTATTATTTTAAATAAGGTAACATTTAATACAATTGGTAACATTCAGAATTCCTGCTGCTGCTGCTAAGTCACTTCAGTCGTGTCTGACTCTGTGTGACCCATAGACAGCAGCCCACCAGGCTCCCCTGCCCCTGGGGTTCTCCAGGCAAGAACACTGGAGTGGGTTTCCATTTCCTTCTCCAATGCATGAAAGTGAAAAGTGAAAGTGAAGTCGCTCAGTCATGTCCGACTCTCAGCGACCCCATGGACTGCAGCCTACCAGGCTCCTCTGTCCATGGAATTTTCCAGGCAAGAGTACTGGAGTGGGTCAGAATTCCTAATTTCTACAAAACACTATGAAAGTTACTTAAGCTCTAATTCTTTCAACAGTCTTTCTCTGGCAACAGAGAAGCCCTAGATCACCCAGCTGGAATTCTTTTTTCTTCTTCCTCTTCCTCTTCTTTATGTCTTCCTCCCTCCCTCCTTGTCTCTCTGCCCCTCTCTCTTACACACACACACACACTCACACTCACACTCACAGAGGCATTTATTTATTTTGCATTGCTGCAGAATGACAACTCTATACCATAAGTTCTGTCTCAAAGTAAAACAGTTACCTTAATGTTTTTTATTCTTTTCCAAACAGAATATCCTCAATTTGCTGTACACCAGAAACTATTAAAACACTGTACATCAAATATACTTTAATAAAAAAACATATTGGGCAGCTTCAAAACACTCAAGCCAATGGTTATAAGGGAAAAGACATATTTGGGAAGTTGTGGTGAGTTTACCTTCCATGTTGAACTCTCCATCCATCTAACAGTTTCAATCATCATTCCTAAATATGCACAGATCATTTGTTTAGAAAGTATTCACTGAGTATACATGAAAATCCTACAGGCACCGTTAACCTATTGGTAAGCAAAAAATTGAAATCCTTTGTGATAGATCAAATTACAGAGTTCTCTTTCACTGACTATAGTAAGATGAAAGAGGGAAGTTATTAACCTGCTGAAGAGTTCAGTAAAGTTCAACTTCATATTATCAAATTCCATTCTTTTTTTTATTCCATTGGTTTGCCCCAGATGTTTAAAGCATACTATGGTTTGAATAATTTATCAGGTAGACTTGAAATTCACATGTATTAGTACGCTGACATATACAGTTTTTAAAGAGAAGAGAAGGAACTCCCTAGAGTTCGGCAGCATTGTGGCCCCAGGATTCTACCTCAGAGACATTTCTTCACAATGTCTATTTTCCGTAGATAAGCGGAGTCAAAGACCATACGTTTTTGTAGCAGAGGCTGTGTTGGTGTGGTGAAAAGATTCAAGAACTGACCCTCAGGAGATCTGGATTTTAAAACTCCCAAGTCATTCACTAGCTGGATGACAACAGTGAGCCTCAGTTTTCTTAATAGCAAAATAACAGATTGCATGATTGGATGATTTTGAAGGTCTGTTTGAGATAGAAGACATGAATCATTACAGTTTTTAGAACTTATAAACTACTTCTGATGTCTACATAAAGAATGGGTTAGTCTCATTTATCTGTTAATTTATTCATTTAATTATTCATTCATTCATTCCTAGCATACTGCAGTTAATATCATGAGTTTTATGGTCAAGTCCTTTGGTTCAGGGCTTGGTATCTCTACTTACTAGATAAATGACCATGAACAATTAACTTGCTAACTTCTTTGTGACCCTGTTTCCTCATTTCTCAATGAAAATAATTTTACCTTCATCATAAGACTACTGGAAGGTGTATCAGTTAAGGACTCTTCAAAGAAACAGAACAAACAGAATGTGTGTGTGTGTTGAGAGAGAGAGAGTTTAAGGAATTGGCTTACAAGATTGTGAAGGTTGGGAAGTTCACAATCTGCAAGGCAAGGAAGCAGGCAAGACCCAGGAAAAAACTGATGTTGCATCTTGAGTTCAGAGGCAATCTGGTGGCAGAATTCCCTCTTTCTTGGAGGAGGTCAGTCTTTTTCTTAAGGCCTTCAATTGATTGAATGAGGCCCACCCATATTATGGAAGGCAATGGCTTTACCCAAAGTATATTATTGATTTATATGTTAATCTTATCTAAAAATACTTTTACAGCAACATCCAGATGTATTTGACCAAACTTGTGGGTCCCATGGCCTAGCTAAGTTAACACATAAAATTAACTATCACAGGAGGAATACTGATAAAGTGGGTGACAAACTTCCCACAATGTCTAACATAAAAAGCAAAGAATAAAAATTGTCTATTATTATCACACTTGTTTTGCTGGATATTAGGTTAGGTTCTGAAGACATAACAACTCCATACGATACAATCTTTGTTGGTCCTTAATGAACTTACAGTCTAAACATGGACGCTAATAAGCTACCTGACCATTACAATAGAGAATTCTGAATACTGAGAGGGAAAGGGTACTATGAGAAATATGAGTGGCATAAGAATACATAAAGGGGCCTCAAATCAGAATGGATAGAGAGATAACAGCTAAGATCTAATGAATGAATAGACTTTGGTCAGGTAAATGGACATGGAAGGAAAGAAGTGTATGGAACTAAAAATGAGAAAGAACATTATCTATTCATAGAATGGCAAGTAGTTTATCATTTGTTGGGACACTGGATGGAAGAAGCAAGTGAAGACAAAAAAGAGAGATGGACAGGGCGAAGCCTATAAACAGCTCTTGCCAAGATAAGGAGTTTGGACTTTACCCCCAGAGCAATAATGACCTAAATATAGTTGCAATGCTGGGAATAGAGAGAAGAGCCAAATTTGGGAGATCTTAATAGATGGGTGGATAAGACATGATGATGAATTAAATGTTTGAGGTGGAAAGAAGGAGGAATGCTGAATCTTAGGAGTCAGCTGATGCTATGTTTAGAAGCTGCTATAACTTTTTTGGACCCGATAAACGATATCTGGAAGAATACTGGAGAACTTTTCACTAGTCATCTACACTTTCTGTTCTTCATTTTCCTCATCGGTAAAATGAAGATGCTAGACTCAATGTTCTTTGAAAGGCCTTGTTTTGCTCTAAAATTCTATAGTCCTATGACTATTTTTTAACTTTGTACATGAATGCATATTTTGGGAAAACGGATTTTGTATGACCAACTCGGTAAACTGAAGAGCAATGAACAGTATCATCATAGTGGTATTTAACTATGATTTTGCAATTATTACAGGATGCCACAATGAGAAAGATGAGGAAATTAGATTACACATTCTAGTATCTTTTACAATCTGAACTGTCAGAAAAATATGGGTGGTTGATGTTGCAGATCTAAAAAGATTAGATGAATTGTTCTAACTAGAATCAGAGTTGATAAGGAAATTTCTGTGAGTAGTGAAACAGACCAAAAAGCTGATTGGTGAAAAAAATGCATGGGAGAGAGAAATGAGTGAGCTCTTCTTTTTCTGCTATGTGTTTGCAAAAAAAAAAAAAAAAAAAAAACTGATTGCTCTGGTTTCAAGCACTTGATTTATCCTTTATGATACTTGAAAAATAGTATTTGCTCTACGTGTTACATCACTTCAGTCATTTCTGACTCTTTGTGACCCTATGGACTGTAGCCCACTGGATTCCACTGTCCATGGGATTCTCCAGGCAAGAATACTGGGGCATGTTGCTATTTCCCCCTCCAGGGGTCTAACCTACATCTCTTACAACTCCTGCATTGGCAGGTGGGTTCTTTGCCACTAAAACTACCTGGGAAGACATGTGATTTTGCTCTATATTTTAGAGTTTATTTGGTGTTTTAATAAAGGAGCAGCAGAATCAGAGGGAGAGGATGAAATCAAATGAGGATTTGAACCATTTGAATTAAAAACCAATTTAGATGGTCATCAAACTCAAGCTGAATTTGAAATATTATGTAGAAGTCTTTTTGAACAAGAACTGAATGGTGAAAAGATTTTCAGAGATAATCTGGGATAAGCAATTCAGAACCTGGTTGATTGGATACTAGTGTTCCTTTTACCTGGAAAACTTAAGGAAACTAACATAATACTGTAATTCAACTTTCTGCTCTTCTAATAGAGTACTGGGAACAAATATCTTGCAACATGAATATTGTATGTATTAATATTAGTTATCATTTATTTGGTTGGACTGACAGAAAATGATTAGAAAACATTTTATCAAAAATTAAGAATGCATTTCTAATTTAGATGAAATTCAAGTTGGTTGGGAAGGTGTCTACAATTTGCTAGACAGTGTCTTAAAAACAATCAACAAATTTAGTTCCAAGTAATTTGTTCTCATTTTATTGTACCTAATTGTATAAATAATCATTACAGACCATATTAGTAACTAACTTTCTTGGGAGAAGGAGGACAGTCTGTATTCAAGCCTCACTTTGACAAAGTCTGCCATAATATTACCAAGTACTATTCTAAGGGCTATGGGATTTATCTAAGGGCTATATGATTTCAATAAATTTTCTGACCTCACAATAATAATTGAAAATAATATTATCTTTATCAATTCACTGAATTAATAATTGAATACTGACTCACATTCTTCCCTGACTTAATTTTAAACCTGTGAGTTACCTCTTCCTGATAGCCATTCTCAAATGATCCTTTCATTGTACAGCTATAACTCTAATTTAACTCTTTTCAAATATGTTTGAATTACAGATCAATTTTTTTTCTGCCAAATTCTACCACAATGTAAATTTAAATACCTTATTCCAAGGCAATAAATGAATTCAGATAACCTTAGGATTGATGAACCAGGTGAGACTTAATCCAAATAATAATACTTCATATAATTTTGCTGATGTCATATTCAGTCTATTTTGTCTCTATTTTACTATAATCCTCTAAAGGCAAGGATAGCGCTTATTTTTCAAAATGTATTTCAAGTACTCACTGAAATTTTCAGTCCCTACTGGTATTCAAATCAAGAAGAGTTGACCAAGTTGAGGCACCTGTGCTGGTGGTACATTCATACCAGCATTTGGAGTCCAGAATAGAGGAACCAACTACAACTGAAGATGCTTCTGAATTGACAAGGAAAGGTAAGGGCCAGAGGTTTGATTCCAAAATCAAGGCATCAGACATTGTCAAGGAGCAAGCCAGGTAAATAGAGGTAAGTAAGAAAGTGAAAAGGGCAAGAAAAAGAAACAAAAAAAGAGAGGTGAGTCAAGAATCAAAAGCTGAGCAGAACCCAAGTTGAGTGGGTACAAGGGCAGGACCTGAAACAGCAGGGTCCTCTTGTGACCACAACGCCTGCAAAAGGTTCCAGGGTCTCTGTCCTTATGGACTCTCAGGCAGACCAGAATGAACTTTGCATAAACCATGGGACATTTTTCCTGGCCTAGAAGCTAAGTTACCTGGCCTAGTACGAAGTTACTTTTGGGCCCAACCTTGTGCCTACTTTGCTTCCAAAGATGGGGACATCTCCTTTCAGGCAGAGGAATGAGGTCAGGGACCATTTATTTTTACAAGTTCAGAGAATGGAAGAAAGAACACAAAGTATTTCCAAAGAGATCCAGGAATATTTCATCTCATTTCTATTTTATTGATAAATACTTTACTTCTCCCTGGTGGCTCAGATGGTAAACAATCTGCCTGAAGTACAGGAGATGCAGGTTCCATCCCTGGGTTGGGAAGGTTGCCTGGAAAAGGGAAAGACTACCCACTCCAGTATTCTTGCCTGGAGAATTTCATGGATAGAGGAGTTTGGCAAGCTACAGTCCAGGAGGTTGCAAACAGTTGGCCACGACTGAGTGACCAACAACACTTTCCTTTTCCCAGCAGATCTTTGCTCCCTAGTACAGTGGTTTATATGTATCTTTGTTGTCCACTTTTTCTGTGCCCTTTACTTGAGGTCTCTTCTTTTGGTAGAATGGTGAGGTGGTGAGGGAAGACATAAAGCTCTGAGTGTCCCCTAAGGGTTTGCACGTGGGGCTGTAATTCTCCTCTATTATGATGTTTCCTGGATTAACCCATCTACACTATATACCAACCAGAGGTGATGTGGTTGCTACTCACTGCCCCCCAAAGGAATATCAATGGAAAATCAGAAGAAAACAGTTATTCTAATCCATGCCATTATTTCTCTTATTTATCTGGGACCAGTAACAGGGACAACTCAGGTTCTCAAGTCCATAAATGAATGATGCATTAACATAGCTACAGAATCCTCTAAAACTTGATAGAACATCATTTCAAGTCACATTATGAATTAGACAAAGGAAGTTCCCCTAGTCTCTTCCCCATTTGTTAAGTGTTATCAACAAAACCGTACAAAAAAGGTCCTCATGACCCAGATAAGCACAGTGGTGTGGTCACTCACCTAGAGTCAGACATCATGGATTGTTTTTGAAATCAAGTGGGACTTAGGAAGCATTACTATGAACAAAGCTAGTGGAGGTGATGGAATTCCAGTCGAGCTATTTCAAATCCTAAAAGATGATGCTGTGAAAGTGCTGCATTCAATGTGCCAGCAAATTTGGAAAACTCAGCAATGGCCATAGGATTGGAAAAGGTCAATTTTCATTCCAGTCCCAAAGAAGGGCAATGCCAAAGAAGGTTCAAACTACCATATAACTGTGCTCTTTTCACATGTTAGCAAGGTAATGCTCAAAATCCTTCAAACAAGGCTTCAACAGTATGTGAACTGAGAACTTCAAGATTAGAAGCTGGATTTAGAAAAGACAGAGGAACCAGAAATCAAATTGTCAACATCCATTGGATCATAGGAAAAGCAAGGGAATTCCAGAAAAACATCTACTTCTGCTTCATTGACTATGCTAAAGCTTTTGACTGTGTGGATCACAACAAACTGTGGAAAATTCTTAAAGAGGTGGGAATACCGGACCACCTGACCTGCCTTCTGAGAAACCTGTATGCAAGTCAAAAAGCAACAGTTAGAACCAGACCTGGAACAGCAGACAAAATTGGGACAGGAGTATGTCAAGATTGTATATTGTCATCCTGCTTATTTAACATCTATAAGAGAATGTCATGTGAAATGCCAGACTGGATGACTCACAAGGTTGAATCAAGATTGCTGGGAGAAATATCAATAACTTCAGATACTCAGATGATACCACCCTAATGGCAGAAGGTGAAAAGTAACCAAAGAGCCTCTTGATGAAAGTGAAAGAGAAGAGTGAAAAATCTGGCTTAAAACTCAACATTCAAAAAACTAAGATCATGGCATATGGTCCCATCACTTCACAGCAAATAGATGGGGAAAAAGTATAAACAGTAAGAGATTTTATTTTCTTGGGCTCCAAAATCACTGCAAATGGTGACTGCAGCCATGAAATTAAAAGACACTTACTCCTTGGAAGAAAAGCTATGACCAACCTAGACAGCATATTAAAAAGCAGAGACATCACTTTGCCTACAGAGGTCTGTCTAGTCAAAGCTATGGTTTTTCCAGTAGTCATGTACAGATGTGAGCTGGACCATAAAGAAGGCTGAATGCCAACGAATTGATGTTTTTGAACTGTGGTGTTGGAGAAGACTCTTTGAGAGTCCCTTGGACTATAAGGAGATTCAACCAGTCCATCCTAAAGGAAATCAGTCCTGAATATTCATTGGAAGAACTGATGCTTAAGCTGAAACTCCAATACTTTGGCCACCTGATGTGAAGGCCAACTCATTGGAAAAGACCCTCATGCTGGGAAAGATTGAGGACAGGAAGAGAAATGGGCGACAGAGAATAAGATGGTTGGATGACATCACCGACTCGACGGACATGAGTTTGAACAGACTAAGGGAGACAGTGAAGGACAGGAAAGCCTGGCATGCTACAGGCCATGGGGTTGCAGAGTCGACAGACAGGACTGAGTGACTGAACAGCAACCAGAAATCAACAGAGCAGAACAAAAGAATAAACTCACTTGATTAGATTTCCAGAAGAATGCAAATAATAATGATATATTATGTTAATAAAATGGGATATTACAATTAAGATAGCTCAGTAAACATACACACATACACACCTCTTCTCATTATTGATTCCTTTTTAATTAATTCCTTTTTAATCACAAGGAAATGAAAGTTCTGAAAAAAATCAGAGAGGTCCTATTTAGTTGCCATATTCTCATCTTTTAGCAGCTATAGTCAGGGCTGCTTCCATTAGAATCAAGTAGCTGGTCAGAGGATTGAAGAATTTCAATTTAAAGTCTCTTATGCGTATCACTTTTCCAAAAGTTACACTATCACCTGAACACATAAAATGTCACAGCAGCAGAACTATATCCATATCCATACATTTTAGACAAGAAGATTGGCTAGTGTCTAAATATCAAGTTCCTTATACCGAAATGTTTCAAAATACAATCCGTGGAAATTAAAGATGTGCTTAGCAAGGATGGGAATAGTGGTCAAACAGAGAGGTGTCGCCACAAAACTAAGTTCAGTTCAGTTCAGTCGCTCAGTCGTGTCCAACTCTTTGCGACCCCATGAATTGCAGCACGCCAGGCCTCCCTGTCCATCACCAACTCCCGGAGTTCACTCAGACTCACGTCGATCGAGTCAGTGATGCTATCTAGCCATCTCATCCTCTGTCGCCCCCTTCTTCTTCTGCCCCCAATCCCTCCCAGTATCAGAGTCTTTTCCAATGAGTCAACTCTTCGCATGAGGTGGCCAAAGTACTGGAGTTTCAGCTTTAGCATCATTCCTTCCAAAGAAATCCCAGGGCTGATCTCCTTCAGAATGGACTCGTTGGATCTCCTTGCAGTCCAAGGGACTCTCAAGAGTCTTCTCCAACACCACAGTTCAAAAGCATCAATTCTTTGGCACTCAGCCTTCTTCACTAGTCCAACTCTCACATCCATACATGACCACTGGAAAAACCATAGCCTTGACTAGACGGACCTTAGTCAGCAAATTAATGTCTCTGCTTTTGAATATGCTATCTAGGTTGCTCATAACTTTTCTTCCAAGTAGTAAGTGTCTTTTAATTTCATGGCTGCAATCACCATCTGCAGTGATTTTGGAGCCCAAAAAATAAAGTCTGACACTGTTTCCACTGTTTCCCCATTAGAAAGCATCACTACGAACAAAGCTGGTGGAGGTGATGGAATTCCAGTAAAGCTATTTCAAATCCTGAAAGATGATCCTGTGAAAGTGTTGCACTCAATATGCCAGCAAATTTGGAAAACTCAGCAGTGGCCACAGGACTGGAAAAGGTCAGTTTTCATTCCAATCCCAAAGAACGGCAATGGCAAAGAATGCTCAAACTACCACACAGTTGTACTCATCTCACATGCTAGTAAAGTAATGCTCAAAATTCTCCAAGCCAGGCTTCAGCAATACGTGAACTGTGAACTTCCAGATGTTCAAGCTGGTTTTAGAAAAGGCAGAGGAACCAGAGATTAAATTGCCAACATCCACTGGATCATGGAAAAAGCAAGAAAGTTCCAGAAAAACATCTATTTCTGCTTTATTGACTATGCCAAAGCCTTTGACTGTGTGGATCACAATAAACTGTGGAAAATTCTTCAAGAGATGGGAATACCAGACCACCTGACCTGCCTCTTGAGAAACCTGTAGAACCTGTAAAACAGTTAGAACTGGACATGGAACAACAGACTGGTTCCAAATAGGAAAAGGAGTACGTCAAGGCTGTATATTGTCACCCTGCTTATTTAACTTATATGCAGAGTACATCATGAGAAATGCTGGACTGGAAGAAATATAAGCTGGAATCAAGATTGCCGGGAGAAATATCAATGACCTCAGATATGCAGATGACACCATCCTTATGGCAGAAAGTGAAGAGGAACTAAAAAGCCTCTTGATGAAAGTGAAAGAGGAGAGTGAAAAAGTTGGCTTAAAGCTCAACATTCAAGTAGCTCCATTTAAAAAAGTATTATATATATATATATATTATATATATGGGTCTCCTCAGAATATCTTATTTGAAAAACAGATTCTGATCTTCCTGAAAGAAACTGGAAATTATTGCCATGTAAAATAATGTTTTCCAAGCTGAAGTAGTGCTTCCAGACTATTTCCAATAAATGTCTCATAATCAAGAATCATATGGCTGTACAGCTGTAGATCTTGGGGGCATTGGAGGGTAGGGAAGCTGGGAAAGGACAGCAAAATCCCTTCCCTCTGAGAAAATCAAAGAAAAAACTTCATGGTTTCTATTCATCAAGTGCAATCAATTAATCCATGCCAGTGAACTTAAAAACTCAAGTGGCCACCCAGGAATTTCACTTCTGGATATTTATTTGAGGGAGGAGAAAGACTAAGTCCACAAAAAGCCTTCTATGGAAATGTTCACAGTAAATTTATTTATCATAATTCCAAGCTGGAATCAGCTCAGATGCCCATCAGCAGGACAAACTGTGGTACGTCCACACCACAGAATCATTTGCCAATAAAAATGAAACTATGGATACATGCCAAAATAGGAAAAAAAAATCTCAAAGCTATTGTGTGGAGTCAACAAAGCCAGACCAGATAAAAATCACTATGCATTGCATGATTTCATTCACAGGAAGTTCTAGACTCTAAATCTAATGTATGGCAGAAAAAAAATCAGAACAGTGGTGACTTCAGGAAAGGTTGACAGGGAAGGGGCACAAAGAAGTTTCTAGACTGATGGAAACATTCTACATTTTGATTGAGGTATAGGTTATATGACTATATTTGTTGAAACTGGTCAAACTATACACTTCAGAGTTGTGCATTTCACTATATGAACATTTTATCTCAACAGATTGAACTTGTGGGGAAAATATGTATCTGAAAAATTAGATAGGAGAAAAATTATAAGAAAGTGCTTTTAAAACCTTATGAGCTCAGAGTACAAAACAATTTCTTTTTAAAAAATTAATTTTAATTGAAGGATAATTACTTTCCAAAATTGTGATGGTTTTTGCCATACATCAACATGAATTGGCACAGCTATAAATGTGTTTCCCCATTCTGACCCCTCCCCCTCCCTCCCAACCCTATGCCTCTGGGTTGTCCCAGAGCACCAGCTTTGGGTGCCCTGCTTCTTAAACAAGACATACTAAGTTCTATATAGAAAATATTGCCCAATATCCTTATCAAAATTTAAAATCTGTGTGATGAGGAACACACAGGAAAAAGTCAATTCAGAAACGATCAATAAACATTCAAAAGGATGCATGATCTCAGGAGTAATCAGGTGAACAAAAGTTGTTAAAAAAGAAACTATTTCACACCTATCATGTGATGATAATTTCAGTCTTATGATCTGGTAAAGCTGTGGGATTGTAAATCATACTGTGTTGTGGGATGGTCCAGCAGTTTGGCCATTTTAGTAAAAAAAGCACATTCTAGTACCTGGTCACTGAATTTCTCTTATAGATCCTAAAGAAAGTCAGACATGTGTACAAGGAGCATATGCAAGCATGGTTATTATAGCAGTGTTTATATTACTGAAAAAATGGTTTCCACCTGACTGTCTATTAAAAAAGATATGTATAAGTAAAAGGTGATATAGACTCATCTGACGTAATATTACATGGTAGTTAAAAAGTTTAAACTAGACCAACATATATCAAGATGGATAGATTTCAAAAACATAAATTTATTCCTCAGTTTTATAGACACATATTTATATTCAAATCTGTAAAAGCTGGATCTTGATATTGGCTACATCTTGGGAGCAGAGAGTGGAAAAGTGAAGTCATTACTGAAAGGGATTCTATCTGAAATGTATTATTTAAAAATACCTGGAAGGGGAATTCCCTGGTGGTCCAGTGGTTAGGACTTCACACTCCCAATGCAGGGGCATGGGTTTGATCCCTGGTTGGGGAGTTAAGACCCCATATCACCTGGTATGACCAAAAAGATAAAAATGAAAAAGTAAAATACCTGGAAGAAGGATGATTATATAAATAAATGAATCTTGATTCATTTCTCACACCTTAAACAGAGATTAACTCCAAATGACTCATAAACATTTGGTTGTTGATTCTAGTTTATTACTTTTGGATAGGCAAATTAGTTCTAAGGTATGACACCTAAAGCACAAGACATAAGAGAAAACTAATGATTAAATTGGATTTCATCAACATGCTTTTGCTTTCTGAAAGACACTACTGCTGCTGCTGCTTTTGCTAAGTCGCTTCAGTCATGTCCGACTCTGTGCGACCCCATAGACGGCAGCCCACCAGGCTCCTCCGCCCCTGGGATTCTCCAGGCAAGAGCCCTGGAGTGGGTTGCCATTTCCTTCTCCAGTACATGAAAGTGAAAAGTGAAAGTGAAGTCGCTCAGTTGTGTCTAACTCTGTGCAACCCCAGGACTTAGCCCATCAGGCTCCTCCATCCATGGGATTTTCCAGGCAAGAGTACTGGAGTGGGCTGCCATTGCCTTCTCCAGAAAGACACTATTAAAAACATGAAAAGACAAAGTCATAGAATGGAAGCAAATATTTGCAAATCACATATCAGACAGAAAACTTGTGTACAGAATTTATGAAGAGTTATCAAAACTCAACAAGAAAAAAATAACTGATTTGTTTTGTTTAAGGAGCAAAAATTTGAACAGACACTTCACCAAAGATGATATGTGTGCTATGCTTAGTCGCCCAGTCATGTCTGACTCTTTGCGACCCCATGAACTGCAGCATGCCAGGCCTCCCTGTCCATCAACAAATCCCAGAGCTTACTCAAACTCATATCCCTCGAGTTGGGTGATGCCATCCAACCATCTCATCCTCTGTCATCCCCTTCTCCTCCTGCTCTCAATTTTTCCCAGCATCAGGGTCTCTTCCAGTGAGTCAGCTCTTTGCATCAGGTGACCAAAGTATTGGAATTTCAGCTTCAATATCAGTCCTTCCAAAGAATATTCAGGACTGATTTCTTTTAGGATGGACTGGTTGGATCTCCTTGCAGTTCAAGGGACACTCAAGAGTCTTCTCCAACATCACCGTTCAAAAGCATCGATTCTTCGGTGCTCAGCTTTCTTTATAGTCCAACTCTCACACCATACATGAATACTGGAAAAACCATAGCCTTGACTAGATGGACCTTTGTTGACAAAGTAATGTCTCTGCTTTTTAATATGCTGTCTAGGTTGGTCATAACTTTCCTTTCAAGGAATAAGCGTCTTTTAATTTCATGGCTGCAATCACCATCTGCAGTGATTTTGGAGCCCCCAAAAATAAAGTCAGCCAGTGTTTCCCCATCTATTTTCCATGAAGTGATGGGATCAGATATCATGACCTTAGTTTTCTGAATGTTGAGCTTTAAGTCAACTTTTTCACTTTCCTCTTTCATCAAGAGGCTCTTTAGTTCCTCTTCACTTTCTGCCATAACGGTGGTGTCATCTGCATATCTGAGGTTATTGATATTTCTCCCGGCAATCTTGATTCCAGCTTGTGCTTCCTCCAGCCCAGCATTTCTCATGACGTATTCTGCATACAAGTTAAGTAAGTAAGGTGACAATATACAGCTTTGACACACAGCTTTTCCTATTTGGAACCAGTCTGTTGTTCCATATCCAGTTCTAACTGTTGCTTCCTGACCTGCATACAGATTTCTCAAGAGGCAGGTCAGGTGGTCTGCTATTCCCATCTCTTTCAGAATTTTCCAGTTTCTTGTGATCCACACAGTCAAAGGCTTTAGCGTAGTCAATAAAGCAGAAATATATGTTTTTCTGGAACTGTCTTCCTTTTCCCATGATCCAGAAGATATTGGCAATTTGATTTCTGGTTCCTCTGCCTTTTCTAAAACCAGCTTGAAGATTGGAAGTTCACAGTTCACGTATTGCTGAAGCCTTGCTTGGAGAAGTTTGAGCATCGCTTTGCTAACATGTGAGATGAGTGCAATTGTGTGGTAGTTTGAGCATTATTTGGCATTGCCTTTACTAGAGATTGGAATGAAAACAGACCTTTTCCAGTCCTGTGGTCACCACTGAATTTTCCAAATTTGCTGGCATATTGAGTGCAGCACTTTCTCAGCATCATCTTTTAGGATTTGAAATAGCTCCACTGGAATTCCATCACCTCCATTAGCTTTGTTCGTAGTGATGCTTCCTAAGGTCCACTTGTCTTCACGTTCCAGGATGTCTGGGTCTAGGTGAGTGATCACACCATCGTGATTATCTGGGTCATGAAGATCTTTTTTGTATATTTCTTCTGGGTATTCTTGCCACCTCATCTTAATATCTTCTGCTTCTGTTAGGTCCATACAATTTCTGTCCTTTATTGAGCCCATTTTTGCATGAAATGTTTCCTTGGTATCGCTAATTTTCTTGAAGAGATCTCTAGTCTTTCCCATTCTATTGTTTTCCTCTCTTTCTTTGAGCTGAAAACAGCACCCAGTTGTGGATGTGACTGGTGATAGAAGCCTCTTTGATGCTGTAAAGAGCAATATTGCATAGGAACCTGGAATATCAGGTCCATGAATCAAGGCAAATTGGAAGTAGTCAAACAAGAGATGGCAAGAGTGAACATAGACATTCTAGGAATCATCAAACTAAAATGGACTGGAATGGGTGAATTTAACTCAGATGACCATTATATCTAATACTGTGCACAAGAATCCCTTAGAAGAAATGGAGTAGTCATTGTAGTCAACAAAAGAGTCTGAAATGCAGTAGTTGGATGTAATCTCAAAAACTACAGAATGCTCTCTGTTCGTTTCCAGGGCAAACCATTCAATAACACAGTAATCCAAATCTATGCCCCGACCAGTAAGGCTGAAGAAGCTGAAGTTGAACGGTTCTATGAAGACCTACAAGACCTTCTAGAACTAACACCCAAAAAAAGATGTCCTTTTCATTACAGGGGACTGGAATGCAAAAGTAGGAAATCAAGAAACACCTGGAGTAATAGACAAATTTGGCCTTGGAGTACAGAATGAAGCAGGGCAGGCCAATAGAGTTCTGCTGAGAGAACGCACTGGTCATAGCAAACACCCTCTTCCAACAACACAAGAGAAGACTCTACACATGGACATCACCAAGTGGCCAACATTGAAATCAGATTGATTATATTCTTTGCAGCCAAAGATGGAGAAGCACTATATAGTCAGCAAAACAAGACCAGGAGCAGACTATGGCTCAGATCATGAACTCCTTATTGCCAAATTCAGAGTTAAATTGAAGAAAGTGGGGAAAACCACTAGACCATTCAGGTATGACCTAAGTCACATCCCTTATGACTATCCAGTAGAAGTGAGAAATAGATTTAAGGGACTAGATCTGATAGAATGCCTGATGAACTATGGATGGAGGTTTGCGACATTGTACACGAGACAAAATCAAGACCATCCCCAAGAAAACGAAATGAAAAAACCAAAATGGCTGTCTGAGGAGGCCTTACAAATAACTACAATGAGAAGCAAAAAGCAAAGGAGAAAAGGAAAGATATGCCCATTTGAATGCAGAGTTCCAAAGAATAGCAAGGAGAGATAAGAAAGCCTTCCTCAGTGATCAGTGCTATACAGTAGGTCTTTGTATATCTGTTTCATATTCAGTAGTATGTTTTTGTTAATCCCAAATTCCTAATTTTTCCCTCCTCACTGCTTTCCTATTTCATAACCGTAAATTTATTTTTTATGTCTATAAGTCTATTTCTGTTTTGTAAATAAGTTCATTTGTATTATTTTTTTGATTCCACATATAAGTAATGTCATTGGCATGGGTTGCCATGCCCTACTCCAGCGGATCTTCCCAGCCCAGGGACTGAATCCAGCTCTCCCTCATTGCAGGCGGATTCTTTACTGTCTGAGCCACCAGCCAAGCCCAAAGGGAATATATGGATAGGCTAATCAGTACATTAAAGATGCTTAACATCACTAGACATTCAGTTCAGTTCAGTCGCTCAGTCGTGTCCAACTCTTTGCAACCCCATGAAGTGCAGCACGCCAGGCCTCCCTGTCCATCACCAACTCCCAGAGTTCACTCAAACTCATGCCCATCGAGTCAGTGATGCCATCCAGCCATGGAAATGCAAATTAAAATCCCGAAGAGAACGCACTTAACAGAATAGCTTTGGATAAAAAAAGAACATGACCATTCCTTGCAGATGGGGATGAGGGGCACCTGGAATCTCGGGTATGTTGCTGGAAAATCAGTAGTCCAGCCACTTTGGAAAGCTTCAGGCAAAGAAGCGTAGGTGCTGCTGTTTAAATGACAGCCAATGAGGAAGCGGTAAGAACAAGAGAATATGGGTGGGGTACCCGCAGTGTCTGTTTCCACCCCCATATTACTGTATGTCAGTTCCCACTTTACCAAGGGCCCTGACAGATTCCTGTAATGAGGTCAATCTAGCCATAAAAAGTCACTCTTTTATATCCCACAAGGCTTTTCCCATAACCTTGACTAAGGAACACAAAAAACAGTAAAGAAAACAGGCTCCCTGTCACCAAACTGGAGACACAATCAAACCAATAGCCTACACAGCAATGTCCCGTGTATTTCTAGGTAAGCCTGTTGTGTCCTTGGAGAAGAATGACCACATTCCACTTTGTATATGGAATGTTACTCAACAGATGTGAAAATTGCTTTTGTAGACTGAGGTTACTGAGACGGTCTAGTGAAGAGGTAGAGGGTGAGGGAGATGAAGGAAAGGAAAAGAACAAAACCCCCTACATTTCTGCCAGTGCCCCATCCAGCTCACGAGGTCCTCTCCCAGGGCAAGGCAGATTCCCTCTATATGGAGGGAGGTCCAGAATGACTTCTTCATGCAGTTTAAAGTCCCCTGGAAACTTGTGCCCACCTCTGCATCTCCTCCACAAGTTCATCTAGATCTGCTGCCCTGCACCAAATGTTATTTGTATCTCTGCTGCTGCTAAGTCACTTCAGTCGTGTCCGACTCTGTGCGACCCCATAGACGGCAGCCCATCAGGCTCCCCCGTCCCTGGGATTCTCCAGGCAAGAACACTGGAGTGGGTTGCCATTTCCTTCTCCAATGCATGAAGGTGAAAAGTGAAAGGGAAGTCGCTCAGTCATGTCCGACTCTTAGCGACCCTATGGACTGCAGCCTATCAGGCTCCTCTGTCCATAGGATTTTCCAGGCAAGAGTACTGGAGTGAGGTGCCATTGCCTTCTCCTTATTTTTATCTCTAGGAGATTTAAATACTGGTCGCGATGCCATCTACTATAGTAGACAATGATGGGAAAAAAAAATTAGACAAGGACCTACTTGATTTTCTCTCTTTTCTCGGACAACTCTACTAGGTAACTTTTAAAAACTATCTTTAGTACATAAAATTTGCATGAAATAAAACGCATGCATTTTAACAAATGCATATTACCATATATAAGTACTACTATAGTTGAGATAACAAATCATTTCTATCATGCCCAAACATGCCCTTTGCAGCCAATCTCTGCCCCAGGATATCACAGCTCTACTTTCTGTTATTACAGTTTAGTCTTGCGTTTTCTAGGATTTCATATAAACGGGATTATACATTATCGTGTTTTTAGATCTGATTTCTTTTACTCAGTCTAATTTTTGAAATTCATTCATTTTATTGTGTGTGTTAGTTCAGTATAAAAGTTCACTCCTTTTATACTGAATAATATTCCAGATCATTTTAAAGTATAAGAACAACATTTTCACACCTGGATTAAGAGGTAGACAGGAGATAGCAAGCTTAAATTCCTAGAAGCCAGGCAAGTAATGTAAATGACAGGAAGGGGCTGGTGTGAGAAAGTTTATTCTTGAAGCACTAGGCCTCCTTGTTATATCTTTGTTTTCCAAAGGAATATTTTTCCTTCAGCTTTGGGGAAAAGATAAGAATAAGTATGATGGTAAATGGCAACTGGTGCTTGGCCTTGATATGGCAGGGGGCAGAAAGGAAAGCAGGGCAGAGTGGCAGCTTTAGAATCCACATACTAAAGGAAGCAA
Source organism: Budorcas taxicolor (assembly GCF_023091745.1). Lineage (NCBI taxonomy): Eukaryota > Metazoa > Chordata > Mammalia > Artiodactyla > Bovidae > Budorcas > Budorcas taxicolor. Next base: position 57,058,983 of record NC_068917.1, read on the forward strand.
CTTTGCTAGGTGGAATGAGGAACCAGGTTTGAAATCTTATTTTCCTGGAGAAGTAGGAAACCTGGGTTTGCATGGGAAATCTCCTGAGTTTTTAATTTCAGAAATAAATTTAAATTTTATTAAATTATGAAACAGGACCCCACCCCCACCCCCACCTGGGAGGCATTATGTTTTCATCCTCCGGACAGACTAAAAGCCCGCCCAAGCCACCCACCCTGGCTTGCCTTCTGTGGCATCACCCTGGTCCTGGGAGAACCTCCCACCTAGAGGAAGGCCCAGGGTTGGCTTACCTCACCAGGTCACTGTAGAAACAGGAAGAAAGAAAAGCAAAATCTTTCCAAGGTCCCAAGAAGAAGAAAGGAAGCAAATATTCACTGCTGCTGCTGCTGCTGCTGCTGCTAAGTCGCTTCAGTCGTGTCCGACTCTGCGAACCCATAGATGGCAGCCCACCAGGCTCCCCCTCCCTGGGATTCTCCAGGCAAGAACACTGGAGTAGGGTGCCATTGCCTTCTCCCATTCACTACAGGCCAGTTATTATTCTCTTTCACTGCTCCCACACTGCAGCAGTGTGGAGACACAGGCATTGGAATCACCTGGAGTGGGGAACACACAGATTCCTGGATGCCCTCCCAATTTTCTTAGACTCTCTAGTGGCTGGGCTGGCTGAGGATTTCTATTTTGACAAGCCCCTCGTGTAATTCTTATCCACATGGAACTCTGACACCCACTGCATTGGATTTTTCTGCCTTTACTACAAATGGTTCTGTAGACATTAGGGGTCCATTTTGTTCTACATCTAATATTAAGGTCTCTTGTGGAAACACTAATGGGGACAAAGGGAAAGCCTTGTGCACCCCCTAGGGGTTAGCTTGTACAGGAACAGCCTTAGCATAAATGCTTTTTTCCAGAAGTGGCTCAGACTGTAAAGAATCTGCCTGCAATGCAGGAGACCCAGGTTCAATTCCTGGGTTGGGAAGATCCCCTGGAGGAGGAAATGGCAACCCACTCCAGTACTCTTGCCTGGAGAATCCCATGGACAGAAAAGCCTGGCAGGCTGCAGTCCACGGAGTAGCAAATTGTTGGACACGACTGAGCAACTAACATTTAAACCTTAAACTTAAGGAATAAAAATAATAGGTAATATTTTTGATCCTTTAGTGGCATCAGACATTGTTATTAGCTGTTCACATAAATTATCCCTTGTAAGCCTAGGAGGCAGGCAATATTGTTACCTGCATTTTACAGAAGAGGAAATTTACCTTATCCAGTGGTGTGGTTGCTCATGCCTTCAGCCTCAGTATAATTTCTTCACTTGGCTTTCAGGATGCCATATGTTTTCTCATCTGCCTTCCACATCACTGGTTCTTCCTCCTCAGTCTTTATTGTAATCCTCCTGTTCCCCATACTTATTAATTTTGGTGTATCCCAGTGACAGTGACTCCTGAATGTCTATCTTGTAGGTGACCAAACTCTCTCCTGAACTGTGGACCCATATATGCAACTCCTTACTTGGCATGTTCACTTGGATGCCTCACTGACATGTCAAATTTAACATACTTAAAAGTGACATTCTCATTTTCTCCCACAAATCAATCCCATCGGAGGATTTTCCCCTTTCGGTTAATGAGACTCCATCCTCCCAGCTGCTCCTACTCCAAACTTTGGTCTCACTACTGGCTCCTCACACTCACACCACTTCCCTCCACCCCCACAGCCACCACCCTGGTTTAAGGCATCATCATTTCTCACTTGGATTATTGTTGCAGTATCCTACTTGGTCCTCTTGTTCCAGAATGGGCCATTCAAGAGACTATTCCCAACACAAAAACCAGAGTGATCTTTCTATGATGTAACTCAAATGGAATAATTTCTCTGCCTAAACTCCTCCCAGGGCTTCCCATTTCATCTAGACTAAATACTAGGTTCCTTCAATGGCCAGTGAGGTCCTCTACCAACAAGGTTGCTTCTGGATCTACCTCTGACCTCGTCTCCTGTTTAACTCTCTCTTCATGACTCCATTCCTGTCACGCTGGTCTCCATGCTATGGAGACCATATCCCTGGTTTGTTTCTGCCATTAAACTTTCACCCTGGCTCATCCATCTGCCTGAAACATTCTTCCTTCGGAAATCCACTTACCTGACTAGTTCATCTGCAAATCTTTACTCAAGTGTCATCTCCTCTATTAAAAATGGCAATCTGTCTGTAAGCACAACTCCTCGCCATGCTTTACTTTTCCTTCAGTTCAGTTCAGTCGCTCAGTTGTGTCTGACTCTTTGCGACCCCATGGACTGCAGCATGCCAGGCCTCCTTGTCCATCACCAACTCCCAGAGTTCACTCAAACTCACGTCCATCGAGTCGGTGATGCCATCCAGCCATCTCATCCTCTGTCGTCCCCTTTTCCTCCTGCCCCCAATCTCTCCCAGCATCAGATTCTTCGCCAATGAGTCAACTCTTTGCATGAGGCGGCCAAAGTACTGGAGCTTCAGCTTTAGCATCATTCCTTCCAAAGAAATCCCAGGGCTGATCTCCTTCAGAATGGACTGGTTGGATCTCCTTGCAGTCCAAGGGACTCTCAGGAGTCTTCTCCAACACCACAGTCCAAAAGCATCAATTCTTCAACACTCAGCTTTCTTCACAGTCCAACTCTGGCATCCATACATGACCACTGGGAAAACCATAGCCTTGACTAAACGGACCTTTGTTGGCTCTGCTTTTTAATATGCTATCTAGGTTGGTCATAACTTTTCTTCCAAGGAGTAAGTGTCTTTTAATTTCATGGCTGCAGTCACCATCTGCAGTGATTTTGGAGTCCCTAAAAATAAAGTCTGACACTGTTTCCACTGTTTCCCCATCTATTTCCCATGAAGTGATGGGACCAGATGCCATGATCTTCGTTTTCTGAATGTTGAGCTTTAAGCCAACTTTTTCACTCTCCTCTTTTACTTTCATCAAGAGGCTTTTTAGTTCCTCTTCACTTTCTGCCATAAGGGTGGTGTCATCTGCATATCTGAGGTTATTGATATTTCTCCCGGCAATCTTGATTCCAGCTTGTGTTTCTTCCAGCCCAGCGTTTCTCATGATGTACTCTCCATATAAGTTAAATAAGCAGGGTGCCAATATACAGCCTTGACGTACTCCTTTTTCTATTTGGAACCAGTCTGTTGTTCCATGTCCAGTTCTAACTGTTGCTTCCTGACCTGCATATAGATTTCTCAAGAGGCAGGTCAGGTGGTCTGGTATTCCCATCTCTTTCAGAATTTTCCACAGTTTATTGTGATCCACACAGTCAAAGGCTTTGGCATAGTCAATAAAGCAGAAATAGATGTTTTTCTGGAAATTTCTTGCTTTTTCGATGATCCAGCGGATGTTGGCAATTTGATCTCTGGCTTGATAACTTTCAAACATATCAATGTTATGTAATATATTTATTATGCTTCTAGTTATTTTTCTCTCTCACTAGAATGTAAGCTCCGAAAAGGCAGGTTTTTTTTTTTTTTTAATCATTTTGTCCGTTCCTAAGTACATTTTCCATATTCCAAGGCCAAATTTGCCCGTTACCCCAGGTGTTTCTTGCTTACTTTTGTATTCCAGTCCCCTATAATGAAAAGGACATATTTTCTGGGTTTTAGTTCTAAAAGGCCTACAACAAAGGTCCGTCTAGTCAAGGCTATGGTTTTTCCAGCGGTCATGTATGGATGCCAGAGTTGGACTGTGAAGAAAGCTGAGCGACGAAGAATAGATGCTTTTGAACTGTGGTGTTGGAGAAGACTCCTGAGAGTCTCTTGGACTGCAAGGAGATCCAACCAGTCCATTCTAAAGGTGATTGGTCCTGGGTGTTCTTTGGAAGGACTGATGCTGAAGCTGAAACTCCAATACTTTGGCCACCTCATGCGAATAGTTAACTCATTGGAAAGGACTCTGATGCTGGGAGGGTTTGGGCCCAGGAGGAGAAGGGGACGACAGAGGATGAGGTGGCTGGATAGCATCACCAACTCAATGGACGTGAATTTGAGTGAACTCTGGGAGATGGTGATGGACAGGGAGGCCTGGCGTGCTGCGATTCATGGGGTCGCAGAGTCGGACACGACTGAATGACTGAACTGAACTGAATGTACATTTTATAATTAGCTTGTCAATTTTTTTGTACTCATTTATTTTTTAAATTTTTATAATTATGTAGTCACTAAGTTATGTCAGAATATTTTTTTCAATTTAATTCATTTAATTGAAGGGTAATTACTTTCCAATGTTGTGATGGTTTTTGCCATACATCAACATAAATTTGCCATAGGTATACATGTGCCTTCCCCCATCCTGAATCCTACTTCGACCTCCCTCCCCAACCTATCACTCTAGGTTGCCCCAGAGCACTGGCTCCGGGTGCCCAAGGCAAGGGTTTTTATCTGTTTTGTTTACGAACATACTGCAGCACATAGATCACTCCCTGAAACATAATTGGAATATTTGTTGAATGAAGAAGACATGGAAAGAGTATGTACCTTGTCCTAAGTGTTTTAATGATCCATTTGAGAAGTAAACCTGAATGATAAACAATTGTTCTCTCCTTGTAGTTGATTTGGGCAGCGTCTATGGGGATGAATGCTGGGTACCAGCATCTAGAGCCCCTCCCCACCATTTAAAGAAGTAACATACAATAAACATGTTAGGTGTATGACTCACCTCTTCTGGAGTAAAGCAGAGCATCAGTAACATCATCCACAGAACTGGGCATTGTTTTCTTTACCCAGTTTACTTTGGGAATATGATGCTAAGTTACATGTAGTATTTTTCCTTACATCGAAAAGCAATATGCAGTCTGTGGTGTATGTTTTTATACACTATTATTTGTGGTTTAAAGATGAATTCCTAGAAGTTATAACTCACAAAAGGAAATCTTGTAAAATTCTGTGAAATGGATTTTCTATAACTAGGTCACTGAGTTAGGCTGACTTGCCATCTGATATATCGAAAATCTTGATAAAAGATGCAGCAAATGGCTCTGCTTGGCACTTTCTGAATTTCCTGCCATTGTGATTCTCACTGAGAGGCAAGTGACAGCTTCCTGTAGTAAGAACTTCAGGGCACTGGCTTGCCCACCGCTGTTTGTCACCGGGATGAGTAGCACAGGGCTCTGGCAATATATTCTTCATGTCCTCTACTTAGCTGGTCAAACCCGAGCTAACCAGTTACAGAGTCCATCTCCCAACCCCAGCTGTAGACTGTCTTCCAAAGATCCAGGCTTCTGAAAGAAACCCAGATCCTCTTCTCCATGCTTCTCCTCTTTACCAGAAAGCCTACCCTGATCTCAAGTCTCGTCTTTCCCAATCCTGCTAACATTATAACCATATGATAGTTTCCAACCTGATCCATATAGAAAAAGTGAAAGATTAAAGACCAGATTGTGCAAAACTTGATGAATTAACAATTTGAAGCATTTGTTTCCACAATTCATTTTTTTCCCACTTAAAACCCAGAGACTTCCAAAACTCAGGGCTAGAAAATAAAGGGAAGGGGCAAGAAAAACAGTCTGTACCTCCTGAAACATTTTTCAAATTTACTCATGCAAATTCCCACCAATCTGATCACAGACTCAATGACTTAGATTTATAGTTCTATTTCTCAGAATTGGACAATATGCTTCAAGGACAAGAGTCAGCTAGACAGAAAATTTGGAGATGAAAGAAAAGATTCTAGTTTACGTCAATAATTAAATTGTGTCAATGCTGTGTTTTTTGGTTGCAGAAGTAAAATCATCTCAAAAGTATATATAAACAGAATAATACATTTAAATCACAGTGATGATATTTTCTTGTGGCCATCATTTACTCATAAACAGCCACCCCAAAACTTGGCATATTCCACAGGAGCCAGGGTCTTCTTCACAACAGATATCTGGTGGTCACTTATGATAAGGTGGCTTTGTAGCACATGCAACTGAACTTGTTGAAATACTTGCTTCCCTGACACCCAGGCCACTACACTATCCAAATTTTCCTCTCAGTTTCCTGCCACTTCTCAGTCTTATTTCTCATCCTTCTCATCACCTTGGCTTCTAGTCATTTGGACTGATGGCCATGGCCTCAGTCCCTAAACCTCTTCTCTAGATTCTCTCCAGCAATGATCTCAGCCAGTCTTTATGAAATCATCTATATACTGATGATTCCCACTTTCCCATCTTTAGATGAGAACTCTCTCTTGAATTTCAGACATTCCTAAAAGAAAAGCTTACTTGACATCTCCATTTGTCTATCTAATAAGCACATCAAGTCTAACATTCCCCAAACTCAACTCCTGCTATCTGCCCCACTTACATCCAACAGTCTTTCCCATCTCAGTAAATGGCAGTTCATCTAGATGGTTAGTCTAAAATCCTTGACTCATTTCTTTATTTCTTAGATCCCCATATTCAGTCCTTCAGTAAATCCCATTAGATCTATTTTCAACTTGCATCCAAAATCTAACCACTTTCACCACCTCCTCTGCTACCACCTTGAATTGAAGCTGTCACCAGTTTTTCCTGGAATATTGCAAATATACACCTCACTGGATCCCCTGCTTCTACTGTTGCTTCTCCTAAAAACTCTTCTCTATGTCAGTGATCCTTACAGTGTAGTCCCAGACCAGAAGGATCAGCATCACCTAGGAACTTGCTAGGAGTGCAAATTCTCCTGCACCACATCAGACAGATTCCATCAGAAGCTCTGGGGATGGGCCCAAAGTTGTAACAAGCTCCCAGAAGTGACTGTGAGGCATACACCACTTGGAGAACCACTGCTCTACAGAAGTCGTTAGCCAGGATGATCCTTTAAAAATATAAATGGATCAAAGGCCCCTCTCCCTTCAAAATCCTGTAGTAGCTTTGCACTCATTAGGGCAGGAGCCCGAGTCCTCATGATGGGGAGCCCATTTCCATTCCCACCATGTCTGTAACCACCTCTCTATTTTCCCTTCACTCACACTGCCCAAGCCATTCTGGCCATTTTGCTTCACTTCAGGGTCTTTGTACTTGCTGTTCCCTCTGCCTCGAATGCCATCGCTTCCTCCTTGCCCACATACCCATGTGGCTCTCTCCCTCTTCTTCCTCTGGTCTCTGCTCAGATGTCAGCTTGTCAGAAGGCTCTTCCCAGCCACCATGTTAAAATAACAGCCCTCACGCCCTGTGCTGTGTTTCCCTCTACTTCCCATTATTTTCTCCATAACGCCCAACACCATCTGGCATAAGCTACACTGTGTGTATTTACTTGTATAATGGTCATTGCGCCTCTCAAGAATATACATTCTATGAGGCAGGGATCTGCTTCTGTTTTGCCAGAGCCTGGAACAATGCTGGCATGTGGTAGAGGCTTCATAATTATTTGTTGAATAAGTGAATATCTAAATAATTATGATCAGAATATTCTTCTGCAGAGATGACACATTTATTCCATTGATATTACCACTGCTCAGAATATTTTTAGGGCAATAGTAGAAGTAGGGAGACCTGTTAGAAGGAGGCTATTTGCAATAATCCTAGAGAAAGATGATGATAGAGTCAACTAGAACAGGTGATAGAATAAGTGATGTCGAGAAGTTATTGGCTTCTGGATACAATTTGAATATAGATCCAATGGGTTGAGGTTAATTTTCATGTTACATATGGAACTAGTCTCAGTGTTTATAAGAGATCTTCCCATTAAAAAAAGTAAAAAGTACAGCTGCTCAGCTTAATTGCACACATTATTTGCTAGTCCAAGAATCATATGACATTTGGCCATTGCAGAAATCAAATTTCCCCCTGAAAAGTGAAACACAGAAGCACTGGAGATATTTATGGGCTCTGAATGAAATTCCCTGAATGATAAAAGAACAATTCTGATTTTTTTATGAGTACATTTTTGTATTTATGTGATTTAATTCTCATAGCAATCCTTTGAGGTCCTTGTTATTAACCCCATTTTTCAGATGAAAGAAAGGAGGCTCAGTGAGGTGAGCTAATTCCCTCAGAAACTCCCAGCTGCAGAGCTGGAGGATTTAAATTCAGGCCACTTCACACATGCACTAGATGAATAAGAGCGACGTGTTGGGAGCAAATGTACATGCTGCTGGAAAAGAACACCCTTTTGGGGCATCTCAGTATGATTTATCTAATTTCTCTCTTTCAACTTCATAGTCACATCTCATAAGGACAACTCCAAGAGGGTGGGAGACCTGTAGCGAACATAAGACGTCAGAGCCAGACACCAGGACTAGTTGTGTTCTGCTGCTTAGACTGGGAAGAAGCTTCTTGTCAATGGCCAGGGCCCTGGGTCAGGTGTTCCTCCAGACACTGTTTCCAGAGTCCCTGGGAGAAAACGCTGCCATTGCCATGGGGATTCTATGCTTTCCAGGGCTATGTAGCCAGCATTGTCTCAAGACAAGAAGCTATTGTTTGGACAGAAAGAGAGCATGTTTCTCACTGGGGATTTGGACTTGAATAAGGATTCACATTCCAACAATGCCTCCTTTTGTAAAAATGACTCTTTTTTTTAGGCTTTTGTGGGTCTTTTTCAGACTCAGATCATGGCTCCTAACAACTATTTCCCCTACAGTGTATGTTTGGGTGTTAGGTTCTCATGGAACAAACATCCCTTTGCATATTGACATGAAGGCTTCATGCTGTTCTGAGTGGACTCTGACTTTGCTGTGGCAGGAAGATGGGGAGTGGCGGGATGATGGGTGCTGGGTGGGAACTGGCATTTATGGAGAATGGCATCTAATGTGACAGACACTTTAGATACATTATTCCAGTTAATCCTCACAATCACCTCAGCAGATATTATGCAAGTTTTACAAGCAAAGAATGTAATTAGGTGACTGGAGCAAAAATCACACAGCTGGTGAGAATGGAATCTGGGATGAATTCCCAGATCTCACTTCAAACCTGCTCTCTTTCCGCTTCCTGTTCCAGGTTCCCTTACTGACCTTTTCAAATTTCATTTTCTCAGATGAGCCACCTGGTAGAAAGACTGCATGAAATGGTGCTTGTGACCGCCTCTGATACAGGGCTTGTCACATAAACACTCAGTAAAAATCACATTTTCTCCCATCTTCCTCCTGCCTCATCTCATCTTACCTTTTGAATTTCTCTTTTTCTTCTCTCTCATATTCTTTCAACTCCTGCTTTCTTTCACTCTCATATGCTTTTTTTCTGTAGAAAAACAAAATCTAAAGATCCCATTCCCAGTGGCAACATAAGTTTTTTAAAAATCCCCTTGGAATAAACCAACAAGAACAATGCAAGATCCATGTGAAGAAAACTATTAAAATTTCTTGAAGAGACAAAAGAAGACCCGAATACATGGAAAGCTATACATGCTTCTGGAGGAAAGATGTGATATTTTAAAGATGTCAACTTTGCAAATTAATCCATAAGTTCAATGCAATCCCAATTCAAATCCTAACAGGAGATTTACTGAACTTGGGAAGCTGAGTTTAGAGTTCATGTGGAAGAGAAAAAGATGAAAACAAACAAAAAAACTAAAGGGGGGGAAAAAAAAGAACAATGAGGAAGGACTTTACTTTTTAGTTACCAAAATATACCAAGTTTATGCTAATTATAGAATGTTGTATTGGTTCAGAATAAAAACATGGAAAAATTGAATCAAAAACAACAATTCAGGGACAAAGGGACATTCAGAATATATAAAGGGAGAGATTCAAATCAGAATAAAAAGGACAGATTGTTCAAAAATGATATTGAGAGGGTTAGAAATCCTGAAAAAAATAATTTAGATTCCAGTATCACATCATACACACAAAAATCCAAGTGAATTAAATTCTACACTAAGCTAAAAAAGAAAAAAATCAGAAAGGAACTTGAGTAAAATATAGTATATCAGTTTGTATAATTTTATGGGGTGATGAAAGCCTTCCTAATAAGTAAGACTCAAATTCTAGGAGCCATCAATAAAAATATCTTATTTCAAAAAATAAAAAGTAATTTATGAAATAAGGCCCCCCTAAAAAAATGTCCCAGTGAAAGGCTGTAAAATATGTAAAACAAAGTATACAAAACATACGAGTTCCTAAAATTATTAAAAGACATAAAATGCAAAACTGGGAAAAAGAAATGAAGAGATAATTCACAAAAATTCAGTCAGTTCAGTTCAGTTGCCCAGTTGTGCCCGACTCTGCGACCCCATGGACTGCAGCACGCCAGGCCTCCCTGTCCATCACCAGATCCCGGAGTTTACTCAAACTCATATCCATTGAGTCAATGATGCCATACAACCATCTCAACCTCTGTCATCCCATTCTCCTCCCACCTTTAATCTTTCACAGCATTCAGGGTTTTTTCTAGTGAGTCAGTTCGTTGAATCCGGTGGCCCAAAGTATTGGAGTTTCAGCTTCAGCATCAGTCCTTCCAATCAATATTCAGGGCTGATTTCCTTTAGGATGGACTTGTTGGATTTCCTTGCAGTTCAAGGGACTGTTAAGAGTCTTCTCCAACACCACAGTTCAAAAGCATCAATTCTTTGGCACTCAGCTTTCTTTATAGTCCAACTCTCACATCCATACATGATTATGAAAAAACCATAGCTTTGACTAGATTGACCTTTATTGCCAAAGTAATGTCTATGTTTTTTAATTAGCTGTCTAGGGGTTTTCTTCCAAAGAGCAAGCATCTTTTAATTTCATGGCGGTAGTCACCATCTGCAGTGATTTTGGAGCCCCCCAAAATAAAATCTGTCACCATTTCCACTGTTTCCCCATCTATTTGCCATGAAGTGATGGGACTGGATGCCATGATCTTAATTTTCTTACAAAAATTAAAACACTGATAAAATATAAAAATGCTTAATCTCAAAATAATAAATGAAATGTAAACTAAAGCAAAGGTATACTTTATAAACCAACCAGGTTGTTTAAAAAATTTAATAGATTGATACCAGTATTATCAGGTGGAAACGGGCAATTTCACACAGGTTTTTTTTTTTTTTTTTTGCTGCAACACACAGCTAGTGAGATCTTAGTTTCCTGACCAGGGATCGAACCCAGGTCCTTGGCAGTGAGAGCACAGTGTCCTAACCACTGGACTGCCAAAGAATTCCCTCACATAGTTTTTAGAGTGTAAATTTGTACAATCTTTTTTGATGACAACTCAGAAATAGCTATCAAAATTTAAAATAAGTAGGTTTTTTGGAGTTCTTAATTCCATTTCTAAGAATTGATTCTTTTGAAATATTCACAGATGTTCATAAGTATAGCTAGTAACTGAAGCTTTATTTATAATAAAGAAAAATTGGAAAAAGAGAAATTTTGTTCAATTAGAGGATGATTAGATTAAATATGGTACATTTATATTGTGGAATACTATATGATGATGGGGCTTCCCTGGTGGCTCAGAGAGTAAAGAATCCGCCTGCAGTGTGAGAGACCAGGGTTCAATCCCTGGGTCAGGAAGATTCCCCTGGAGAAAGGAATGGCTACCCACTCCAGTATTCTTGCCTGGAGAATTCCAGGGACAGAGGAAACTGGAGGCTACAGTCCATAGGGTCACAAAGACTCAGACATAACAAAGCGACTAACACTTTCCCTTTCATAGTATATGATAAAAATGAACATATCTGCAGGGCAGCAATAGAGACACAGACATAGAGAATAGACTTATGAACACAGGGTGGAGGGCACTGGGGGAGGAAGAAGAGGGTGGGATGTTGTGGAGAGAGTAACATGGAAACAAATATATTACCATATATAAAATAAATAGCCAATGGAAATTTGCTGTAAAACTCGGGGAACTGGAACTGGGCCTGTGTAACAACCTAGAGGAATGAGATGGGGAGGGAGGTTCAAGAAGGAAGGGACATTGGTTTGCCTATGGCTGATTCATGCTGATGTTTGGCAGAAACCAACACAATTTTATAAAGCAATTATCTTTCAATTAAAAATAAATAAATGTAATTATTTTTTTAAAAATGAGGTAGATTTATATTTATTTCATAGAAGAGCCTAAAGATATATGGTTGAATGAAAAAATAGAGCAAGATACCACATACTGTGGGTAAAGGGGATTTGGTTTTTCACTCTTTTTCATATTATTTGCATTATTTATAGTAAGCATGTTTTGTTTATGTAAATAAGAATAAGAGGAATCTTACTTCATCGTATGTCATTTGATCCAAGTAACCATAGCAGTATTAGTACTATTCTCATGTATTCAGTAAATTTCCTGCACTACACTCTCCCAAGTCAAGGATGAGTTGGTGACACTCCGGGCTGGAGGCCCAGGAGAATAAAGCTGAGGTGATGCTGAACTAGTACAAGAATGCTTCTCCTCAGCTCTCAACTCAGTGTCTTAGCTATCAGCAAGAATCATTGACTGAATTTCCTCTTTTGCTTTGGGCTTTAGTGAAGTCCTTCTGGCTGTAAAAGCACCTACCACAGTACCTACTACCCAACAATGTGGTATCCATCTTCTCTTTCTTGGTAAACTCTTTCCTTCATAGGGAAAAAACAGCACCAGCTCACTCCTTCCTCCCTCCTCTTCTCCAAAATCTTCACTCTTGTTTAGCTGAAATATTTAGGATAAAAAAACTCAAAAAAAATTTTTAGCAGTGTAAACCTACTTGCATGAAGAGTATACATTAAACTTTGCATCAAACATCATTTTTTCCTGGAAAATGTTCTTTAGAAAATTAAAAAGAAAACTATCATCATTTATAACAGTCATTATTCTCCTACAATATTTTTCTAATATATAGTTCTTCTAATTAGCTTGTACTCTTTTTGACCATTTTCAAAATATTTCTCTTCCAATTAGGTTTTTCATCTTTTAATTATTTTTTTACTGTTTTCCGATTTTTTTCAAATGAGTACATTGGTTAGCTGAAGGCTTACATGATAGCAAGCTAGTACTTAAACAGCAAGAATTAGAAAAATATGAAAGCAGAAGGAATAATTCTGTATATACGGAACAATAACCAAAGTACTTCAGCATTTCAAGCAGATTTGAACTCTGGTATGAAAATCAAGAGACTTCAGCTCTGTCATTCAGTGTAACCTTGGACAAGTGTGTATCCTCTTAGATATTTTATAGACGGATAAATTTCTTTACCTGTAAATTAAGTGGATTGAGTAACAAAATTTTAAAACTCCTTTCCACTGTTAAGATCCAAAGATTTCCATTGATGGTTGGTTTGTAGAACAACTGGCAAGCAGAACTTAGGAAAAATGGACCTAGAGATTATCATACTAAGTGAAGTAAGTCAGAGAAAGACAAATATCATATGATATTACTTATATGTGGAATCCAAAATATAATACAAGTGAACTTACTTACAAAATGGAAACAGACTCACAGACATAGAAAACAAACTTACAGTTATCAAAGAGGAAAAGGGGGGAAATAAATTAGGAGTTTAAGATTAGCAGATACAAACTACTATATATAAAATAGATAAACAACAAGGACCTATTGTACAGCACAGGAAACTATGCTACTCAATATCTTATAATAAACTCTAATGGAAAAGAATCAGAAAAAGAATATACATATATTTATAACTGAATCACTTTGCTGTGCATCAGAAACTAAAACAACATTGTAAATCAAATATACATCCATTTTAAAGGAAAGAAACAACAATGGCAATAACATTAGTAGCTACCATTTCATGTGTACTTACCATGTGCCAAGAACTAGGCCGTGTGCTTTATAGATGCCATCTTATTTCTTAGAACAGCTATTTGAAGTTGAGATTACTTCTTCCATTCTTTAAATAAAGAAATGGAGACTCAGAGAGAGTAAATCACTCTTGGGATGTACAGTCAGAAGTGGGAAGTCCTAAAGGCAGGTCTGATTCCACAGTTTTTGTTCTTAAGCAGAGGGCTCACCACAACCTTCAAGTCTCTTTAAGGCTCCCTCTGCATTGTACCATTACTGCTGCTGTGTGGGAGGAGGTGAGGAGAGAGAGGAGGGGAGGCTGGCAAGCTGAGATTGTGGCAGTAGAGGGAAATACCACATCCACCAAGTGAGATCACCAAGTGAGGGTCCTTGGCTCAGGGCAGGAAAGGATTCTAGAGCCAGCCAGAGTAAAGTGAAAGCAAATTTATTTAGAGATACACATTCTATAGGCAGAATGTGGGTGGCTCAGGAAATGAGAGCCGCTTTGTCCTGCCCTTTCCCTCCCATCTCAAGACCTTCAAGAGTCCCTTGTTTCAGAAAGTGAACATGACTCAAAGCTTCTTCCACTCCCTAGAATGTTCAACTGTGGATGGGGCAATGAATTTTCATATAAGACTGGAAAATTATAGCCATGAGGGCATCCTGAAGACAGATGAATCTCCCAGTTGAGTCTTAGCACTTCCAGGTCAGGTTCCTCGGCTGTCCTGGATGCTTGCGATTCCCTTATTATGTGATTAAGTGATGGGCTTATATTTCCAGAGCTAATGATTCAAAAGTTTTCTGTGATGTTAAACTCAGACATGTGAAAAAACAACAGGAAATTAGAAGCAATTAAATCATCCCAAAATTTAAGATTCTATTTCTTCATTTGCTAAATGCTTCATCAAAGAAATCGGTAATTTTTTTAAAGCCATGAATATGATATACAGAGAATTAGAACAGCAATAAGTTTTAAAGTGTATCCATGCTTCCCATAATGCTTAGAATATTTAGGACTGAGCCATTTTTCATAGTTTTATTCTGTTGTATTTTTTTTTAGACCTGTGCGTTTCAACACTTTTTTGAGTAATGTTTCTCTTTCAGTTTTGATAGATGAATGGGCACGTAACTTTGTGAATGCCAGAAAAATCTTTATAAGCATCAAAGAATAAAATCGACTTGAGCTATTTACATAAGTGGTCATGTATAGATATGAGAGTTGGACTATAAGGAAAGCTGAGCACAGTAGAATTGATGCTTTTGAACTATGGTGTTGGAGAAGACTCTTGAGAGCCCCTTGGACTGAAAGGAGATCCAACAAGTACATCCTATAGGAGATCAGTCCTGGGTGTTCATTGGAAGGACTGATGTTGAAGCTGAAACTCCAATACTTTGGCCACATGATGCAAAGAGCTGACTCATTGGAAAAGACCCTGATGCTGGGAAAGATTGAGGGTAGGAGGAGAAGGGGATGACAGAGGATGAGATGGTTGGATGGCATCACTGACTCAATGGACATGGGTTTGGGTGGATTCCGGGAGTTGGTGATGGACAGGGAGGCCTGGAGTTCTGTGGTTCATGGGGTCGCAAAGAGTCAGACAAGACTGAGAAACTGAATTGAACTGAACTGAATCTAGTAATTGCACTGGGCAAGCTTCTCTTCATTGGGTTTTGGTGTGTAAGATGTTTGAAGATCCCTGACGTCACAGTCAACCACGGGGATCTTGAGGTTTGTGAGTGTACCATCATCTTCAGCCACTAAGAACCTACCAAGGGATAGAAAACAGGATTAAAAATAGTAATTTTTCCATTCAAACAACTACTCTGCTTCTTTAATTGGCATTTTGATTTTGCTCAAGGCTGAATTCAACACCTTTTCATATGAAACAGCATTTTACCATTCAATCCTATATCCTCTTTCCCTGCTCAGTCCATTAGTCATTCATGTCTTTCTCTTCTATTCTCTTAGGTGGCACACATATACCTTTTTCAGTTTCTCTAATTTATCAAAGTTTTTCCTGACTGTCGTCTCTACACCTATTGTCACCTCTGCCTTAAAACTGCCACAACCTCTCTCCCCTTTTCCAGCCAGCTCATTCTTTAGGTTTGAACTTGAATGTCAATCACACCTTTGGAGAGGTCTTCCTTATACCTTTTTAAGTATTTCCCCTATTTCTCTCCATTTGGTCCTGTTACTTTAAAAAACTCATATAATGTTACTTCTTTCTTTTACAGCAATCAAAATTCTAATTGTATATGTAAAAAATATATATTCTTTTGTTACTTCTGACTTTCCAACGTGACTGTAAACTTCATGAGAGATTATACCTTAAGGTACACACGTATAATATTGCTCTTAAGTCATATAAGAAAACTACAGACCAATATTCCTCATGAATAGAGATGGAAGTATCCTTAACAAAATAGTAAATGGGTCTCTGCACCATATAAAATTAATTATACATCATGATCAACTGGAGTTTATCCTAAAATATAAGGTCAGTTAAATGTCTGAAATTAATGTAATAGACAATATTAATATAGAATGATGGACAGAAACCATATTATCGTGTCAATAAATTCAGAAAAGCATCTGGTCAAATTTAATATCTATTTATGATAAAAAAAACTCTCAACAAACTTCCTCAACCTGATAAAGGACATCTCTGAAAAACTTAACAATTAATATTATACTTGGTGAAAGACTGAATTCTTTCCCTGTAATATCAGGAATAAGACAAGTATGTTCACTCTCATCACTTCTATTCAATATTGTATTGGAAATTTTAGCCAGTGTGGCAAGAAGTAAAGATACTAGAGGCATAAAGATTGAAAAGAAAGAAATAAAACTGTCTTATTTGTGATGACATAGTCTTGTATGTAGAAAATCCTAAGGAATGTACCAAAAAACCCTACTAGAACAAATAGCCTAGGTTAGCAAGTTCCAGTATGCAAGATCAATATACAAAATTCAATTTTATTTCTATAAGCTAACAATGAATAATCCAAAAATGAAATTAAGGAAACAGTCCCATTCATGATACTATATGAAAAACTTAGAAATATATTTGATAAAGAAGTACAGGACTTTTAGGGAAAACTGCCTGCAGTGTGGGAGACCCAGTTTCGATACCTGAGTTGGGAAGATCCCCTGGAGAAGGGAGTGGAAATCCACTCCAGTATCCTTGCCTAGAGAATTCCATGGACAGAGGAGCCTGGCAGGCTACAGTCCATGAGGTCACAAAAAGTCAGACACAACTGAGCAACTAACACTTTCACACTTTCACATAAATAATTGTGGAGAAAAATTAAGAAGATAGATAAATAGAGACTTATTTCACATTCACGGATGGCTAAGACTTAATATTGTTAAGCTGACAATTCCTTCCAAGTTAACTTATCAATTCAATGCAATTCTTATCAAAATTCCAGCAGGCGTTTTTTTTTTTTTGGTTAGAAATTGACAAGCAGATCCTAAAAGTCATAGAGACATAGTTATTTGATTTGAGACTTACTGTAAAGCTTTGGCAATCAAGACAATGTGGTATCAGCATAAGGAAAGGTGTAATCAGTGGAACAGAATATAGAGAGCCTAGAAATAAACTTTCTATGTATTTCCAATATGTCTTTTATAAAGGATCCAAAGAATTCCAATAGGATAATAATCATCTTTTTTAACAAATGGCGTTTGGAAAACTGCATACCTGCACACAAAAAATAAACCTAGTCCTTTTCCTCATGCCATTTACAAAAACTTACTCAAGACAGATTGTAGACCTAAATATAAAAACTAAAACCATAAATCTAGAAGTAAACAAATATGAAAATCTTTGTGCTCTTGGGTTAGGCAAAATTTTTCTTAGACATGACACCAAAAGCATTCTCCATAAAGGGAAAAACTGAAAAACTGGCATCCATTAAAACTGAAAACTTTTGTTTTTCAAAGGACATTTTAAAAGATGAACTGACAAACCATATACTGGAAGAAAACATTTGTGAAACATGAACTTAATAAAGAACTGTACTTAAAGTATTTATTTAAAACTTGTAGCTTAGTAATAAGAAAACAACAACCCAATAGAAGAAAATGGACAAAATATTTGAACAATATTTCACCAAAGAAGAAACAACAACTTGCAAATAAGCAGATGACAAGATAGTCAATATTATTAATCACTGCTGCTGCTGCTGCTAAGTCGCTTCAGTCGTGTCCAACTCTGGGTGACCCCATAGACGGCAGCCCACCAGGCTCCCCCGTCCCTGGGATTCTCCAAGCAAGAACACTGAAGTGGGTTACCATTTCCTTCTCCAATGCATGAAAGTGAAAAGTGAAGGTGAAGTCGCTCAGTTGTGTCCGACTGTTAGCGACCCCATGGACTGTAGCCTACCAGGCTCCTCCATCCATGGGGTTTTCCAGGCAAGAGTACTGGAGTGGGGTGTCATTGCTAGGGAAATGCAAATTGAAATCATAATGAGATACCACTACACATCCACTAGAAAGGCCAAAATAAAAAAGGCTGACAGTACCAAGTACTAGCAAAGATGTGGAAGGTCTTTGCTTTTGAGGGAATTCATGTAAGAGGAAGATAAATGAGTATTATGTGCATAATGATACCTTACAGAGGAGAGGTAGCTGACACTTTCTAATTGGGTAGGTCTGCAAATGGTTCTGCGAGGTGACATATTCTCAGTTTTTAATTGAGAGAACTGTTTTGACTATTAGAGGAGCCATACAGTTAGTTCCTTCCTCCAGAATATGATGAAGTAGAAGGGAGAGGAAATGTATTGCAGGCAAGGGAGAAAGTTACACAGAGTTTTAAGTGGCTATGATAAGTGTGTATGTGACAATGAGAGACCAGCTTGAATGGGGATAGGCTGCAGGCAGATGAGCTTTAGGAAGCAAATCTGGAGAGTGTAACATCAGTTTGGTTGTCCTTAAAACCTCAACACTGGAAAATTTGGTTTGAAAAATGTACAAAGCAATATAAAGTATAGGAACAGTATTTTTTACTCTTAAGATAAACTTCTGTTTCTTCACTCATTTGGGTGAGAAATTCCAAAGCAATTTAATTATCTGGGCAACTGCACCACAACCCTTTAACAAGAAATAGTGAAACATGAAATAGTGAAACAAATTATTGAAGGGTAAGTTTTATATCCTTCTCATTTCTGGCATCTTGGTTTCTCCTCTGAACTATTTTACAATTTTTAATTGAAGGTAAAATTTCATACAGTGACTATCAGTAAAAAATGAATCATTAATATACACGAAAGTTTGAGTTTGACATGCCTGAGTATGACAGGTGATACTTCATGGATTATTTACAGCGTCCTTGAAAATTTTACTTACCTAGCTATGGTGCACATTCTTATGAGATATCACTAGCTTTACTTTACAGGGAAGATTCAGAAGAAATATATGCGAAAAATAGATTTCATCAGACAAATATTTAAATAATTTGTTTTTATTAATCCAACTTGCTAATAACTCAGAATATGTACTGTCTGATTTAAGTTTTGACAGAACTAGAACTGACTTGGAGAAGGCAATGGCACCCCACTCCAGTACTCTTGCCTGGAGAATCCCATGGACAGAGGAGCCTGGTGGGCTGCAGTCCATGGGGTCACTAACAGTCGGACACGACTTCACTTTCACTTTCACTTTCATACATTGGAGAAGGAAATGGCAACCCACTCCAGTGTTCTTGCCTGGAGAATCCCAGGGACGGGGGAGCCTGGTGGGCTGCCGTCTATGGGGTCGCACAGAGTCGGACACGACTGAAACGACTTAGCAGCAGAAGCAGAACTGAGTCAATGGACATGAGTTTGAGCAAACCCCAGGAGATAATGAAGGAGAGGAAGCCTGGCGTGCTGCAGTCCATGCAGTCACAGAGTCGGACGCAACTGAGAAACTGAACAATCCATCTTCCTATTCTTTTCTTTTGATTAGGCTGTTTGATACAGTAAAGCAAACATTCTGTTTAAAAGGTTAGTTTATGCTATAAAATTTTATATGATATTGGATTAGTGAGAAGATAAATGATTTCACCATCCTGTTTGACTAAGGTAAAGCTAACATTTGATCGTCCTGTCACTATCTGTAAAGATCCTATCCAATGAGAGGGAAATTGTTGCTTTACCAGGTAAGCATTCTCCTTGTTAGATAATACTTTCATTTGCAGGTATAACATGCTCAATTTTATGATTTTTAAATTAAGAAAATTAGGTATTGTTTTCCTATCTATGAACACTCTCTGATTTAAAAAAAAATCAAAGACATGCTATGTTGTGATGCTCAAGGGAAATTAATAATCATCCACTCATTACTGAATGGTCAGTAGTGGGAAACAATTCATTTGTATAGGGTAGACCATTTGATTCTTTTGTGACCAAGGAAACTATATTCTTAAGAAGGATGGTTCAGTGGTTTACTTCAGCTTGTTTTAACTCCCACTGATACTACTATTTATGATAGTATATTTAAACCAGAGAAAAATGCCTATGTGAAGTCATAATCATTAAAAGGAGAGTAAAGTCTCGCCTGAAGCATACAGTGAGACATGAGAGGACATTGAAGAAGGTTAAAGAAAGTAACATATCTGTCTTGCATCTGTATGTTTCAATAGGACAATGAGCATAAGGAAAAGGAAACTCATAATGGTTCCTGAGTCTGATGTAGGTGCCGCCATATTATGTAATGACTGTCAACCATTGCTTAAGGCATTAGATGTACTGGACAGGAAGTCAAAATCAAAGAAGTTCTTGAGTCTTCTCATTTCTTACTAGAATATTACTTACTAGTAATATTACTTACTAGAATATTTGCTAGTAAGTCTTCAAAGACTTAGAAACCATCAAAGAAAGCAACAGAAGAGCTGAAGACCAGAGTGCAGAAAAAAAATGCAATTCAAGGGAAGTTGCAGAAGTTTCAGGAGAGTGAATAAGGAAACCATGAAGACAGACTACCTTCATAGCTTTATCCCATGGGAAAAGATGTCATCTGTCCATATCAAAACTGGAGACTTTCAGAAGCTCATGGTCAAAGGAGGCACTCTCCATAAAGATAAGTCTTGTTTGGGAGTGATTGGCATCTAGCATTTCAGTCAACTCCAAACATTGAAATATTCCCTGCACATTTTTTTTTTGGCCAAATCAGTATAGTTCTTGGTATGATTTTTTTAGTTGATTCAACTTTTTAAACTTTAATACATTTATTTAAAATGAAAAAATATGTAATGGAAATCTAGGGAAGTTGCTTTTATTTTTTTATATAAATTTATTTATTTTAATTGGAGGCTGATTACAATATTGTATTGTTTTGCCATACATCAACATGAATCCACCACAGGTGTACACATGTTTCCCATTCTGAACCCCCCTCCCACCTCCCTCCCCATTCCATCCCTCTGGGTCATCCCAGTGCACCAGCCCCAAGCATCCTGTATCATGCATCGAAACTGGACTGGCGATTCATTTCATATATGATATTATACATGTTTCAATGCCATTCTCCCAAATCATCCCAACCTCTCCCTCTCCCACAGAGTCCAAAAGACTGTTCTATACATCTGTGTCTCTTTTGCTGTCTTGCATACAGGGTTATTGTTACCATCTTTCTAAATTCCATATATATGCATTAGTATACTGTATTGGTATTTTTCTTTCTGGCTTACTTCACTCTGCATAATAGGCTCCAGTTTAATCTGCCTCATTAGAACTGATTCAATGTATTCTTTTTAATGGCTGAGTAATATTCCATCGTGTATACGTACCACAGCTTTCTTATTCATTCATTTGCTGATGGACATCTAGGTTGCTTCCATGTCCTGGCTATTATAAACAGTGCTGTGATGAACATTGGGGTACACGTGTCTCTTTCACTTCTGGTTTCCTCAGTGTGTATGCCCAGCAGTGGGATTGCTGGGTCATAAGGCAGTTCTATTTCCAGTTTTTAAAGGAATCTCCACACTGTTCTCCACAGTGGCTGTACTAGTTTGCATTCCCACCAATAGCGTAAGAGGGTTCCCTTTTCTCCACTCCCTCTCCAGCATTTATTGCTTGTAGACTTTTAGCAGCCATTCTGACTGGCATGAAATGGTACCTCATTGTGGTTTTGATTTGCGTTTCTCTGATAATGAGTGATGTTGAGCATCTTTTCATGTGTTTGTTAGCCATCTGTATGTCTTCTTTGGAGAAAATGTCTGTTTAGGTCTTTGGCCCATTTTTCATTGGGTCGTTTACTTTTTCTGGAATTGAACTGCAGGAGTTGCTTGTATATTTTTGAGATTAATTCTTTGTCAGTTGCTTCATTTGCTATTATTTTCTCCCATTCTGAAGTCTGTCTTTTCACTTTGCTTATAGTTTCCTTTGTTGTGCAGAAGCTTTTAATTTTAATTAGATCCCATTTGTTTATTTTTGCTTTTATTTCCAGTATTCTGGGAGGTGGGTCATAGAGGACCCTGCGGTGATTTATGTCAGAGAGTGTTTTGCCTATGTTAGGCAACCATTAAAATAAATACAGATTAAATTAAAAAATCACTTTTTGTCAATCTTCAGTTAAGTATTATAGATTGCTGAAGGTTCTGGGGAGGAGTTGAAGATATTACTGAGAAGAGATGAAAGAAAATCAAAAGGGGAAACATTTGTATATCAGGTTGAATCATCTCTTATACCATTGGTTGTATTATCTGGTACATATATAGGTTGCTTTCAGTATTTTGAATAAGTTCTATTCAATAATTTAAAAATACATTTTTAGAGCCTGGAAAGGGGAGGTTCTAGAGTCATGCAGAGGAATGTTTTTTGCTTGTGTGTTTGCTTTTTAATATTTACTTACTTATTTGGCTGCACTGGGTCTTAGTTGCAGCATGAGAACTCTTAGTTACCTCTGTGATCTCTTACTTGTGGCATGTGGGATCTGGTTCCCTGACCAAGAATCGAATCCAGAGCTTCTGCACTGGGAGTGTGGAATCTTAGCCATTGGACCACAGGGGAAGACACTTATTCAATACTTTTTAAATTCTTTACTGCTTTTTAAACTTTTATTCTGTGAATGGAGTCTTCTCTTGCTCTTGAGTTAAACTTTGAGCAGCTCCCATGATTTTGCTTGGTCATTCTCTGATAGTTAAAATCCAAAGATCATATCAAGTGACAAATACATCCTTGCTTTTAAAACTATGCCTTCTCTCTGCTACCAGAGCTAGCTGTAATCAAGGTGTGAGAGTCTTATTACACAGTTTTCTTTATTACAAGCCAAAATCTACTTTCTGATCTCTCCCATGCCTAGATCCTACCTCTGCTCTCTGGATACCTTCTGCATAAGTCCCATTCTTTTCCTCTGAGTTAGTTCTTCATATAATTGAACACAGAAATCTTGGCTTCTTTCATTCTTCAATCTTTTAAAACCCCAAATTGCCTCTTATCTTGGTTTCTCAGGATAAAATTTCCTCTTTAAAATTTTCAAACCTGCAGAAAAGTTGAAAGACCTATACAATATCCACCTATGTATCCTTCATCTCAAATTTATATATGAGTAGTTCTTATTTTTCCTGAGCTATTTGAAAGAAAGCTAGAAACATCATACTACTTTATGCTTAAGTATTTTAGCATGACAATGTGTATCTCCTAAGAGTAAGGACATTGTCTTCAAAATCACAATATCATTACTCACTTAAGAAAATTAACAGCAATTTAATAAATTTAATAATGCCATATATAGACCATATAAGATTTCCCTATTATTCAAATAATGCCTTTTCAGCTTTTATTTTCAATCTATGATCAAATAAAAGATCTCATATTACATTTGGTTTTCCTGACTCTTTCGTTTCCTTTAATCTTGAATAGTTCATCCAATTTTCTATGAATTTCACAGCATTGCTGAAGTTAGAGTTTTAATCCAGCCATTCTGGATCAACCTCAGCCTTACAAGCCAGAGCCCGCAGCCTCCACCAGATATAGACAGGCAAAAACAATTTAGAGAAAGATCAATATCTCCTTTCCTTAAAAGTTTTTTAGCAACTGCAATATTGTCGACAGTTGGTTCCTGTGGTCAAACAAATCACAGCACAGGTCCATTTCTTACACCTGTCAGGTTGGATCTTCTCCATCTTGGAGTTATGTAGTTACATTGTTGAGCTTGCTTACAAAATCCACCTGGTGGCATCTTTCTTGTTGTTTTGGATCACTCATGAAAAATAGTTGTGGTCATTTTGAAGGCTGAGTGTGCCTTCTTTCACACCAGCTGTCACTCTGATTTGTTATGTGCCCATATGAGATGAGTACAGCTCAGCAGCAGGAGAGAAGAGCTGGGCACAGGAGTTGCTCACTCAGCAGGACCAGCACAGGGCAGATTGACTGACTAACAGATGGCTGCAGAGTTTCAGGCTGGCAAGCAGAGAATGGTGACCTAGGGTGCCAACAATCTCTGTTTTATTCCAGACAAAAGGCCAGCAAGGGTAGGAGTTGTGAAGATTCCAAATGGTACTGATATCTTCACAAGAGGGCAGTGAACCTAGAAGCATTCTGATGTGGAACATTGAGAATCCAGCAGGCAGACAGACAACAGAAGGGAAATGTGTGCCTGGGGAAATATCCTTGCCCCCAAGCAAAGTTTCAGGAGCAGATTTCCTGTCCCCAGACAGAGACTTGCATAAAGCAAAGCAAGGCTGCAATGAAGAATTTGTTTAAATAGGGGGCTAGAGATGGAGTTTATAACAGAGGCAGAAGTAGAATGTGGGTCTGCAGAAGATCTGTATTCAAGACTAGATCCAAAACCAACTGTGGTTTCAGGGCTGGGTGTGTATTTGTCACCCTTTGATTGTCCCTCAATTCATTCAGTTTGAGCCTCACTTTACCTTTTGGCTCAAAACCTAACTCAAACACAAAAAGAAAAAAAATCTCAAAATCCCCTCAAATCCTTTTCATTAAAATAATCTCTATTTTATTGAAAGTCAGTGGTTCTTTGTATTTTCAGTTGGAGTAGAAATTAATAATATACTTGCTATTCCAGGGGATTTCTTATGTTTTGCTTTCTCCAGCCAGGTCTCGTGTATATCTTATCTTGGATCCTGCACTTATGGGGATTGCCCTGGTTTTTCCCATAATACTCTTTCACTGCCAACCCCTGAAGCCTGTAGATTCTCCCTGGTGAGCAGAAATGCTCTATTCTCATCACCAAAGCTATTGATCTTGCAGGGTGTGTCAGAAGAAGCTAGGTTATGCTGCAGTAACAAATAGATCCCCTGCCCCATCCCAGTGGTTTCTAACACAAAGATTTCTCATTACAGTTCACATTCATTACAAGTCAGTGCAGCTTTGTTCATATGGCATTTACCCTGGGAATAGCCTCTGTCTGGAACATTGCCAGTCTCGTGGTTGAGAAAAAGGAGAAATGACACATACTGGGTCCAAAGTGACTGTCTGGAAATAACACATGCTACTTCTGCTTATGCTTCATTGGCTAGAGGAAATCTCATGGACTGGCCTGACATCAATGACATGAGGAAGTATAATCCACCCATAGGATGCACGTATTCAAGAATAATAGTTCAATTTACATAAGTGTTCATGCTATCAGGGTGTATGTTGCTTTCTATCAGGGTTCATGTGCCTATCAGGATATGTCTGCTTCTTCATCAGAATACATGTGCCATTGATTAAGGATAAGAAGCTTCAGGGCCATTGGCTAGGACTGAGTTTCTGGTTGGTATATTGGCTCCCAGCTCCTCCCCAGGCCAGGTTTCCAGTATTTTTCCTTCTCATTCTATCTGAGAACCAATCCATTGTGTGTTTAGAACCTGCTTTAGGATCAGGCTTTGGTCAGGATTGACAAGCTAAGAATGAGCAAGGGCTGACTCTTTTTCCCTTCCTACTAGCAACTGGGTCACAGCTGAGCTTTCTTTTTGGCCCATGCAGCTTCTTTCTGAAACAATGTTTTTGTTTTTCTATTTATTATGTTTTTCATCCTGGTCAACCATTTCATAACACACTGCCAGCAGATTTAATTTGCCTTTCTTTCTTTTTGGAGGGACTTTTTTCTGTAGGACTTAATCCAGTTCATTCTTGGTTTTGGCCTGCTTGTCACTATTGTTGTAGGTTTCTGTCAAACTTTTCAATTTATTTCTCTGCAACTAAAATTTTCCCAGGCTTCTTAAGGCTATGAGTACAAATGAGATCACATTTGCAGTTATGGCTCAAGTTCTTTTGACTCATCTTGTCCACTCGCTCATGTAAGATTCCCTGACCTCACCAAAGTTCTCAATTTTTTTCTGTGTGTGCAGGAGTGAGGGCTGAGGTCAGAAGTCCTCACACATACTTCTGTCTAGGCCCTCACCAAATGAATGTCCCCTGCCAGTGAACCCAACTTGACACTTTGGTTATTTGGGTCTCACGTCATGGAAACCAACGTGAGCCAACTGAATTAACACAGAGAGTTCATGATAGGCATATGAGGCCAATCTCTCAGAACACATGGAATACAGCTGGCCCTCAAGAAAGTCCTATTAGACTAGAAAAATGAAATGTTTAAGAATCTCCCCTCTTTCATCTGCTTATTTCTGGGTATTTGCTTTATCAGCTTGCTTTTGCAGACTGGATTTTTCTGCTCTTGTATGCATACTGGAGGAGATTCCCTGGTTTTCTTTGAATCTCAAATCCAGTTTCTGAGAGAATGCCTTTCAGCTTGGATTTTAAATAAAAGTTAATAATGATGATAAGGGGGCATCCCTGATGGGCCAGTGACTGAGAGTCAGCCCTGCAGTGTTAAGGGATGGCAGTTCAATCCCTGATCTGGGAGGATCCCACATGCCGTGGGGCATGGGCCTCTGTGCCCTACCGATCCTATGTTCTGGAGCCTGCGAGCCCACGTGAAGCAACTCCCGAAGCTTGCTTGCTCTAGAGCCCATACTCCACAACAAGAGAAGTCACTGCAATGAGAAGCTGGCGTGCCACAACTAGAGAGTAGCCCCTGCTCACTGCAGCTAGAGAAAGTCCATGCACAACAACAAAAACCCAGCACAACCAAAAAAAGAAAAAAAGAAGATGGTTACTTAGCAAAAAAGGAGTTTGAAGTTTCACTCAGTGATTTGGCCAAATCAGGCAGGAACAGGGGAAGAAAGATTTTTCTTGAGTTTCCCAGAACTTCCATAACAAAATATCATAGACTGAGTGGCTTAAACAACAGGAATTTATTTTCTCTTAGTTCTGGAGGTTAGCAGTGCAAGAACAGGGTTTTGGCAGGGCTTATTTCTCCTGAGGCCTCCTTGCTTACACCTTCTCACTGTGTCCTTACGTGGCCTTTCCTCTGTACCTGAGCATTCATGGAGTTTCTCTGTATGTCCTAATATCCTCTTTTGAGGGCACTAGTCAGATTGGATCAGGGCCTACCCTAATCATTTAAAGCCTACCCTATGATTTTAACATAATCATATCTTTAAAGGCCATTCTCCAAATATAATCACATTCTGAGGCATTGAGATTACACTGGCGGAGGCGGGGGGTACATAATTCAGTCCCTAACATCTATTGCCTGTCAAATCACCTCAAAACTTAGTGGTATAAAACAACATTTTATTCCATGCTCATATATTCTGTAGGTCAAAAATTCAGAAGAGATATGGTAGGGATGGCTCTGCTTGCTCCATGATTTCTGGGCTCTCAGCTGGGTGCTGATAAGCAGCTGAGGTAGGGGATTCCCTTCTAAGATAGCTTTTCATTCACATGTTTCATGCTTGGGCTGAGATGGCTGATATATGTGCTCAGATGGTACTGCTGACCACAACTCCATGTGGCTTTGGCTTCCTCACAGTATGGCAGCCCAGGGCTTGAAGAGCGTTCCAGTGATCAAGGAACACAGTGTCACTTATACTCTACTGATTAAAGCAGTCACAGGCTCAGAAAAGTGTCAAAGAATTTGTGACCATGTTACAAAACTGCCACGTAGTTTGCCATATTCAAAATGTCTACTATAACACTATCCCATGTGCCCTCTGTGAGAAGACCAATTCTCTCCCGAGGCTATTGGTTCTTGATGTTCTCCAAAGTTTGGTAAGCTTTTTATTTCCATTTAATTTCTATCAGTCCCAATATATCAACAATCACATTTGAGTTCTTTTCTAGGCATACATCTTAAATTTGCAATATTTCTCTGTCTCATACCTCTCTCTCCATTTGCCTGTGGGTACTTAAGTCTGCCAGTCTCTGGTGAGAGAGATACTTTTGGTATCTCTTTCCTGAGTCATTAGAGGCATGCCTAAGTTTTAAAGCTGAAATATAATCGACATACAACATTATATTAGTTTCAGATATACAACATACTGATTCAATATTTGGGTACATTGTGAAGTTATTACCACAATGTCTAGTTACCATTTGTCACATACACTGCTGCTGCTGCTGCTAAGTCGCTTCAGTCGTGTCCGACTCTGTGTGATCCCGTAGACGGCAGCCCACCAGCCTCCCCCGTCCCGGGGATTCTCCAGGCAAGAACACTGGAGTGGGTTGCCATTTCCTTCTCCAATGCATGAAAGAGAAAAGTGAAAGTGAAGGCGCTCGGTCGTGTCCGACTCTTAGCGACCCCATGGACTGCAGCCTACCAGGCTCCTTCGTCCATGGGATTTTCCAGGCAAGAGTACTGGAGTGGGGTGCCATTGCCTTCACAGTAACATTTCTTTCTTGTGTTATGATCTTTTAAGATTCACTCTCTTAGCAATTTTCAAATGTAATACTGTGTTATTAATATTCATAATAAATATAACTATTATATGATAGTTATTTTAATTATTATATTATTAGTAATTAATATTTGCAGTCACTATGTTGTACATTACTGCCCTCTGCCTTATTTTACAGCTGGAAGTTAGCACCGTTTGGCCACTTTTACTCATTTGATCCGCCTCATACCCTCTACCTCTGGCAATTTACCAATGTATTCTCTGTATCTATGAGCTTGGTTGTTGGTTTTTCATTGTCACTGTGGCAGTTAGATTTCACTATAAATGACAGCATATGGTACTTCCCTTTCTTTGTCTGACTTATTTCACTCAGCAAAGTGCCCACAAAGTTCATCCATATCGTCACATGTGTCAAGACTTCATTCTTTTTTATGGCTGAACTATGTTTCATTTTATATATATATATACACACACACATACACGTACCGCATTTTCTTTATCTATTCATTGATTGATGGACACTTAGGTTGCTTCCATATCTTGGCTACTGTAATAATGCTGCAATGAACATGGGGATGCAGATATCTTTTTGAGTTAGTGCTGTCATTCTCTTCTGATAAATACCCTGAAATGGAATTGTTGGATCATACGGTAGTTCTAATTTCTTGAGGAACCTCTATACTGCTTTCTGCAGTGCCTGTTACATTCCCACCAACAGTGCACAAAGTTCCTTTTTCTTCACATCCTCACCAAAACTTTCTTTTTGATAATAGCCTAACAGGTGTGAGGTGTTAGCCACTGCGGTTTTGACTTGCATTTCCCTGATGATTAGTGATGTTGAGCACCTTTTTATGTGCCCTTTGGCCATCTGTATGTCTTCTTTGGAAAAATGTTTATTCAGATCCTCTGCCCCATTTTAAAATCAGATTGTTTGTAGTTTTCTTGTTACTGACTTGTATGAGTTATTCACATATTTAGGATATCAAATCCTTATGAGATTTATGACTCGCAAATATATTCCCCCATTCAGTAGGTTGCCTTTTCATTTTGTTGATAGTTTTCTTTTGTTGTAAGGAAGCTTTTAAGTTTAATGTGGTCTCATTTGTTTATTTTTTTCTTTTGTTGTGTTTGCTTTTGATGTCAAATCCAAAAAAGTCATGCCAAGGCCTATATCAAGAAGCTTATCAGCTATGTTTTATTTTAGGAGTTTTATGATTTCAGATTTTATGTTCAAGCCTTTAATCCATCTTGGCCTAATTTTTTATGGATGTTAAGTGACTGGGTTTTATTTTTTTTCTTTGCATGTGGCTATCCAGTTTTCCCAACAGCATTTATTGAAAAAACTGTCATTTCCCCTTGTCTAATATTGGCTCCTTTGTTGTAAATTAATTGACCACATGTGTGTTAGTCTCTCAGTCCTGTCTGACTCTTTGCGACCCCATGGACTGTAGCCTACTAGGCTTCTCTGTCCATGGAATTCTCCAGGCAAGAATACTGGAGTGGGTTGCCATTCTCCTCTCCAGGAGATCTTCCCAACCCAGGGATCGAGCCCAGGTCTCCCATGTTGCAGGCATATTCTTTACCATCTAAGCCACCAGGGAAGCCCATTGACCATATATGTGTGGTTTATTTCTGAGCTCTCTATTCTGTTCCCTTGGTCTATGGGTCTGTTTTTAAACCGATACCATACTATTTTGATTATTATAGCTTTGCAATAAATTTTGAAATCAGAAAGCATAATGCCTTCAGTTTTGTTCTTTCTCAAGATTGCTTTGGCTATTTAGGGTCGTGTGTGTGTGTGTGTGTGTGTGTGTGTGTGTTTGTGTGTGTGTGTGTGTGCATGTGTGCACATGGGCATGTGTGCATGCATGTTCAGTCATGTCTGACTCTTTGTGACTCCATGGACTATAGCTTACCAGGCTCCTCTATCCATGGAATTTTCCAGGTAAGAATACTGGAGCATGTTTCCACTTCTTACTCTAGGGGATCTTCCCAACCCAGGGATCAAACCTGCATCTTTTGTTCTCCTGCACTGGCAGGAGTATTCTTTACCACTGTGCCACCTGGAAACCCAGGATCTTTCATAGTTCCATTCAAATTTCAGGATTGTTTATTTCTGTAAAAAATTCCACTGGAATTTTTCTTGGTATTGCATTCAATCTGTACATTGCTTTGAGTAATATGGACAATAAAACAATATTAATTTTTCCATTTATGAACATGGAATATCTTTCCATTTGTTTGTGTTTTTTCAGCTTATTTTGTTGACTTGTTATACTTTTCATTGTACAGGTTTTTCATCTCATTTAAAAATTTATTTCTAGGTAATTTTATTCTTTTTGATACAATATAAATGAGATATTTTCTTAATTGATCTTTTTGATAGTTTGATATTAATGTATAAAAATGCAACAGATTTGTAAGTTGATTTTGTATTCTGCAATTTTATGGAATTTGTTTATTACTTCTAACAGTTTTTGCTAGAGTCTTTCCAATTTTCTACATATAATATCATGTTATGCAAATACTGAAAATTTTACTTCCTCCCCAATTTGGATGAGTTTTCTTTTTCTGCCTAATTGGTCTGCTAAATACTATGTTAAATATAAGCACCTTTGTCTTGTTCCTTGATAATTTTTGAGTGAGTACTGAACATTGTGGATTTTATATTGTTTGGGGCCATTTGTATTCCTTTTAAAAACGTGTTGAATATTTTTTGCTAGTAAGTAAGTTACTGTCAAGGGTTGATCCTTTTTGAAGTTTTCAGAAAGATTTTATAGACTTGGTCTTGAAGACCCCTTTTCTGTAGCTAATTTAGCCCCATTTCTCAGGTGTGTCCATCTTGGGCTCTCCTCAGAATGCCCTTTGTACTAACTGAAGTCTCTCCAGTTGGCTTGGAGAAACTCTAATGATCAGTGTGTGAGCCTGTGCACTATTCATCCGACAACTCCTCAGAAGTTCCTCAGAAACTGTTCTTTTCCTGTTTCATGGGTTCTTGTCATATGCATTTGCAGACTGGTATTTTGTCAAACACGGAGGAATCCCTACACAAGCTTCAGGGGTTCTTTCTCTATGTAACTCTGTTCTCTCCAGTACTCAGTGCCACGATTTCTAGTTGCCAAAATCTAATCTCTGTCTCCTTAATTCAAGATGTCAAACTCTTTGTGTCACAGTCCAAGAATTGTCCCAGAAGAGATACCTAGGCAATGGGAGGCATCACCTCTTTTATTTCTTTTTTCCCAGAGATAAAGACCATTTTTGCCTTTTGTCTAATGTCCAAAAAATAGTTTCTTCCTATATTTCCTCCATTTTTCTCATTGTTTATGGTGGAAAGATAATTCCATAATCTTACTTTCTTATAGGTGGAAGGAAAAAATGGGTATGATATTTTAATAACTAATCAAAACACTTAAGCTAAAGAGTTCAGCTACTTCAATTATTTACTAATCTATGTCTAAGCCTCCTGGAATTCAATGACTGATTACAAGGGCATCTATACAGATATTACAAACTCACAATTAGCTTCCTATATCATCAAGTACATTTAAAACTTTTTTGCATCAGAAACATTTCCAATTGAAGAGAAAGAATTTTATTTACAGAAACCTCTTTTCACTAGCCATTTGTCTTTTTTCTGTTTTTAAAATTGCTTTTTATAGTCTAAAGTATATATATATATATAAAATTATTTCTCAGTTTTCCCCTCTTCATTCTGACATTCTCCATGTTAATAAAAATCAGATTTCTATCACTTCTACATTGTTATAATTACTTCTCTTTTCTTTAGAATTGGTCCAAGTTAGTAGTTCCATTCATTGCTTTCACCACCCACTTTCAGGGAAAGTGAGTATCAGAGCAGAATATACTACTGCTCTGTTTTTAGGAAAATGAGACTTTGAGCAGGCATGTATCTGTTCAGGAGAATTTTTTCATCCTTTTTATACCTTGTCTATAGGCCAGTCTTGTAATCTGCAAGAGGAAAGTATTTTTGAGGCAGTCTGTAAAACATATTCCCACATATTAATAAAGCTCACCAAGGGGACGACAGAGGATGAGATGGCTGGATGGCATCACTGACTTGATGGACGTGAGTCTGAGTGAACTCCAGGAGTTGGTGATGGGCAGGGAGGCCTGGCGTGCTGCGATTCATGGAGTCGCAAAGAGTCAGACACGACTGAGCGACTGAACTGAACTGAATCTATTCCAATCTTAGATTAATTTTATCTATATGTCCTCTGAATTCATTTCAGTGATGGGGTGGATGTATGTAATTGGTTTTAGTATAGAATATAGCTCTTTTCACATTAACAGTGTCTCAAAGCCGAACGCCGATTATTTGTTATTCCCCCTAGAATTCTTGCACTCTGTTATCTCACTTAGCAAGAGTAAAGCAGCAAGATACAGGCAACAATGTCAAGCCATCAAACTCCCAGGGTTAGGAAAAAAAGTCTTAGGTTCAAGGAAAGATTGTTTGGTGATATAAATGGAGAAGCAGAGGAGTGGAAGCAGCTGTGTCTATTATTTTGAGTGGGCTAATAAATAAAAATACAGCCTGTACCTTTATCATTGATTAGAATTTTGTGAGGTTAGTTGATTTTCAAAAACTACAATATATTTTCCATGACCATAATTTAGCATCATATACATTAGCTCCCTTTGGGAGTGTACACAAAATTTATGGAAAAGAAAGGTACACACTCAAATGAAAAAAATAGCCAGCTCTGTGTGCCTGAACATCAAATGTAAAAGGACCAAGTACTGACAAGCTGACTGGAGTGTTGATGCATACAAAAAGCAGAAAACAAAAGTGGCTTCAAAAATACAGATTTTTCAATGTACTTAAGCCTAACAGTATTTACAGCCCTCACCAGACATGACTGGTATTAGCATGTAGCATCCTAGGTGACTAATGCAAATACTGAAAAGTCCAACAGGGCCTTTAGTTTCTCTAGATTTTGGGCTCGAGCCCAGAACCTTAAGCACAGAACAATGGAAGGCTCTCCATTGTGAGCAAGATAGTGGAATTAGAAGCTTTTACCACTCCCATATTATTAAAAGCAAGTTAATCATTCCTTTGAAAAACTGAGTGCAATTTTTTTTAAATAAAAGATTAATTTTTCCTAATGTTTAATGAAGGTCATTCTCTCCCTCTGCAAGGGACAGAAACATTATTTCCAAGAAGTCATAATATAGATGTAAGAGGATTGGTTACTTTGATGATCTGGCTACATTCAAATTGTTTGGTACCATTTCCCCAAACCATTATTCATATGTAACACATAGGGGTGGAGTGAGAGAGAGAACAAGAGAATGAATGCACAATGGCTCATTAACTTAGAGACTAAATCTGCTCTATACTTGAAGTAAGAGTGAATTATGTGAGTGTCATCCCAGTGTTCAAAAACTATTGACATAGAGAATGGCCAAGACGGCAGAGTAGGAAGACCATGAGTTCACATACTCCCTCAGGCACACCAAAATTACAACTATTTTCAGAGCAACTATTAATGAAAAAGATCTGAAAGCAAGCAGAAAAAAATCTTTTACAACTAGCTATAAAGGGATAAAGAAGAAACCACAATGAGACAAAAGACTGGGCAAAGAGACCTTCTGATAGCTAGCTACAAGAGGCTCAGATAAAGACTCTAGTAAGGCCAAAACCTTCCATCCAGGTGGTGGAAGGTCCCGGGCCAGCCATGTCCACTTCTGTCTAAGCACTCGCCATGGCTTTCAGGTAGGCCAAGGTCGTCAGTCACAGGAACGCGCACACGCTGGTCCACTGCATACCTTCAGTTTCTTCTGACAAAAGTGGTGTTTCTAGAATTTATCTCAGGAGGTGGTTGCTCCCTGTTCCTCCAGCTTTTCCCCTGAAGAACCATCTTCAGGAGTATTCATAATGGTTACTAAAAATTACTGAGCTGAGTTCCTCGTATTATACAGAGGATTCTGTATGAACTGAACCACAAGGCAAGCCCAAGAAAATGAGTGGGTAGCCCATTCCTTCTCCAGCAGATCTTCCTGCCCCAGGAATGGGATCTCCTGCACTGAAGCGGCTGTGCAGCGCTGGAGGGGTGAGCAGCGGCTGTGTGGCGCTGCAAGAGGTCGAGAGGAGATACCCCACATCCAAAGTCAGAAGTGGCAGCCGAGAGGAGATACCCCACATTCAAGGTCAGGAGAGGCAGCTGTGAGGAGATATCCCATTTCCAAGGTAAGAGAAACCCCAGTAAGACAGTAGGCACTGAGAGAGGGCATCAGAGAGTAGACAGTGAAACTACAATTACAGAAAACTAGCCAATCTGATGACATGGACCACAGCCTTGTCTAACTCAATGAAACTAAGCCATGCCATGTAGGGCCACCCAAGATGGACAGGTCATGGTGGAGAGTTCTGACAAAATGAGGTCCACTAGAGAAGGGAATGGTAAACCACTTCAGTATTCTTGCCTTGAGAACCCCATGAACAGTATGAAAAGGCAGAAAGATAGGACACTGAAAGATGAACTCCCCAGTCGGTAGATGCCCAATATGCTACTGGAGATCAGTGAAGAAATAACTCTAGAAAGAATGAAGGCATGGAACCAAAGCAAAAACAACACCCAGTTGTGGATATGATTGGTGATAGAAGCAAGGTCTGATGCTTTAAAGAGTAATATTGCATAGGAACCTGGAATGTTAGGTCCATGAAGCAAATCGAATTGGAAGTGGACAAACAGGAGATGGCAAGAGTGAACATCAACATTCTCAGTTCAGTTCAGTTGCCCAGTCGTGTCCAACTCTTTGCAACCCCATGAATCACAGCACGCCAGGCCTCCCTGCCCATCACCAACTCCCGGAGTTTGCTCAGATTCACGTCCATCGAGTCAGTGATGCCATCCAGCCATCTCATCCTCTGTCGTCCCCTTCTCCTCCTGCCCCCAATCCCTCCCAGCATCAAAGTCTTTTCCAATGAGTCAACACTTTGCATGAGGTGGCCAAAGTACTGGAGTTTTGGCTTTAGCATCATTCCTTCCAAAGAAATCCCAGGGCTTCTAGGAACCAGAAAACTGAAATGGACTGGAATGGGTGAATTTAACTCAGATGACCATTATATCTACTATGGTGGGCAGGAATCCCTTAGAAGAAATGGAGTAGCCATCCTAGTCAACAGAAAAGTCTGAAACACAGTACTTGGATGCAATCTCAAAAACTACAAAATGATCTCTGTTTGTTTCCAAGGCAAACCATTCAATATGACACTAATCCAAGTCTGTGCCCCGACCAGTAATGCTGAAGAAACTGAAGTTGAACGGTTCTATGAAGACCTACAAGACCTTTTAGAACTAACACTCAAAAAAGATGTCCTTTTCATTATAGGGGACTGGAATGCAAAAGTAGGAAGTCAAGAAACACCTGGGTTAACAGACAAATTTGGCCTTGGAGTACAGAATGAAGCAGGGCAAAGGCTAATAGAGTTTTGCCAAGAGAACACACTGGTCATAGCAAACACCCTCTTCCAACAACACAAGAGAAGACTCTATACATGGACATTACCAAGTGGCCAACATCGAAATCAGATTGATTATATTCTTTGCAGCCAAAGATGGGGAAGCTCTATACAGTCAGCAAAAACAAGACCAGGAGCTGACTGTGGCTCAGATCATGAACTCCTTATTGCCAAATTCAGACTTAAATTGAAGAAAGTGGGGAAAACCACTAGACCATTCAGGTATGACCTAAATCAAATCACTTATGATTATACAGTGGAAGTGACAAATAGATTTAAGGGCCTAGATCTGATAGATAGAGTGCCTGATGAACTATGGAATGAGGTTCGTGACATTGTACAGGAGACAGGGATCAAGACCATCCCCATGGAAAAGAAATGCAAAAAACCAAAATGGCTGTCTGAGGAGGCCTTACAAATAGCTGTGGAAAGTAGAGAGGTGAAAAGCAAAGGAGAAAAGGAAAGATATAAGCATCTGAATGCAGAGTTCCAAAGAATAGATAAGAAAGCCATCCTCAGTGATCAATGCAAAGAAACAGAGGGAAACAACAGAATGGGGAAGACTAGAGATCTCTTCAAGAAAATTGGAGATACCAAGGGAACATGTCATGCAAAGATGGGCTTCATAAAGGACAGAAATGGTCTGGACCTAAGAGAAGCAGAAGATATTAAGAAGAGGTGGCAAGAATACATGGAAGAACTGTATAAAAAAGATCTTCATGACCCAGATAATCATGATGATGTGGTCACTCATCTAGAGCCAGACATCGTGGAATGTGAAGTCAAGTGGGCCTTAGAAAGCATCACTATGAAGAAAGCTAGTGGAGGTGATGGAATTCCAGTTGAGCTGTTTCAAATCCTGAAAGATGATGCTGTGAAAGTGCTGCACTCAATATGCCAGCAAATTTGGAAAACTCAGCAGTGGCCACAGGACTGGAAAAGGTCAGTTTTCATTCCAATCCTAAAGAAAGGCAATGCCAAAGAATGCTCAATCTACCGCACAATTGCACTCATGTCACACGCTATTAAAGTAATGCTCAAAATTCTCCAAGCCAGGCTTCAGCAATACGTGAACTGTGAACTTCCTGATGTTCAATCTGGTTTTAGAAAAGGCAGAGGAACCAGAGATCAAATTGCCAACATCTGCTGGATCATGGAAAAAGCAAGAGAGTTCCAGAAAAACATCTATTTCTGCTTTGACTATGCCAAAGCCTTTGACTGTGTGGATCACCATCAACTGTGGAAAATTCTTCAAGAGAGGGGAATACCAGACCACCTGACCTGCCTCTTGAGAAACCTGTATGCAGGTCAGGAAGCAGCAGTTAGAACTGGACATGGAACAACAGACTGGTTCCAAATAGGAAAAGGAGTATGTCAAGGCTATATATTGTCACCCTGCTTATTTAACTTATATGCAGAGTACATCATGAGAAACGCTGGGTTGGAAGAAACACAAGCTGGAATCAAGATTGCCGGGAGAAATATCAATCACCTCAGATATGCAGATGACACCACCCTTATGGCAGAAAGTGAAGAGGAATTTAAAAGCCTCTTGATGAAAGTGAAAGTGGAGAGTGAAAAAGTTGGCCTAGAGCTCAACATTCAGAAAATGAAAATCATGGCATCCAGTCCCATCATTTCATGGGAAATAGATGGGGAAACAGTGGAGACAGTGTCAGACATTATTTTTTTTTTTGGCTCCCAAATCACTGCAGATGGTGATTGCAGCCATGAAATTAAAAGACGCTTACTCCTTGGAAGAAAAGTTATGACCAACCTAGATAGCATATTCAAAAGCAGAGACATTACTTTGCCGACTAATGTCCATCTAGTCAATTATATGGTTTTTCCTGTGGTCATATATGGATGTGAGAGTTGGATTGTGAAGAAGGCTGAGCACTGAAGAATTGATGCTTTTGAACTGTGGTGTTGGAGAAACTCTTGGGAGTCCCTTGGACTGCAAGGAGATCCAACCAGTCCATTCTAAAGGAGATCAGACCTGGGATTTCTTTGGAGGGAATGATGCTGAAGCTGAAACTCCAATACTTTGGCCACCTCATGCGAAGAGTTGACTCATTGGAAAAGACTCTGATGCTGGGAGGGATTGGGGGCTGGAGGAGAAGGGGACGACCGAGGATGAGATGGCTGGATGGCATCACTGACTCAATGGACGTGAGTTTGAGTGAACTCCGGGAGTTGGTGATGGACAGGGAGGCCTGGCGTGCTGCGATTCATGGGGTTGCAAAGAGTCGGAGACGACTGGGCGACTGAACTGAACTGAACTGAACTGAATGTCTTTTATGGAAAGTACTGTATTTAACCAAAAACTGGATATTCACATATTAACTTATTGGACATCTTTTGTCTCTCAATTAATTTATTGTCAAACATTTTCCAGTCAATGAATATACTTTAGCCCGGTTAGTTATAATGGCTCAAAGACTGGTTATACCATAGAAACTCAAGCAAAAACTATATGTACTAACATGATGTACGTGAAAGAAAGGAACAAAGGAAAAGACAGATATCCTGTGTCTACACAGAGCTGTAGAGTGTAGATATAGAGAGCCCCGTGGGCTGCAAGGAGGTCCAACCAGTCCCTCCTAAAGATCAGTCCTGGGTGATCACTGGAAGGACTGATGCTGAAGCTGAAACGCCAACACTTTGGCCACCTGATGCCAAGTGCTGACTCATGGGAAAAGACCCTGATGCTGGGAAAGATTGAGGGCAGGAGGAGAAGGGGACGACAGAGGATAGGATGGTTGGATGGCATCACCGACTCAATGGACATGGGTTTGGGTAGACTCCAGGAGTTGGTGATGGACAGGGAGGCCTGGTGTGCTGCGGTTCATGGGGTCCCAAGGATTCGGACATGACTGAGCAAATGAACTGAACTGAACTGATGGGACCAGATGCTATGATCTTAGTTTTCTGAATGTTGAGTTTTAAGCCAACTTTTTTCATTCTCCTCTTTCACTTTCATCAACAGGTTCTTTAGTTAGCTCCTCTTTGCTTTCTGCTATAAGGGTGGTGTCATCTGGGTATCTGAGGTTATTGATATTTCTCCTGGCAATCTAGATTCCAGCTTGTGCTTCATCCAGCCCTGCATTTCGCATGATGTATTCTGCATATAAGTTAAATAAGCAGGGTGACAATATTGATACAACCTAGATATAGAAATAAACTATTTCCCATTTAGTAAAGTGGATCATTTTTGCACCCTAGCATGAACAAGTATAAAATTTCCAAAAGTTCTTTTTTATTTCAAATCACAGTTAAGGTTAAGCATATTTAAAGGGAAAATAAAGCCTAATCAACTTCAAGATCATCCATATTTACCTGTTCGATCTTTAATCAATGCATAAATATTCTTATTTTAACTTAGTCATATGCTGTTTATACTTGTATAATCTGGTTATGGTTTTTCCCTAGAAGTATTGCCAGGTGTGGGAGTGGTATGAGGCTAGAGTGCTCAGGAGGGTAAGAGGGCATAAATGGTCTGTTTTTTGAGGCTTCCATTAGCTCATCTAGAATCCAATAATAAATAAACCCAATAAAGTCTCCCTTAAAGGAGTAAACAGAAATGATACATTTAAATCGCCCATCAGTGCCTGAACTTATAGTAAGCATGTAGTAGATACTTTTCCATCCCTCATCACAGTTGCATATTTTTTAAAAGGGCTTAGAATAATGCTTTGTAGATGATGGGGACTAGCTATCTGTTATATTAAAATGTCATACTTTCAAAGTGAGTCATTAATCTGACTGTTAGTATCTTCAAACTAAAAACTCTTCGATTTTTGTAAAGAATTCTATAAACAATATTTTTGGATATACTCTTTTTTGGACTTGCTTAGAATTCTCCACTGTGGCAGACACTTCTGGGTGCCTATCTTACAGCCATTTGCCTATGGTCCCTCTTGATGGAAAGATACTATTTTCCACCATGGATGAGAGAAACCAGATATTCAGTTTCCTAGTATCCTTTGATGCCAGAAAATGGGCAAATAACCCAATCCTAGCCAAAAGGATTTGAGAATATGATGGGAAACCTTCTAGGGAAAATTCCTCCTTTGATAGCATAGAAATCCTCTCATTCTTCCTGCTTTTGTTACTAGAGAGAATGTTGCTTTGAGCTACAGCAGCCATCTGGTGACCATTCAAGCAAGTGAACTAAGTCCCTTTCACCATGTCTGACCCTTTGTGACCCTATGGACCGTAGCCTACCAGGCTCTTATATCCACGGGATTCTCCAGGCAAGAATACTGGAGTGGGTTGCCATGCCCTCCTCCAGGGGATCTTCCCGACCCAGGGAAGTCTCTTAAGTCTCCTGCATTGGCCGGCGGGCTCTTTACCACTCCTGCCACATGAGAAGCCCTTGTGAGCATGAGGGGAGGCCAAAAGAATCTCAGAAAAGCTCAGCCTAGTGCCACTGCCTACAAACTCTAGTTATGTGAGAATGGATCCCTATTATGTAAGCTATTTTTAGTCAGATGTTCTGTTCCTTGTAGCCATAAATATCTTTCAAATATATTCGTGATAAATTTAAATTGTATAGCCTTGTAACTGATACAGCATTCTAACTAGTGCTGGTGGAATGGGAAGATTGACTCTTGTATTTCTGTTTGTTTCTATTTACCAGCTAATCAAAAAATTTTCTTTTTAGCTAAGCCAAATCAGCATATTACCTATCCTCTGCACTGAGTTGGGTGGTGGTGGTTGCTTTCAAACTCAAGATAGCTTTATTCTAAATAAATTAAATTATGTCTGATTTTAAATTAAAACCTAATATTGGTTTTTTTAGAAGTCACATAATTCAGCAAAATATTGAAAAGAAGGACAAATCATTCTTAGTTCTACTTAGGAAAAACCATAGATACCATTTCGCTGTGTTTCTTTCTGGATTCTAACTGCAATAATTTTAGTTATTGTTGCTATTTACTTATGTTATGACAGCATCAGATTACTCTAGAGAGCAAATCCACGGTGCCAGGTGGCTGTCAGAATCCAGAAGTCTTCTGTTTACATAGTCAGAGGAACAGCAGTTTATTAGCATACCTGGAAGCCCTAACTTGTGTTTGGCATGGAATCTGTCCAGCCCACTTTGGAGAGATATCGGACTTATACAAGCTGGACTGTTTTTAATTTCCCCACACTGATCAAATCTAGTCTCAGCACCCAAGGGAGCAGATGTTCACCAGGGGTCTGGAAGGTCCCACAGCAAAGGAAGGAAATCTGTACTGACTCAAAATGTTAATAGTTTGGAGTTGGCTGGGAAAGGAAAGCTACTTTCTAGTATACAGGGAGCCAAACTGGTAAACCAAGAAGGGCAGCAAGTCAGAATTGCAACATCTTAAGGGAATGTCCCTCTAAAACTCACATTGTGCTTGAACATGTGAAAGGCTCTGACAAGTACTGCAGTGAAGATTTTACAAAACATATTCTCTAGATAGTAGCCTCCCATTTTTTTTCTATTAACACCAGAGTTCTAAAGAACACACTTTGGGAAACACTCCTATTGACAAACTGAAAATTGGAAGTTAAAGAAAGTCCACTGTAACATGTTCCATTTGTGTTTGTAATCATAATAGTTTGAGACCTTCTTGGGAACAAGGAAATAATCTGGTGGAGAGGTTTTCGGACTTTGTTATTTCAAACCAAATATTACATAGAACCCTAGTGTCTAAAACTGAGAGAAGCAGAGCTGCTCTGTTTCCACCAAACCCAAGAGCAGAGCCCCCACGCTGGAGTTCTCCGGGTCACCCCTCCCACCTGTGCCCCTGAGACAGCCTCACGGAACTTTAGGAAGTCAGTGCAGGTCCCTCATTTTTAGACTGTCACACAACTGGGTCTGTGGTCCAACCCCATCAAGCCCAGTGAATTTTTTACTGCATTATGTTGCTCTAAGTCTTTGTCCTAATACCACTTGTGTATATCCTTGTGATTACTCTGTTTCACTGCTGGTTCCTAATGTCACAGCATCAGTGAACATAACGAACCTTGTTCTGCTTAAGAATCTCCCTGGAAATAGGCATTACACGGAGAACCATCTAGCCCATTACTTGTGAGCTAAATAATAGCATCCTCATGGCATGAACAAGTTAATGTTTCTACTCAAGTGTCAAATGCACTAATAGAAAGTGACTTGACCGTGGGCCAGATTCTGCCACAAAGATTAACAGCTTTTTAGAAAACTTCCTGAACAATGGTTTATTCCAACCTCAGAATAAGATAAAAACTATTTTGAGAGCAAAATTCTCCACAGATTTAACTTCTGAAGATCTGGATGTGATTGTGTTTGAAATATTTCAGAAACAGTCATATAGGTATGGAAGAAGCACTAATAACATTCACGCTTGTGCATGTCTCTCTGCTAAGCCTTCATCTACTAATCAATATGCCCTTTGGGAATCTTACTACTATAAAAGCAAAAATTTGTATATTAAATTGTATAAATAATAGAAAACAAGTAAATGGGACAGCAGTGCAGAAAGTGTATTGCTCACAGCCTCTGGAAATCTCCCATGTCATAAAACAGGAATTTCCTTAATAAATGGAACCACTTAACATTAATCATTGTTTCTCTTTTACATACATTTACAAGAATTTGCTTGCTTACAAGGTGCAGGTTTGTTTGGTTTTTTACAAAAATGAGACCACACTACGCTTATTATTTTGAAACAGTCTTTTTTCATCTAAAAATATCAGAGACTTCTTTCCAAATATATAGTTGTCTCTTTCTTTTAAATTACTGCATAATACTTTACAGCATAAATCTATCCCAGTTTATTCAACAATTTTTCATTGTATAGATGGTGAGGTTGTCTTCTTGTTTTCTAACAGCATCAGATGTTTCCAATCCTTGTCATTTTGAGGAAAAACACCTTGTTTTATTAATTGGCATTTACCTGTTCAACAGCAGTTCACTTTAGTTGCTCAGTCATGTCTGACTCTTTGTGACCCCATGGACTGTAGCACACCGGGACTCCCTGTCCATCACCGACTCCCAGAGTTTACTCAAACTCATGTCCATCAAGTCAGTGATGCCATCCAGCCATCTCATCCTTTGTCATCCCCTTCTCCTCCTGCCTTCAGTCTTTCCCAGCATCAGAGTCTTTTCCAATGAATCAGTTCTTCACATCAGGTGGCCAAAGTGTTGGAGTTTCAGCTTCAGCATCAGTCCTTCCAATGAATATTCAGAACTGATTTCCTTTAGGATGGACTGGTTGGATCTCCTTGCAGTCCAAGGGACTCTCAAGAGTCTTCTCCAACACCACAGTTCAACAGCATCAATTCTTTGGCACTCAGCTTTCTTTATAGTCCAACTCTCACATCTATACATGACTACTGGAAAAACCATAGCTTTGACTAGACAGACCTTTGCTGGCAAAGTAATGTCTCTGCTTTTGAATATGCTGTCTAGGTTTGTCATAGCTTTTCTTCTAAGAACAAGTGTCTTTTAATTTCATGGCTGCAATCACCATCTGCAGTGATTTGGGAGCCCCCAAAAATAAAGTCTGACAGTTTCAACTGTTTCCCCTTCTATTTTCCGTGAAGTGATGGGACCAGATGCCATGATCTTAGTTTTCTGAATGTTGAGCTTTAAGCCAACATTTTCACTCTCCTCTTTCAGTTTCATCAAGAGGCTCTTTAGTTCTTCTTCGCTTTCTGCCGTAAGGGTGGTGTCATCTGCATATCTGAGGTTATTGATATTTCTCCTGGCAATCTTGATTCCAGCTTGTGTTTCATCAAGCAAGGTTAAGTTAATTTTGTCTGTTCCTTAGCCATTTAGAATTTTCTCTTCTCTAAATTGATTGTGCAAGTGTTTGTCCATATTTTTAGTGCATTTGTTAGTTTTTCTTATCAATGAATAGGAGTAATCTGTATATCAGAGATTAGTCACAGCCTATCTTAGCTTTGCAACTTACTTATATTTTTATCATTAAAAGTTTAACGTCAAATTTTAAGATCTTTCCCTTTACAATTTTGGTTTCTGTGTCTTACTTAGAAATTCTTCTGATCTGGAGACCCTAAGGTTTTTTTCCTAAAAGTTTTTGAAATTTTATTTTATCACATTCATGTCTTAGACTCATCTCACATTTACATTTATGTGTAGCCTGAGATACAGTGCTGGTGTTATTTCGTCCATGTGGAAAACCAATTTTCCTTCATTCTCGATTTTTTTCCATCTCTAAAGGATTTTCCTCAAATGCCTGTCAAAGATGAGTTGCAGGCACATCTATATAAAAACACACTGTAGGAGGAAAAGGGAATAACCAGAGCAAGAGATTTTCTTTTAACTAAGTGAAGCTGAAGTCACACACACCACTGTTGCTCCCATTCTAGTTATTGGAATTTAACCACCATGTCACATGTAGCAATAAGGGACACTAGGAAAGCCACCTTTAGCTAAGCAGCCATGTACCAAAGAAAGTGAGACTGAATTTGAGTCAAGAACCAGAAGCCTCTACCAATATCCATTTC
Organism: Budorcas taxicolor; assembly: GCF_023091745.1. NCBI lineage: Eukaryota > Metazoa > Chordata > Mammalia > Artiodactyla > Bovidae > Budorcas > Budorcas taxicolor. The sequence continues at coordinate 57,103,248 of NC_068917.1, forward strand.
TCCCATATTCCTTGGTAAAAGAAGCAAATTCTATTTATGAGAGCAACAAGTTCACTAAAAATCAAAAACAAACATAAAGAAAGCAACTATTTTGCTGCTTGCTATGGTTAGGTGACTATATGCAGTTTAAGTTGATGGGTGAGACTTCTGGGACAGGTCCTTCGAATACGGACGGCTAGCTTGGTACACCTTTTAACCTCTCCTGCCCTCTTTCTTCCTATTTCCTGGAAGGTGGATACTACTGCTGGAGTTCCAGAAAGCTTCTTCGAAGAAGAGAAACACTGAGAATGAAAATCAAGGACTCAGATTGGCAAAACACAAAGTCAGAGGCTATCTCAGTGGTTGATGACTTCTGCTCTCCACCCTGGACAGCCCATCTCCCCTGCCTGTACTATCCAGGGGAGGTGTTCATCTCCCAGCACTCTGGTAGTTTGCTTTTTCTCTGGTACTAATTTTTTCTGGCCTTAAAAAGTCTAACTCTGTTAATGAAAAGCTTAGTATTTGTTCAATATTTAAGGGGTCTGCTGTGTAGATTTCTAGATCTTCTTTACAGAGCTTTCTTCTCTACATTAGCCTTCCAGGTAGATTCCAGCCATCCTAGGATTCCTGAATCCTGATCCTGTCTGTTTGCCTCATTGAGACTGTTGTGCTCTGCAGTGCTCCGCTCCATTTTTGCATCATCATGCAGAACGTGTGTCTGTGGAGAAATCCAAAATGTTTATCGGTCTGAATTCATTTGTTTCCATTCTCTCAGGGACCACATTCTCTCAATCCTGAAAGGTCTACTGAATATTGTCTAAAAATGATTAATTACATGTATCTTTTAAAAATTTCTTACTGGTGGAAGCCCTACCTCTGTTAGTTATGTCAATAAAACTCTCTCCAGTACTTGAACAAAATCTGGGTGCCTGTAAGAGTTTTGAAAGGAAGACAGTGGTATACAGGCTTAGAGAGAGACTTTCGCGGAGACAGTCATTGTATATTTCATTATAGAGAATCTTACTTTTTAAGGTTTCCCTCTTTTTGTTTTTGCTATGATGAGTACATCAAAGAATTACTTTGTTTATCCTGCTCTGGATTCATTGCTTTTCTCTCATTTGAAAACTGATGTGTGTTTCATCAATTATTGAAAATTCCTCATTATTAAATAAGCAAATATTGCCTCTTACCCATCATTCTCTTTATTTTCTTCCTTTGGAGAACTTAAATATAATTAGGCCATTTCATTCTACCTTTCAGTATACTACTCTTTCATTTTGTTCTTGTTTTAGACTTCGGTTTGCTTTTCTTAGATCTATCATCTAGTTCACTAATGCCATTCAGCTGTGTCTAATCTGCTGTTTAACCTGTTCAGTAAGTTTGTGACTTCAACATTTATATTTTTCATTTCTAGAAAAATTATTTGGTTCTTTTCAAACATGCTTGATTCTTCTCTTTCTCTTTCCCTTTTTTCCTTCCTTCCTCTTTTCCCTGTTACAATCAATAAATTGATTTGATCTGGACTGTAAGTAACAAAAGGCCCAGTGTAAATTGTTTAAAGTACAAGAAGTTTACCCTGGATAATAGAAAATTCAGGGTTTAGGCAGCTCCAGAGTAGTCAAATTCAGTGGATCAGTAATGTTATCATGGACTCAAGGTCTTTCCATGTTTCTGCTCTTCATCCTAAATATTTGGCTTTTGCACAAGATGGCTATAGCAGCTTCAAGTATCTCATTCTTATGCCCTTTGTCCAATATGGTAAAAAGGAGGATGCACGTTGAAATGTACATTTATTTGATCAATGAAGACTTTGCCAAAAGCCTGCAGCAGGTTTTCCTCATATCTTGTTGACCAGAATTGAGCCACATGCCCTTCCTAAGTCAGAAGGCAATGGAATGAGCATGACTGACTATTACAACTTGCCTCCTAAGGCTGGGAAGGAGCCTAGTATCCCCGGATACACAGGACTGCTTATGATCTAAACAAAACTAGCAATAAGCAAGAAATTGGAAGACATAGCTATTTGGTACCAATCAATGATATCCATTTGATACCAATCATCAATCTTCATTTAGAAAAATATAATTATGTAAATATTAATAAATACTTATTCTTAAGAGTTGTTCAGATTGTTTTATTTATTATACTCTTAGAGTCATAATAATTCTGATTATCTGCTAGTGATAGCTGTCTCGTGTTAATCACTTCCTTAATGTGGCATGGAATTTTCTTATAATAAGCATATCTTCATTAGGGATTTTATTTCCCTGTTGGGAATTTTATGAACATGGAATTGTAAAAGTGGTCTATGGTTTTATTAGTTTAAATGTTTGCTTCAGCTGTGATGCCCTAGAATTCTGACTAATATGACACTTGTTTTTTCAGCATGGGGAATACTATACTAAATGCATAATTCCATGTTATGTATGGTTCAGACATGAGATTTTGATGTCTTACAGAAGGTAAGTTTAATTTCTACTCTGAGGCTCATGGATTCAAACTTTATTTTGGCTTCCCAGTACCAGTGGACATAATTTTTTTAGTTTTCCCTTTCCAGAAGTGGCAGTCCTTCCAGAGACCTGGTTTGATCCAGGATTTATCCTTCTTGACGAGACTGTTTTGTTGCACACCTCTAGGGAATTACTGTTCTTGTGGGAACTGTCCTTCTGGCTGAATTTGCATTGTGCTCTGTTTCCTCTAGCCTGGTGGAGCTCATTTCCAAGTCCTTAGACCTAAGAGACTATGTTTCATCTGAGCTCTCCCTCTGGGGGATGTCCTTTCTTTGTTTTGAGTGCTGGTGAGAACTTAATCTTTTTTGTTCATGTTTTATCTAGCAGTTCAAAGTGCTTGTGGTTGAGGGAGAGGGGTCTATATTGGTTTGATCACCTCGTTATTAAAATACTTTATTTTACTTATAAACACTTATTATAGCTTTATTTCTTTTTATATTTTAACACACTTTATGTGCTTTTTTCTGATGCTAACTGGTATAGCTGTTTAGAAAAGCTACTGAGTTTTGTCTGTTGATTCTAAATACCTAGAAACATATAGTCTTTCTTTTTTGTGGTTTATTTTCTTACATTCTGTCTGTAGCAGTAATGTTGGCTACATATAATAGTATTGCCTCTTGTATACCCTACTTATATGTAAACCTCTTACCACTTGTTTTCCTCCTGTTTTATTGCATTGTTTATGTTTGCTGTGATGGAGAGTAGTGGTATCAGTGACCACCATGCCAAACTTTCAGAGATAACTCTAAGTCACTGCTTTTTAAAATCAAGTTAAGGTGGGTACACAGATGTACTGCCCAGATTCCCTTTCAAGGAAGGACTTGTTATTATGGCTCTCAGTTCTTTCAGGGTTTCCCTCAGCTCCAGACAGCTACCTCAGCCATAAGCACACCCTTCCTGGGTTCCTCCAAATCCAGTGATTGATCAAGGCATGAGTATAATGGTTCACCCTTCTGTATCCAATGCAGGACAACAATGACAGGCTTTTTTCTCTGCCAAATCCTGCTGTCTCCTCCCTTCCACAGGGATTGATGACTAAAAAATATCCTGTATACTGAAATCTATGTCTCTGGCTTTATTTTTGACCATATTCTATTGGACCACTCTCTCATAATCACTTATTTCTATCTAATTCATAATTTTAGCTCTTTAACACATTATTGACTGGAGGATTTTTGCAGAAACCAATGCCTGTGGCTGGCAATTTGTTATGGAAGTGAATACCAAAACGTCTCTGGTCAATAATGTTCAGGTAACAAAATATGTATTGATATGACTCTGGTCAATAAGTTGTTAAAATCTCTAATCCAAAATTCACTTTAAAAACTTTCTTTATTCTAGTTGTGTGACTTTAATGCACACATATACCTACTTTTTAATATCAATTTAAAATTTTTATTTAATTATGTTTGAAGAATATAACCCTGTATATTTCTCTAGAATTTATTGAGATTTTATTTGTGGTCTAATATTTGGCCCAGCGCTACATATTATTCAGAGGTATTAGAAAAAAAGGTGATTTTCTTCACACTGGAAACATAGTTAGTATATCTATTAAGTCATTCTTACTGATTAAATATTAAAATTTGCAAAGTTTTGCATTCTTATTTAAATTCTGAGTGTTTGATATATCAAGTATGACAAAGTTTTGTTACAGTTTGCCACTGCTGTCATGCATTTTAAATTTTCTTTTAGCATTTCTAGCGTTATTTCCTTTATGCACTGTGGTTCTATGTTACTTGGGGTATAAAGACTTACAACTCATATCTTCTTGGAGGATTCTACCTTTTCTCAATAAACATTTCTTGGTTTAATGATTTACTTCTTAATTCTGGCATGTTTAACTAAATATTATCATATGCCTTATTTTTGTCATCCTTTATTTAATGTACTTTGCCCTTCCTTCTATTTTAATCATTCTGTTTTGTTTTGTTTTTAAATATAAATTTATTTATTTTAATTGGAGGTTAATTACTTTACAATATTGTATTGGTTTTGCCATACATCAATATGAATCCGCCACGGGTGTACACGTGTTCCCTATCCTGAACCCCCCTCCCACCTCCCTCCCCGTACCATCCCTCTGGGTCATCCCAGTATTTTAAACCCTTTTTGAAAGATGATGTCTTTTAACATGGACATTTTGCTCATACATGTGAAATGCTACATCCTTCTTAGATTTGTACAACTTGGCCTGGAAAAGCAAGGAAATTAGGAAAAGATTAGATAGGAATCATTTGGCATAAGTAAGAGTTTGTCTTTCCATGAGAAGTTAGAAAAGTTTTATGCTGAGTGCTCAGTCATATCCGATTCTTTGTGATCCCATGGACTGTAGCCCACCAGTCTTCTCTGTCCATGAGATTCTCCAGGCAAAAACACTGGAGTGGGTTACCATTTCCTTCGCCAGGGGATCTTCCTGATACAGGGATGGAACCTACGTCTCCTGCACCAGCACGTGAATTCCTTACCACTGCGCCACCTGGGAAGTCCACCTAATAAAGTTAAACAAACATGTTATTATAGGAACTCAGGACTCAGGAGCCCCTTGTGCTCTGCAGCTGAGTGAGGTGCAGGAAAGCATGAACACAGAGGTGAAGAATGGAGATTTGGGAGCTGACATGGCAGGCCTGGCTCTGGCCTTCCTGTGTGACTGTGGGCGATTCCTCTGTTTGGTGTGGCTATTTGACTGTGTTTCAGAAGAGCTGCCACATCAATTTGCAGTTTGGACAACTGGCCAGGGCCAAAGACGTCCTGAAAAGAGACCTAATTTCTGGAGATTTTTGAAACCAGTCTTACTAAAAGGTATGCTCTTTCAGTTGCGGAAGCAGTCTAAGTAAAGCCTCATAATTCCTCTCTCTTCTACTTCCAGTGCCAGAAACTAGAAGTGAAAATAAGTTGGTTAATAAAATACATACTTGTACAATGTGGTTAGAGCCTGAACTTGGAGTAAGAGTAGAAAGGGGGTCAAGAAAAGAAGAGGTTTAAACAAATAAACAAACATACAAAAAAACTCCCCTTCAAATTATTTTAAGACAATTGCAATAGTTTCAGTCCATTTCAGGGCTCAGCCAAGTTTCCAAAAGCCATATTGCTGTTGTTGAAGCTTCTCACAGAAAATACTAAAGTAAACCATCTTGTTAAGAATTGCTTATTTTTCTTCATACTGTTTATATCTGTTGCTCCATGTTCTCCAGTTTCAGACTGACAAAAGACTGCTGGGAGTAACTCATAAAGACTAAGGGCTTGGCCTCGTTTTGTTTTGTTTTTACACGGGCAGAAAAAAAGGCTGCTGAGTACAGATTCACATACCTCTGTATGGTTGAGTGCTTTTTGGTGTTCGTGGGTGCCTGAGGTCTGTTTATTTTGGGAAGCATATTGGTATTCATTTCCACTAGAAAGTAGCAGAAGGAAGCCAGATCCTTTTTTTCCCACAGAAAGAGAGCAATAAATATTTTTAAATAATATTTAGAAAGGTTGATCAGTGATAAGTAGGAGCATGTCAAGGAATATTACATGTTCTGTTTTAGGAACTTTGAAAGTGCTTAGTGCCTGAGAAATCAGGAAAGCTGCTTTTGTTGTAAGGAAATGGCAATTTGAAAGTAATCTATTTCTAAATCTCAGGGGTGGTACTGTGAGTCTACCCAAAGATCTGAGGTCTAAGTACAACGGAAAGGGGAAGTGAAAAATAGGGAACAAGCAGAACCCAATTTAAAAAGAGGTAGCCTATTCCACTGAAGAAACACTGGACACAGGCAGTAGGCATTTTCATGCAGGGCTGTTTGAATTACCAATAGATTCCCAAGTGAGAGATCAGTTAAGAACTGAATCACGTAGGAACTGAAATATGAAAGAACATGGTATACTCAGTTGGTAGAGGATTGGCCCATTATTCCTTTCTGCATTTTTAATTTTATACAGCTATCCTTCCAAGCTGAAGAAATGGATGGCTTTTGTGTGATTTCATTAACTGGACATTTCTCTGACACTGTCGCCTACATGGTTATTAAAATTCAAAAAGTTTTCAGAAGACTTTTCAGAGAAAAGACAAAATTCTCACCACTAAGTATTGGAACCTTGGACCAAAAGAACCCATCTGAACATCTAACCAAAAGTAAGATGGACGTATGACTTATGACAGCTCATGGGATTTCTGCCTAGAAACAATGGCTGCCCGGTTTTTAGCCAAGGCCCTTAAAACAGGCTAGAGTTGCAATAGTTGATCTCTGAGACAGTTACATGGACAATGATACATTCCTTCCTGTGCCAGATATAGATCTATTCAAGTAAATTGACACAACAATCCCTCTTTGAATAATCTATCCCACAGAAGTAAAAGCACTAAGATTTAAGTCCGAGAATGTTCATTGCAGCAATGTTTAAAGGAGAAACAAGGCTGAAAAAATCAATGGCTGTCACTGCTGCTGCTAAGTCGCTTCAGTCTTGTCCAACTCTGTGCAACCCCATAGACGGTAGCCCACCAGGCTCCCCCGTCCCTGGGATTCTCCAGGCAAGAACACTGGAGTGGGTTGCCATTTTCTTCTCCAATGCATGAAAGTGAAAGGTGAAAGTGAAGTCGCTCAGTCATGTCCGACTCTTAGAGACCCCATGGACTGCAGCCTACCAGGCTCCTCTGTCCATGGGATTTTCCAGGCAAGAGTACTGGAGTGGGTTGCCATTGTCTTCTCCATGGCTGTTACTAGGAATGGTCAAATGAATGTTAGAAACTCCATTCTATAGAATATTATACAGCTACTTAAAAATGAGTTAAATCCCAATCTACTAATGTCAGGTATAGTAACCAGCATTTTTAGAATGCTTACTATGTATGTGTCAACTCTGCGCTATGTGTTTTACAATCTTATAAAATGAGAACTATTATTTTCTCTACTTTATTTTATAGATTAAAACTGAGCACAAAGATTGTTAAATAATTTTCTGAACATATCAGAGCTAGTTAGCAAGGAGGCAGGATTCAAGCCTAGTAAGTTTAATTGTGCTTTTTATCCTTATACTAGCTTACAAGTTGCAGAGAAATGGAAAGTGAGATAAGATTTGAATATTAACAAGCAACCCCCTAGAACTAGGTACTGTGTATAAATATGTATAAACATGAAGGAAAGTATGGAGAGATGCAACCAGGTATTAACATGGATTACCCTAGGGAGCCAAGTGTGGGTGGGGATGGATGGATTGGGAGAGTTTATTAATGCTTTATACATCTTTGTATGGCTTTCCAGGTTATAGGCAGCACATCTAATAGCTGTATCTCCAGTCTAACTGATAAAGTTCTTTGTGCATCCACAATACATTCCAGGATTCATCCAAAGAACACTTATTGAATATTTATTATAGGTCAAGCCCTAAGTCAGGCATGAAAGTGAAAGTCGCTGTCATGTCCAACTCTTTGAGACCCCATGGACTATACGGTCCATGGCATTCTCCAGGCCAGAATACTGGAGTGGATAGCCTTTCCCTTCTCCAGGGTATCCTCCCAACCCAGGGGTCAAACCCAGGTCTCCAACATTGCAGGCAGATTCTTTACCAGCTGAGCCACCAGTGAAGTCCAAGAATACTGGTGTGGGTAGCTTATCCTTTCTCCAGGGGGTCTTCCCAACCTAGGAATTGAACCGGTGTCTCCTGCATTGCAGGCGGATTCTTTACCAGCTGAGCTACCATGAAGTTAGGCATAGGGATACATACATTAAAGCTATCTAGAGACACTTCAAGGAGACAAATAGAACATGTCATAAGCATTAGAACAGCAGTAAAGAAAGAAATTAGGGACAGTTATTACAGGCAGGACTCAGGTGTGAGGGGAGTGGTGGAAAGAACGGTAGTCCTGAAATATATCCTCTCAAAGCAGCACCAGATAGCCTTAGTTCAGCAATTCCCTATATTCCCCTCTCATCTTAACTTCACTATTATTGCCTCTTTTCTTTTATTCTGTTTTATTTCAGTTCAGTTTCTGGCTTATAGAAATAGCAAAGTGGATTAAATAGAGCCTGGGCTTGAAATCCTAATTCCAATTTACTAGTTGTGAAACTTTGGGCAAGGCATGTTTTATTTCTCTGAACCACAGCTCCTTCATCTGTTAAAGTCTGATATTAGGAACTACTTTTAGAACAAGGTGAGTATCCTGTGCATCTATTAAATACCTCCCCCACTTTAAAGGTTAAATATAATTACATCATATATTTTGCCCATGAATCTGCAGCTTGGGCTGAGTTTAGGTGCTCGTTCCTACTCCACACAGTGGATCAGTTGGGATGGCTTGGCTACAGCTGAAGGATCCATTTTCCAGTTCACTCTCACGGCTAGCAAATTCATACTGGGTCTTTTCCACACTGGTTTCTCCATGGGGTTCTCCCGGCTGTCTCATAGCACGGCAACTGGATTCTAGGAGCCAATGTTTCAAGGGATAGGAAGTGCAAGCTAGCAATTTTTTCAGGCCTGGGCCCAGATACTATACAGACTTGCATCTGCTGGATTCTATTGGTCAAAGCAGTTACAGAGCCCACCAAGATTCAAGAGAAGGTGTGTATTAGGAAACAGTGAGGGATACAAATCTATACAACTCATGGCCAGAGAAATTCCTGAGACAAAGAAATGTAGGTTCTGGCAGTAGAAAGTTGGGCCTGCAGTGAATTGAAAGGGCTAGATTGAGGAGATACTTCACCCAGCCCAGGCTGTAAGCTGCTTGAATTATAGAAATCTTTGGAGAAACAAATAAGTGTTCAATAAATGATTATAGAAGGAATGAATGACTATAAGAAAATTGACCCTAAGTGTAAACATGGGGGCTAAACCCCAAGAGCCTGGCATAACATAAAACCAGGGATCAGAAAACTATAACCAGCAGACCAAATCTTGCCTATCACCTGTTTTTATAAATAAAGTTTTATTGGAATACAGGCCTTCCTGTTCACTTATATGTTGCCTATGGCTGCTTTCATGCCATGATAGCAGAGAGAGTCACTGTGACCAAAAAAACCTACAGACAACCAAGTACAGAATATTTACTCTCCATCTTATACAGAAGTTTGCCAAGCTCTGTCACAGAGCACTGACATCTGAACAGTCTACATCCACACTTCTTATCAGTTCTCCCTTATTTCCTGTTTGCTTTCCTTTATTATCAAAGGTTATCTGCCACTTTTCAAAATGTTGCTTTATACCATTTCGCGTTTATGAGAGACCTACACTAGAACCTGCTTTCTCTAACCAAAAGAAACCCAAAGAGAAACCCTTCACTTTTACCAAGGGGAAAAAATAAAAAGCAAAAGAAAGGCAATGCCAAAGAATGCTCAAACTACCGCACAATTGCACTCATCTCACACGCTAGTAAAGTAATGTTCAAAATTCTCCAAGCCAGGCTTCAGCAATACGTGAACCGCGAACACCCTGATGTTCAAGCTGGTTTTAGAAAAGGCAGAGGAACCAGAGATCAAATTGCCAACATCCGCTGGATCATGGAAAAAGCAAGAGAGTTCCAGAAAAACATCTATTTCTGCTTTATTGACTATGCCAAAGCCTTTGACTGCATGGATCACAATAAACTGTGGAAAATTCTTCAAGAGATGGGAATACCAGACCACCTGACCTGCCTCTTGAGAAATCTATATGCAGGTCAGGAAGCAACAGTTAGAACTGGACATGGAACAGCCTGGTTCCAAATAGGAAAAGGAGTGCGTCAAGGCTGTATATTGTCACCCTGCTTATTTAACTTCTATGCAGAGTACATCATGAGAAACGCTGGACTGGAAGAAACACAAGCTGGAATCAAGATTGCCAGGAGAAATATCAATCACCTCAGATATGCAGATGACACCACCCTTATGGCAGAAAGTGAAGAGGAACTAAAAAGCCTCTTGATGAAAGTGAAAGAGAAGAGTGAAAAAGTTGGCTTAAAGCTCAACATTCAGAAAACTAAGATCATGGCATCTGGTCCCATCACTTCATGGCAAATAGTTGGGGAAACAGTGGAAACAGTGTCAGACATTATTTTTTGGCTCCCAAATCACTGCAGATGGTGATTGCAGCCATGAAATTAAAAGATGCTTACTCCTTGGAAGAAAAGTTATGACCAATCTAGATAGCATATTCAAAAGCAGAGACATTACTTTGCCGATTAAGGTCTGTCTAGTCAAGGCTATGGTTTTTCCTGTGGTCATGTATGGATGCGAGAGTTGGACTGTGAAGAAGGCTAAGCACCGAAGAATTGATGCTTTTGAACTGTGGTGTTGGAGAAGACTCTTGAGAGTCCCTTGGACTGCAAGGAGATCCAACCAGTCCATTCTGAAGGAGATCAGCCCTGGGATTTCTTTGGAAGGAATGATGCTAAAGCTGAAACTCCAGTACTTTGGCCACCTCATGCGAAGAGTTGACTCATTGGAAAAGACTCTGATGCTGGGAGGGATTGGGGGCAGGAGGAGAAGGGGATGACCGAGGATGAGATGGCTGGATGGCATCACGGACTCGATGGACGTGAGTCTGAGTGAACTCCCGGGAGTTGGTGATGGACAGGGAGGCCTGGCGTGCTGCGATTCATGGGGTCACAAAGAGTCGGACACGACTGAGCGACTGAACTGAACTGAACTGAACTTGTCTTGCAGGAAGCCCTTATAGAAGAGGAATGAACCCTGAGTGGTGTGAGTGGCACCACCAAGTTCCTTCCCTGGAAACTTCCCTCAGCATCTCAGCGTCAAGCCACCATAACCTTGAACTGTGTCTACAAGCATCTGGATTTGCTCTGTTTATCTGTTAGCAAGATGTATCATAAGGTAACTGCTTCTTTGCTTTATATCATTTCAGCCTAGGGAAGGTTTCATGGGAATGCTCAGCATTTGGATCACAGGGGAAACCTGTATTTATCTATCATGGGGTACTCAACCCGCCTGCCAGTGCAAGAGACATAAGAGATGCAGGTTCAATCCCCGGGTCAGGGAGATCCCCTGGAGAAGGAAATGGCAACCCACTCCAGTATTCTTGCCTGAAGAATCCCATGGACAGAGGAGCCTGGTGGGCTACAGTCCACAGGGTCACAAAGAGCAATACACAACGAAGGAACTTAGCATGCATACACATTTACCCAAGGCCTAGATATAACTTCAGGGGAGAGAGTGGACTTGACCCTAAGATCCAGGAGAAAAACTTTACTTGAACCATTCCTACTTTAACAAATGCAGCTACTACAAACGGAGGAAGAGGAGAAAAGGAATGGTTAGAGCAGAGAATCTAATAAAAATTTTGATGCTCTTATTAAACAATTCATTTAACTGCCCCCCTTTTTTGTGACAAGGACTGACTGCTACATTTATACCACATTTGCCTGTCATTTTGCCAAAGAGTCTCAGTTAGGTATAAATAACAAAACAAATTCTGGGTAATTTAATCAGAAAGGGATGATGGAAGAAGGCAAAGTCTTCATGATACTGTGATAGTACTACAGCCCAGAAACAAGGGATATCCAAAGTCCTTACAGAATTCCTAATGGAGAGAACCTATTCCATTAGGTGGAATAATAGGCAAAAGGCCAAAGACATTATTACTTTTAAAATCATTAACAAGATAGACAATGCAAGGCTCTCTCATTGACTCTATGTTAAAAAATATGACTACGGTGATCTGAGTAAGTCCTCCTACTCCTCTGCATGTGAACAACACAATTGTATTTGCAGAGAAAAGGATGGTCTGTACCCTGGTCCACTTACATGCACAACCTCAAGGAACAGAACAAGATGAAGAACAGCATTTTATATCCTTGCACCAGGGTTGAAATTTAGGACCAGATAATTCTTTGTTGGGAAGAGGGGTGTGCTTTGGAGGATGTTTAGCAGCATCCATGACCTCTACCCATAAAATAACATCATACATCCACTCCTGGATATGACAACTAAAAATGTCTTCAGACACTGATAAATGTTGCAGGGAGGCCAGATGGGGAGAGGGAGGGTAGGCAAATTCCTCCTGGTTGGGAACTGCTGGAGAAGAGAATGGCTGGTCTGTCTCTGGGAAGCAGACTCTGCTTTGTTTTGAGATAGTAAGACAAGAGACACACAGGGATGCAGATTTAAAAGTGCAATAACCCTACCCATAAGTAAACAAGAAAACAAACAAAAACAGCCAGTACCTGCCTGGGGTTCTTCTGATGCTGATTAACGACTGTCCTTCTCAAGGAAGCAGGAACAGGTGGACAGAGGAAACTGACATGTCCCCTCCTCTTCATTTTTGATTGCCTCTCATTACCTCAGGATGGCACACAGAGGCTAAGTTCGCTGATGGTGGGCTCCACGCACACAGGGTGAGATGGTTAATTCTGCGTGTCAACTTGACTGGACTAAGGAATGTCCAGATAGTTGGTAAAACATTATTACTGGGATTATCTGTGAAGGCATCTCCGGCAGAGATAAGCATTTGAATAGACCAAGTAAAGGACACTGTCTCCACCAAAGTAGGTGGGCATCTACCAATCCATTGAGAGTTTGAATAGAACAAAAAGGTAGAGCAAGGGCAAATTTGCTCTCTTGCTTGAGATGGGATGTCTGTCCTCTCCTGCCCTTGAACATGAATGCTCCTAGTTCTCAGACCATTAGACTCAGATGAAACACCATTGGCTCCCCTGGTTCCCAGGCCCTCAGGTCTCAGATGGAATTATCCAACCAGATTTCCTGAGTCTGCAGCTTGCAGAGGGCAGACTGGGGGCCTTCTCAGCCTCCAGCATCTTGTGAAGCAGTAGCTCACATAAGTCTTTATACACATATATTCGATATGCCCTATTAATTCTGTTTCTCTGGAGAACCCTAATACACAAGGAGAAGGGGAAAGTTTCCAGGACACTAAAAAAGCCCAGGCAAATGAGGGCAAGTTGGTTACTTCATCAAAGATCAGTAATACTTTAAAGTACTGAGGCCCTCCTGAAACTTGGAGGAGTCCCTGCAATATTATGTCATCACTTCTCCTTAGAACCCTCCTAGAATTAGCTTAGCTACACTGCCCCAAAGCCTCCAAAATGAGGTACAATAATATATTAAGTTAACTTAAAGCTTAACAGGATACTTAAATTCACCTTCTATTTTCCATTCTCTATGTACAATCAAGGGTCTTTCTAGGTGGTGCTAGTGGTAAAGAAGCCGCTTGCCAATGCAGGAGACATGAGACGCAGGTTGATTCCTAGGTGGGGAACCCAGGAGCAACTCACTCCAGTATTTTCCCTAGAGAATCCCATGGTCAGAGGAGCCTGGAGGGCTACAGTCCATAAGGTTGCAAAGAGTCGGACACAACTGAAGTGACTTAGCACACACGCAGGCATAATCGTGATGTTTAAGCTGGCTCACCAGAGTTTGTAACACAAATCTAAGTAAAACAATAAAGAATATGCCAGACTTGAAACATGTGAATTGTCTCCCATTTAATTCACTAGAGAGAAGGTGGATCCTAACACAAATTCACCCTCCTTTTGTTGAAATTAAATTCTGAAAGAAATTACAGTCCATTATTCTCTTCATCCTCGTTTCGTATTTTGTTCACTCTCAATTAGAGTTGCTTCACTCACATGGAGTCTCAATTCCTTTTTTCACAGCTGTGGCCTGTAACATCTTCCATGGGATGGGTAACAGCTCCCACAAACTGCTCTAAAATTGGATTAATCCAAACCCACTTGTCTCACCGCTCTGGCTTTCAGAAGTTCATAGGGTTAGTAGAACATACATGAACATCAACGAATCAGTCTACCCCTACAGAGTACATATGAATACCTAGTCAAGACAGCTGTTTATTTCTAAGCCAAGTTATTTCTCTAGATCCCTGCATATGGTATAATCCAGACTGTACTGCTGTTGGAAGTCAAAGAACATAGCAGAGACTTAACGATTTCTGAGGGGAGACCAAGAAACAGGAGAGAGAAAATAGAAGACATGCTTCATATTCTTCTGGTTCCGACTATAAGACTAATGCCTAGTTTTATTGGACAATCATATTCCTCTTTGAGTTTTAAAGCAAACTTGAATCCTGGAGGCACAGTATTTGGGCACAAGCTTTTAAATTTCCTTTTCAGCTCTTAGGTTTTTAATAATCTCATGGAATTTTTTTCTATGTGTCAACCTAATAAGGGCTTTAATTTCTCCATAAATGTTTGTTTGAAACAAAATCACCTTCCATACCAAACTTCAATCACACTTCAACACAGCTGAACCCACAAGCTTAGCTCACATCTATGATTTGAGCTTATAAGATGAACAAATTAGAAGCAGTGTGAGGCCATTTGCTGGCGGAGACTATGACGGTGAGGGGCCAGAGTAGTGGATTCCAGGACCTAAGGACAAGCCACATGAATCCAAACCTGAATTCCACAGTGACTTTCTTTTCCTTGTATCCTCTTCAAAGTAGCATGAAGAGGAACTAGATTTGGAACTACCATTCTGGAACTACCATTCTACCTACCCATGCCAAGTACCAAGAATTAAAATTCCAAATGTCTCACAAATTAGTGTTCTCTAGTCCTCAGAAGTCAAATGGTTTTTATAGTTTAAAATACTGTCTCACAGTCATAGCTGAGTAATACAATGAAGAGAAACATGAGCTCTGGGAACAACAATGACAAACTACACCACTACTACCTGGAACAGCTGTATACTGAAGCTCTGTTTGTCTTGAGATGAGTATTTTCTGACTCAAAAAGTCCCTCTGTTCCTTAAAATCTAATTCTCATATTAAGTCAGGACGTCAGCTGGCCCAGGTGCACAAAGAACCTCAGTCTTCCTATACGGTGCTGCTGCTGCTCTCTCGTCACTAAGTTGTGCCCAACTCTTTGCGACTCCATGGACTGTAATCTGCCAGGCTCCTCTGTCCATGGGACTTCCCAGGCAAGAATACTGGCGTGGGTAGCCATTCCCTTCTCCAGGGGATCTTCCTGACCCAGGGATCAAACCCACATCTCCTCTATTGGCAGGCAGATTCTTTACCACTGAGCCACCAGGGAAGCCCCTTCCCCTCTGGTACTTTGACATAAATATCAGTTTTTCTGTAAATATCCACATGAGCACACATTGGGTATCATTAAGTACTGGTTTGAGATGCTGTTATTACTGCCAAGTATCCAACAATCCTGCCCAGATTCTCATCTTTCCTCCTTAGGATTTCAAGTCATATATATGCAAGACGAATAACCAAGTGGGAAACATAGCCTTTATTAATGGCAAGAACCATATACAACCGTAGACCTATGCCATTGTATTGCAGGCCTGAAGATATGCCACCATAATTCAAAAATCCCTAGGGATTTCTGGAAGAAGCAAAACAGAGGGAATGCACTTATGGCAAAACCCAACAGAACTGAACAATTCTAAACCTGATATGAGATTAAGGGAAATATTTATAAGAAGAACTCTGAAATACACTCAAGCTCAAAAATAGAGTTGAAAAATGTTGTTCAAGGGAAAATCAGATAAACTCAATAAACAGAACTAATATTCATAGATGCCAAGTCAATACAGGAAACATAAAAGAATAGAGTTGGTAACCTGAGAGAGATTTGGTAGGATATTCTTCAAGCAAAAATTTTGCTGTGAATAATAAGCCCTTAGGAATTTTACTGAAATACAAAACTAAGTTTAATGGAGGGCTGAACAATAGCATGGACCCTATGAAGATAAAATCAATGAGCTGGAATATCAATCACATTATTTTTGCATAACATCCAAAAGAAGAGAGAAGAAAGGTATTAGAAAACAAGATAAAAGTCACAGAAGTCTTTCTCTGGGTCTCTAATGTCTCAGCTTCATGAGAATTGAATGGAGAACAGGAGAAGTTCACTGTGTTGGAAAATGCTTGAGCATTCAGATGAGAAGACTCCATCTACCAGATGATGACCAAGAAAAATAATTTTAAAAATACCTACCAAAGTCCTACCTATCAAAACTTGAAGTATAAAAATGAATATACTAAATTATCTAGAGAGAATAAAAAAGTATAGCAGAGAAAGAATCAGATTGACTTCAAACTTTTCATTTGAAATACAGGAAAGGGACGCCCCCGGTGGTCCAGTGGTTAAGAATCCACTTGCAAAAGCAGGGGACATGGGTTTGATCCCTGGTCCAAAAAGATCCCAAATGACATGGGGCAACCAAGCCTGTGTGCTGCAACCACTGAAGCTTATTTCATTTAAATGAAATAAATAGTATGATATCAATAACCTCAGATATGCAGATGACACCACCCTTATGGCAGAAAGTGAAGAGGAACTAAAAAGCCTCTTGATGAAAGTGAAAGTGGAGAGTGAAAAAGTTGGCTTAAAGCTCAACATTCAGAAAACGAAGATCATGGCATCCGGTCCTATCACTTCATGGGAAATAGTTGGGGAAACAGTGGAAACAGTGTCAGACTTTATTTTGGGGGGCTCCAAAATCACTGCAGATGGTGATTGCAGCCATGAAATTAAAAGACGTTTACTCCTTGGAAGAAAAGTTATGACCAATCTAGATAGCATATTCAAAAGCAGAGACATTACTTTGCTGACTAATGTCCATCTAGTCAAGGCTATGGTTTTTCCTGTGGTCATGTATGGATGTGAGAGTTGGACTGTGAAGAAGGCTGAGCACCAAAGAATTGATGCTTTTGAACTGTGGTGTTGGAGAAGACTCTTGAGAGTCCCTTGGACTGCAAGGAGATCCAACCAGTCCATTCTGAAGGAGATCAGCCCTGGGATTTCTTTGGAAGGAATGATGCTAAAGCTGAAACTCCAGTACTTTGGCCACCTCATGTGAAGAGTTGACTCATTGGAAAAGACTCTGATGCTGGGAGGGATTGGGGGCAGGAGGAGAAGGGGACGACAGAGAATGAGATGGCTGGATGGCATCACTGACTCAATGGACGTGAGTCTGAGTGAACTCCGGGAGTTGGTGATGGACAGGGAGGCCTGGTGTGCTGGGATTCATGGGGTCGCAAAGAGTCGGACAAGACTGAGCCAAAGAACTGAACTGAATATCTATAAAGGAGGGTACAAAATATATATAGGAGGTTTATAATTTTAAAGAATAAGCAGTGGGGACTCTCCTGGCAGCCCAGTGGTTAAGACTTCATCTTTCATTGCAGGGGGTGTAGATTTGATTCCTGACCAGGGAACTAAGATTGTACATGCTTGACAGCCAAAAACCAAAACATAAAAACAGAAGCAACGTTGTGACGAATTCAATAAAGACGTTACAAATGGTCCACCTTAAAACAAAAAGTAAATAAAAAAATGAACAGAAAGGCATTCTCTCCCTTCTCTGCCACACCATTGCCATGCTATCATATTCAATTCTCTTCTAGCAGGTAATGTCAACAGCAGAGGGGGTATCTTTGTAGCTTCCTCTCAGGTTCTAAATCCAAGAAAAGATCAAGGGACTAATGAGGTAAAGAACTATTTAACAACATGGCATTTTGTGCTTATCTGCCCCTGTACCCTTCCTTTTGTCTCTAGGTGGTTAACCAAAGGTGTTGAATAAGATAAGGGCTGACCTCATGTCATACTAGGACAAATAGAAATGAAAATGGGCCAAAGAACTAAACAGACATTTCTCCAAAGAAGACATACAGATGGCTAACAAACACATGAAAAGATGCTCAACACCACTCATTATCAGAGAAATGCAAATCAAAACCAGAATGAGGTACCATTTCACGCCAGTCAGAATGCTGCTATCCAAAAGTCTACAAGCAATAAATGCTGGAGAGGGTGTGGAGAAAAGGGAACTCTCTTACACTGTTGGTGGGAATGCGAACTCGTACAGCCACTATGGAGAACAGTGTGGAGATTCCTTAAAAAACTGGAAACAGAACTGCCTTATGACCCAGCAATTGCACTGCTGGACGTACACACCAAGGAAACCAGAATTGAAAGAGACACGTGTACCCCAATGTTCATCGCAGCACTGTTTATAATAGCCAGGACATGGAAGCAACCTAGATGTCCATCAGCAGATGAATGGATAAGAAATCTGTGGTACGTATACACAATGGAGTATTACTCAGCCATTAAAAAGAATACATTGAATCAGTTCTAATGAGGTGGATGAAACTGGAGCCTATCATACAGAATGAAGTAAGCCAGAAAGGAAAACACCAATACAGTATACTAATGCATATATATGGAATTTAGAAAGATGGTAACAATAACCCTGTATGCGAGACAGCAAAAGAGACACAGATGTATAGAACAGTCTTTTGGACTTTGTGGGAGAGGGCAAGGTTGGGATGATTTGGGAGAATGGCATTGAAACATGTATAATATCATATGTGAAACGAATCGCCAGTCCAGGTTCGATGCATGATACAGGATGCTCGGGGCTGGTGCACTGGGATGACCCAGAGGGATGGTATGGGGAGGGAGGTGGGAGGGGGGTTCAGGATGGGGAACATGTGTACATCTGTGGTGGATTCATGTTGATGTGTGGCAAAACCAATACAATATTGTAAAGTAATCAGCCTCCGATTAAAATAAATAAATTTATAAGTCAGACACGACTGAGCGACTTCATTTTCACTTTTCACTTTCATGCATTGGAGAAGGAAATGGCAACCCACTCAGTGTTCTTGCCTGGAGAATCCCAGGGACGGGGGAGCCTGGTGGGCTGCCGTCTATGGGGTTGCACAGAGTCAGACGACTGAAGCAACTTAGCAGCATATTTTAAAAAATAAAAAACAGAACTTTAGACATAAAATTAGAAAAAAAAATGAATTATGTGGGACTCACAAAAGCATATCATGAGATACAATTTTCTTCAGTATACAGGGAGGTGTTAACAAACACATAAACACATTTCACTACTTGTTTTGAACATTAACTTTCACTAGTACCAATGTAAGGGTCCTTTACTGTTGCTGTCTGATAAAACAAGTTTCTGAGATGCCATTTGACTTGTGTCCTGAGAAAAGAGCTCAGGAGCAGTGCTGCAGCACATGCCCCCCCGCGCAAATAGCCCTGAGAATGTTTGTGATTAGGCCTCCTGAATGGATAATTTCCATTTCTGTTCTTGATATTTATTCTTATATTATCAATGTGGGGAGTTCAGTTCAGTTGCTCAGTCGGACTCTTTGCAACCTGATGAATCACAGCACGCCAGGCCTCCCTGTTCATCATCAACTCCCGGAGTTCACTCAGACTCACGTCCATTGAGTCAGTGATGCCATCCAGCCATCTCATCCTCTGTCGTCCCCTTCTCCTCCTGCCTCCAAGCTCTCCCAGCATCAGAGTCTTTTCCAATGAGTCAACTCTTCACATCAGGTGGCCAAAGTACTGGAGTTTCAGCTTCAGCATCATTCCCTCCAAAGAAATCCCAGGGCTGATCTCCTTCAGAATGGACTGGTTGGATCTCCTTGCAGTCCAAGGGACTCTCAAGAGTCTTCTCCAACACCACAGTTCAAAAGCATCAATTCTTCAGTGCTCAGCTTTCTTCATAGTCCAACTCTCACATCCATACATGACCACTGGAAAAACCATAGCCTTGACTAGATGGATCTTTGTTGGCAAAGTAATGTCTCTGCTTTTGAATATATGCTATCTAGGTTGGTCATAACTTTCCTTCCAAGGAGTAAGTAAGTGTCTTTTAATTTCATGGCTGCAATCACCATCTGTAGTGATTTTGAAGCCCCCATAAATAAAGTCTGACACTGTTTCCACTGTTTCCCCATCTATTTCCCATGGAGTGATGGGACCAGGGGGGTACATAAACTGCTTCTGGACTTATCTACTATTAATTTTGGACCTTTGAATAGGAGATGTTTTTAAAAGTCACATCTCCACCTGTGATCTGGAGACACAGAGAATAAGCTAAAAAGTAGACTGTACCTGACTCACAATTTCCAATGCTGTGAAAAGGAGAGGCCACATCAACAGGATAGAACAGAGAAAGGAAAACGGTCTCCTGGGAGCAATTCTGAGACTCATTAATGTACCCTATCATTGATTCCGCAATAGAACCAGCAGGAGTTGTCCTAGTCTCCCATTGAGAGGCAAATAATTACTTTCTGGGAAAGGTAATTCAAATGGGGTTGTTATAGAAAGCAAATAAGCATATGTAAGTCATACTATCAGATAAAAGAATATCCTTGGAACAAAAGAAATAAAGTGCAGAATGAAAGAATGTAGGCTATAACAACATAAAATTTCCCTATTTCCCCCTGCTAGTTTTCTCCTCTCAATTTCTAAAACACCTCTAAACTAAAAAAACAGAAGTGACAAGCATCATGACTCAGATTAATATAAAATGAAACCCTGTTTGTGTCTGTAAATACATAAAATGAAACACATAAGATTACAAAGAATATCAGCAATATTGAAATGCAATGGTCAAAGTATTAAAATAACATTTATGGTAATATAAATGCTGCATTATTAGCAAAAAACCAATATCTAACAGCTGATCTACTACAAAAATTTTATAGTAAATTATATTACAAGATATCTGCAACAACTGTAATGTGATGTGCACAACAGAATCTCCACCCTGAGTCCCTTGACACACTTCTTCCACCGTCAGTATAAGGGTTAACATGTCTATTTCTGATGCATGGCCCCTTGAGAAGAAGTATTGAGAAGATCCCAGACCATTTTAGTGTCTCCCTTCAGAGTCTCTGAATCTAAGGATGGAGCAAAGCTCTGATTCTGGAGTTGTATCAGTACAACCAACCTTAAGAGGTTCCTTGAGACCTCTCATAAAATAAGCCTTAAGTCTCTTTCAACCCATTTTTCAAAGTTCTGTACTAGCCTAAATGTTGCCACTGAATTTTAAAACTCTTGCAACTTGGGTTGGGTGACCAGACTTGCATGGTGATTTCACTTTTGATAAACAGTACCACATGGAAAGCAAACTAGAGTCTTCAATGCCAGCCTTTGGGAAGTTTGGGGTTGCGGGAGTGCTAAGTATTCCCTTTTGAGGATACCCCCCAATCCATGACATAGTTGCTGGTTAGAGGCAGGATGTTGAGGCAGTGGGCATGCCTGTATCATTTCCAAGGCCTATGTCTGCCTTGGTGCTCAAATTTTAACTCTATTACTAAGTATTCTTGGAGTGTTGCTATCAATGACCCCTTTTTTTCTTCAGCCCTGATTCAGTTCAGTTCAGTTGCTCAGTCGTGTCCGACTCTACAACCCCATGAATCGCAGCACGCCCTGTCCATCACCATCTCCCAGAGTTCACTCAGACTCCATCGAGTCAGTGATGCCATCCAGCCATCTCATCCTTGGTTGTCCCCTTCTCCTCCTGCCCCCAATCCCTCCCAGCATCAGAGTCTTTTCTAATGGGTCAACTCTTCACATGAGGTGGTCAAAGTACTGGAGTTTCAGCTTTAGCATCATTCCTTCCAAAGAAATCCCAGGGCTGATCTTCAGAATGGACTGGTTGGATCTCCTTGCAGTCCAAGGGACTCTCAAGAGTCTTCTCCAACACCACAGTTCAAAACCATCAATTCTTCGGCACTCAGCTTTCTTCACAGTCCAACTCTCACATCCATACATGACCACAGGAAAGACCATAGCCTTGACTAGACAGATCTTAGTCGGCAAAGTAATGTCTCTGCTTTTGAATATACTATCTAGGTTGGTCATAACTTTTCTTCCAAGGAGTAAATGTCTTTTAATTTCATGGCTGCAATCACCATCTGCAGTGATTTTGGAGCCCAAAAAATAAAGTCTGACACTGTTTCCACTGTTTCCTCAACTATTTCCCATGAAGTGATAGGACCGGATGCCATGATCTTCGTTTTCTGAATGTTGAGCTTTAAGCCAACTTTTTCACTCTCCATTTTCACTTTCATCAAGAGGCTTTTTAGCTCCTTTTCACTTTCTGCCATAAGGGTGGTGTCATCTGCATATCTGAGGTTATTGCTATTTCTCCCGGCAATCTTGATTCCAGCTTGTGTTTCTTCCAGTCCAGCGTTTCTCATGATGTACTCTGCATATAAGGTAAATAAGCAGGGTGACAATATACAGCTTTGACGTACTCCTTTTCCTATTTGGAACCAGTCTGTTTTTCCATGTCCAGTTCTAACTATTGCTTCCTGAATTCAGGCAACTCCAGGGGTCATTGGTGAAACCTAATAATTTCTGGCTATAATTTTCTCCCATTCTGACCTAATCTCATTTCTTCAAGCAGGGCTCCCCTGTTCTTCATCATTAATGGCCAATTGTAGACATAGCTCCAGCATGAACTAGTCATTAGAAGATTTTCCCTTTCATGCTGATGCACAGTTGATTCCAATTGATTGCCAATAGGTTATACAACCCACTCTGCAGGGCCCAGAATATAGAAATAGTTAATGTAGAATATAGAATATAGAAATACAGTTAATCTAGAATATAGAAAGAGTACAGAGAACAAGTCAATGGCAGGTGCTTGGAACAATGGCTCTCAAACTTGGTTGCCTGCTATGATCACCTGTGGAGTCTTTGAAAAATGCTTAGTCCTTGGAAAACAGTATGGAGGTTCCTAAAAAAACTAAAAATAGAACTACCATATGATCCCACAATTCCACTCCTGGGTTTGTATCTGAAAAAAACAAAACACTAATTTGAAAAGAGACATGTATCCCAATGTTCACAGCAGCATAATTTACATTAGCCAGGATATGAAAGCAACCTAGCTGGCCATCAACAGATGAATAGATAAAGAAGATGTGGTACGTGTGTATGTACATACACACACACACACACACACACACACACACACACATATAAAATGAAATATTATTCAGCCACAAAAAGAATGAACTTCTGCCATTTGCAACAATGTGGATGGACGCAGAGGCTATTAAATGAAACAAGTCAGACAGAGAAAGACAAATGCTATATGTTTTCACTTACATGTGAAATCTAAAAATTAAAACGAATGAGTAAAGCAAAACAGAAATAAACTCAGAGACATAGAGAACTAACTAGTGGTTACCAGCAGAAAGAGGGAAAGGGGAGGAGCAAGATAGTTATAGGGGATTAAGAGATACAAACAACTATGTATAAAAACAAATAAGCAACAAGGATATATTGTACAGCACAGGGAAACATAGCCATTATTTTTTATACCTCAAACAGAAAATAATGCATTAAAACATTGAATAGCAATATATACCTGAAACTAATATTATAAATTAACTACACTTCAATTTTTTGAAAAAGTAAGAAAAATGTTGTATCCAGAACATATCCCTATCAAGTAAATCTGAATATGTGGAATAAGACCCAAGCATTGTTACATTATTATCACAACTATGAAAGAAAATGATCTCAGTATGTCTTTGGGTGATATGACTACTCATGGCTCTTTTTCATTTTCTAAGTTTCTTTGCAATTTTAGCTTTCTGCATAACTGTGAATGGCTTTTATGATATGTAAGTGATTAATCCATTTTTGATCTAATAACATTCAAACAGGAATAGAGTTGCAAGGCTTCGTATTGTTACTGAAATGCAGATCTGTGTACCTGACGCACAATGAGGCCAAACGATACCAAAACACTGGGGTTTGGAACAGAGAAAGGTTTATTGCAAGTCCCACAAGATGGGTGACTCATGCCTTAAAAAACCCCAAACTCCCCAAAAGCTTTCAGCAAAGCCCTTCTATAGGAAAGGTGAGGGAGGGGTGTAGTTAACTGTTGCAAACTTCTTGGTATCAGATTCTTTGTTCTTGAGGTCAGGTCATGGTCAGGTAATGACATTTCTGTAAATCTCTACCAAACAAACATTATTCTCTGTTCTGACAAGGAAGGGTGAGATCCCAAGGCATAAAACTTTTACCCTCTAAGGTCCTGATCCTGATTTAAGAGGAAGCAGAGCTAGCTGGGAGCTCCCTGAGGGGCCAGTTCCCCAGATTCTGCTAGCTGTCATCACTGAGGGAGCCAGGCACCCAATCCAACTGGCCCTCAGTGTCCTCAGGCCACCCAAAGAGGGTAAGACCAGGTCCCACAGACTGTGGGACCAGGCAGATGCTACTGCTATTAGGTTGCAGAGACCAGGATGGAGGAGAGGTTCACCGCTGCCTCAAGGCCTGGCCCGAGGCTAGTGGGTGGCCTTAGTGAGGGCTCTAAAGCCTTGCAGGACACATCTCCAAACCTGTTCTCTGGGCATCCCAGCTCACCCACTGGCCTAGGGCCAGGTGAGCTGGAGAGCCTTGGGGAGAAGGCCGGGATCTGCCTCTTAACATCACTCTCCACCTCACAACCACCACATAACTGTTGTCTCAATCCCCTCACTAACTGTCCTTTCTTAACAGTTGGTTGTTTGTGGGTGGTGCCCACAGCTGCACTATCCAATGGCTGAGCAGGACCACTAATGGGTGGCTCATTGACAGTTGGTTGCCAGTGGGGGCCCACTAAGGCACCAACCAATGACTGAGCAGGACCAATTGCCTGGGAACAGGGCGTAATGATGCATGACAATGGCTGCTGTGTTAAGAGCCTAAGAGCCGAACTCACTGGGCTCTGTTACATACAGACTGCCCGCTCAGGCAGACTGCCTCTGCGATTGGCTGCAGAGGTGGGGATGGGAGAGAGGTTCACTGCTGCTTCAAGGCTTGGGCCAAGGCCAGTGGATGACCTTGGTGAGGATCCTGGAGCCCTGCAAGACACAGCACCTAGCCTGTTCCCTGGGGGCCCCAACTCATCCCAGGGAGAAGGCCAGGACCGCATCTTCCTTCACTGCCCGCCTGATGATCACTACTCTACCAACTGTTGGCTGAATGACTAACTGTTGCTCATTGGCAGTTGGTCACTTGGAGGAGGGGCCACTGAAGGGCTAACAATAGCTGAGCAGGACCATTAATAGTCATGTGGTAATCATTGCCTGGTTATGGGGTGGTGAGGGAATGGCCGGTGGGGTAACTGGCGCATACCAACGGGGTCGTGTTATGGGATGCGAATGGCTGTGTTCTGTTAAAATCTTATAGAAAGACAAAAAAATCCCCTGCTCTGAGAAGTATAGGGAAAGGTGATGAGCAAAGAGAGTGGGAGAATCTGAAATAACTTGCTTTTTTCATATAACTTGAGTTTTTCAGTCAAGCATGTGACAACATTACAGGTTGTAACCTGGAGTTTATGAACTTTGGTCAGTCCTACAATCTCCAGAAATTGAGTGGAAATACTGAGTTTCTGTCTTTCTGGTGAAAGATATTCAATGAGTTAGGCAGATTTTCAAGGAGACTCACAGCTCCACTGCTTCAGATCCTTGGTGTCTGAAGGTGTGATGTAAGAATCACCTGCATGGGAAATACAGTGGGTTTTTGTTAAAATGCAGTTTTAAGTTCTACTCCAGGCCCACTGATTTAGAAATGTTCAGATAAATAAGATACTTTTTTAAAAATTAAAAGTAAGTTTCAATTATTCCATGGGTTATACTAAAAAAAGAAAAAATTCAGTTACTGTTACCTACAACCACTAGGATAAATCTTAAAAGTATTATGCTAAATGAAAAAAGCCAGACACAAATGGTTATGTAATATATGATTCTACTTACATGATATAGGGGAAGAGGTAAGTTTATAATGATGGAAGTCTGATCAATGTTTCTCAGGGACAGAGGGTGAGTTGTGTGGGACAGAGACAGTAGGGATTGATTAAAAAGGGAAATGGAGGTATTTGGGGGGTGATGAAAACATTCTATATCTTGAGTATGGTAGTAGTTACATTATGTATACATTTGTAAATAGATGTATATCCCTAAAAGGGGAAATTTTATGTGTGTAAATTATATCTCAATAAAGCTAATTTTAAAAATTAATTTCATCTGAAATTAAAATTTTGGCATATATTTTTATTTACTGAATCTGCCAATCCTGTCTGATACTGAAATGAAAAAACTCCTCTTTTAGAAAGAACCTCCAGTAATTTGTAGCTACACCATACACAGATGTTTTGTGACTTCAATGCTAGAGCTCTTCTGTGAACTTAATACTATACCACCAATAACTGGACAAACAAGATTGTATCACTTGTTTACGATGGCCTGGGTAAATCTGGTCCCTGCCTAAAGTGGATTTTTATAGTTATTAGAAGCAACCATGTGCTTTATACCACAGGCTGCCCAGTTTTGCAGTGTACAGTGGCTAGCAGGAAGAAATTTTTGTTTTGATCATTTCAGCCTGGCAGTTTCAGACAGTGCTGATGCCTCTTTGTGGGCTGAAACCAGGAAGTGTGGTTGAAAAGTTGCTAATGAAAAGGCAGTAAGGCAGTGTTTTCCTTTCTGTTTCAGAAAGGGACCTGCAAACGCTAATAACCATCCTTTTGCTGAGGGAACATTGCCACCTAGCAACAGAATCAAGGCTCCAGACCAAGGATACATTCCAGCTACACATTTTCAAGTGCATGGAGGTGCAAGTTTGGCTTTCAGTTGCTTTCCACTTAGCATTTAGGGTCTGTATGCTTTCCACGAAAAGCAAGAGAAAAAGTCATTAACCAGTAGAACCTAGGTTTGTGAAAAGCAAGTGGAAAAGATTTTTTTTTTTAACGACAGTAATATAAATAAGAATAGATTCCCTTTAGTAAGCGCTAGTATGAGGAAAAACTAAGCAAAACTAAATAAACTACATTGAAAGAAACTTCTTCCTGCCAAAAGCTATGTGTATGAAATTCACATTTATTTTGCAATGAATAAATGTCCAAGTTTCTGATGTATACAAAAGGCTGAATAAAAATGATCAGCAATTAATACATAGAATCTTGTATATAAAAACAGCATTACTAGGAAGCATTAAGCTTGGCTCCCACTTGAAATTCCAGGATTAAGAAAATGTTTCTCCCAAATCTAGCTAATCCTGCAGTCTCCAAACTTATGCCTACAAAATTCACTAAGTCTCCTGCCGTGTGTGTAATACAGGAAACAAATCTTGCCATCAGAGAGGAGAAACTAGTTAGAATTTCCCAAGCATTTGATGTGGGCTTTTTTTTTTTTTTGACGAATAGTAACTCCTGGCTTAGCACAACCAATTTTTTAATAAATATGTACTGTGACCTGTAGCAACAAAGATCATATTGCTGTAATAAATATTTACTGTCCTTTATTTGATGCTGAAGAATCATGATTCCAAGATAGTGTGTGGTCTTACAGTTAGTTACTAAGTATGGATATATTTTATAAAATTATATAACCTCCATCAATGAGATTATTTCATTGAGAAAAAAATCTTGAATTTTCAATCAAAGCAGTCACCTCTTTCTTACGGCAAACTTATAATGGGTCAGACATAGAACTACAAACACATAAAGGAGAGAAGAGTATCATTATGTCCATTTTACAGGTGAAAAAACTGAAGCTTGGAGGGCATAAGTAATTTGGCTGAGATCACACAGCTAGCAAGTATCAGAACCACACTTCAGGTAAGGGTGGGATGATTTGAGAGAACAGCACTGAAACATGTATATTACCATATGTAAAACAGATGGCCAGTGCAAATTCACCATATGAAGTAGGGCACCCAAAGCTGGTGCTCTGGGACAATACAGAGGGATAAGGTGAGGAGGGAGTTGGGAAGGGGGGATTCAGGATGGGGGGGTACACATGTAGCCCTGTGACAGATTTGTTGATGTATGCCAAAAACCATCACAATTTTGTAACCATCCTTCATTTAAAAAAAAAGAACCACATTCAATGCCACTGGCTGGAACTCCAGAGGATGAGAGTTCCTTACTAGCAAGGCAGTGAAACACTTGAAATACTTGGCTACATCTCTCCTTAAGCCAGGCTGAAGCAGGTAATGCCTAAATACCTAGTCAATCTTCTTCAGGTTGTGTCCTAAAAGAAGGATAGTTGAACTCCAAAGAAACCCACAGCCAGATCTCAAGGCCATCTATCCTACCAGAGAAGACTCCAGCTGTCTCAGGTAGGGTACTGAACAGGTAATCAAATGCTATCCTAAACCAACTACCTAAAACCTAGTGGATTAAAAGACCAACCATATTTTTTCTATTCACGAATCTGCAATTTGGACAGAGATCAATGGAGACAGCTCATCTCAGCACCAACTGGTACAGCTCAGAGGCTGGTACTGAAGTCACTGAGGGCCTCTTCACTTACATGACTGGTGATTAATACTAGCTGAGGGCTGGAACTTTAGCTATGGCTGCCAGTCAGAATACCTATATGTGACCTTCTCATGTGCCCAGGGCTTCCTCACAAAATGGTAGCTGGGTTCCAAAGGTGAGCATTCTTAAAGAAAGTTTCAGTTAGAAGTTGGATTGCCTCTTATGACAACTTTAGAAATCACTTAACCTCACTGTTGTGCATTGAACTGTGTCCCTTCAAAAGACATGTTTAAGTTCTAACCCCCAGTACCTGTGAATGTGACGTTACTGGGAAATTGGGTCTTTGCAGAGGCAATAAAATTAAAATGAGCTCATATTAGATTAGGTTAGGCCCTAATCCAGTGACTTGTGCCCTTAGAAGAAGAGGGGGATTTGGAGATGGGACACATAAGGAAGAATGCTTTATATAACAACAGCAGAGAATGAAATTATGCATCTACCAACTAAAGAATGCCAACGATCTCTGGCAAACACCAGAAGCTAAGAGGCATGGACAGATTTTCCCTTGTGTCTCTCAGTCATGTCTGACTCTGCAATCGCATGGACGGTAGCCCATCAGATTCCTCTGTCCATGGGATTTCCCAGGCAAGACTACTGGAAGGGGCAGCCATTTCCTTTTCCAGGCGATCTTCCCAACCCAGGGACTGAACCCAGGTCTCCTGAACTGCAGGCAGATTCTTTATCATCTGAGCCACCAGGGAAGACCAGATTTTCCCTCAGAGCTCTCCAAAAAACTCAATCTTGCTGACATCTTTATTTCAGACTTCCAGCCCATAAGAGAATAAATTTCTGTTGTTTAAACCATCCAGGTACTTTGTTATGGCAGCCCTAAGAAAGTAATACAATCACATCCGCTGCATTCTATGCACTGAGACAGCCACAAAGTCCCACCCAACGGAAAGGGAAACAAACTCCAAATTTTAGTGGAGACTAGCAAAACTCTGGAAGAGACTGTGGAATTTGAAATACTGCTGTCTTTATTTTGGGGAAATACAATTTGCTGCAAGAAGAAAACTCTAATCCATAAGACTTGACCATCTTTGGGCAGCTGCTTTGCTGAACTCTATATCCTGGACTACCTAAAGTTTTCAATATGTTCTTGACTTGATGTTGCAAAGATACTGAGATTAGAATTCACTTCTTACTACATTGTGTGCTGGGGTTAGTTTCATAAATGAAGATTTATCCTATATACATATATATTATTCCCTCAAAGGCAGTAAGAGCTGCAAACACTTTCTTTTTTTTTTTTTTCCACTCCTACAAAAAGAGCTTTGAATGGACTTTTGTATATGGTTTGACATAAAAACTAGTGACAATCTAGCATGTTTATCCATTTGTACCTAATTTAAAGAATTTTGTGACCCAAGAAGCTGGGCTCTGAGGATGTTGTGTCCTTTTTACGGACAAGATGCAGCCAATTCATGTATTTTGGCTGCCATGACATGAGAAGCCGGTGTGAGCCTTGGTGGTGAATAAGCCCAGGTCCAGGAAGTCCCATTCCCCTTGTGTTTAATGTCCGTGACATCTGCTAAGGAAGAATTCTTCCTACTCTCTGTACAACTCCGAAGAAATGGATGAGGGCCCCTGGGTTATACCACCTGTGAGCCCAGGGAGTGGACACAGAGCACTAGAAAATGTTCCCTAGTACCAGTGTCGTCTTCTTCCTGCCATTACGCAGCCACTGAGCTTTACTTTTTTTCCATGTTCCCATACAGACAAGAGTTGGGGAGGAGGAGTTGGGCATCTCTCCGAGACAATTCCCCACTCTTCATTCGGGACACTAGCGCCCTCAGTATAGAAATCCTGTCTGACTGTTCTACCACTTGGGTGTGTATGAAGATAACAAAAACAAGACCACAGTCCCACTTGACACCTCGATTACAGCCTGAGGCTGAGGTACCCAGGTAAGTCACACCTGGGTTCCTGAAACCAACGGAAACTGAGATCATAAATGTGTGTTGCTTTAAGCTGCTAAATTTTGTGGTAATTTGTTATGAAGCAATATATGATATGTACTCATTTGCATCTGGCTTTTTTCAGTCGACATTAAATTTGTGAGAGTCAGCCATATTTTTGCATATAGCAAGAGTTCACTTTCACTGTTTACTGTTGTATTGAAGTTACTACAATTTATTCCCTTCTTGGCCCATATTTGGGTTATTTCTAGTTTGGGACTATATGACTAGCACTTCTTTGAACAGTCTTCTGTGTGTCTCTTGGGACATATATGTACATAGATCCGCTGAGGATACCTTAGGAGTGCAATTGCCAGCTCACAGGCTAGGCATCCATTCAGCTTCCCACAGTATGGCCAGCATAAAGTGCTGATGCCGATTTACTGCTCCGCTAGCAATGCATGGAGTTCCAGTAGCTCCACTTCATCAACTCTCTTTCTCATCTTAGCTATACTGATGTGGTGATACATATAGTGATATCACATTGTGGTTTGAATTGCTTTTCCCTGATTAATTATTGTTTGCTTTAATTTAATTAACTTTCACTTCCCTCATTAGGATGAGCATCTTATGTTTTTTGATTATTTTGGGTATTCTCCTTTGTGATGTGCCTGTTCAAGCATTTCCCATTTTTCTGTCAAGTGGCCTTTTAGTTATTGGGTTTTTATACAAACTGGAATCAAGTTCTTGTTAAAAACAGATATTGAAAAGACTGGTCATTATTTGATTGAAAAAATCCATTTATTGAAAGACACTATACTGTCACCTTTGTCATAAATGAAGTGACCATATATGAGTCTACATTCAAACCTTTCTTTTCCATTGCTCTATTTCAATTCTGTGTCAACACCACATTGTTGTAATTATCATAGCTTTAATGAGTCTTGTTGTCTGATAGTGTGAGTCCTCCGACTTTGTTCTTGTTTTTCATGTCTTACTATTGCTTGGTCCTAAGAATCTCCAACTAAATCTTAGATTCAGTTTGAATTTATTCACACATTCACACACACATATGCACACACACACACACACACACACACACACACACAAGGATTCTGACTCCTGTTGCAAGGAATTTGTAGAATGTGTGGAGATCAATGATTTTCCTATTGCATCAAATCTGCAGTAAGTGTGAAGATTATTGATTTACAATGCTGAGTCTTGCAATCAATGACCATGATATATTTGTCCATTTATTTACATCTAAATTTAATTTTTCCCAATAAAGTTTCTCAGTTTTCTGTGCAGAATTTTTGCAAACTTTCCAGTATACTTATTCCTATGTGTTTGACTTAAAAATAAAAACAAAATACTGTTACTATAAAATAAAACATAAAGGAACCATGTAGATAAATTTATAGCTTAATGATTTTCCAAGACAAATTCCCTTGTAATTGACACCCAGGAGAAGAAACAGAACTTTGCCTAAAGCCCCTCCATATGTCCTGATCCAATTATAACTCCTTTCTTCCAAAATATAATCATTTTCCTGACTTTTATAATTAGCTTTTCCTTAAACTCCTTTATAAGTGTATCACCCTACATTACTTCCCTAGACAGGATGGTTTAGTTTTGTCTAGTTTTAAATAATGATTTTTTTCTCTTTTAATCTACAGGTCACTTTTTCATTCTGTTATCGCCCTTCAATTTATCTGCTGAAGAACGCAAGGCATTTGACATGTAGCGTTTCCCACAATACAGGTTTTTCTTAATATATGTCCATGGTGAAGTTCAACATGTTCCTCTATTCTATTTCCTATAAAATAGGAAACTGACCAATCCTTTTGGAAAGACTATAGATAGTGACTGGAGAAGGCAATGGCACCCCACTCCAGTACTCTTGCCTGGACAATCCCATGGACGGAGGAGCTTGGTAGGCTGTAGTCCATGCTAAGGGTCAGATATGACTGAGCGACTTCCCTTTCACTTTTCACTTTCATGCATTGGAGAAGGAAATGGCAACACACTCCAGTGCTCTTGCCTGGAGAGTCCCAGGGACGGGGGAGCCTGGTGGGCTGCCGTCTATGGGGTCACACAGAGTTGGACACGACTGAAGTGACTTAGCAGCAGCAGCAGCATAGATAGTGATGTATTACTTCATCAGGAAGCAGACAACATCTAGCTCTTTCCTTTTTGTGATGTTAGCAATCACTGATACTTAGTGACTAGATCTGTTAACTCATTAGAGTTTGCAAAATTATAATATTAAAATTCAATCATTTGTTTTTCCTTTTATTGGCTGAACTACTTTCCTCTTTTCCCATAGAAACTGTCCCACAATTTCAAAAAGTTCTCAAAGGTGAAAAAGTTTATACGACATTTATCAAATTTGCAAATGCCAATAAAAATGCTAAGGCAACACTGTCCAAATTGCAATCTTCTGTGAGATCACCCAAATTTAAATATATACACACATTCTAAATTCAACTTAAGATATGTGACATGTTTTGGCCAATGGAGTGTTAGTAGACATGATGCTAGCAGAAGCCTTAAATGAGATTGTGTGGTTGGGCTCACCTCTTGTGTTTTAGTGAACTCTGTGAGAAGACCATGACTAAGAGCTGCAGCCCTACAGTTGGGCTCCAGAGTAAGATTTGTGGGAAAGACCTCAAAACTACACAAAGCATGCAGCAAAACTGCCAACTTAGAGGTCTAAAAGAGAGACACTGCAACTAGAGCTCACAGGTTGAAGAAAAATAAATCCTTGTTTGTGTAACTGAGTTTTAGGACAATTCATTCTAAAGCATTATCAGAGCAAGAGCTGACCAATACAACATTCTCCAAATCATTGTTATATAGATGGCTGCCACCATGCTTACATGTAATTGTGTACTCAAATTCTGAGACTTCTTGGTACCTCTCCAACACATTTTACACAGTTAAAGTTTCCCCAAATAAGTTGTTTAGTAATGTACCATGAAGACGTCTCCCTAAGCTTTTATTAAATGTAATGCAAAGCCTTTCTATTCATTTTCTGCTTGTAGGTAGTTGAAATGCTTTTCATGAATCTAAAAGGATGGAAAATTGTAAAGAAACATCTTTGTGGATAGGTGTTATTCACAAGGTAAAATTACAAACAAAACAGGCATTTCACTGAGTGTAGAGCAGTGATGTCATGGCGCCTCTAAATGCCAAGTGAACAAAGGCACTTAATAAATAGTGAATCCTCCTCGCTCCACTTGAGAGGGAGAACAAGCTGTTATAGAATGATAGAGAAATGCTCTTAACAGCTATTTACAAGACCCTGTGAGCTTGGGTACTGTGCAGCCACAAAGCAACCTCTGTCTAAGGCAATGGATTACAGAAACTTGAAAGTGGAAAAAGAGTGAAAGAATGAAAGAATACTCTTCTTATGGTGACTCATTCACTCATTCATTCATTCACCAAATAGTTACTGATTGTACCACTGTTATAATCATAACTGCACAGAACACAGAGAGGTACCCTGGCTCTCAGGAAGCTTAGACACCAGAGAGGGAGATAAGATATAGATGACTTACGCAGTTCCACATATATTCTGTTTAACTGTTTACAAGTTGAGAGGAAAGAAGGGATCCATAGCATGGTTGGATTCTCAGTGAAGTTTTCCCAGAAAAGGAGGTGTAAAATACACTGACTAAAAAAAAAAACATATATATATATATATACACAACATGTATATGTATAACATATATATGTATAACATATATATATATATAATAAGTAGATCAGGAAGGGAGCAAACATGCAAAGACAATTAGACCCATTTATTTAAAAAAAATTGAGAAAGTGAAATTAAAGTCAAATTACAGAGGGTCTTGAATGTCAGTCTTAAAGAGTTTGGCTGTATTGATCGGTAATGGGTGTCATGGATAGTTTGGAACAGGGTGATTGCATAATGAAAGCACCTTGGGAGGTGTAATAAAGGATATAGGCAAGAAGGTGGGACGACCTGAAGCAACCACCATAATTCAGGTATAAAATAATAAACGGCAAACTAGCGTAATGGCAACACAAATGGAAGGGAGAAGTATGAGCGATGTTACAGAGAAAAACTGTCAGGGCTTAGTCATTGATTGGATACATTCATTTGTTCATCTAACAGATGTTGTCAGTGGCTGAGCCAGTCACTGGGGATGTAGGAGTAAGCAAAATAGACATGATCTCTTCCTCATGGACTATAAGGTGACACCTGTCTAAAAACGGATGTGAAATATGATGAAGGCTATAGACTAGAGGTGTTATGCAAGCTTATGATATGGAGATCTGATGAGGTAAGTATGTCAGGGGATGCTTTCTTGATGAAGTGATGCATGAGAAAGAAGAGATAAGAAGGATGAGGAAGAATTAATCAGGTGCAAACAAAACAGAAGGACACTCCATGCAGAGGGGACAGCAGGGACAATGTGCCGCTGTAAGTATGCGGCACTGAAAGGAGGCCACTGTGGGCTGGATGATTGAGAATGAAAGGGAATGAGGCGCAAGAGCAAGATGAGGCTGTAGAGACCACGCTCTATCATGTCCAGCGGACATCCTGCTCTGCAGACCAGTGCACTAAGAATGCCAGTGCACAAGAGGGAAGCTTACTCTAGAATGCAACTCAACACACTGCTTCTTTCACCAGGAAAGCCCTGCCTGTTGAACTAAACAATATATCTAGTGGTGATATGATTTACTTTCTGAAGCAAGCTCCTTATCTTAGAGAATGGCAACAGTTTTCAACCAGCAGCCAGTCAGCGACTCCACATTTTTGACCACCGTGAGGAGGTTTGTCTTTATCCTAATAACAATGGGAAGTCACAGAAGAATTTTAAGAAGGGGGGTTGCTGCTGCTGCTGCTAAGTCACTTCAGTCGTGTCCAACTCTGTGCGACCCCATAGACAGCAGCCCACCAGGCTTCCCCGTCCCTGGGACTCTCGAGGCAAGAACACTGGAGTGGGTTGCCATTTCCTTCTCCAATGCATCAAAGTGAAAAGTCAAAGTGAAGTCGCTCAGTCATATTCGACTTTTAGCGACCCCATGGACTGTAGCGTACCAGGCTCCTCCATCCATGGGATTTTCCAGGCAAGAATACTGGAGTGGGGTGCCAGTGCCTTCTCCAAGAGGGAGGGTTAGTGGCTGCATTACAGAGAATGAACTGGAAGGAAGCCAGGGTTAACAGAAGACGAGGAAGTTGGTGTGTGAAATCTCACTTTTCCTGGTGAAATAAGAGGTATTCTCTTCAGATGAGAGAGCAGGGACATTGAATAGTCTAACAGGACAGGACAAGAGTAGAGATTTGGAAGTGTCAGTGTGAACAATCATAAGTAAGGGAGGGGAAGAAAGAAATGGGACCATATGTCAAAAATAAGACAGCCTATGTTATTGACATAGCTCTGTGACCAGACCCAAAAAAAACGTAATGCTCTGAAAGCAGGTGTGAAGATGAATGTTACAGATGAACAGAAAGCATCAGCACCAAGGTTTCATGGGAAGAGAAAACACCTTGGCAGTGTGGGTAAAATGTTGGCATGATGGACCAGGGGTCGAGTACAGGGACTAATAAGAGGCAAACAAAACAAAACAAAACACTGTATTCTAGTCAAACTTACACTCAGCAGACCCCTGAAGGAGGACCATTTCCTGTACCGCTCAGTAGGCCTGTCCCTCCCAGCTCAGGTCCCTACGGAGAAGCCAAGGCATTTTGTCTGAGCCAGACACGGACCTAAATTGTCAGAGGATCCCAGCGGTGCTGTGGGAAGGCAGCTTTTGCTCATCATGTTCCTAGAAATATGTGGGTAGAAAACATCAGATGCTGAAAGAGGAACCAACGCTACTACTAAGCCATAATTAAATATAAGTAGGGGAGAGAATGGGCTTCCTTGGTAGCTCAGCTGGTAAAGAATCCACCTGCAATGCAGGAGACCCCAGTTCAATTCCTGGGTCAAGAAGATCCCCTGGAGAAGGGCTAGGGTACTCCACTATTCCTGGGCCTCCCCTGGTAGCTCAGATGGTAAAGAATCTGCCTGCAATGCAAGAGACCTGGGTTTGATCCCTGGGTGGGGAAGATCCTCTGGAGGGCATGGCAACCCACTCCAGTATTCTTGCTTGGAGAATCCCCATGGACAGAGGACTCTGGTGGGCTACAGTCCATGGGTTGCAAAGAGTCAGACAGGACTGAGCAACTAAGCACACAGGGGAGAGAATATCAGACAAACTTTGAAAGAAATCCTGCCAGATAGAACATAGTAAGCTCGAGGAAAATAAAGTTTAAGTTAATATGTTAAATGACTAACTAATATGATGAAAGCTTGCCTGATCTGCATCTGCAGTAATGACTTGTATGGAGAAGAGATGAAAATGTTCCAGTAATCATTAATCAGCACTTCGTCTGTACCAACACCATGCCAGGCATAGCGAATACAAGGATCAATGAGACATGGTCCCTGCCTTCAAAGGGCTTACTGTTCATGGAAGGAAAACCATCTGAAAAGATGCTGGGAATTCCCTGGCAATTCAAAGGTTAAGATTCTGTGCTTCCACTGCAGGGGGCATGGGTTCAATCTCTGGTCCGGGAACTAAGATCCCACATGTTATATGGCAGTTATAAATAGATTTATTTATAAACAATTAAAATAAATAATAAATTTATTTATAAATAAATGATTAACAAATAAAAAGATGCTTGCCACTGGAGATATGAAGTATTTGACACGGGGATGTCAGGGAGTAGAGTAGTGAGGCACCAAAAAAGCAGAAGAGAAAGGAGGATTAGGGAAAGAAGGCCTCCCAGGGAAGCCGGTCCCCAACCTGAGGCCGGGAAACCGATGGACATCAGCTCACTGAAGAGCAAGCAGAAGTGGAGGGTCTTAGTAAAGCAGCAGCATCTGTAAAGGCTCAGATAGAAATGACAGAACATCAGAAATTTCAAGCTGTTCCACACATCTAGAGAAGACATTCAGGAAGGAATAGAGCAAGAAATAAGACAACAGAGGTAGTCAAATCATGATGGAGCTCATATGCCAAACTAAAGAATACAGACCTGATTGCTGAGGACAATGAGAAATCTACGGCTTTCCAGGAAGCAGTCTGAAGTTCCAGGAGGAACTGGAGAGAGAGATCTTTGTTAGAAGGCATCACCCTGGAGGGGGAAGTTAAGCCTGAGCAGGAAATAAGATCACTCAGGGAAATTGAAATGTCAAAAGGGGTGCACACTGGGGATAGGAATCTGAAGAATACCAACATTTAAAATGGGCCAACATTTAAAATGGGTAAGCAAGAGACATCTGAGAGTGAGACTGAAAAGAAGGCATTAGAGAGGGATAAAAAAAACCAAGTGGCTTGAAAGTGGCTTGATGGAAAACAGAAGAGGGAACTTTAAGAAGATAGGAGACAACTACACTAGATGATACTGGAGAATAAACACAATGGATGCAGCAAGAAATAAATAATACTGAAAATTGGAAACAATTTAAATTACCATCAACAGGAAACTATACAAATAAATTATGGTATTTCCCTACTTGGGACTTCTATACATCAAGGGAAATACATGAAAGCTCAACTTTTTCACTCTGCTCTTTCATCAAGAAGCTTTTTAGTTCCTCTTCACTTTCTGCCATAAGGGTGGTGTCATCTGCATGAGGTGATTGATATTTCTCCCAGAAATCTTGATTCCAGCTTATGCTTCTTCCAGCCCAGCGTTTCTCATGATGTACTCTGCATAGAAGTTAAATAAGCAGGGTGACAATATACAGCCTTGACGTACTCCTTTTGCTATTTGGAACCAGTCTGTTGTTCCATGTTCAGTTCTAACTGTTGCTTCCTGACCTGCATACAGGTTTCTCAAGAGGCAGGTCCGGTGGTCTGGTATTCCCATCTCTTTCAGAATTTTCTACAGTTTATTGTGATCCACACAGTCAAAGGCTTTGGCATAGTCAACAAAGCAGAAATAGATGTTTTTCTGGAACTCTCTTGCATTTTCGATGATCCAGCGGATGTTGGCAGTTTGATCTCTGGTTCCTCTGCCTTTTCTAAATCCAGCTTGAACATCTGGAAATTCATGGTTCACATAATGCTGAAGCCTGGATTGGAGAATTTTGAGCATTACTTTACTAGCATGTGAGATGAGTGCAATTGTGCGGTAGTTTGAGCATTCTTTGGCATTGCCTTTCTTTGGGATTGGAGTGAAAACTGACCCTTTTCCAGACCCATGGCCACTGCTGAGTTTTCCAAATTTGCTGGCAAATTGAGTGCAACACTTTCACAGCATCATCTTCCAGGATTTGAAATAGTTCAACTGGAATTCCATCACCTCCACTAGCTTTGTTAGTAGTGATGCTTTCTAAGGCTTAGGGAGTTGGTGATGGACAGGGAGGCCTGGTGTGCTGCGATTCATGGGGTCGCAAAGAGTCGGACACAACTGACTGAACTGAACTGAACTGACACCTTCATATGTCAGCATGGATGAACCTAGGAAAGATAATACTAAACAAAGCAAGTAGCAAAAGAAAACATAGAATATTATATGCTGTTTAAGAATAGTTACAAATGTAGCATAAATATAAAGACATCCACTGCAGTGATGAATACCAAGTTCCAAAGAGTGGTTACCCAAGGTCAGCTGGGGAATGGTTGTGATTGGGAAAGTCTCCAACAGAAATGGTAATGTTTCATTTCACAAGTTGGTTGAAAGATAGAGGTAGTGTTTGGCTATATTTTGATCATGTTGTAGGTAAAAGTCATTACCATCCACATCTAGGAAATTTTAGTGTAGCATGTGTGCCCATGGAGAAGGCAATGGTACCCAACTCCAGTACTCTTGCCTGGACAATCCCATGGATGGAGGAGCCTGGTAGGCTGCAGTCCATAGGGTCGTCGAGAGTCGGACACAACTGAGTGACTTCACTTTCACTTTTCACTTTCATGCATTGGAGAAGGAAATGGCAACCCACTCCAGTGTTCTTGCCTGGAGAATCCCAGGGACGGGGGAGCCTGGTAGGCTGCTGTCTATGGGGTCGCACAGAGTTGGACACAGAAGCGACTTAGCAGCCACAGCAGCAGCAGCAGCAGCAGCAGCATGTGTGCCCATGCTAGTAGTAGGCAGAGGTATCCAGAATGCAGTGGGTAGAAAAGGAATGCTGTAAACATAATGGCAAGGCCTGATCAGAGGATTACCACTGTTCTAGAAACTGGATACAAATCCAACG
This sequence comes from Budorcas taxicolor, assembly GCF_023091745.1. Lineage (NCBI taxonomy): Eukaryota > Metazoa > Chordata > Mammalia > Artiodactyla > Bovidae > Budorcas > Budorcas taxicolor. The sequence continues at coordinate 57,142,901 of NC_068917.1, forward strand.
TCTAAGCCCAATGGTAAAAGATAAGCTGAGGCATATTTACAATTTTAAAAGTTTACTTGAGTGAAAAGAGATTCAATTCAGGCAGCACCAAACTGGAATTGGTTAGATGTGCTCCACCCACAGAAGCTGCAGAGATTTTTATTTTAAAAGGGTAGAAGCAAAGTAATTATTGATCTGCAACAGTTCTATAGCCTAGTTGGTGATTTTGTGACTGGTTGTCTTTACTGGTTTTTGTAACTGAGACATTTATAGGCTTAGGTTTTGGTTTTTGTAGGTGCCCACATCAGTCTAAGGGCCACATCAGTCCACTGGAGCCACCTCAGTCTAATGGCCTCCTTGCATACTTAATCTAACACCAACTGTCTGAATTCTTCCTCTTAAGTTACTTAACTTCCTGTACCTCAGTTTCTTTTGCAAAGTGGATAATCAGTATTAAATTCTCTGTGGAGTTGTTAGGAAAATTGGATGATTTCATACTAAAACAGTGCTTAAAACTATGTCTAGGAGACAGAACTATACCAACGAAGGTCCATCTAGTTAAAGCTATTTTATTTTAAAAATAAAAAACTTTTATTTTCCAGTAGTCATCTATGGATGTGAGAATTAGACAATAAAGAAGGCTGAGGACCAAAGAATTGATGCTTTTGAACTGTGGTGTCAGAGAAGACGCTTGAGAGTCCTTTGGACTGCAAGGAAGTCAAATCAGTCAATCCTAAAGGAAATCAGTCCTTAATATTCATTGGAAGGACCGATGCTGAAGCTGAAACTCCAATACTTTGGCCACCTGATGCGAAGAACTCTTATTGAAAAAGATCCTGATGCTGGGAAAAATTGAAGGCAGGAGAAGGGGACGACAGTGGATGAGATGGCTGGATGGCATCACCGACTGGATGGATATGCGTTTGAGTTGAGCAAGCTCAGGGAGTTGATGATGGACAGGGAAGCCCGGCATGCTGCAGTCCATGGGGTCGCAAAGAGTTGGACAAGGCTGAGCGACTGAACAGCTGAACTGAACTGAACTGAAGACACCAAAAGTGCTAGTTACCAGACACAGTCATCATTATCAGTCCGAAACAAAATGATTACTAGTAATTACGATAATGTTCTTAATGCATGGAACACGAAACCATTTGCCACCAACTGTGTCAAGCAAGCATAAACTAGAGAAATAAGACTTCTCTGCAGAAATTAACACACATGTGACGATTTAATGATCCACAGATGTCTTTCATTCAGCCGTACATGCATCCTTACGGAGTGTACTCCCTCTCTTGGGTGGTGCAAGCACAGACACTTACCGGGAGTTTAGACCATTGTAAAATGCGTTGATACAACCATATCTCACTTTCATTTGGATCAGTAAACGCTTTTTGTAATCCCCGAATGCCCTAAACCACCTACCTTTTGCACCGCCCTCTTCTCGAAGCCCCCGCCCCGATCCTCCGGCACTGTCCCCACGGGAGGCGGGGCCTGCGTGCTGACGCACGGGGAGCGCGCTGACGTATTCGTGCACCCGCCTGCCCGCTTGAATCGCGATCGCGCGCCGCGGAGAGCGATGAGGCGGGCGCCAACGGCCGGTGCCGTGGGGCGGGAGGCAGCGCGGAAACACGGCATCTAGGGGGCTACCTAGCCGGGGCCTGGGGCGCTGAGTCTTCTGGCGGCTCCCCCGCTCCTGCTCACGCTGAGCGGCAGCAGCCGCCCGGCGGTGGGCGCCCAGGAGCCGGGGAGCGACCCGGGGCCCCGAGGCGGGGTGCGGGCATAGTGTCCGCAGCCTGCGTCCCCCGCAGCCGCGCTCGGGCCATGATCGACTCGGTGAAGCTGCGCCGCGATAGCGCGGCCGACTTCTTCTCGCACTATGAGTACCTGTGCGCGCTGCAGGACTCCGTGCCGCTGCCCGCAGTGCGCGCCTGTCTGCGGGAGGGCGTGTTGGACTTCAACGCCGACCGCCTCCGCGTGGCCGACTGGACGCCGCTTCTGAGCACCCTCAAGAATGATAAAGATCTGCCCTTGATTTGCATCAAGAGCTTCTTCCAGCCGTGGCTTGGCGAAACAGGTTTGTAGTTCCGGCTTTCAGGGGCCCCCATCCCCGCTGCGAGGCGGAGGTTTAGATGGTGCAACGCGTAGCCTGGGTACTGGAAGGGTGCCCAGTGCCCCTTGTGTGTACAGGAGATGGGGCATGCGGCCTAGGACTCCTGCTGGCTCCGCGACCCCGGTCGAGTGCCTTAAGGATCGCTGTGTTCATCTGTTAACGTGGGCTTCACGTGTCTGTGGTTGTTGCAGAATTCACTTCTGTTAATGAACAGTTTGGAGCGTTGTTAATTGTTCGACAGATGTTACCTGGTCTATTGAATAACTTTGCGTTGTACGGAACAAAGAGATTAGGAAACTGATATATCCCAGCTTCATTTCGTTTTAAGACAGGACTCAGAAAAAAAAAAAGTTGTATCACATAGTGGAAAGAGCATAAATGTGAAGGCAGCTTAGGGTTTGAATTCCAGAGCTTACACTGTTCTGACCTGGGCAGGTTACTTTTCAACTGCAATCTCCACACTTGTAAAATGACATTAAAAACCACTTTTTCCATGGGTTCTTAGATTTAGGCAGGTTATGTGTGTAAAGTACCCTTGCACATGAAAGAGTTCAGTCATCTCCTGCCCTGGATGATCTCCCCTTCTACCAGGCAGCAGGTAGATACAAGCACTGTAGTCAGTACTCTGAAAGAGTGAGTTCTTGAGTTACAGAGCATAGGATTTTTTAAAATGAATTTTTTATTTTATATTGGCATATAATTGATTTACAGTGTTATTGTAGTTTCAAGTATACAGTAAAATGATCAGTTATACATACATATATGTATATCTCCATTCTTTCTCAGATTCTTTTCCCATACTGGTTATCAAGTAGAGTTTTCTGTGCTATACAGTAGGTTCTTGTTGGTTATCTATTTTATATATAATAGTGTGTATAGGTTAATCTCAGGCTCCTAATTTATCCTTCCCCTCCACCTTTCCCCTGTGCAAAGCACAGAATCTTGGAAGAAAAGGTTCCGAGCAGGCTTCTGGAGGCAGTACCATCCTTTCTAAGGATATGTAGAAGCTTCTGGGGTGGCAGGAGGGAGCAGTTTGTGTTAGAGGTTGAGAAATATAAGAAAAAATGGCAAAACTAAGGTACCAGAGTGGAACTCAGGGTTTGGGAAAGAGATGAGAGTTGATACTGGCAATACTGTGGGGCCAGACAGAAAGGGGCTTTGTTTGTCCTGTCAGAAGGTTGGTTGTTTATCCTGAAGACTGTGGGAAACACTAAGAACAATGAGATGGACTTTTGATTTAGAAGTTCACTCTGACCTCCATGTGAAAGACAGTTAATTGGATGCAGATGAATTGAATCTAAGGGTCCAAATTAAGTTATAAATGGTTGGACTGGATTTTAGAGATCAATGATTCAGAATGGGTGGGACCTAGTGACCAGTTAGAAAAAGGAAGGCAGCAAGCTTGGGTGAAAAGCCACATCTTTCTGAGAGATACAGAGCACAGTAGGAAGGGAGTGGGGATGGGGAGAGGATGTTACTTCATCTTCAGTGCTTTAGAGCCAACTGGTAAACAGGTCTGGGCCCAAGGTATAGATCTGGGTTTTGTGGAGGACAGGTGTTTGAAGGCATGAGGTTATGCGCAAAGAAGATCCAGTGAGTTGTAGTTCTGAGATGTTTTTTAAGTGGACACACCTGAGAATGCTTATGAATGAGAGAAAGTAGCCAGAAGAGGAGATGTGTGTAGATCTAGGAGAGGAAATGATTTTTTTAAAAAAAACCTGAATGCTTATCATGTACCTGGCCCTTTTCTAGGATCTAGGGTTCACACCGTCTGTTAACTCTTCTCCAAGGACTGCTGCTAAGCTGCTAAGTAGCTTCAGTCGTGTCCAACTCTGTGCGACCCCAGAGATAGCAGCCCACCAGGCTCCCTCGTCCCTGGGATTCTCCAGGCAAGAACACTGGAGTGGGTTGCCATTTCCTTCTCCAGTGCATCAAAGTGAAAAGTGAAAGTGAAGTCGCTCAGTCGTGTCTGACTCCTAGTGACCCCATGGACTGCAGCCTTCCAGGCTCCTCCGTCCATGGGATTTGCCAGACAAGAGTACTGGAGTGGGTTGCCATTGCCTTCTCCAAGGACAGCTCAGCTCATCCCCTGGTGAAAGGAAGTCAGATTATTCTCTGCATCCCATTCAGGTGTAGGAACTGTTCCTTACCTCTGAAGGCACTTACTTACAGCTGAAAGGGACCTTAAAGGCCACTGTACTTAATTTTCCCTAATATTTTGCATTGAGTATAAGAAAAATATATGGCAGAAAGCATTCTCTTCATAGTTCCTTCACTGAACTTTCTTTATGTCTTGCATCCAGTGGGTCTAGCTTGTAGATTTTGGTCTCTTCCTAAACTTGCTTCTTCATCCATATTATTACATTTTGCCTGGACTATTGCAGAAGCACTTAGGTGGTTTTGCTACCCTTGGGCTTAGTTCCTCTAAGGTGATTTTGCTACCCTTGGGCTTAGTTCCTCTAAGTCCATCTGCCTACTCAGCTTGAGTGATGTTCTAAAATAAAAAGATATGTTTAAAACAATGCTTGCAATAACTTTCCCACACAGGATTATTGCATGTTAGTTGCACAGCTTGTGTTTTGCACAGAAGGATGAAATCTGAACTGTGCTCTGCCAAGCCTCATGGGGCTCTTTGGCCCTGAGGAAGGGTTCTTTTTCTAATCATTCCCTTTATCTAATTGGTCCTTCAGCAGCGGGGCTCCTTTTTCTAATCACTGGAGGCACCCTTATTGAGCCAGCGGTAGCCCCAGCCCTCATGACCTATGGGATAAAAGCCATACTCTCTCCCAGACTTGCTTCAGCTAACATCTCTATCATTTTTATTTTTTTAATATTCAAATGTTCAGAGCAGTTTTATTTTCAGTAGCCCCAAAGTGGAAACAATTTAAGTGTCCATCAGTAGGTTTATTGATAAATTGTAGCACGTCCTTACAACAAAATACCACCCAGCAATGAAAACGAATGAGCTATGCACAACAGCCTGAATAATTGTTGTTCACTTGCTCAGTCATGTCCTACTCTTTACGACCCCATGAACTGCAGCTTGCCAGGCTTCCCTGTCCTTGCTATCTCCTGGAGTTCGCCCAAACTCCTGTCCATTGAGTCAGTGATGCCATCCAACCGTCTCATCCTCTGTCGTCCCCTTCTCCTCCTGCCTTCAATCTTTCCCAGCATCAGGGTCTTTTCCATGAGTTGGCTCTTCACATCAGATGGCCAAAGTATTGGAGTTTCAGCTTCAGCATCAGTCCTTCCAATGAATATTCAGGACTGATTTCCTTTAGTATTGACTGATTTGACCTCCTTGCAGTCCAAGGGACTCTCAAGAGTCTTCTCTAAGACCCCAGTTCAAAAGCATTAATTCTTTGGTATTCAGCCTTCTTTATGGTCCAACTCTCACATCCATACATGAATACTGGAAAAACCATGGCTTTGACTAGACAGACCTTTGTCAGCAGAGTAATAATGTCTCTTCTTTTTAATACACTATCTAGGTTTGTCATAGTTTTTCTTCCAAGGAGCAAGTATCTTTTAATTTCATGGCTGTTGTCATCATCCTGAGTGATTTTGGAGCCCAAGAAATAAAGTCTGTCACTGTTTCCATTGTTTCCCTATTTATTTGCCATGAAGTGATGGGCCTGATGCCATTGAGTTTTAAGCCAGAATTTTCACTCTCCTCTTTCACCTTCATCAAGAGACTCTTTAGTTCTTCTTGCTTTCTGCCATAGAGTGGTATCATCTGCATATTTGAGGTTATTGATATTTATCCTGGCAGTCTTAATTCCAGCTTGAGCTTCATCCATCCCAGGATTTAGGATGATGTAGTCTGTGTATAACTTAAATAAGCATGGTGACAACATACAACCTTGATGTATGCCTTTCCCAATTTTAAACCAGTTTATTGTTCCATGTCTAACTGTTGCTTCTTGACCTGCATACAGGTTTTCTGAGTGAAACAAGATAGACCAGAAAAAAAAAAAAGACTACATACTGTATCAGTTCAGTTCAGTTGCTCAGTTGTGTCCGACTTTTTGTGACCCCATGAATTGCAGCATGCCAGGCCTCCCTGTCCATCACCAACTCCCGGAGTTCACCCAAACTCATGTCCATCAAGTCGGTGATGCCATCCAGCCATCTCATCCTCTGTCGTCCCCTTCTCCTGCCCCCAATCCCTCCCAGCATCAGAGTCTTTTCCAATGAGTCAGCTCTTCCCATGAGGTGGCCAAAGTATTGGAGTTTCAGCTTTAGCATCATTCCCTCCAAAGAAATCCCAGGGCTGATCACCTTCAGAATGGACTGGTTGGATCTCCTTGCAGTCCAAGGGACTCTCAAGAGTCTTCTCCAACACCACAGTTCAAAAGCATCAATTCTTCGGCACTCAGCTTTCTTCACAGTCCAACTTTCACATCCATATATGACCACTGGAAAAACCATAGCCTTGACTAGACGAACCTTTGTTGGCAAAGTAATGTCTCTGCTTTTGAATATGCTATCTAAGTTGGTCATAACTTTCCTTCCAAGGAGTAAGCGTCTTTAATTTCATGGCTGCAGTCACCATCTGCAGTGATTTTGGAGCCCCCCAAAAACAAAGTCTGACACTGTTTAAATGCAGTACTTAGATGCAATATCAAAAACAACAGAATGATCTCTGTTCATTTCCAAGGCAAATATTCAATATCATAGGAATCTGAGTCTATGCCCCAACCAGTAACGCTGAAGAAGCTGGAGTTGAACGGTTCTATGAAGACCTACAAGACCTTTTAGAACTGACACCGAAAAAGCATGTCCTTTTCATTATAGGGGACTGGAATGCAAAAGTAGGAAGTCAAGAAACACCTGGGGTACAGGCAAATTTGGCCTTGGAATACGGAATAAAGCAGGGCAAAGGCTAATAGAGTTTTGCCAAGAGAACACACTGGTCATAGCAAACACCCTCTTCCAACAACACAAGAGAAGACTCTACACATGGACATCACCAGAACACCGAAATCAGATTGATTATATTCTTTGTAGCCAAAGATGGAGAAGCTCTATACAGTCAGCAAAAACAAGGCCGGGAGCTGACTGTGGCTCAGATCATGAACTCGTTATTGCCACATTCAGAGTTAAATTGAAGAAAGTAGGGAAGAGCACTAGAGCATTCAGGTATGACCTAAATCAAATCCCTTATGATTATACAGTGGAAGTGACAAATAGATTTAAGGGACTAGATCTGATAGATACAGTGCCTGATGAACTATGGGTGGAGGTTGGTGACATTGTACAGGAGACAGGAATCAAGACCATCCCCATGGAAAAGAAATTCAAAAAAGCTAAATGGCTGTCTGGGGAGGCCTTGCAAATAGCTGTGAAAAGAGAAGTGAAAAGCAAAGGAGAAAAGGAAAGATATAAGCATGTGAATGCAGAGTTCCAGAAAACAGCAAGGGGAGATAAGAGAGCCTTCCTCAGCGATCAATGCAAAGAAATAGAGGAAAACAACAGAATGGGAAAGACTAGAGATCTCTTCAAGAAAATTAGAGATACCAAGGGAACATTTCATGCAAAGATGGGCTCGATAAAGGACAGAAATGGTATGGACCTAACAGAAGCGGAAGATGTTAAGAGGTGGTGAGAAGACAGAGAACATACTGTATAGTTTCATCTAAAACTCCAGAAAAGCAGCCCAGTGGTGGCCTGAGCCTGGAGTGGAGTGACAGCGTCTCTATTTTAATGTTTCTTCTCCCACTTGTACCCCTGGCCTTTCATCGTCCCCCCCTGCAGTATTTACAGTGCGCAGCAGGTGTCAGGTTTGAATGTCTTCACAAGGGTGCTCCCTCAGCAGTTAATCCACCTCCCTGTCCATCTCTAAGTAGTGTCATCTTAGTAGACTCAGCTTCAGGGTGATCATGAAGCCATTACTTAGATATAAGTTTTTGCTTCCATAGGAACCTCTGTACACATAGATTATGTTTCCTTATCTCATGTGATTGAAGTTTTGAGTTTACATATGTCCACACTTAAAGAGGGTTTAAAGGGCAGGAGTCTTTTCTAATGCTTAGCCCAGAGTGGATGCTTTTTAATGATGATAAAACGTATGGTTGAAGTCACTCATTTTACAATAATTTTGCTTTAGCTTCTGACAGAAATAAAGTTTACAGAAGTCGTGTTCCTGCGATAAGAAATAAAGATGTGACCTTCCAGTTGTGTAAAGCTCTTAAATGCTGTTTAAGTGCATCAGGTGCGCTAAGGAACCTGGAGCTAAACGGGCTAGTTCTGAGAGAGAGAGACTTAACGATGTTGACAAAGGTAAGCCTTCCATGAGTCCTGCCAACATTTGATTGTTGCTTTGGGGGAAAACTAAACCAATAAAACTTTGAACTTTTTTTCCTCATTAAAGGGATTGAATAAATCGGCCACTCTGGTGCACCTGTCTCTTGCGAATTGTCCGATTGGAGATGGAGGTTTAGAAAGTGAGTGTCAGTCTTGAGTTTCTTCCCATCAGACTGGTCTTGTGATTCACTGCACACCATGTTGATTCCTGTCTACCTTTTCTTGGTGCTGTCCCCTCCTGGATTGTTTCCCGTTCGTGCTCACACCGTGGTCCGTTCTCATTTGTACCATGGAAGTCTGTCATGCTGGATACTCTGAGCACTGATTTTACTTCAGTTTGCTTTAAGCCCCAAACCACACATTTTGTATTTTCTGTTTTTTGTGTTTGTTTATATTTTTGTGGTTTCTCTTTAAGAAATATTGTGGGAGGGGAAATAGCAAGATGTCAAGAGCAACAAAATATCTGTACCTTTAAATTGTTAGGACATCTATCTTCAGTAATAATTATAATGCACTGAGGAATGTGTTAAAGTAGGAGATATATTCAAAGTACTGTAAGAGCATTTAAAAGGTGAGCAAGCTCAGTAGTGTTGGCAGGGGTGTATCATGGAGGTAATCACAAAGAAGGTGACTGTTGGGGTCCTGAAGCATTCGTGGGTGTTCACTGTGCCCAGTACTGGCCTGGAGGGCTAAGGTGGGCTGCATTTCAATTTCAGGGAACAGAGTTTGAGATCGTCTATCTTATATTACGATATTATATTGCATAGTATCTAATAAGATTCTGAGTTCATAGTTGACATTTAAATTGTTGATTGAAAATTGGGATATATCATTGGAAATAGAAGTAAGAGTCTTATGCTTTTTAGGTTTTTCTCTTTTTCTCATGTGTGTTAAAAGGTATATAATACTTAACTCAGTGGTTAGGAATAAAGTTTGCAGTATTCAGTGTATTCAGTTTTAGTATTTAAGTAGAATTAAACTATTGCTGTAAACTGGAACACTGTAGCACTTCATTGCTGACTTATTGTAGAATACACCTATTGGGGAAGATTGGCAACAGTGATTTTAAGAATCTCGCTATAAACCTCCAGTTGACTCAAGAAAAGCAAATAAGTCAAGTTTGACCAATATATAGGCTCTTCATCTTATTGTGTGTGTGGTTTTCTTTTGTTTTTGTTTTTTTTCCTTTTAGTTGTTTGTCAAGGTATAAAGAACTCTGTCACTCTTAAGACAATAAACTTCACGGGGTGTAATCTGACATGGCAGGGAGCAGATCACATGGCCAAGATCTTAAAGGTGATTTTATGTTTAAACTTTCATGAAAACATATGTGATTGCAGCACATTAATTTTTTGGTACAAATGGCAGTGATTTTTGTCTTTTGATACATGTGAGTGCAGCTTTAGTTTTGTTGAAAGAATATGACCAGTTTTCAGTTTGAGATTCTTCATTTAGTAAAGATAGTCCACTTAATCTTAGAAATAAGATATTTAATATATACTATATAATATTTAAATACTTTTATGTCTTTTTAGTTATTGAAACATTTACTGTAATACTGTGAAGAAACTGTCATTATAGTCTTCAAGACTTAAATAAATGAAGTACTTATTAGCTGCTATAGTCTATAAACTAATAAAAATTACTACTTCAGAGCTCTCTAAATGTAGTTTTAAAAATACTGCCTTAAGAACTTTATAATGGTTAGGCCTAAAATTATTGAATAATTTGACATGAAGCCTTTTTAATACTTTGATGGTACAGATCAAGGATAGGTAAACTATGGCTGGGGGGCCAAATCCAGCCCATCCCCTGATTTTGTAAAGAAAGCTTTTTGGAACATAGCCACACCCATTGTTTGCATGGTAACTAAGGCTACTTTCACCTTACACCCATAGTGATAAGTAGTTGCCACAGAAACTGTATGGCCCACAAAGCTGAAGTTTTTTAATTTAAATTATAAAAATTAAAAAATGCTTTGTACCTATACAGGGCAAATCCATTGATCCCTGGGATAGAAAATGGTGGTGAGCTTGTGTGCTGAAGCCAAATGTCCTAGGTTCAGATTTCATCTCTCCCAGTTTCATAGCTGATGACCATGGGCAAATTGCTTAACCTCTGTGCTTTGTTATGAAGTTTAAATGAACTCATTTGGATAAATAGTGCCTGGCACATAATAAGTACTGTGTAGTTATTGTTAATAGAAAAATGACACTAATGATTTTTCTTTTAGAGTATCAGAGGAACTTTGAGTCTTGTTCAAGAGTGAAATAAGATTTTTTCCTTCAAAGTCAATGTTCCTTGTTAACAAAATGTATTTTATGAATATAAAGAACTGAATGTCTTTAAGATAATGCTAGTGGTTAAATGTCAAATTCTCGGCCCATCAAGGCACATCAAACTGACTTTGCATAGTCCAGGCCTTTAAAGTTGGTGTGTATACCTGAAGCAGTATGTAAGATCCATTTTGTAAATATAGTTTTTAAAGTAATACCTTAGAAGTTAGAAGAAGATATTAGAACCCGTTTACTTTTGTATCATTTAAAAAATATCTGTGTAGTTTACAGTGTACACAAACTATATGTATAGAACTTCATGTATGTAACTTGATAATAAATAAGATGCATGTTAAAATTTTTTCTTAGAGGGTGCCCAGTCAAGTGTTTGGAGACTACTGGAGGACAGAATGATATAATTTAGAGCCTCAGCAATGACAGAATTTAGAACTAATTCCCTGGGTTGGCAGATAAGGGAAATAAAATTCATAGACTGTAAATGAATTGTCAAACTTTATATAGCTAATGAAAAACAGTCATCCAGTGGCTAGAGTCTGATCACTGACAGACTTGAGTTTGGGTCACTGGATCCCTAAAGCAGAATTGACTGTTTAATTTCTCCTGTCATATATGCTTGGCACGTGCATGTGTATAAATCTCTGACATAATAAGCTATACTCAGTAGGCATACGCTGTTTCTTCATTCAAGTGACTTACTTTCATCCCATTCAATCTGTGAAGTATCAGACCATCAGAAGGCATGAAGAAACCTGGGCTGAGAGTCTTCGTTACAGGAGACCTGATCTTGACTGCATGGCTGGTTTGAGGCGCATCACTCTGAACTGCAACACGCTCATTGGTGACCTTGGTGCAAGTGGTTTTGCAGAATCTCTTAGTGAGGATTTATGGCTTAGAGGTAAATTCTAAAATTGAATATATTGAATTTTTCATACTAGATGTGCTTAGCTTTTGGCATGATACTATTGCCATAGGATTTTTATTTTTTTAATTTCATTTTTTTTCAATAGCTTTTATTTTACTTTTAAACTTTCTCTGAGTTGCATATATTCTTTATGGAAAATAGAGAATAACAGGAGAGCAATTACCTGTAATCTTAATGCCCAGACATAATCACCATTCATTTTGGTGTATATATGTTCAGTCTTTTTTTTTCTTGCTATAGATGTATTTATACACTTAGGTATTACAAAAATAGAATGTAGTATACTTGCTGTTTCATATTCCAACTTTTTTCACTTAATGATGTACCATGTAGTATTCCATCATATTGATATCCTGTAGTTTAATCAATTCTTTGCAATTAGATTTAGACAGTTTGCTTTTCCCTATCAGAAACAATGTGAACACATTGTATATACATCTCTGTGTCCATCAGGATTACTTCTGTAGAATAAATTACTAAAAGTGGAATGACTTAAGTGTGAGATATTTTTAAAACTTTGGGTACACATTGCCAAACTGCCATTCAGAAATGTGGTGCCAATTTGTAGCCTAACCCTTACAAACACTGGCTTACAGCACTTTTAAAAACTGTAAAACTACAAAAATGAAGACCTCTCCCTTTTTTATGCGACTTTTTTCAGTTAATAAAGTATGAGCATCCTAACAAGTCAATAATTTACATCTATAGCATCATTTTTAGTGACTGTTCAGTGTTCGCTTATATAAATATGCCACAGTACACTTTGCTTATTCACTGTTGTATATGAGCTGTGTCCTGTTTTTCAGTTACAGTTCTCATACACATCCTGGCTTATATCTCTGATTATTTCTTTTGGTTAAATTCTTAGAGAGTTGATGAATCAAAAGGGCATACTGATTTTGAAAGCTTTTATTACATGATGACTTAATCTGATAGGCAAATGATCACATTTCATTTTAGTGTGTATTCATTTGATTTACTAGTGAGATTTAGGGACTGTTTGTATTAATTTGGCTAGTTGGTTAATTATACCCTGTGTCCATTTGTCTGTTGTAAGAGTTTGTAAGGATTGCATCATATCCTGTCAGATCCACATGTCTGACCTTGCTCTTTCTGTGTGTCATGGGGTTTTGAAAGACTCCAGTTATCTTAATGTAATAGTATATATGCTATGGTCAGTTGCTCAGTCATGTCTGACTCTTTGTGACCCCATGGACTGTAGTCCCTCAAGCTCCTCTGTCCATGGGATTTTCCTGGTAAGACTACTGAAGTGGGTTGAATTTCCTCCTCTAGGGAATCTTCCCAACCCAGGGACATACAGCACTTTAGAAAAAGACTGATGATAGTTTCCTTTCATTTAGTATTTTTTAATACCTATGCTTTTGTACTGATGATAACCTTTGGTTTAAATAAATAGGTTGTTCAGCCCCAGAACTATTAGAATTCATGATCATTGGTCCTAGATTTTGTCTGACCTTTTACAGAAAGTGTTGTTGACCAACATTCTTTCATGATAGGTATTTAGCATGTATTTTCTATTCACACATTCCTTGAATTTGTTATTATTTGTGTCCTCTTAGACTTCTTTGTCTTTTTTATTCTAAAGCACTTATTATACTTTTTCTACTTTGTTCTCCCCTTTTAACCAGTTTCAAGACTGATTTGGAACTCAAGATCATGATCAATAGAATGCAGTGCAGTTTCTGAGCTTCATCAGTTTTTGCTTGTGAGATTTACAGTGCCACTACTGCCCTTGCTGGGCTTCCCTGATAGCTCATTTGGTCAAGAATTCACCTGCAGTGCAGGAGACCCTGGTTCAATTCCTGGGTCAGGAAGATCCACTGGAGAAGGGATAGGCTACCCACTCAAGTATTCTTGGGCTTCTCTTGTGGCTCAGCTGGTAAAGAATCCGCCTGCACTGCAGGAGACCTGGGTTCAATCCCTGGGTTGGGAAGATCTCTTGGAGAAGGGAAAGGCTACCCACTCCAGGATGCTGGCCTGGAGAATTCCATGGACTTATAGTCCATAGGGTCACAAAGAGTCGAACATGACTGAGCGACTTTCACTTCCACTAGCCTTGCTCATTATGAGCTGAGATTTATTTTGTTTTGTTTTGTGCTCATAGGTTATATGCAATTTATTCTTCAGTTCTGTAATTATAAAATATGCTGGATGATTTATTGGTAACTAAATGCAGGATAGTCATTGTACATCCAAGAAGAGGTTTTTAAATTGGATTTTGCATTATGTATGTGTGCATATATTTTTATGTTTTTTTTCAGTACCCAAAATTACAAACCTGCTATGACTACTTTTATGCAGGACTTTTCCACATGTGGGAAAATGAGAATTGTCTATATGTTAATCTGTATAGAGTTAGCAAGTGACCTTTTTGTCTTTCACCAAAAGCACTTGACCTGCAGCAATGTGGCCTCACCAATGAAGGAGCAAATGCTTTACTAAAAGCCCTTGAAACCAATAGAACTCTGGTCGTTCTGGATATAAGAAAAAATCCACTTGTTGGTATGTGGTCACTTTTTTTTAATTGATTAAAAAAATAGCAAAACAAAAGCACTTTTTAATGTATTGACAATTTGAAAAACCTAATGTGTTTAACTACACAGTTGACCCTTGGACAATTTGGGGTTACTGGTGCTGACCCCCACACAGTTGCAAATCTGGGTATAACTTTACAGTCAGTGGTTCTGCCTCTGTGGATTCAACCAACCTTGGATCGAATAGAACAGTAGTATATATTTATTGAAAAAAATCTGTGTGACTGGACCCACGAAGTTCAGACCTGTGTTGTTCAAGGTCAGCTAACTTTCCTAATGTTGCATTTCACTTATGTTTTTAGCAGATAATTTACTAATTAAAGTGAATTATACTTGTAAATCATTCTTGCCTCTACTCTGAAGATGAACCTAGCTAATCTTGCTTCTGCCAAGCACCTTATTTTCTTCTTGTGCAATTCTTGGAACGAGTGCTTTATTCCTTTGTCAGTTTAACAAGTAGAATTTTTTAATACCTTTTGTGTACCAGATATGGGTTTCGGCACTAAACCAGAGATAAAGTACTGAACCAGACAGACAAGGTCTTGCCCTCCTGGAGCTTACATTCTACTGAAGGAGTTCAGGTAGAAATGAGTAAACAGATGAGGAGTATAGTTTTAGTTCAGTTCAGTTCAGCCACTCAGTCGTGTCCGACTCTTTGCAACCCCATGAATCGCAGCACGCCAGGCCTCCCTGTCCATCACCAACCCCCGGAGCTCACTGAGACTTGTGTCCATCGAGTCAGTGGTGCCATCCAGCCATCTCATCCTCGGTTGTCCCCTTCTCCTCCTGCCCCAGATCCCTCCCAGAAGTAAAAAAATATCTTAATGTAAAGGGAGTGAGGAGGGCAGGTAGGCCTACATTGAATATGCTTTCTAGGGGACAACTTTACCAGAGAAGTAATGTTTGAGTGGAGACCTGAATGAAGAGAGGAGCAAGCCATGGAAGATCTGGGGGAAGCACATTCCAGGACAAGGGGACAATGAGGATGCAAGCATGTAGGTGGGTGGAATATTTAAGGAAAAGCAAGGAGGCCAACATAGCCAGAGCACTGAGTGAGGAAGAGCGTGGTATGCCATGAGGTCAAGGAGCTAGCCGGGGCCTGATCTTGTAAAGTCATGAAGGCCAGAGTAAAGACATCAGTTCAGTTCAGTTCAGTCACTCAGTCGTGTCCGACTCTTTGCAACCCCATGAATCGCAGCACGCCAGGCCTCCCTGTCCATCACCAACTCCTGGAGTTCCCTCAAACTCACATCCATCGAGTCAGTGATGCCATCCAGCCATCTCATCCTCTGTTGTCCCCTTCTTCTCCTGCCCCCAATCCCTCCCAGCATCAGAGTCTTTTCCAGTCAGTCAACTCTTCACATGAGGTGGCCAAAGTACTGGAGTTTCAGCTTCAGCATCATTCCTTCCAAAGAACACCCAGGGCTGATCTCCCTTAGAATGGACTGGTTGGATCTCCTTGCAGTCCAAGGGACTCTCAAGAGTCTTCTCCAACACCACAGTTCAAAAGCATCAATTCTTCGGTGCTCAGCCTTCTTCACAGTCCAACTCTCACATCCATACATGACTACTACAAAAACCATAGCCTTGACTAGACGGACCTTTGTTGGCAAAGTAATTTCTCTGCTTTTGAATAAGCCATCTAGGTTGGTCATAACTTTCCTTCCAAGGAGTAAGCGTGTTTTAATTTCATGGCTGCAATCACCATCTGCAGTGATTTTGGAGCCCCCAAAGATAAAGTCTGACACTGTTTCCACTGTTTCCCCATCTATTTCCCATGAAGTGATGGGACCAGAAGGATTATTCTAAAAGAGTAGAGGGTTTTGAATTGGAAAAAGTCATGATCTAAATAATGTCTCAATAAGATGACCCTGGCATAGCGAATAGACGTGGGGGGTTGGGTCAAAGAAGAGAAACAGGGAGACCAGTTAGGAGACTGTCTCAGTGATCCAAATGAAAGATGTTTATGGCTTAGCTTAGCTTGGAAGTTTGGAGCAAGTGAAAAGCGATTGCATTCAGATTGTATTTTGAGGGTGTAGCTAACAGGACTTGGAGATGGATTAGATGTGGGGTTGAAGGAAGTATTAACAGAGAGTCAAGTCCTTGATGATTTTGTGCACAACTGAGTGGTACCACTTAGAAGGGGGCTGATGGGAGGAGCAGCTTTTGAGGGAATGTCGAGACTTTGGTTTGATATTTTAGATACCTTTGAGGTATCTGAGTGTCTGGACAGTTCTCAGACTCTGCTTTCTAT
Organism: Budorcas taxicolor; assembly: GCF_023091745.1. Classification (NCBI taxonomy): domain Eukaryota; kingdom Metazoa; phylum Chordata; class Mammalia; order Artiodactyla; family Bovidae; genus Budorcas; species Budorcas taxicolor. The sequence goes on from NC_068917.1 coordinate 57,159,324, forward strand.
CCAAAGGTACCCAGTGCCACTTTAGATGTGAAGTGTTTAAATTTGACCTTTGCTGCTACCCAAATAGTAGCCACTGGGGTCAGTCTGCAAGATGGCATCTTAGGTTTTTGAGGAAGAAATTAGAATATACAAAGGGAGAAATAGGTATATACTATATAATGTAGATTTCATATTTAATTTTATGGGAAAAGCAGTAATTGGCTTTTGTTTTTAAATGGAAATAGCCACTCATTGGGAAATACTCTCATTTCAATTTATTTTACTTTAGATCATTCTGTGATGAAAGCCATTATCAAAAAAGTTCTCCAGAATGGAAGAAGTGCCAAGTCAGAGGTATAACATGTTTTAGTCTTCTAGAAAGAATTTCACTTTAATGTCTGTCTTTCTTAAAAAAAAAAAAAAAAAAATTATAAGGATACTTTCGGCCATCTTAAACTAAAGTTTTTAGTCAAATCAAATGGCTTTTCTGTTTTTGAAAATATTGTATAATTCTTTAATTCAGGTTCCCAGAAATGCTGTCAGAAACCTTTTATTAACTTAAAATATTTTAATTTCCAATTCAGATCAAACCTTCATAAATTACCATAACTTAAATGGCATATTTTTTATTTCTTTCTCAGTACCAATGGATAACTTCTCCATCGGTGAAGGAACCAGTGAAGGAACCATCCAAAGCTGCTAGACAGAAAAAGAGAACCATAATTTTGGGAAGCAGTCGCAAAGGAAAAGCTACTATTAGAATTGGTAACTTTTTTTTTAATGCTACTGCTGCTAAGTCACTTCAGTTGTGTCCGACTCTGTGCGACCCCACAGACGGCAGCCCACCAGGCTCCCTGGTCCCTGGGATTCTCCAGGCAGGAACACTGGAGTGGGTTGCCATTTCCTTCTCCAATGCATGAAAGTGAAAAGTAAAAGTGAAGTCACTCGGTCGTGCCCAACTCTTAGCGACTCCATGGGATTTTCCAGGCAAGAGTACTGGAGCGGGGTGCCAGTGCCTTCTCCGTTTTTAATGCTACTAGAAATTATAGCCCTTATGTTTTCCAATGTGCTGAAATTAAAACAGCCAGTATTAACCACACAGATATTATTAATAGACTATAATTGCCTTGATATGTATTATGAGAATTTATAGAATATAGAAATTATAAATGAATTTAAAGAGATGTTAATATTAACCAACTTCTGTGTTTATATTTCATAAAAGGTTTGTTATTTTGCCAAAATATTTCCTGGTTGATGATTACTTCTAATATTTTCCAATTGAAATTTATGAAAAATTGGAAATAACCTGAAATAAGCTATTATAAGCATCTTCAGAAATATAACTTCTTTTTTTTCTACTAAAAGATGTATGATTTTGATTTCCCATTAATCAGCTTGCTTAGAGAATAATGTATTAAATAGAAGTTATCCAAAGTGTTTATTAAAAATAGCTTATGACTTGTCTGCCAATTGTTACTTTAAGACAGTGATAGTTTAGTAATCAATCAAATGGTCTATAAAAAGAAATTAAGATTTTTATATCACACTAATCATATACTATTATTAAAAGTTTATATCATATATAAAGCATTCTTAAAATAGCTAATTTGACTTGCTATAATATTAGAAATAGAAATATAGGTAAATAAAACATGTATATATAAAACATGTTAGAAATTCTGTAATATTAGTATGTGGTGGTATAGAATAGGGCATCATGGAATGAGAATAAAACAAATTTTTTTTAATTTAGCATGATTAAACAAAGTGGAAATGTAATGTTTGCAAGCTCACTGAGCTATTTTAAGAGTAATTTTATTTTATTTCTTGGGCTTTTTTTTTTCTTTTGTATTTGCTTCAGTTATTTGGAGACATAGAGGTAAGCCAAATCAATGTCTGGCTATATAGGTAGATCCAGGTGAGTATAGGAGTTAAATAGCTGTGTGAAGTGTGTCACATCTACAGTGTAATTATGTGTGCCTTAAGAAGATGGGAACTTTTATCGGAAATGTTTGTATCTCCTAACAAGACAAGTGTGATTTTTAAAATTTTAATTACAAATATATTTGCATTACTTTCTGCAAGTAAAGGTGTACACATACAAAGCACATGCATATAGACTTTTTCCTTGAATAATTAAGTTAAAAAACAAAATAGCACAAAATGAACTGAGCACCTCTGTATTTTGAGGCATGTAAATTTATCCAAAGAAATCACACAGGATCATGTAGTGGTTATCAGTAAGCTACACTATATGAAAATTTGTCCTGTATCACCACATACACTCTATTTTACATGCCATCCTAATACTGCTAAAGTACAGTAGGTTTGAAGAATAAATACAATCATTTTAACTTGATGTTTGTTTTCAGTAATGTTCAAATTAAACATTTAAATGTGAATTTTTTTGTTCTAAAGAAAATATTAGCTTCTAAGTCTCTTTTTTGCTACTAAATATTTCTTATAAAAATACTTGACTCTTTAGTACTGAAGTGTAGGGTAAGTCTCCGCATTTCACTCTTTCATCCAGTAGGTTTCACTTTTTATGTGTGTTTTTTTGTGTGTTTTCTATATGAAATCAAATGAACAGTGAAGGTCAACAGACTTATAGGAGGGTAACATTGACTCATCTACCACCTGGCAACTTGTATATAGTGATAACTTTTATTTGTTTTTACATAGAAAAGTTAATCATAAAATGAAATTTTGGTCTAATCACGAAAGATTCTATTTGGCAGAAGTCATGGGTGTATTTATGTTTCTCTATTCTTGGGATTCAGAAATGCCAAAGGTGTTCTAAGATTCAGATTGAGTGTCTCTGCATAATACATAAAATGTATCATTCTTTGCGATTTTTTAAAAATTTATTTTTGCATGTTCTGCATACCTCAGTACTTTTGTTTTGGTTAAAATAACTTGTTACTGTAGTGGACTTACATTTTTAAAAAGTGCTGGCCTATGTAAAACATTTTTACAAAACGATCCTGTTTTTAATGGCCTTGATATCATTGTAAAGTGCCTGGTTTATTCCTTTCAGTGTGTACGCATGTGATAGTTGCTCTGTAGGCTTTTAGTGCATTTGATTCCTTCTTTTCATGATTTCTCAAACATAGGATTGGCCACAAAGAAACCTGTAAGTAATGGAAACAAACACTCCACTGGTAAAGATTCTTATGCTCCTGAACCTCTGCCGCCTGGTGTGTCTGGTTTCCTGCCATGGCGTACTGCAGAACGTGCGAAAAGGAACAGGTAGAGCATTTTCATTCCCTGTCTTTTAGTCATTTAGAATTCTTTATTTTGGAGCTTCTATTATGTGGGAGGTCTCTGGTGGTTTCAATAGAGAAAGAAAGATAACTCGCACATGGATTCTGCCTAATGAGTCCTCTAAGAAAGAAAAACAAAAAATAATTGGGAGTTTGAAGTTGTTTCTCAAGTGTCACAACAGAGGTAACCCCGTGGGAGTCCTGAGGAGACTAAAATTCTCTCCACTTGTGCAGATGAGAAAAGTTTCAGTAAAGGCATATATAGTTGAGTCAAGCCCCACAGTACAGAAGTAGACATTTGGATCTGTAGGAGTGGGAAAAAAGACATTCTAGGCATGGGAATAGTTTAATGCAGAATGGATGAGAAATATGGATTAAAACTAACCTAAATCAGCCAGCTTAATTCAGTAAATCAGATTTAGTTTGCCAAACTAGACTTAACTAGCTTTAGCTGATTACTTATCCAGGGGATAAGTTAGAAGTAATTTTGTCATAGAGCTGTGAGTAAAATTTTTCAACTATAGCTCTAGGCTTGCTAGATGAAATAAATTGCTCTAGGTTATTTTCAAGTGACTTATTTGGTAATATTCATGAAATTAGAATGACGCTAGTGGTAAAGAATCCACCTGGCAACGCAGGAGATGCAGGAAACGTGGGTTTGGTCCCTGAGTTGGGTAGATCCCCTGGAGGAGGAAATGGCAACCCATTCCAGTATTCATGCCTGAAAAATCGCATGGACAGAGGAGCTTGGTGGACTAGAGGCCGTAGGATTACAGTGAGTCAGACAGAACTGAGCATCTGAGCACATTGATGAAATTCGGTGTTAACAATTGCTTAAGAAAACATAGAGAATTGATTTTAAATAGTACTTGAAGTAATTAATTACTGTGTAAAATACCTGTTCAGTTGCTCACATTTAGTTGGTATTTATAATCCCCATTGGACAACTGACTACTTTTGCAAATGGTAATATAGATTCTTAAAGCATAAACTATAATATTGAATTCCCAGTCTTTGCACTCTAGTTTAAGAGCTTTGTGTTTTCATATCTTCTTCTTAAGACACTTATTAATCTCAGGCCCATCCTCATCACAAGGAGTTGTAAATTAGAGAACGATTCATACCACCAGTTAAGAAGGTAGACTGAAATTTCAACCACCCTGAACATAGGAACCAAAGGTGCCTCTCGGCAGTTCAGAGAGTTGTCACAAAGTGGGTCTGCTAAATTGTGTTCACTTTTTTTCATAGCAGAGGCCTTCCAGGTCCTTGTTTTGAGCTGACTTATTTTTATATGCAGTTCTATGTGGATATTGTTCATGATACTAAAAACTTATATTAAATGCAATTAACTGGTGATATGTGTACATCAAGATATAACTTCGTTTTGTTAATATCTTTCTAGGGGTTTTCCATTAATCAAAGCTCGTGATGTGTGTAATCAGTTGCAGGTATGTGGTTATTATATTTATTGTATACAGGGGGTTGAATTGGAAAGGGTGGGAGATCATACTCTTTGCTTTTTAAACTGAACAGAGCCTTACAAAAAACAGTTCCTTCTCTGAAATAAACCCATTTAAAACCTGTCTCGTCGTTCTCCCATTGCCTCTGTGTAGTTATATGGATATGGCACACTGGGAGCCTTGTGGTTATGTCTGTAAACAAGGAAATGGGTTCTCCAGTCCCCAAGTCAGCGGTTACCCAGTAGAACGAACTTGATTGCCATTTCTAACCCCTAATGTGGAGCTGTCATACCCAAGAGTGTTCATGTGTTTTCAGAAAATGTTGTTTGGGGCTGTCTGTACAAGTTCCTGATTTTCAAGCCAATATGAAGCAACATATCCCAAACCTCTGCTCTCTGAGCGTTCCTTCTTCCTCACCAAGGCTGCACACTTGCCATCTTTTATAGCCTCATGGCCTTGGAGCAAGCTAATCCTGCCAGTGGTCTTAGGAGACTGTAGTTGCTCTGCTGAAATTAAAAGAAGAGCACCTTGGGTGTCAGTCCTGCCCCTGGATGTCTGGTAGAGGGGTGCATGCCTCATTCTACCACTGGGAGTTTCCTCTCCTGCAGGGCTTGTCAGAATGATATCCTAGTGAGTTGTCATCTGCACAGTTATATAAAACTAACACACATCCTTTTGACCTATAGACTTTTATGGGGTTGTGACCAGGTCAGTTTTTAAATGGAAGTGTCTTATTGAACAACATTCCAGTGGCAGTGAAGCTCAATAGGAGAATTGGATTATAATTACACTAATTTTGGCTTAAGGATGATGAGAAAATGATAAGTTTTGATAAGTCAGTTTTAATTGTGTATGTATATGTGACTGCTGCTGCTACTGCTGCTGCTGCTAAATTGTGTCAGTCGTGTCCGACTCTGTGCGACCCCATAGACGGCAGCCCACTAGGCTCCTCCATCCCTGGGATTCTCCAGGCAAGAACACTGGAGTGGGTTGCCATTTCCTTCTCCAACGCATGAAAGTGAAAAGTGAAAGGGAAGTCGCTCAGTCGTGTCCAACTCTTAGCGACCCCATGGACTATAGCCTACCAGGCTCCTCCGTCCATGGGATTCTCCAGTCAAAAGTACTAGAGTGACTAATTTTAAAAATTCTGTTTATTATTCAGTTTAGATATGTTGACTTAGCAGCATTGCTTGTTTTAGACTAAGGAGCAATGGGAGACATTTACAGATAATAACTTGATACCTCAGATCGCTTGTGTTAAATGTCCTTTAATATTTGGATATTTGGTATCTTGTTCATGTTGTCTTCTATACAATTTTGTCTTCTTTTTTTAAAGCAATCAGATTTTCCTGTGACTGTGACCATAGAGAGTCCTTCCTCATCAGAAATCGAAGAGGTCGATGATTCCTCAGAAAGTGTTCAGGAAGAGCCAGAGAAAATCAGTTTGAAACAGGAAGCATTGCAGGTATAAAGTTATCACTTTAAAGATACAGAGAAGATTATTTTTCAAACAGATTAGTTGCATCTGACTGCAATACTTGACAACTTGTGTGGGAGCTTTCTGTTTTCCCCTCCTGTCTGCCTTGTATCCCCTTGAACTTAGCTTAGACCAAGGTGAATGGTGGACTAGTTACATATTTGCTTTTCTTTAGAACCTTAATATTAGATATAGGGAGACTCTTTAAGATAAACTTGAAGGAATTGAGTTCTAAATGAATGTAGTCAGCTGATTCAGTGCTCTTGTTTTACAGATGAGAAAATTGACAGTTCTTTTTATAGGAGGGGTGTATGACCTCATTTTTAATGAAAAGTTGAAAAAATGTTTCAGTATTGATATTCTTCTTTCCTAAAAATAGCAAGAAGCTCCATTATGTTGCCTAATAAACCTGACATCTAATGTCATTCCATACTTCTCTTGTATGGACAGAAAAGAAAAGTTGATCTTCATAAGAAATTTTTACTCTTCAAAATAATATTTTAATTTTATTTCAACTTAAATGCAGAGCTGATAATTTGTAGTAAATAAGGGAAACACATTTGAGGGCGCCTTGTTATTATGCTAAAAAGTCTGTGTTTAATTTTTTAAAAATTAGTTAGTATGATTTTCTTTTAGTATGAAATCTTGATAAATTTTGAACTAGCCCATTATTAAAGGACAACAGAAATTACTGTTTGATTTTTAAAAGAAAAAGTTAAGATTTTAATTTTTTAGTTAAAATTAGTAACAATACAGAGAAATTTTATTATGAAATATTATAGTAGGAGGAATATGTAGTTCATGTAGAATTACCCCCTTTTCATCTTATAAACGAGCACCTAAAATCTGTAGCACATCAGTGGTTTACCGGTAAGTTGTAGAGTAAGACAGGACCCTAGGGCATCTAACCCACATTCGCTGTCATTTTAGATGTGTTGTGTTCGTTTCCTTCACCAGTAGGTTGGGATACTGTATTGATATTTCTAAAAGCAGTTGTAGACATTGGGGAAGACCAAGAAGTTTTATAAACTGTGACTACAGAATAGATTCAGGATGCTCTGAGAACCCTTTCAGCTCTTCTTTGTTTTAACAAGACATTAAAATGATGGTATCAAAGTGTTTAAATATATAAACCCACAACAATCAAGAGATTTCAGAATATCTTTGAAAGACAGGAGACAAGTGGAAGAGTGTGAAACTGAGGCAGTAGAACAAGGGGAACCATCACCTACAATATGCCCAGGGACCACCTGCAGCTGAGGGGGAGTCTGATCCCCCTGCGGAAATAGCTCCATACTCAGGTGTGCATGTGGGAGAGAGAGTGACGTTAGTTAAGCAGGTGAGTGAAATAGGGGGAGCTCATTGAGTTTGTGCTTGAAAGAGTTGAATACCAGCCCCACCCTCACTCTCCTGAAATGAGATAATTTCATTTTGAAAAAATTAAACTGGAGACAACTAGGGTAGCTACTGTGAGTTTTTACACCCTAGAAAAGAGTACCTGGGGGTATCCTATTATAGTTACTACCCACTTTTTCCTGCATTAGAAAAGCCAGTCAGTCACTGACTTCCAGGGAGCTTTTTGCTCTCATTCTTAAATAGAAAATAACCGTCATACGCCTGGTAGTTGAGTAAAGCTTAACAATAAGAGAGGTGAGGAAAGAGTAAAAACAAATCCTAGTAGGACCAGGGAAAATTTAGGGAACAAAATAATTGAAGAAAAAACCCTAATTTGTGTCCTTAGAGAGGCTTAAAAGGAGCTGGAAACTTTACAGTAAGAATAGAGTGTTAATTAAAAAGGGAATGTCAGAAAGCAGAGAAATCTCTTGGAAATGAAAGTGTGGTTGCTGAAATAAATTCAGTAGGAATTAAAGAAATTTCTCAATATATAAAAAAGAAAGAATGGAAAATGTGATAGAAGTGATATATTGGGAGAGGCTGCATCGAGGAGGTCCAGCATGTTCCTATTAAAAATTCTAGATCCAGAAAAAATTGGAGGGAAGCTGTCAAAGGGCAAGAAAATTCCCCATAGCTGAAAGTAAGCTTCAGGCCTCAAACGGAAAATAGCTAAATAAAAATAGCCTCTACCTAGACATTCTTCACTATGAAATTTTAAAATACTGAAAAGATACATACATTACAGAGAAAAAAATACTGGTCACCTAAAAAAAAAAATCTGACTTTATCATTGTTGTCATCAGCACATGGATTCTGGAAGGCATTAGAAAGATACCTCCAAAGGTTTTCAGGCAAATAATTTTCACCCTAGGGTTTTGTATCCAGCCAGACTATCAGCCAGACTACTTATGTAGAGGCTGACTAAGATATTTTATATGTAAAGAAATTTGAAAAGCTTACCCTCTGTGTTATACAAGTTATTTGTAGAAATAATCCAGCCAAATGAGGGAATAAACTAAGAAGGAAGGTAATAGGGGATTCAGGAAACAGTGGGTTCAGTGCAGAGTCAGCTAATACAGATTTGAGAGCCTTCCATTAGGTGTGTGATTGACAGCTTAGAAACACATTGAGGCGTATTTTACTTACTATGCATTAGGTACTGTTGGAAGGGAGCAGGGAGAGGAAGAGGAGGAGGAAACTGAACTCCAGAGGGAAAAAGGCTACACTGACATAAACATAAAGTGAACTAAATTATGGTAGATTTTTTTGGGGGGTGGGGAGGGGGCTGCACCTCAGCTTGCAGGATCTTAGTTCCCCGACCAGGGATTGAACTCACATCCTTGGCAGTGAAAGTGTGAGTTCCTATAGTGAATAGCCAGTGAATTCCCTAAACTATTGTAGATTTTAAACTACTCCCTGGTGGCTCAGACGGTAAAGCGTCTGCCTGCCGTGCGGGAGACCCGGGTTCAATCCCTGGGTTGGGAAGATCTGGTGGAGAAGGAAATGGCAACCCACTCCAGGAATCTTGCCTGGAAAATTCCATGGACTGAGGAGCCTGGTGGGCTACAGTCTATGGGGTTGCAAAGAGTCGGACATGACTGAGCAACTTCACTTCACTGGTGGACAAGAGAAGAATCCACTTTAACCTGACATTACGGGTGTCCCCCTTTTAAGTGACACACAGAGGCAGTGACCACCTATCTAATTTGTTGTCCAAACCAGAATGCTAATAATGTAAGGAGTCACTATACTTCTGTAACATCAGGACAGCAGGTATAAACTGGAACAGCCCAAGGCATCTGAGGGTATGTGGTCATGCTATACAGGGGTAATGACATGGAAACAGTATAAGAGGTATAATCTATACATAGAGACACAGTATATGTCTGCAGTGGGCAATATTAATTTAATTGTAATAGTAGAAATACTGTCTTGGTTTGCAGCTTTTATTGTCAGCTTGCATGTAATAACAAATAACTAACCTGAACTATACATAGTATGTATTAGTATTCACTTAGTATGTACTGAAATGTATCGTGTCCTGATATATACTTAGTATATATTATATTCTAAGTATTTTTAACATACAACTCATTTAATGCTCTGAATAACTCATTTAATGCCTATAACTCATTTAATGCCCTGAATAACCTTATGAGGTTGGTGCTAGTTTCATTCCCGCTTTTCAGAAAAGGAAGCTAAGCCAGAGAAGGAACTTGCCCAGCTTGTCCCTGATTTACGGTTGGATCGGGGCTTTGAGTTCAGGCTTTCTGCCTCTTCTCTTAAACATTGCTCCATACTGTCTCTCAAATAACAGAAAACTTAGCTGAATATAAATTAGTTGAATATAAATTAGCTGAATAATTTAATTATTAATTTAATAATTATAAATTAATTATAAATTTATAAATATATACATATATAAATATATATTATATATAAATAATATATACTATGTATTATATAATATTTATATATTTATAAATATATAAACATAAATTATATATAACAAATTATATAATACATATTTTATAATATATTTTATACAATATATATAATAATATATAATATTGTATAATAATATTATAATTATATAATTATATAATTGTATTTTAATATAATTTAAATATAATATAATAATATAATATATAATATATTTAAATATAAAAATGTATAAAATATATATAAATATATATTAAAATATAATATATATTTAAATATAATATATATTTATAATTTAATATATAATAATTATATAATATATAATTATATATTATAATTATAATATAATTATATTGTATAATTATTACAATTATATAATTATAATATATTTTAATATATTATTATATATTATATATATTTTAAAATGAAATTATAATATATAATTTTTATATATAAATTTTAATAAATTTTATATATACAATAGATTTTTTATATAATATATAAATATATAAATATTATAAATTAATTATAATTTAATTTAATAATTATAAATTTATTATAATTTATAAATATAAATTAGTTGAATATAAATTTCAACTTTGACAATATAAAAGCTAGGTTTGGAAGGTAGACAGGAGGTAGAAAAAAGGGGAAAAGACCGGAACGTCCTCATTTTACAAAGCGGAACATTGAAAGAGTTTATAGTTGATCAGCAGTATAGATTTTTAAGTATATCACTACGTGTGGAAGAGATCATGACCAGTGGGAAAACTAATAATGACATAACTTTACTAAGCAGTGTGGATATAGGAAAGAGTGTAAAGGAACTAAATCCTTGCCTAGTAAATGAGAAAGTTAACAGATACTGCCTCAAATTTAGTCAGAAATAGTCATATAAGTATAGTATTTGGAAATGGAAAATTAAAAGTGAGACTAGTTTTCTTAAACTTCATAAAGAAGGATATCCAGATAGCCAGTAAACATGGAAAAGTGCCCAGCTTCATTAAGTAATAAGAGAGAAACAAATCAAAACCAGTAAAGCTACATGCTAGTGAGATTGACAGAGTCTGATAGTATCAGGTACTGTAGACCTGGAGTACTATGGGAATCTTCTACCCTGCTTATACTGAAGTATAAATCAATACTACTTTGAAGAGCGTTTAGCACTCTCCATCAACTGGAGGTGTGTAAATACCCTGTAACCCAGCAGCCCTCACCCCCGCCCTGGGTAAATGCACCTGAATAACCGGTACAGCAGGATTCATGTGCTTGCGTTAGGACAAACAGAAAAAACCCAAAGTGTCCTGTAAGAGTGAAACATTAAATAAATTATGTATATTTGTTCAGTGGGAAAGCTTTCAAGGAATAAAATTGTATGAACTATTAGTGAAAACATAATTATAGTTTCAGACAGTGAATCATTATAACTAGGCTCAAGCACATCTTTATTAATCAAAATAGGAACCATTACAGTCAACACTTGTTTACCAACAAGAAATAAGTTTTCTTATTCCTGTAGCATAAAAATCTATGCTTCAGGATTCAACAACTCTTTGAATAGCATTTTCTGCATCCTGCTGGTTGTGGAAGTGTTTTCCCTGCAAAAAGCTGTCAAGATGTTTGAGGAAGTGGCAGTCAGTTGGCAAGAGGTCAGGTGAATATGGCAGATGAGGCAAAACTTCATAGCCTAATTCACTCAACTTTTGAAGCTTTGGTTGTGTGATGTGAGGTCAGGTGTTGTCATTGCAACCCAATGCCAGCTGCAGGTATTGGGATTTTCAGAGTATCTCATTGATTTACTGAGTGTACTCAGATGTAGTGGTTTCCCCAGGATTCAGAAAGCTGTCATGGATCAGACAGGCAGCAGACCACCAAACAGTGACTGTGACCGTTTTTTGGTGAAAATTTGGCTTTGGGAAGTACTTTGGAGCGTCTTCTTGGACCAGCCACTGAGGTGGTTGTCACTGGTTGTTGTATACAATCCACTTTTTGTTGTACATCACCGTACGATTGAGAAATGGTTCATTGTTGTGAAATAAGAGAAGACAGCACTTTAAAATGATGATGTTTTTAAAATTTCTGATCAGCTCATGAGGCACCCGGCTTCCCTTGTGGCTCAGCTGGTAAACCTCCTGTAGTGCGGGAGACCTGGGTTCGATCCCTGGGTTGGGAAGATCCCCTGGAGAAGGGAAAGGTACCCACTCCAGTATTCTGGCCTGGAGAATTCCATGGACTGTATAGGCCATGGGGTCTCAAAGAGTCGGACACAACTGAGTGACTTTCACTTCACATGAGACACCTACTTATCAATCTTTTTTACCTTTCCAATTTGTTTCAAATGCCAAATGACTATAGAATGATTGATGTGGAGTTCTTCAGCAGCTTCTCATGTAGTTGTAAGGGGATCAGCTTTGCTGATGCTCTCAATTATCATCAGTTTCTGATGGCCGACCACTATACTCCTCATGTGTAAGGCTCTTGTCTCCTTTGTAAACTTCTTGAACCACCACTGCACTGTACATTCGTTTGCAGTTCCTAGGCCAAATGTGTTGTTAATGTTGCCAGTTATCATTTCCATAGTCTAAAATAAGTATTAAATAAAAACAGCAAGTAATAAATCATTAGCAAAAAAAAAGTGAGAATGCACATTAAAATGATATATTGATATAACCACATTTATTTAGAATGTATTCCAATATCAAATAGCAAATTTCAACAATGCAGAAAACTGCAGTTACTTTTGCCCCAACCTAATAGAACTACAGATAGCAATCTGGATGAATTTTTTAAAACAATGTTGAGTGAAAGAAATAAAATAGAAAAGACAGTGTACACCGTGATCCTCTACATAAAGTTGAAAGTGAACGTTGCTGCATTATGTACGATTCTTTGAGACCCCATGGATAGTCCATGGAATTCTCTAGGTCAGAATACTGGAGTGGTGGGTAGCCTTTCCCTTCTCTAGGATATCTAACCAACCCAGGGATCGAACCCAGGTCTCCTGCATTCCAGGCGGATTCTTTACCAGCTGAGCCACAAGGGAAGACCAAGAATACTGGAGTGGGTAGCCTACCCCTTCTCCAGCAGATCTTCTCAACCCAGGAATTGAACCCGAGTTTCCTGCATTTCAGGAGAATTCTTTACCAACTGAGCTATCAGAGAAGCTCCATATGGTGAAAGATGCAACCAGGTTAAAGGAAATGGTTGTCAGGAAATGAGGATGGTGTTTATAACTAGGGAAAGAGGCCTGAGATGACGGAGGGATATGCGGGATCTTTAAGATGCTGACAAGTACTTGCAGATTTGAGTGGTGGTTACGGGTTATGTAAGTCACTGTAAGTTATGGGTCATGGTCACTGTTTGGTGGTCTGCTGCCTGTCTGATCCATGACAGCTTTCTGAATCCTGGGGAAACCACTACGTCTGAGAAGTACACTCAGTAAATCAATGAGATACTCTGAAAATCCCAACCCCTGCAGCTTCGTCACATTGACACTTTTGTTCTGTGTACTTCTCAATATGCATATAATAATTTACAAGTAAAAACCTGCAAACCTGCTTAAAGAATGGGTCACCTCTAGGGTGCTGGATGTGAGTGTGGGACGAGACTGTTTCGTTTTAAGCCTTTCACTACTCTGCATTCACATGTTCATTCACTCAACATTAATTGAACAGACTCTGTGTACCAAGCATTCTTGTTAAAGAGTGCTTATAAGTTTTATTACATGTTTTAGCTCATGTAATCCTCACAAGAGCTCTGTGATGTGGGAGCTTATCTCCACTTTATACATAAGAAAGTTGAGGTCTAGCATTATGGAACTTGTCCAAAATTATAGAGCTAATGGGTAGGGCCAGGATTTTGCCTCAGAATTTTTAAAATATAATTTAAAAGAGAAATTTAATTACTAATTATAAGCAAAGAAGTATACACTTAAGGGAGATGCCAAGTTTTCACTTATCCAGTTACAGAAAAAGCACACATCTTTCATACTGTATACATCTTGCATTGGTAGGGATTTTCCTATTCAGCAATTATTTATTGACTGTCTGCTTTGTGCTAGGTGCAGGTTTTGGGGATAAACAATAAAATACACCCCCTTTCTTCAAATAACTTGCATTCTAAGTGAGGAAACAAGTCAAAAGTTATTGTAGTGATTATATATCAAGTGATACATTGCTGATGACTGTATAAAATCTTAGGAATCTTTTAGAAAGTAGTTTGGGGATAGGTATCTCAAAGCCTGAAAAACATGTTTGCTTTGATCTCAGCCTCATTTTTATGGCTTTGTTGCAAGAACGTTTTTCTAAATATGGAAGAAGGTCTTCATGCATAAAAATGGTTATTTTGTCTTATAATATTGAAAAGTTGGAAAGGATTTAAATGTGTAATCAAAGGAATAGTTGGCCAGTAACCCCACTCAGTGAAATATTTTGTAGCCCGCTTGAAAAAAAAATCCAGGTTATGAATCAATCCCCTGATTATATGAGAAATGATCGATTTCAGTCATTTTAAATATAAAAAAAGGTTGAACATAAAATTTGGTATACAATATGATGGGAGCTTTGTTCCAGAAAAAGCAACCTAGCCAAAGGGAGGAAGGAGAGCAGATGACAGGAACGATTTCTCCAAAGCCTTATCATTACTCTTACCTAACTAATAGAATATCAAGCAATTTTACTTTCTAATTTTTTTGGTTCCATATTTCTGTTTAAGGGACATGAATTATTTTGTAGGAGAGGGGTTCACTTTTTCAGAAAAATTTAACGCTGTGTTCTAATACTTTCCACTAGAGGGAGAAACTATTTCATGTTACTGCATGTTAGTGTGCTATTTAGAACCAGTCAAGAATATTGAATATTGTAATTTAGTCTGCTTTTCTCAGACGGTGGTGAGGGTTTTTTGTTTGTTTTCGTATTTGTTTAGAATTTCTTTGAAATCAATTTTAGAAGATTTATTTAACCATTATATTAAAAGTAGAGGAATTTTTCTCCTTTTTTCCATTGAAAACTTGGTTGGCTTTAGTAATGAAACTTTAAAGAATTTGAAGTTATATAGACTGTCAATCTTTAAAGCATGTTCTGAGCATAAAAATATGTTCATTGAGCAAATTTTTGAAAGCAGTGAACAACTTACTGAAGGAAATAAAAGCCACCTCTGCTCTTTTGTCTTAAAAAGGTATTAAAGATATTTTTTCATGTCACTAAATATTTTTCTAAATCAGATAATTTGATAAAGCTTATGGACCATCTTCCAAGAAAAACACATAGATATATTTTGAATATAGAACTCCTCAGGCCCATTCATTAACTCTGGTTATCCCTCTTATCATTGTTATTTTCCTAGTGGTTTCATAGAGCATTCCTTCATATGTGTGCTATTTTTATTTAAACCAACCCCAATTTGGAGGCTCTTAGCTTTCCTCTAGAGTTTGATTATAAATAATCTTATGACATCATGTTTGTAGATAAATCTTTGCTCACATGTCTGATTTCCTTAGGGTGAACTGCTGATGTAAGATTGTTGCTGTGTACCAAAAGTCATTGTCCATAAAGTGATACCAGTTCCTCTCACAATAATAACATACAATAGAATTCCTTATTCTTTAAGTGATTGTTGAAAGCATTTAAAATGTATAAATACGCCTTGCTGTTTTCATAGGTGTTCTGATTATTTATTGCTGCATAAGAAACCACCCGGAAACAATGACTTAAAACAATAACAGTCATTTATTTTGTTCTTGAAACTGGAGATTGAGTAGTATATTAATTTTCCGTTACTATACTCTTACTGACTTAAAATAATACCTATTTTACTAGCTCACAGTTCCGTAGGTCAGAAGTCCAAGCACAGCATGACTGAGTTCTCCACTCAGATACATAGTGGGAGCATGTGGGTTCCCTTCAGAGAGTGTTAAAGTGTGTGAAATTTAAGTGTAAGACATCAGGCCCCCGATGTTGGATGTTCATGTTTGTACTGGATGTCCAACAAACCTCATGAGTGTCATAGAACTAAAATCAAGATGTCAGCCTGAAAGTGTTACTATCTGGAGGTTCCAAGAAAGAATACTTGCAAGCTTCTTCAGCTCATTGGCATAATTCAGATTCTGCACTTGATTGAACAGAGGTCCTCGTTTCCATGCTGACTGTCAGCTGGGGGACAGTCTCAGCTGCTAGAGGCCTCCCACTTGTATTCCCTGCCACAACATCATACTTGACTTCTTCAAAGCTGGCAATGGGGAATCTCCCTCTTGTCCCTTTTGTATTTCAGATCTTTAGGAGAAGTCCAGTTCCTTTTCCTTGGATGCCTGATTATATCACATCCACCCAGAATAATCTCCCTCTTTTCAAAGCAACTGATTTTGGAACCTTAATTACATCTACAAAATCCCTTCACTACAGCACCTAGATTGAAAAACTGGCAGGATTGTGTACTTCAGCATAGGAATCTTAGGATCTCTTTTAGAATTCTGCCTACGCATAAGCAGTATCCTCCACTTCAAGGACCTAAGTGTCTTCAGTTCAGTTCAGTTCAGTCACTCAGTCATGTCCGACTCTTTGCGACCCCATGAATTGCAGCACGCCAGGCCTCCCTGTCCATCACCAACTCCCGGAGTTCACTCAGACTCATGTCCATCGAGTCAGTGATGCCATCCAGCCATCTCATCCTGTCACCCCCTTCTTCTCCTGCCCCCAGTCCCTCCCAGCATCAGAGTTTTTTTCCAGTGAGTCAACTCTTCGCATGAGGTGGCCAAAGTACTGGAGTTTCAGCTTTAGCATCATTTCTTCCAAAGAACACCCAGGGCTGATCTCTTTCAGAATGGACTGGTTGGATCTCCTTGCAGTCCAAGGGACTCTCAAGAGTCTTCTCCAACACCACAGTTCAAAAGCATCAATTCTTCGGCACTCAGCTTTCTTCACAGTCCAACTCTCACATCCATACATGACTACTGGAAAAACCATAGCCTTGACTAGATGGACCTTTGTTGGCAAAGTAATGTCTCTGCTTTTGAATATGCTGTCTAGGTTGGTCATAACTTTCCTTCCAAGGAATAAGCGTCTTTTAATTTCATGAGTTTTTAAGAATTGTGAGAGTTTACCAGTGTTCATTTTATGTTACTGACCTTGGTGAATGGACAGGAATGGCACCCAGCTTCCTGAATTCACAGTATTGGTTCTGCTTCTTAGTGGTGTGAGCTTGGCTGTGCTGCTCTCCTTACTCTGCTCCTTTGCCTCCATTTTCTCATCTGTAAGATAACATGAAGTTAGCATTGTTCTTTCCTCATATTTAATGCCTAGGAAACTCCAGAACAGTGCTTGACATACAGTAAGTTGGAAAGTGATTACTCTTTTTAAAAAATGCTTTTGAATCTGCAGTTATGTAACTCGGGTATGTTAAGCATGTTCATTAATAGGGCTTCCTGCTGTAAAGAGACCCACAAATAAAAGCGGAATTTTTCTTTCTTGGTCTTAATTTTTTATTTCTGATTTACTGTGTTATACGCATGCACCTTTTATGGTGAGCTGCCACAGATTTATGTTGGAAAGAGTGGGATTTAAATAAATCTTTACTATGCTAATTTGATATATTTCAATAATTAATTTCACAAGCATGATATGATATTCCAGGTAGCAGATTAAAGTCTGAGTTCACTTCTGGCTCTACCCCTAAATCATGATGAAGTCTACAGTTGGAAATGCCTTGGAATATCATACTATGAATTAGGTATAATATTTACTCTGTTTCTTTACACTAGGAAAAACTGGAGGAGTGCTTAAAGCAGTTAAAGGAGGAAAGAGTAATAAGGCTTAAGGCTGATAAACGAGTCAGTGAGGTAAACAAGTTTCTCCTTACACTTTTGAAAGTTTCTTGGTTTTATTTTGATTTTATTTTAAGCCATATGCATATAGTTTGTAAACTTCAAAACGAATATGTTGCAAATTGGTGGTATCATATGGACCTTTACATTTACTGGTATTTAGTGATCATATGATCTAGATACAGGATGAAATAGAGCTCTCACGTCTCATTTTCCTTTTAGGCATATGCTTATAGTTTATATATATTATTATATTATGTCTCCCAGAAGGTATGTTTTTAAAAATGCAAAAATTTGTTTTTTTGTGTATTGTGTGTGCTTTATATGATGTTAGCTTATTTTCTGTTCATGATTATTCGATTCAAGAAAGCATATTTTGTGTATATATTGTATATCTAGTAACATAAATGACATGATGAGACTTTACTGGCAGTGAATTAGGAAAATGAGTCATTTAAATAAATATAAGATATTGGAAAACTAGTAAGAATGCAATGAAAGTAAAAATACGTACTGTGAGAATTACATTAGGTAATGTGCATGAAAGCAGAGCATAAGCTAGAAAGTTCTATATGAATAAAATCTATTCCAGAGTGAGTGTGGGGAGGGAGTTTTGAAAGTGCATCTACTGGATTGGTGGACACTAGTTCATTCAATAAATATTGAACACCTGCTATGTAAGACATGAGGGCATCATGAACATAACGGCCTTTCTGAGAAATACTAGAGTTGATTTTTATATAGGGCAAATCATAAATAATGATCTAAAGAAGAGTGCATGGGAGTGAATATTTCAAGAAACCAAGGAGAATATTGGTGATGGTACAGTTAATAAACTGGGCTGGTTATGATTTAGGACTTTTAAACTTAAGCATTAGATATTTTAGTTATTCCTTAACATTCAGCAGAGTTGTAATATGCTTTGTTCAAATTAGGTTCTGTGCTTCATTTTCTAATTTAAGGGAAACTTAATAGCGGGTAATTTTCTAATGTGGAATGAGGATCCATTATGAATTTAACCAGTTTAAAATGTGATCTTTTGAAAGATCATTAATAAAGCAATCATTTCGGTTTATTTATATATATGTTGTATAGGAAACTTTGTTGAGTGCCTCTGCCTTTCGGTTATTATGTGATGTGGTCTCTGTCTTAACTGATGGAGAGTTAGATTAATTACAAATTAATTACATTTGAGGATCACAGAGGATGAGATGATTGGATGGCATTACCGACACAATGGACAGGAGTTCGAGCAAATGCCAGGAGATGGTGAAGGACAGGGAAGGCCAGGTGTGCTGCAGTCCACGGAGTCGTAAAGTCAGACACGACTGAGTGACTGAACAACAAATTGCACTTTGAATGTTTTAGTTTTATTCTTTAAACTAGATGAGACTACTTTTGTTTTCTTTTGATGATAGTGAGAAAAAATCATGTCAAATATTTTCAATCTTCTTTTTAGTTGGAACATGAAAATGCCCAGTTAAGAAATATAAATTTCTCTTTGTCTGAAGCCCTTCATGCACACTCATTGACAAGCATGATCCTGGATGATGAAGGTGTTTTGGGCAGCATTGAGAATTCTTTCCGAAAGTTCCATGCTTTCTTGGATCTCCTTAAAGATGCTGGGTTAGTTCTTTTCTCTTCATGGCATTCTTCTCTTTGTAACTATAGAGGTAGTTTGCTGAGGAACCTGAGCAGTTTTTATTACTTCCATGACCATATTTAGCCAAATGCAGTGAATTATAGGTAATAGAGTTGATTTTTTTTTTTTTTTAATGAGGAAATGTATAAAGAAAAGCAAACAGGGGAGCCTGCTTTGGTAGAGTGGGAAGCCCATTATAAACAAGTAACCTGTAGACAGAGTAATTAGTAGGTATAATTTTTTGTAAAGACTACGTTGAAGGCAATTTTAATTGAAAATATTTGGGAATGCATACGAATTT
Organism: Budorcas taxicolor; assembly: GCF_023091745.1. Lineage (NCBI taxonomy): Eukaryota > Metazoa > Chordata > Mammalia > Artiodactyla > Bovidae > Budorcas > Budorcas taxicolor. The sequence continues at coordinate 57,179,102 of NC_068917.1, forward strand.
TACTGCCTTTCACTTATTTTTCTTGTTCAATAAGTTTGAGGTAAGATTGTTTTTGTCTTGGACTTAAAAACAATTATATAGGGAAGATGCAGGTCAGTGGTTCTTAACCGGGAGCAGTTTTGTTGAAAGAGGGAAGTGGAGATTGATAATTGATGGAGTGCTGTTTGGTCAGGGAATGAATTGATATTGGGAAGGAAGAAGCAGACGCTTCTTGGGAGCTGGAGGAATAGTAATGGAGTGTGGGAATGGAGGTGAGAGGCAGTGGATGGTATGTGTGGTTGATGTTGAAGCTGCTAGTGAGAGTGTTTGAAATGGAGTGGTAATAGGCAAGGAGACGGGATGTATCCCAGAGGATGACTCTTTTGGAAAGGGCTGAGAATGCGGAAGAGAGAGGCTTGTAGTCTGGAGTAGGTGTTGGCTTTTAAGATGTTAGAAGTGTTTCCTGATTGTAGGTCTGGGGATATCTAAGCTGCTCTTCCATGATTATAGTAACTTTTGTCTTTTTCTCCTTTTCTCCTCTGGTCCAGGCTTGGGCAGCTGGCCACAATGGCTGGTATAGATCAGTCAGATTTTCATTTACTAGGTTGTCCCCAGATGAATTCTACTGTTAGTAGTCCACCTAAAGAAAAAAAGAAGGCACTTGAAGAAGAAAAATCAGAATTACAGCAGAGTGCCTTAGGACAGATGCAAAATATCCAAGTAAGTGGACAGAACAGAACTTAATGATTGTAAGAGCAATTAGCAAAAAGGAAATTTCCAAGTCAGAAAGAAGATAATAATGATCAGTCTCTGAGAGTTCATATGGTGAGGAGCTAGAAGCCTCTTTGAGCTACTTTCTGATAGAGTAGTACATTTGTGCCTAGTAAATTTCATGATACTGCATTGTTGTAAATAAGAAAACTGGAAATTCTTTTGAAAATTTTATGACTTAAAGCAAACTATCCTTAGTGAAGAAAGAAAACCTTAGAGAAAATATCCTAAATTTTAAATTGTATAAATGCCTATTCTATTCATATTTTATCTAGGTTTCTATTTGTATGCAGTCAGCTTACAATGAAGGAACACTAATGAAGGTACAATTACTGATATAGATAATTATTTAAAATAAGTGGTCCAGACATAGTTCATAGGCAGTATACTATAGTGAGTCACCTGGTTATGGAAATGGGAGGGGGAAACCTGTGAGTTTTTCCTCCAGCCTTATGTGGAGCCTCCAACTCTCACCTTAGCCAGTCTCAAACTGGTCTTGAAAACTGACAGCTTGGATACACAGTCTGGTCACAAACTGGACACATTTTTACATGTTTTCCATTTTGTAAAACTGTGTAAAAAACTGGTTTACATATACCTGGAGGATAGAAAAGAAATTAATTTTCTTACAGAATAGGGTTTTATTTTTAGTAAGGGAAAGGAAATAGGTAATAACTACCGTAAACACTGAAGTCTGAAAATGTAGCAGACATAATCTTGGATATATCTAAGTTGAGAATCACTTGCAAGACATAATTAGAAAAAAACTGGCTCTGAAATCTTCTAAATTATCAATTGACTGTTTTAATAATAAGATCACAGAGTAACATTGAAATTTCAGACTCCACTTTTTAATGGTTAGGCTTCCCAGGTGGTGCTAGAGGTAAAGAACCCACCTACAATACAGGACACGTGAAAAGACATGGGTTTGATCCCTGGGTTAGGAAGATCCCTTGGAGAAGGAAATGGCAACCCACTCTAGTATTCTTGCCTGGAGAAACCTATGGACTGAGGATCCTGGCAGGCTACAGTCCATGGGGTCACAGAGAGTTGGGTATGACTGAAGCGACTGAATGCTTTCAACGGTAGGCCTTGTTCATCACTGAATTTTTGTCTTGTCTTGTTTTTCTCTCCAGTTTCAGAAAATTACAGGTGATGCTAGAATTCCATTGCCTGTCGACACCTTCCATGTCCCAGCCTCTACTCAGGAGACCTTAGAGACTTCCAAAGACAACCTGGGAGTCCCAGTCACAGAACAGCAGCAGGAGTCTTTTGAAGATTTCATTGCTAGAGCATGTTCTCCTTCAGCAGATGTAATTTGTGGAACTGGAAGTCAAAGAAAAGAAGAGGAGTTATCTAGAAATAGCAGGGCTGCCTCAGAAAAAATGACCAAAACAGGTGAATATATCAAAAAGCACTCTGCTAAGAAACAGCCTGGGAAGGACCTGCATTCCTGCTCTGACTCACCTGTAAAGCAGAAAAGCAAAGGAATCGGGCAAAATAGCTCGTTGGTTAATGAATCAATTAAAAGCGAGTCTTCGAAAAAACACATTTCTGTTAAGAAAGAGAGTGAAATACTGACTGTTTCATCAAAGACAACTAGAAGTAAACTCAATCTTCTTGAACATTCTGAAAATGATACTCTTGGATCTGATTTTGAATGTCAAGAAAGCATCCATACTCTATCACGCCTGACATAGGTCTAAATCTTTTAAAATTATGTTTTTACCTTCAAATTTTAATAAATTACTTGTTTTTATTATAGCATTTGGTGTTTTAAAATATATGACTGGGAGCCATTAGAGAAAGATTTATCTCTAATTTTTATTATAATGAACAGTTTGGTGTATGGTATATTTTCCTTTTTGACAGTTTGCACCATTCATTCAGCTAGTGTCTACTGAAGGCTTAATATGTACAGTACTTTTCTGGGTGCTGTTTCAGCAGTGAGCAAGATAAAGCTCTACTGTCTTAAAACTAATACTCTATGGTGGGAGAAAATATGAATAATAAAGCTGGCTAAGGGGCCTAGAAAGGGGTGGGAAAAATAAATAGTTTTACCACTTAGTTAAATGTCAAACTATTATAAATCATATGGCCAGAAGTCATTGGTGTATTTTAATTCACAGTAACCAGGCAGAATCAAACATTTACCAAGACACTTAATCATGTTACAGGTTATGCAACCCTATAAGGTAGGGAACTACTTCCATACCCATTTTGTAGATGAGTCTGAGGAGACATTATGTGAGTTGCCCACAGTTACACAGCTGGCACAGGAGGGCTGAGAGGAGCTACTCCACGTTCAAGGTCAGGAGGGACAGCTGTGAGGAAATACCACTCGTCCAAGATAAGGAGCAGTGGCTGTGTTTTGCTGGAGCAGATGGTAGGTGTTGCAAGAGAGCATCAGAGGGCAGACACACAAACCACAATCACAGAAAACTAGTCAATCTAATCACATGGACCACAGCCTTGTCTGACTCAATGAAACTAAGCCATGCCATATGGGGCCACCCAAGACGGGCAGGTCATGGTGGAGAGGTCTGACAGAATGTGATCCACTGGAGAAGGGAATGGCAAACCACTTCAGTATTCTTGCCTTGAGAACCCCATGAACAGTATGAAAAGGCAAAATGATAGGATACTGGAAGAGGAACTCCCCAGGTTCAGTAGGTGCCCAATATGCTACTGGAGATCAGTGGAGAAATAACTCCAGAAAGAATGAAGGAATGGAGCCAAAGCATAAACAATACCCGGTTGTGGATATGATTGGTGATAGAAGCAAGGTCCGATGCTATAAAGAGCAATATTGCATAGGAACCTGGAATGTCAAGTCCATGAATCAAGGCAAATTGGAAGTGGTCAAACGAGATGGCAAGAGTGAACGTCGATGTTCTAGGAATCAGTGAACTAAAATGGACTGGAATGGGTGAATTTAACTCCGATGACCATTATATCTACTGCTGCGGGCAGGAATCCCTCAGAAGAAATGGAGTAGCCATCATGGTCAACAAGAGTCCGAAATGCAGTCCTTGGATGCAATCTCAAAAACGACAGAATGATCTCTGTTCGTCTCCAAGGCAAACCATTCAGTATCACAGTAATCCAAGTCTATGCCCCAACCAGTAATGCTGAAGAAGCTGAAGTTGAATGGTTCTATGAAGACCTACAAGACCTTTTAGAACTAACACCCCAAAAAGATGTCCTTTTCATTATAGGGGACTGGAATGCAAAAGTAGGAAGTTAAGAAACACCTGGGGTAACAGGCAAATTTGGCCTTGGAGTACAGAATGAAGCAGGGCCAAGACTAATAGAGTTTTGCCAAGAGAATGCACTGGTCATAGCAAACACCCTCTTCCAACAACACAAGAGAAGACTCTACACTTGGACATCACCAGATGGTCAACACTGAAATCAGACTGATTATATTCTTTGTAGCCAAATGTGGAGAAGCTCTATACAGTCAACAAAAACAAGACCAGGAGCTGACTGTGGCTCAGATCATGAACTCCTTATTACCAAATTCAGACTGAAATTGAAGAAACTAGGGGAAACCACTCGACCACTCAGGTATGACCTAAATCAAATCCCTTACGATTATACAGCGGAAGTGAGAAATAGATTAAAGGGACTAGATCTGATAGATAGAGTGCCTGATGAACTATGGACGGAGGTTGGTGACATTGTACAGGAGACAGGGATCAAGACGATCCCCATAGAAAAGAAATGCAAAAAAGCAAAATGGCTGTTTGGGGAGGCCTTACAAATAGCTGTGAAAAGAAGAGAAGTGAAAAGCAAAGGAGAAAAGGAAAGATATAAGCATCTGAATGCAGAGTTCTGAAGAATAGCAAGGAGAGATAAAGCCTTCCTCAGCAGTCAATGCAAAGAAATAGAGGAAAAGAACAGAATGGGAAAGACTAGAGATCTCTTCAAGAAAATTAGAGATACCAAGGGAACATTTCATGCAAAGATGGGCTCCATAAAGGCCAGAAATGGTATGGACCTAATAGAAGCAGAAGATATTAAAAAGAGGTAGCAAGAATACACAGAAGAACTGTACAAAAAAGATCTTCACGACCAAGATAATCACGGTGATGTACCACTCCCCTAGAGCCAGACATCCTGGAATGTGAAGTCAAGTGGGCCTTAGAAAGCATCCCTATGAACAAAGCTGGTGGAGGTGATGGAATTCCAGTTGAGCTATCTCAAATCCTGGAAGATGACGCTGTGAAAGTGCTGCACTCAATATGCCAGCAAATTTGGAAAACTCAGCAGTGGCCACAGGACTGGAAAAGTTCAGTTTTCATGCCAATCCCCAAAAAAGGTAATGCCAAAGAATGCTCAGACTGTCACACAATTGCACTCATGTCACACGCTATTAAAGTAATGCTCAAAATTCTCCAAGCCAGGCTTCAGCAATACATGAACGATAAACCAATACAGTTACCATGAACTTCCAGATGTTCAAGCTGGATTTAGAAACGGCAGAGGAACCAGAGATCAAATTTCCAACATCTGCTGGATCATTGAAAAAGCAAGAGAGTTCCAGAAAAACATCTACTTCTGCTTTATTGACTATGCCAAAGCCTTTGACTGTGTGGATCACAATAAACTGTGGAAAATTCTGAAAGAGATGGGAATACCAGACCACCTCACCTGCCTCTTGAGAAATCTGTATGCAGGTCAGGAAGCAACAGTTAGAACTGGACATGGAACAACAGACTGGTTCCAAATAGGAAAAGGAGTACGTCAAGGCTGTATATTGTCACCCTGCTTATTTAACTTCTATGCAGAGTACATCATGAGAAACGCTGGACTGGAAGAAACACAAGCTGGAATCAAGATTGCCAGGAGAAATATCAATCACCTCAGATATGCAGATGACACCACCCTTATGGCAGAAAGTGAAGAGGAACTAAAAAGCCTCTTGATGAAAGTGAAAGAGGAGAGTGAAAAAGCTGGCCTAAAGCTGAACATTCAGAAAACAAAGATCATGGCATCCGGTCCCATCACTTCATGGGAAACAGATGGGGAAACAGTGGAAACAGTGTCAGACTTTATTTTTTGGGGCTCCAAAATCACTGCAGATGGTGACTGCAGCCATGAAATTAAAAGACACTTACTCCTTGGAAGGAAAGTTATAACCAACTTAGATAGCATATTCAAAAGCAGAGACATTACTTTGCCAACAAAGGTCCGTCTAGTCAAGGCTATGGTTTTACCGGTGGTCATGTATGGATGTGAGAGTTGGACTGTGAAGAAAGCTGAGCGCGAAGAATTGATGCTTTTGAACTGTGGTGCTGGAGAAGACTCTTGAGAGTCCCTTGGACTGCAAGGAGATCCAACCAGTCCATTTTAAAGGAGATCAGTCCTGGGTTTTCTTTGGAAGGACTGATGCTAAAGCTGAAACTCCACTTTGGCCACCTCATGGGAAGAGCTGACTCATTGGAAAAGACTCTGATGCTGGGAGGGATTGAGGGCAGGAGGAAAAGGGGACGACAGAGGATGAGATGGCTGGATGGCATCACCAACTCGATGGATGCGAGTCTGAGTGAACTCCAGGAGTTGGTGATGGACAGGGAGGCCTGGCGTGCTGTGATTCATGGCGTCACAAAGAGTTGGACATGACTGAGTGACTGAACTGACTGACTGACTGTTTAAATACATATGGTTAGGAACCTGTTTACATATGCATGGCATATGTGTATCTGTGCATGTCTAGAAAAACGTTTGTAATAATGCATATCAAACTGTTGATGGTTTCCTTTGCCCAAGGCACTAGGATTGGAAGAGGAGGAATGAAAAAAGGACTTTATATTATTCACTCCATTTACTTCTAGGTTATTTGATCTTTTTTTATAATCATGTTTTTGTGGATGACAATTTTCTTTATCACAGAAAACTTGGAAAATGCAAATATATAATCTCTAATACTGTATGTCCTGTGTCTGTTTTTCAAAATGTTTCTCTCCTAGTATAGCTGTGGAAAATGAGCTTCACCGTGTAACCTCTTCTCAATGTTTTAGATGCCTGAGGTGTTTCTACATAATAGTGTATTCAAACTTTTTTAAAAAGCCACAACCCACAGTAAAAATTCTATTTTATGCAAAGTGGTAGGTATTGTCCTGGTCCACACCTACCTGTGAGTACACAAAATGAGTGGAGATTTTCATCAGATAGTTCTTACTGTACTTCTAGTGATTCACTCTGATGTGTTCTATTTGCATTCCTTTAATGAGAATTATCGGAGAAGGCAATGGCACCCCACTCCAGTACTCTGGCCTGGAAAATCCCATGGACGGAGGAGCCTGGTAGGCTGCAGTCCATGGGGTCGCTAAGAGTCAGGCACGACTGAGCGACTTCACTTTCACTTTTCACTTTCATGCACTGGATTATGTTTGCAACTTGCTAAATAGGGTTTACAGTCCACTAATGGGTCCTGCCCCAAATATTTATCCTGTCTCTCTGACAGAACTGCCGCATAGAAAACACAGGTCTTTCATACATGTGCTTTATTGTATGGCTTGAAGTCCTCCATTTGTACATTATTACTTCCAAAGCACAGCTCCCTTTTTTTATATGAATTAAAAATTTTTTAATTTAATTTTATTATCTGTTTATTTATTTTGGGGGCTGTGCTGGGCTTTCATTGCTGTGCGTGAACTTTCTCTAGTTGTGGTGAGCATGGGCTTCTCTCACTGTGGAGCACAGGCTCCAGGGGGCATGGGCTTCAGTAGTTGCAGCGTGTGGGCTCAGTAGTTGTGGCCCATGGGCTTAGTTGCCCCATGGCATATGGGATCTTCCTGGACCACAGATTGAACCCGTGTCCCCTGCATTGGCAGGCGGATTCTTAACCACTAAACCTCCAAGGAAGTCCAAAGCCTGGGTTCCCTGAGCTCTTAAACTCCCACTACTCTTCAGGCAATTTTTGTTAGATTCTCCTTGTAAAAACCATTTTGTTACACGAAAAGCTTGAGTTTTCAAACTGACACACCTAGAGGAGAAGTCTAAAATATAATTTGGTTGAAGAGTTTTTAAAACAATAGGACAAGTACCCTTTGACTTCAGACATCCAGTATGGGTGACTGGCTGCTCGCAGGCACATCATGTTTTACAGGGTTGAAAGGGCTTGACCAAGCACCCCTGCTCTCTTTGTACATGCTTTAAATTTCAAACCAGTGGGAATTCAAAATACAACAAACAATGAAGCAGTTTAGAAGGAGATAAGGCTATCTATAGACCAGATAATCATTAACTTTGTTCTTGAAAGACCAGTGAGCATTAGTTGGGTTATTTAATGTCCTCAAAGTCCTTAAAATGTAGAGCAAGTTTTTCTCTCTTAAAAAAAAACGGAAAACAAGAAAGAAAACTTCATAGAATTTTTAAAATTCTGATTTTATTGGCATATGGTTGATTTATAATGTGATGTTAATTTCTGCTATACAGCAATGTGGTTCAGTTATATATCTCCATATTCTTTTTCATTAAGGTTTATCACAGGATATTGAATATAGTTCCCTATTCTATACAGTAAGTCCTTGTTGTTTATCCTCTGGAGGTTAACATTTTAGACCTTTAGGTTAAAATAAATACCAGGCTGAAGACTTTCAGTTGTCCACACCTTTGAGTATTTCCTTTTTCAAAGAGGACAAGGATTGAAGTTTCCACTAACCTGAGATAAATTGTCTTCATAACTTATAGAGGCAATGTAATCATTTAGAGCTTCTCCATGTCTGGTTAACTTGAAACCCATAATTCTTCCCTACAGTGAAAAGATGTGTCTTACCTAACTATTAATATTATAGTATTATAACTATAAATATCAATAATATTTCTCCATATCCCCCATTCTCCCTTGGAGGGTCGAGTGCCTTGGGCCTTGGGTTAAACAGCCTTGGTCTTGTAGGTGACTGGCCTTCTAAGTCTGTGGTAGCATCTGCAGCTGCTCTGGTCCTGCAGCTGCTCTTCATGTCACAGGCCTGCCTCCCTTTAGAGAGACTTTTGGAGAAGTCAGAAACAGCTCCATTTCTTCAAGAACTGCAGAGGCCCATGTGGAAGAGGCAACGTGCTTGCTATAGCTGGGGCAGTCTTAACCTCCAAGCAGGCAGAGAGGCCTCTTTGAGGTGGGCCTCCTCTTGCTGGGTTTGAGGAGAAGCAGCTTCTGAGAAGAGTTATCGCCACGGCACACACGCCTCAGCCAGCCTTAGACTTCTGCCAGATGAGGAGAGGGCCCTGTGGCTGCAGTACTGACCGCATGAGAATGGGTTTCTCCCATCTGAGTTTAAGTTCACAAGTCATCAACTCCAGACAACTGACCAAGGGAGTGATAGCCTGGAGAGCCTGAAGCCAGGATTGTTCTGCAGGGGAAGCAGCTGTGGAAAGAGACAGACTCTACCACCACTGTTGACTGAGACCCTCTTCCTGACCCTGAACCAAAAAGAAATTGGGCAGGAAATAATTGTCAACTTTTAATTTCTTTAGAGCTCAACCTTCAAGAGAAAGGATATTTATTTTTTTGGACTTTAATTCCTCCCTGAGAATTTAATAATGTAGAGGCATTTCATATAGTTCAAATCAGGGCATTTTAATATTGCTGGCATTTATTATTTGGAGTCATTTCATGCCTTCATTTGAGTTCCTTACATAATCTCCAGTGGGCTCTGTCGAATGTCCTACATGGGAGAATGTGAAATGGAAGACAGATTGGAGAGTGAATTTTCATGCTTGGGCACCAGAACAGCCTCAAGCAAATTTAATATGTTCTGTGCAGACCCATCTCAGAGCCTTAGGTCCCATAGCTGACCCCAGGGTCTTCACAAAGAAGTTGTAATGATGTCAGGAAACAGCCCTGCTCATGTGAACACAGCATCCTTTCACAGCAAGAACAGTTGCCTTTTTGCAGTGCTGAGTCTTCTGCTGTGAAGGTGAAAGTGAAGTCGCTCAGTCGTGTCTGACCCTTTGCAACCCCGTGGACTGTAGCCTACCAGGCTCCTCTGTCCATGGGATTCTCCAGGCAAGAATACTGGAGTGGGTTGCCATTTTCTTCTCCAGAGGATCTTCCCAACCCAGGGATTGAACCCGGGTCTCCCTCATTGCAGGCAGACGCTTCACTGTCTGAGCCACCAGGGAAGCCCTAAGAAGCCCAAAGGTTGTAACTATTAGGGAGGCAAGGGGAGGGAGATTTCTTCAAAGTCCACAAAAATAAGCTTTTTCAGAGCTTTTGGGGACTAAACTTCCATTCTTTTTTCCAGACTCCTTTCTTCCGAGATGAAGGAGTGGCTTATTTTGGCAGTGAGATTGGTGAAGGGGTAGTTCCAGGCACTTCCTTCTCCCTGTGGTTCTGTTGTGGATCCTGCCTGTCCCTAGGCCGTATGCAGTCTTTCTGTATAGTAAACTCACCAGGGCCTTCTCTGCCTCTGTTGCCTGCTAAATAAATTCCATTTAGTGGGGGAAGAGGAATGGGAAGACAAGCTAGACTTCCAGTCATAGTTTCCAGTCGTCCTTGAAAGGTACTGACGCTGTTATTTTGATCCCTATTGAAGTCTATTGCGCTTTTTAAAAAGTTTTCAGTTGGGTTCCAAACTTTGGAGGGGAAATGGGTAGAATTAATTTGTGTCCTAAAAATTCAACATGGGAACTTCCCTGGTGGTCCAGTGGTTAAAAACCTGCCTTGCAATGCAGGGGATGCGGGTTCTGTCTCTGGTTGGGGAACTAAGATCCCACATGCCATGGAGCAACTAAGCCAAAGCAGCTCAAATACTGAGCCCATGTGCTGCAACTAGAGAGTTCATGCACCACAACAAAGATCCTACATGCCACGACTAACACCTGATGCAACCACAAATAAAGGTTGAATGAGATAAAATTAAAATAACAACACAGACTGTCTTCATGTGTCAAGAAATATGACAGTTAACTCTAGAGTCCCATCTCCGTGGCTTCCATCATGAGAGAGTCTGACTTCCTCCCTTAGATTCATTTAAAAATCTTGGGGAAATGAAATCACACCCATTAGGATGACTACTATAGAACAAAAAACTAAAATGAAAGTAACAATCATTGGCAAAGATGTGGAGAAATTGGAGTCCTTGTGCACTGTTGGTGGGAATGTAAAATGGGGTAGGTGCTGTAGAAAATAGTATGATTGTTCCTCAAAAAAGAAAATTAAAAATAGAATACCATATGATCCAGTATTCCACTCTTGGGTACATATCCTCCAGAATTGAAAGCAGAGTCTCAAAGAGGTATTTGTGCACTCGTATTCATAGCAGTATTGTGAATTCATAGTATTCGCAATAGCCAAAAGGTGAAAGGAACCCAAGTGTCTACTGACTGATGAATGGATAGGCAAAATGTGGTATATACATACAATGGAATATTCTTCAGCCTTAAAGAGAAAGGGAGTTCTGACATACGTATGCTATGACATATGCTTAAGAAGGGAATCTGAAAAGGTTCCTTGAGGACACTATGCTAAGTGAAATAGCCAGCCACAAAAAGACAAATACTGTATTACTGCACTCTGATGAAGCTCCTGGAGTAGCCATAGTCATTGGAACAGAAAGTAGAGTGGTGGCCACCAGGGCTTAGTGGGAGGGAGGCCTGGGGAGTTGTTTATTATGTATGGAACTTTGGTTCTTTAGGATGAAGAGAGTTTTGGAGATGGGTTGCCTGACAATCTGCATGGAGTTACTGATCTGTACATTTAAAAATGGGCTTTCCTGGTGGCTCAGACAGTAACGAATCTGCCTGCAATGTGGAAGACCTGGGTTTGATCCCTAAGTCAGGAAGATTACCTGGAGAAGGGAATGGCTACCCACTCCAGTATTCTGGCCTGGAGAATTCCATAGACAGAGGAGCCAAGCAGGCCCCAGTCCATGGGATCACAAAGAATTGGACATGACTGAGCAACTTTCACTTTCTTTTCACATTTAAAAATGGTTAAGATGGTACATCTTTTGGTATATATATTTGACCTTAAAATCCTAAAAAAGATTTTTGAGGAACACATGTTGGATTGGGGGTAACACTTAAAGCAATCAACTGTGGCCAGAGTCTGAGGCAGCACAGAACATCTGATCCTCTGCTCTTGTGGAGAGGGGGTCTGCTCCTGTTGGCCTTCTTACTGTTTGAAACTAGTGAGACTTCAGAAAGCTCTGGAATCTGTGGCTGAAATACATAAATGGAACTGAAGAGTCTTTGAGACTTTTGTAGAACAAACAATGCTGTAGTTTTTTAAACGAGTCTAAACGAGAGGGTGAAATATCTCTTCTTTTTGAGAAGAGTGAAGAAGAATGAAATGAATACATCTCAGAAGCTCAATCTGAAATAATAGAACAGGGTGTACAAAAAAGAGAGTTTTTTTTTTTTTTTTTTGAGGCTCTGGGATAGATAATGTGTTCTTGCCTGTGATAAATATTTTCCAGTGATGTATAGTCTTCTGAGTTCAGTCATTTAAGTTCATGTGCAATTTGCAGTGATAAGAACTTAGTGATTTAAAAATAAAAATGTCTTTCTTTTGTAATATCACTTAAAACTTCGGTTCAGAATATAATGTTAATTGTTGATTTTCTGTTGAAACTTGGATTTCTGCTGGGCTAATGTCTCACTCTAAGGAATCTGCCTGCATGGTGATAAACTGAAATGTCTGGGGGGCCAGGCAAATCAGCAGAACATCTCAGGATTCTGGTCACTGACAGAAGTTGAGATGAAGTCACTGGGCCCAGCTGTGCAAAGGAGGGGAAAGGTAAAGAGAAAAATGTCGTATTCGCCTTTCCAGCCTTCACGGGCTTTTTTCTGCCAGGAGCATCCCCTTTGGGAACTAGTCCCTTTTGCTTCAGTATCACAGTTCAGGGGCTGCTGCTTCTCCTATTGTTCTGCCTTTACATGTAGGAGTGGGTGTGTGACCCAAGGGCCCTTGGAGTCCTTCAAACATGATTTTCGAAACAAAAACGAAGGGAGTCCCAGCACATGGGTGTCTTGTCCAAATTACCCCTGAAGGAAATCCTTACCTTTGCCCATTTGCTCTGAAGTTGGTTCTAGGTTCAAAGATGAATTTATCTCCCCTCTGATGGCTTGAGTGAGATTTCGGTCGGTTGCAATTAGGAGAGCCCAGGGACACAGCTAAGTGAGTTGAGCACAGGCCACCTAGTGTTCCTCTAATGATGGACTAGTGACAGGACTAGGCTACTACCTTCCTCCACAAGGAAATGGAAAATAGCGGGAAATAGCCTTTCGAACTCTGGTCTAAGAACAACGAAGAGCAATCTGGTTTCTGCTTCTGCCATCACATGTGCTGTGTGATCGGCGATGAATTACTTTCTAGTCCTCTGTAAGATAAGGGGCTAGACAGCACCATCCAGAGGCGCCTTTCAACCTTTATATATTTTTAAATACATTGCCCAGAGTTCAATTCAGTTCAGTCGCTCAGTTTTGGTTGGGCCTAAAAGAGGTGCGTCTCAGTGTCTTTCAATAAGCAAAACATGAACCTGAGCAGTTCTGGCTCTTAGACCAGCTCCCCTGCTCCCATCTTCTGCTGTTACCTGTCAAATGGGATCTTCTCATCCAAAACTTTTACATCAGAAAAGGAACATCAGACCTTCTTAATGGTTTATTTCTTACTAAGCCCCATAAAGAGGAGCAGGCTGAACAATTATTGACTCAGTTAATTTAGCCTGCTTCAGTCAGTCAGTTCGGTAGCTCAGTCATGTCTGACTCTTTATGACCTCATGAACCACAGCATGCCAGGCCTCCCTATCCATCACCAATTCCCGTAGTCTACCCAAACCCATGTCCATTGAGCCGATGATGCCATCCAACCATCTTATCCTCTGTCGTCCCCTTCTCTTCCTGCCCTCAATCTTTCCCAGCATCAGGGTCTTTTCAAATGAGTCAGCTCTTCACATCAGGTGGCCAAAGTATTGGAGTTTCAGCTTCAACATCAGTCCTTCCAATGAACACCCAGGACTGATCTTCTTTAAAATGGACTGGTTGAATCTCCTTGCAGTCCAAGAGACTCTCAAGAGTCTTCTCCTACACCACAATTCAAAAACATCAATTCTTCTGTGCTCAGCTTTCTTTATAGTCCAACTCTCACATCCATACATGACCACTGGAAAAACCATAGCCTCGACTAGATGGACCTTTGTTGGCAAAGTAATGTCTCTGCTTTTCAATATGCTATCTAGGTTGGCCATAACTTTCCTTCCAAGGAGTAAGCGTCTTTTAATTTCATGGCTGCTTAGTTATACCAAAAAAAGAAGTGTGCACATCCATGTGTGTGTATACACATGTGTACATATTGCCTTTTATTTTTGGTTTCTTTGTGTTCTAAGCCAAATTTTGCTCTGTTGTGAAATTTTAAAAGCAAGATGCAAAAATAGTGCATGTAGTTTGCTACCTTTTGTGCAAAAGAAAGGGACAGAATAAATATATATTTGTATTTTCTTATATTTGCTAAAGAAACTCTGGAAAGATCCAAAAGCAACTGAGAAACATGGCTACAGGTAGAGATGCAATGGGACCTAGACAGGTGGAAAACTAGGACATTTTCACTGTAAAACTCTTATATGTTTGACTTTTGAATCATATGAATATATTCTCTATTTAAAAAACACACCTAAACTGAAATTGTCTTGAAGGTTGGACATTCTCTGTCTACACTGAATTTCTAGAATACTTAAATATTTTAAAGGAACTGTGTGTAACATTTGCCTCAGGAAAACTTTAGAAAGGAGAAAATCACTTTGGAACAACAAATGCTATCCAGGTTTTTCAAGATCTAAGAAAACAAAGGCAAAATACCATATGTGTCTCCAGGTACCAAAGCAGTATGTAAACAAGCCAAGTTCAAAACACAGGGAAGAAGAGAAAATCTCCCAAACCCTGGGCCTTCTATATAAACACATCTCAAAATTTATATAGCTAAAAAAATTATATTGCACACCAGCCAGAAAGCTGCTCCTCTGAGCCATCCCCCTAAGGATTGTTTAAAATGTCCCTGTGGCACTGAGCAGTTGCAGAAACATAGAAGACCAGCAAAATGGCAACAGTGAATTGGAGATACATGACTAAAAAGAGGTGAGAAGAAGCTTGGGGTGAAAAGGGATGGTAGAAAGGACAGAGAAAAAAATGGACAAGCTTAACCAAGGCTGCTTGAGATACCAGGGATCAACTCTGGGGCTGGCAGACTAGAAAGCAGCATCAGTACAAAATCACGGAAATAATGTCTGCAGTCTTGCCTGCTATTGGGAGAGGATGCAGCATCCTGTGGAGGGAGTGGCAGCATCCTGAAGCATGGGACTGGGCAGCATATGCCCATGCTTGTATGACTGCTCCTGCTCACACCCTTCACTTTCGAGATTTGTGTATTGCTCAGGTTCAGCTCATATTTCTCTGAGTTTGGTCTCTCCTCAGAGAATTTAAATGACTTGACTGACAACTTTAAATCATTTTAATATGGGGGGATGTGTGTAGAAGAAGGGTCATAGTCTCTGGAATAGAAGGATGATGATTTGCTGTTCTCTCCTTGGTCTGATTTCTCAGATTCTTGGTGACCCTAGACAGATACATGAGCTGGGTTTCAGCTTTTCCTTCTGTGAAGTGGGAGCAGAGATTACCAGCAGGGCACAGGGGATAACACCTGTGAAGCCACTGATGGCAGGACTGGCCCAACCTGACACCATCCCTTCAACCCGGGACCATTTTCCTCATCAGAAAAGGAAGGAGTTTCACTAAGTTCCTGAGTTCTACAATTTGAATCTGATGACAGATACCCCCCAAATGTGTGTGAGACACACTGAAAATCCTTCACATTTTGATATAGATAGACAGCCTTAAAAATGACGGTAATTTCATCCCATTTCCCAGCTCTGCAAGCCTCCACCCCAATCTCTGGGCAATCATCTAGGAATGGCTTTGTGCTGACTTACAAGGGAATGTATCATAATTTTCCTGTCCACTGCTCCAGGACAATGCTGGGAGAGACCTACTCTCAGATTGCGTGGATAGATAATTTTAGATGACATTCCAAAATTCCAGCTCTTTGAGTCTGAGAAACATTGTGCATTACCACCTCCCCCACCCCCAGCTCTGCTCCTCTAACTACCTCTTCTTTCCCATAAAACATGTCCAACAGCTTGCAACTTGCCAAGACCTGTCATAAATTTCAGGTAGTTGTGCAAAGTCAGAGAAGTGGGATTGGATTCAGTGCCAGTTGGATAGAAGTGATTCCATCATCAGTGGAAACACTGCCTAGAATTCTAACTGCAGGACAACATGTTAGTACTCGATCAGCCTTTCAGCCTCAGCAGAAAAACCTGGTGGAAAGATGGACCTCAGCAGTTACGGGCTTGTGAAAGTTGCCAAGTAGCTTCCCAGGATCACCAGGGCTTCGTGGAGGGTCTCATGCCTATCCTCACTCCACTATTTAAAAAATAACCAACTTTTTAAAAAGTTGATTAAGTTTTGAATATTCACTATGGAATGTTCTAGAAAAATAATCTTTCAGAAACAAAGACTGTCAGCAATGCCATCTATTTCATTCTTTCTGCCTTTTTTAATTCACTCTAGGACTATCAAGCAAGCACTCATCAGTATACCTGATACTAAGGTATAGCCATAAGCAAGTTAGGAATAGTCTCAGCTCTCAGAGAATGTACTTTCTAGAATGTACTCATTTTACAGTGAGTAAGTATTAGTATTTCAGAGACTAGCAAGATATGAGAGAAGTGTCCCAAGAAATGAGACGATAAGGGTGGGCAGGGGGTACTTTTGATAAGTTGGTCAGTCACAGTGTAAACAGATGGTGCCTCAATAGACAGAGATGGGCAGAACCAGCCATGAGGAGGCTGTAGGGAGAGAATTTGGTGAGGGAAGGAGCCTGAGAGAGTCCTGGGACTGAAGGAGGGGTTTGGAGATTGAGCAAGTAAAAGGCTGAACCAAGAGGTGACCAAGGACCAGGTCAAGTGGGGTCTTGTGAGCCTTTTAGGAGTTCAGTTCTAAATGTAATGGGAAGCTGTTAGAGGATTTCAGGAGGGCAGTTACATGTTCTACTACATGTATGTTTCAAAATTTTTATTAATTTTTATTAATTTTTATTGGATTGCTGTTTAGTTTCTTGCTATATAGCAAAGTAAATCAGCTACACATGTACACATATCCCCTCTTTTAGCTTCCTTTCTCATTTAATTCACCACAGAGCACTGAGTAGAGTTCCCTGTGCTATACAGTAGGTTCTCATTAAATAACTATTTTATAGATAGTAGCTGTATATCAGCAACAGTTCAGTTCAGTTCAGTTGGTCAGTCGTGTCTGACTCTTTGCACCCCAGGGACTGCAGCACACTGGCCTCCCTGTCCGTCACCAACTCCCCGAGTTTACTCAAACTCATGTCCATTGAGTTGGTGATGCCATCCAACCATCTCATCCTCTGTCATCCCCTTCTGCTCTCACCTTCAATCTTTCCCAGCATCAGAGTCTTTTCAAATGAATCAGTTCTTTGCATCAGGTGGCCAAAGTACTGGGCTTTCAACTTCAGCACCAGTCCTTCCAATGAATATTCAGGACTGATTTCCTTTATGATGGACTGGTTGGATCTCCTTGCAGTCCAAGGAACTGTCAAGAGTTTTCTCCAAAACAGAGTTAAAAAGCATAAATTCTTCAGGGCTCAGCTTTCCTTTAGTCCAACTCTCATATCCATACATGACTAATGGAAAAACCATACCCTTGACTAGATGGACCTTTGTTGGAAAAGCAATGTCTCTGCTTTTTAATATGCTGCCTAGATTGGTAATGGCTTTTCTTCCAGTGAGGAAGATTCTTTTATTTCATTCAGTTCAGTCACTCGTCTGTGTCTGACTCTTTGCAACCCCATGAATCGCCGCACGCCAGGCCTCCCTGTCCATCACCAACTCCCAGAGTTCACTCAGACTCATGACCATCGAGTCAGTGATGCCATCCAGCCATCTCATCCTCTGTTGCCCCCTTCTCCTCCTGCCCCCAATGGCTCCCAGCATCAGAGTCTTTTCCAATGAGTCAGCTCTTTGCATGAGGTGGCCAAAGTACTGGAGTTTCAGCTTTAGCATCATTCCTTCCAAAGAAATCCCAGGGCTGATCTCCTTCAGAATGGACTGGTTGGATCTCCTTGCAGTCCAAGGGACTCTCAAGAGTCTTCTCCAACACCACAGATCAAAAGCATCAATTCTTCGGTGCTCAGCCTTCTTCACAGTCCATCTCTCACATCCATACATGACCACTGGAAAAACCATAGCCTTGACTAGATGGACCTTAGTCGGCAAAGTAATATACTATCTAGGTTGGTCATAACATTTCTTCCAAGGAGTAAGTGTCTTTTAATTTCATGGCTGCAGTCACCATCTGCAGTGATTTTGGAGCCCCAAAAAATAAAGTCTGACACTGTTTTCACTGCTTCCCCATCTATTTCCCATGAAGTGATGGGACCGGATGCCATGATCTTTGTTTTCTGAATGTTGAGCTTTAGGCCAGCTTTTTCACTCTCCACTTTCACTTTCATCAAGAGGCTTTTTAGTTCCTCTTCACTTTCTGCCATAAGGGTGGTGTCATCTGCATATCTGAGGTGATTGATATTTCTCCTGGCAATCTTGATTCCAGCTTGTGTTTCTTCCAGTCCAGCGTTTCTCATGATGTACTCTGCATAGAAGTTAAATAAGCAGGGTGACAATATACAGCCTTGACGTACTCCTTTCCTATTTGGAACCAGTCTGTTGTTCCATGTCCAGTTCTAACTGCTGCTTCCTGACCTGCATACAGATTTCTCAAGAGGCAGGTGAGGTGGTCTGGTATTCCCATCTCTTGAAGAATTTTCCACAGTTTGTTGTGATCCACACAGTCAAAGGCTTTGGCATAGTCAATAAAGCAGAAGTAGATGTTTTTCTGGAACTCTCTTGCTTTTTCCATGATCCAGTGGATGTTGGCAATTTGATCTCTGGTTCCTCTGCCTTTTCTAAATCCAGCTTGAACATCTGGAAATTCATGGTTCACATAATGCTGAAGCCTGACTTGGAGAATTTTGAGCATTACTTTACTAGCATGTGAGATGAGTGCAACTGTGCTGTAGTTTGAGCATTCCTTGGCATTGCCTTTCTTTTGGATTGGCATGAAAACTGACCTTTTCAAGTCCTGTGGCCACTGCTGGGTTTTCCAAATTTGCTGGCATATTGAGTGCAGCACTTTCACAGCATCATCTTTCAGGATTTGAAACAGCTCAACTGGAATTCCATCACCTCCACTAGCTTTGTTCGTAGCGATGCTTTCCAAGGCCCACGTGACTTCACATTCCAGGATGTCTGGCTCTAGATTAGTGATCACACCATCATGATTATCTTGGTCGTGAAGATCTTTTTTGTACAGTTCTTCTGTGTATTCTTGCTACCTCTTTTTAATATCTTCTGCTTCTATTAGGTCCAGACCATTTCTGTCCTTTATGGAGCCCATCTTTGCATGACATGTTCCCTTGGTATCTCTAATTTTCTTGAAGAGATCTCTAGTCTTTCCCATTCTGTTCTTTTCCTCTATTTCTTTGCATTGATTGCTGAAGAAGGCTTTCTTATCTCTCCTTGCTATTCTCTGGAACTCTGCATTCAGATGCTTATATTTTTCCTTTTCTCCTTTGCTTTTCGCTTCGCTTCTTTTCACAGCTATTTGTAAGGCCTCCTCAGACAGCCATTTTGCTTTTTTGCATTTCTTTTCCATGGGGATGGTCTTGATCCCTGTCTCCTGTACAATGTCACGAATCTCCATCCATAGTTCATCAGGCACTCTATCTATCAGATCTAGGCCCTTAAATCTATTTCTAACTTCCACAGTATAATCATAAGGGATTTGATTTAGGTCATACCTAAATGGTCTAGCGGTTTTCCCTACTTTCTTCAATTTAAGTCTGAATTTGGCAATAAGGAGTTCATGATCTGAGCTACAGTCAGCTCCTGGTCTTGTTTTTGTTGACTGTATTGATCTTCTCCATCCTTGGCTGCAAAGAATATAATCAATCTGATTTCAGTGTTCACCATCTGGTGATGTCCACGTGCAGAGTCTTCTCTTGTGTTGTTGGAAGAGGGTGTTTGCTATGACCAGTGCATTTTCTTGGCAAAACTCTGTTAGTCTTTGCTCTGCTTCATTTCTCATTCCAAGGCCAAATTTGCCTGTTACTCTAGGTGTTTCTTGATTTCCTACTTTTGCATTCCAGTCCCCTATAATGAAAAGGACATCTTTTTTGGGTGTTAGTTCTAAAAGGTCTTGTAGGTCTTCATAGAACCGTTCAGCTTCAGCTTCTTCAGCGTTACTGGTTGGGGCATAGACTTGGATTACTGTGATATTGAATGGTTTGCCTTGGAGATGAACAGAGATCATTCTGTCGTTTTTGAAATTGCATCCAAGTACTGCATTTCAGACTCTTGTTGACCATTTAATTTTATAGCTGCAGTCAAATCTGCAGTGATTTTGGAGCCCCCAAAAATAAAGTCTGTCACTGTTGCCACGCTCCCCATCTATTTGCCATGAAGTGATGGGGTCAGATGCCATGATCTTAGATTTCTGAATGAGTTTTAAGCCAATTATTTTCACTCTCCTCTTTCACTTTCATCAAGAGCCTCTTTAGTTCTTCACTTTCTGCCGTAAGGGTGGTGTCATCTGCATATCTGATATTATTGGTATTTCTCCCAGAAATCTTGATTCCAGCTTGTGCTTCATCCAGCCCATCATTTCTCATGATGTACTCTGCATATAAGTTAAATAAGCAGGGTGACAATATACAGTCTTGACGTACTCCTTTTCCTATTTGGAACCAGTCTGTTTGTTCCATGTCCAGTTCCAACTGTTGTTTCCTGACTTGCATACAGATTTCTCGAGATACACATCAGGAGGTCTGGTATTCCCATCTCTTGAAGAATTTTCCACAGTTTGTTGTGATCCACATAATCCAAGGCTTTGGCATAGTCAATAAAGCAGAAATAGATGTTTTTCTGGAACTCTCTTTCTTTTTCCATGATCCAGCAGATGTTGGCAATTTGACCTCTGGTTCCTCTGCCTTTTCTAAATCCAGCTTGAACATCTGGAAGTTCACAGTTCATGTACAGTTGAAGCCTGGCTTGGAGAATTTTGAGCATTACTTTACTAGTGTGTGAGATGAGTGCAACTGTGCAGTAGCTTGAGCATTCTTTGGCATTGCCTTTCTTTGGGATTGGAATGAAAACTGACCTTTTCCAGTCCTGTGGCCACTGCTGAGTTTTCCAAATTTGCTGGCATATTGAGTGCAGCACTTTCACAGAATTATCTTTTAGGATTTGAAATAGCTCAACTGGAATGCCATCACCTCCACTAGCTTTGTTCGTAGTGATGCTTCCTAAGGCCCACTTGACTTCACATTCCAGGATGTCTGGCTCTAGGTGAAATACCACATCATCGTGATTATCTGGGTCATGAAGATCTTTTTTTGTACAGTTCTTCTATGTATAGTTCTGTGTATACTTCTTCTTGCCACCTCTTTGTAATATCTTCTGCTTCTGTTAGGTCCATATGATTTTTGTCCTTTATTGTGCCTATTTTCATGAAATGTTCCCTTGGTAACTCTCATTTTCTTGAAGAGATCTCTAGTCTTTTCCATTCTATTGTTTTCCTCTCTTTCTTTGCACTGATCACTGCGGAAGGCTTTCTTGTCTCTCCTTGCTGTTCTTTGGAACGCTGCATTCAAATGGGTATGTCTTTCCATTTCTCCTTTTCTTTTCACTTTTCTTCTTTTCACAGCTATTTATAAGCCCTCCTCAGACAGCCATTTTACTTTTTTGCATTTCTTTTTCTTGGGGATGGTCTTGATTCCTGTCTCCTGTACAGTGTCACGAACCTCCATCCATAGTTCTTCACGCACTCTGCCTATCAGATCTAGTCCCTTGAATCTATTTCTCACTTCCACTGTATAATTGTAAGGGATTTGATTTAGGTCATACCTGAATGGTCTAGTGGTTTTCCCCATTTTCTTCAATTTAATTCTGAATTTTCCAATAAGGAGTTCATGATCTGAGCCGCAGTCAGGTCCTGGTGTTGTTTTCCTGACTGTATAGAGCTTCTCCATCTTTGGCTGCAAAGAATATAATCAGTCTGATTTTGGTTTTGACCATCTGGTGATGTCCATGTGTAGAGTCTTCTCGTGTTGTTGGAAGAAGGTGTTTGCTATGACCAGTGCATTCTCTTGGCAAAACTGTATTAGCCTTTGCCCTGCTTCATTCTGTACTCCAAGGCCAAATTTGCCTGTTATCCCTGATGTTTCTTGACTTCCTATTTTTGCACTCCAGTCCCCTATAATTAAAAGGACATCTTTGTGGGGGTGTTAGTTCTAGAAGGTCTTGTAGGTCTTCATAGAACTATTCAACTTCAGCTTCTTCAGTGTTACTGGTCAGGGCATAGACTTGGATTACTGTGATATTGAATGGTTTGCCTTGGAAATGAACAGAGACCATTCTGTCTTTTTTGAGATTGCATCCAAGTACTGCATTTTGGACTCTTTTGTTGACTCTGATGGCTATTGCATTTCTTCTAAGGGATTCTTGCCCACAGTAGTAGATATAATGGTCATCTGAGTTAAATTCAAAAGCAGAGACATAACTTTGCTGACTAAGGTCTGTCTAGTCAAGGCTATGGTTTTTCCAGTGGTCATGTATGGATGTGAGAGTTGGACTGTGAAGAAAGCTGAGCACCGAAGAATTGATGCTTTTGAACTGTGGTGTTGGAGAAGACTCTTGAGAGTCCCTTGGACTGCAAGGAGATCCAACCAGTCCATTCTGAAGGAGATCAGCCCTGGGATTTCTTTGGAAGGAATGATGCTAAAGCTGAAACTCCAGTACTTTGACCACCTCATGTGAAGAGCTGACTCATTGGAAAAGACTCTGATGCTGGGAGGGATTGAGGGCGGGAGGAGAAGGGGACGACAGAGTATGAGATGGCTGGATGGCATCACTGACTTGATGGACGTGAGTCTGAATGAACTCCCGGAGTTGGTGCTGGACAGGGAGGCCTGGTGTGCTGCGATTCATGGGGTCGCAAAGAGTCAGACACGACTGAGCGACTGAACTGAACTGAACTGAGTTAAATTCACCCATCCCAGTCCATTTTAATTTGCTGGTTCCTAAAATGTCAATGTTCACTATTGGGGGCTTCCCTGGTGGCTCTGCTGGTAAAGAATCTCCGTGCAGTGCAGGACACCTAGGTTCGGTCGCTGGGTTGGAATGATCCCCTGGAGAAGGGCAAGGCTACCCACTCCATGATTCTGGTCTGGAGAATTCCATGGACTATACAGTCCATGGGATCGCAAAGAGTCAGACACAACCGAGTGACTTTCACAGTGAAGAGTGTTTACAAATGTATCAGCAACAGCCATTTTTAAAAAACACACACAGTTTTTCCAAATTGGATGGATGTTGCTGCTGTATGGAGAATGGATTCAAGGGGCCAAAGTGAAAGCAGGGAAACCAGGTCCAGTAATCGAGAGGAATCCACGGAAGCTTGGACAAGCACGTGATAGAAGCAGATGGACTGGAGAAAAGTCTGGAGGTAGAGCAGATTTGCTAAAAGAGTGAATAAGGGAATGAGGAAAGATAAAACCTCATTTGCAACCTTGTGGAATGAGACTTAGTTTGGAGTATGAGAAAAAGGGGGAAAGCAGGAAGATCCAAGGCCTGCACTGGCTTCCCCTGCTGCCACCTCCAAATATCCCTGGCTTTGCTGTATCGCCTTTCTTTGTATTTGCTCTGCCTCCAGAAAGAAAAGGGAAGAGCAAAACTACCTTCAGATTATAAAAGTACAGAAGTCGTTCTAAAACTGAGATGATCGTTTCTATAATAGAGACACATAGATTTTGAACAGGTGAGTAAACAAGTGTTCTATGGCCCATTTTCTCATTCCATGTGGGACCCTGAAATGAATGAGATATCCCTGGTGAAAAGTGGGGCTTCTCAGGTGGCACTAGTGGTAAAGAACTCACCTGCCAAGGCAAGAGATGTAAGAGACACAGGCTCAATCCCTGGATCTGGAAGATCCCCTGGAGGAGGGCAGGGCAATGCAGTCCAGTATTCTTGCCTCGAGAATCCCATGGACAGAGGAGCCTTGCAGGCTACAGTCCTTGGGGTCGCAAAGAGTTGGGCATGATTGAAGTGACTGAGCATGCATGCAGGTGGATAGTACTGATCCAAAGAGTTGCATGTGTACATGACCAGGTCCAGCACACTGGGTGTGATGAATAGTGTGTCTACAAGCTAGACAGGTGGTGCCAGAAATGTTGTTCTTTTTCTTTTTTTAAAAAAGGCAGTGAAATAAATACATTTTCAGGTGAAAAAAACTTGATGGTTTTTCTATCTCATAATCATTTTAGGGTGTCAGGAGATATAAGCAGTATTCCGTTTCCTGTGTAATGTTGCCGACTGATCCATAGAGAGTACTTCCCCTAAAATGACCCCCTTAGATATTTTATTCATATGAAGTTTGCAGTGGAATGCTCTCTATATCGAATATTTGAAAATGAAGCAAAAAGGGGGAATTGAGGGATAAATAGGCAGAGCCCAGAGGATTTTTAGGCAATGAAACTTCTCTATATGATACAGTAACAATGGATACATGTTATTGAACCCTTGTCCAAACCTACAGAATGTGCAACACCAGGAGTGAGCCCTAATGCAAACTGTGGACTTTTGGTGATAATGATGTGTCAATGGAGGGTCATCAGTTATAACAAATGGACCACTGTGGTGGGGGATGTTGATCATCAGAGAGGCTATGCATGTGTAGGGATGGGAAGTAGTTGGGAAATCTTTGGACCTTCCTCTCAATTTTGCCTTGAACCTCAAACTGTTCTAAATAATAAAATCTATTAAAGAAAAATATTTAGACAGAAGAAAAATATTTAGACAGATAAAAAATGGATGAACTGAGAAGACATTGTGCTAAGTGGTATAAGCTGGTCACAAAAGGCAAATTTTGTATCTTTCACTTATAGGAGATACGTTTGTTACTGAACCAAATTTGGGTTCAATTGATACCAACCCCAGGGTTTTTGGTCTTCCCAAATCAATAGAAATTGGCTAGAGGCCAGAAAGCTCAACATTCAGAAAACTAAGATCATGGCATCTGGTCCCATCACTTCATGGGAAATAGATGGGGAAACAGTGGAAACAGACTTTATTTGGGGGGGCTCCAAAATCACTGCAGATGGTGATTGCAGCCATGAGATTAAAAGATGCTTACTCCTTGGAAGGAAAGTTATGACCAACTTAGATAGCATATTCAAAAGCAGAGACATTACTTTGCCAACTAAGGTCCATCTAGTCAAGGCTATGGTTTTTCCAGTGGTCATGTATGGATGTGAGAGCTGGACTGTGAAGAAAGCTGAGTGCCAAAGAATTGATGCTTTTGAACTGTGGTGTTGGAGAAGACTCTTGAGAGTCCCTTGGACTGCAAGGAGATCCAACCAGTCCATTCTGAAGGAGATCAACCCTGGGATTTCTTTGGAAGGAATGATGCTAAAGCTGAAACTCCAGTACTTTGGCCACCTCATGCAAAGAGCTGACTCACTGGAAAAGACTCTGATGCTGGGAAAGATTGAAGGCAGGAGGAGATGGGGACTATGGAGTATGAGATGGCTGGATGGCATCACTGACTCGATGGACCTAAGTTTGAGTGAACTCTGGGAGTTGGTGATGGACAGGGAGGCCTGGCGTGCTGCGATTCATGGGTTGCTAAGAGTTGGACACGACTGAGTGACTGAACTGAACTGAACTGAGAGACCAGAAAAGAAATTCAGGTAAGGCTTTTTTGGGGCTCCTGCACTGCTTGCTGCAGGAGAGAGCTAAAACAAGTGACAAGTTCCCTTGCACACTCCTGGGGGTGGGGCTCAGGTAGTGGGGAGGAGCTGGTCCTCATAGGGGATGAGGGTGGGAGTGTGTCCAGGGGTCGGGATAGAGGGAAGGGTGGTTTAAGTGGTTTGGCCGTCCCTTTGTGGTGTTGAGTGTGAAGGGCATGTACTGTACCCTTCTGTCACTTCCAGCACCCAGTTTTGCTTCTGGCTCTTCAGAAATTGCAGTTGGGTTTTTTTTTTTTTCTTCTTTGTATCTTTTGGTCCAGAATTTGCCCCAACTGCACATACACACAGTTATTTTTAGTCCCATATAGTTTCTTTGTACTTTGTTGCTGGAGGAGAGGTTTGTCCAGGTGCAAGCATTGCAGCACTGCAGCAAAGGGTCCCAGGTCCCAGCTTATGTCACACTCACCTGACAAGCAGCAAAACTGATTTACTGATACCAATCTGTGGTGAAGGAAAGTATGATATTAATTGGAAAGGGTCAAGCAAGGATAATGGGCAGCTAATGCTCAAGCCCTGAACTTCTGGATGGCTTTCAAGGAAGGGGTTTTAAAGACAACATTAGGGGTGAGCGTTAGAGGTGATTGGCTTGATTGATTGACTGATGAGGAGGTGGCAGGATGAAGTTTTGAAATCTCAGTCATCTACTTTCTGAGTCCAACCAGTCTGGGGTCTATGTGCTGGTGGTCAGCATGCAGTTAATCTCTACCTGGTGGGGGTTCTAATATCTCCAAAACAATTCAAAGATATGACTCAGGATATTATCTATAGTCCTTGAGGAGGAACTAAAGGTCCTTGACTCTGTTTTATGGACAAACTATTAAGATTTTGTCTTGCTTTCTTTGTTTTTGCATTTTCTCACTTCTTTGGTTAAAATGGCTCTTTGAAACTCAGGGAAGGCCTACCGGGCTAAAGCTTTTCTACAGACAAGAGGCAGTGGACTCGGGGATCTGTTTCAGGGAAGGCCCCTTAGGGTCCTGTTCCATTTCACTTATAATAGTCAAATTTAGAGACAGAAA
This sequence comes from Budorcas taxicolor, assembly GCF_023091745.1. Classification (NCBI taxonomy): domain Eukaryota; kingdom Metazoa; phylum Chordata; class Mammalia; order Artiodactyla; family Bovidae; genus Budorcas; species Budorcas taxicolor. The sequence goes on from NC_068917.1 coordinate 57,205,751, forward strand.
GCTGAATGGTGGTTTATAGGAGCTAGGTGAGGGGGAACAGGGCCACTGTTTACTGGGTACAGACAGAGTTTCAGTTCTGGAGATGGACGGTGGTGATGATTGCACAGCCGTGTGAAAATATTAATGCCACTGAATTGTACATTTAAAAATGTTAAAATTGTACATTTTATGTTATATGTATTTTATCACAATAAAAAAATGAAGCAAAATAGGGTGAGGACATAAGATGAGGTAATAAAGTGAGTAGGATTGATATCTTTTCCTACCAGTTGGGGTCGGAATGGAGAGTGTAATAGGATTGTTACATTTCTTTTTGCCACATAAACTCTGATGAATCTCTTTCCCTGTCCTCCATTTTCTCTGGAAATGATGAGTGAAAAGGAAAAAGGATCTTCATCTCCAGTTACAAAAAGAGCAATAGAAGTAACCTCATTCATTCCAAACAAACAGGTTTCTTTCTTCCTCAGAGTTGCCTTCTCTTCTCTTCCTACTCCCCTCTAAGCAGAACACCGATGTGATTGGAAATGGCAGCAAAGCTCACCATTCATTCATAGTAAGGGCGCAATAAAAATATCTATGAAAATTGATATTTACAAAGTATGCATTTCATGAGAATCTACCAAGAGGGGAGCAAAGTGAAAATGAAAAGTATTAGCTGCTCAGTCGTGTCTGACTCTTTGAGACCCCATTAATTGTAGCCCCGCCATGTTCCTCTGTCCATGGGATTCTCCAGGCAAGAATACTGGAGTGGGTTACCATTCGCTTCTCCACGGGGTCTTCCCGACACAGGGACTGAAACCGGGTCTCTTGCAATGCAGCAGACTTTTTGCCATCTGAGCCACCAGGGAAGCCCTAGAGGGGAAAGGCCCTCCTGAGATGCAGGGGTTCCCTGAGCTATGTTTATACATCTGCACTGCAAAACAGGCAAGAATGACAGAATAATATTTTAAAGTTATATTTTCCCCAGTGTCTTCCCTTCTCCAAACAGGAAGCAAAGATGCTCTTTGTTGAATAAGGGGAAATACATGACAGAATAAGCAGTCCCTAGAAGGAGAGCTGGTGATCAGCAGGCTGCATCAGGCTTCTGAGAAGCTAGGTCTGACGTCTCACAATATTGATCTGCATATTACTGTCTGAAATTGGTAAACATTTAACAGTTGGGAAACGTCACACAAAAATCTGGGTTTTTGGTTTCTCTTTAAGTATGGGAAGATAGCTTGAACAATCTTGTTTGTTCACCTGGTGACAACAAGCTGGATCTCTGAGCTGCAGCTGTTGCATTTAGATGGTGTATAAGTTAGGATAGCATAGCCCTTCAGATTTCAGTGGCATAACCTAAGAGAAGTTGATTTCTCATGTGTAACAAGCCCAGATCAGGTATTTCAGAAGCTGGGGCTCCCTTTCTGTGTCTCCACCATCCCCTAGGAGTTTGGAGTCTTCAGTTTCAGCCCACAGAACAGGAAAGGAAGTGGAGGAGCATGCTGTTTCTCAACCTCCTTGGTCTGAAAGTGGTATTCTCTGTTCCCTTCCATTGGTGTGTCCCAGCCACATGACCTGCCTTGATGCAAAGGGAGCTGGGAAATATGGAGCCTGACAAAGGCTCTATTGTACGGAAGGGGAAGCATACATGTGGGGTGGGTTGGAGCAACTTTGCCATAAATGGGCATGTGCATGTCAATTCACCACAGTCTCACCACCATCTTTCTATACCTGAGTGGCCCTGGCTGAAGGTGTTTGTAGACAGAATGTTTGAGGATGAAGCATAGAAAGAGATGGATTCTTTCTAGAACGAAAAAGAGACCTCCTCGGGTTGGGAGAGAGACAGAGACCCAAGAGAGAGACAGAGGTCAGCAGGTCCCTGAGTAAAGGGCCTTATCTGTAATGTCATCTAGGACACTACAAGCCTCTCTGAGGAATAACTGCATGGCATGTCTTGGTGGACAGGATGACGGCCACTCTTTTGTGTGTATGCTCAGTCTCTCAGGCTTGTCCGACTCTTTGTGACCTCATGGACTGTAGTCTGCCAGGTTCCTCTGTCCATTGAATTTTCCAGTCAAGAATACTGGAGCATGCTCCCATTTCCAGGGATCAAACCCGTGTCTCTTGTGTCTCCTGCATTGGCATGCAGTTTTTACCACTGTACTACTTGGGAAGCCTGGATAGCCACGCTGTCTCCACCCAAATGAGTCATAAAAGTGGTAGAGAGCTATTGAAGTAGCATATAGACTTCAACAGTGGCAACAACTCAGCTAAATTTTCTGGGGAAGGAGGACCAAATGGATAAGTGCTTCCCTCTCTACTCCATGCCATGGAACTGTGTAACTCCCTGGGATGAACTCCCCCACTCCCATAGTAGGTTAGCTGCTTGGGGCCTACAACTAAGTCATTACATGCAATAATGGATATGTGACAATCCTTGCACACTTGAGTTTATGGATAGACATTCATACCCTGTATTCAATTTTGCAATTTTCTAAATGAAGTTGCAGAGGAAGACAGTGAACCTTGTTCATTTCAGCTTTTTCTGGAAACTTTGCCCTCCACCACCCAAAGCTAAAGCAGGACCTCCTATCCTAGCGCAATCCCTCCCACATACCACAATAAAGCCAACAAAAGTCCTAACCTTGTCAGTTTGCAAACCTTTCCAAACTAGGGTGGTTGACACTGGCTGGTGTGATGGTGGAAAGCCCCAGGACAGGCATTCTGTGTATTTCTGGTGTATCACTTTTGCTCAAAGATTTGGGAAAATATTTTAATAAGAAACTGGGTTAAATTAAGGAGTAGAAGGCAAAATTCACATTTTAAACAAATGATGAAATTCCAGACTTCGAAGGAACTTTTTTCTTGCAGGAAGGGGGCCTCCCTATTTCAGAGTTCCATGTGGGTCTCCACTGGAGTTCTGAGAAGAACACTTTTGTGGAAAAGTTTCAGCTGTGCTGGCCCTGTGCCTGGCCCTGGCTTGGGCTGAGGTTCCCCAGAGGTATCGCTTTCTTGTTAATATCTCCTCACGTTTCTAAACTCACAGCTTGTCACCGCCTGCGAAACCCGAGAGGTAATGCCAGGTTCCAGCTCGCTCTTTTCACAAGAGGAAACGGAGCATCAGCAACTTAAAAGGACTTGCCTGGGAAGCATCTAGACTTCCCAGGTCAAAGCTCCTCTCAGCGTCCTTGGCAACACACGTCTCTTAATCCTACTTTAACCCTTGGCCCCTTGATGTTTTGCAGAGAACCTCATCTCCCACCCACCCACCCCCAGCCCATAGTTCACCCTGCAGTTCCATCCTTGGGGGCTCCGCCTCTCCCCTGTAGTATCTGGCGCCCATGGCGGGGTGCTTAGGAAAGTTTAGTGAGTTAATGACTGCTGACTCAAACAAATGCATCACAGTCCAGTCTACGGTCTGGTGAAGATGTAGTTGGATGGGGGTGAGGAATGATTTACCCCGCATCTCCCCGTGCAGCCCACGGAGTCTGAGGTCAGGGTTGGAGGACTGGAACCGGCCTCAAGGGTGCAGAAGTGCCAACGTATTTTGGCAAGGGCAACCGCTTCTAGCCGCCCACGGTTCTCGGGCGGGCAAGCAGCCGAGCCGACAGGCTGGTGCAATCTCCCGCGCGCCTTGCGTTGATCAAAAAGGGTTGAAACAGTAAACGCGAGGTGGAGCAACTGCTCATGAGCTGTGACTGCGAAGCACGACCAATAGGGATGCGAGTCCCGCTGCGCGAACCAATCAGCGCAGGGCCAGCGATAGTGCAGGCCGCTACGGGCGCCTCTCGGAACTAAAAGAGAGCGGAGAGTCCTCGCCAGCCTCAAACTTGCGCTGCCCAATCGATAGGTCCTCTCCGGCTGACTCGCCGTCCCTGCAGCAGCAGCATGGACTCCCTGATACCGGTGGTCAACTTCGGACCCGGGCCTGCCAAGCTGCCGCGCTCCGTAAGTCCCAGGGAGCGCGCGCTAGGACTGCGCTCCAGGCGGGAGCAGGCGCGTTGGTGGCTGTGCATCCCTGCGTGGAGGGCTCGGATCCCCTCTACCCTCCCCGAGTCCCCTGAATACTCTGCATGAGTGTGCACGCTCAGTTCAGGATATGTCGCGGGTGGGCCTTTGGAAGAATATTTTGGAGAAGGAAACCTGAAGTTTGCTTGCTCAGCTGCCCCTGGCGCCGGCTACTGGTGCGCCGCGTGCTGAGTTCGGCCCCCCGGGGAGCTGCTGGCTAGCTGCGCAACACACCTGTAAACTCAGGCGCTGTGCCTTCAACCGGGTCGGACTGGGGGTGCGGCGGGAAAGAAAAAGCTCTCGACTGTGCATTCGCCTTGCTCAGCAGTGCTGCGAGCCAGGCAGTGTTGAGTGGATGGGTGAATGAACATGGTGAGTGAGTGGTGAATGGGGGATCGTGTTAATTGGAGCGAAGTGTAAACTAGAGGCCCGTGCAAAACCCCTCGGGAGCAGTGTTGGCTTCAGCTAGCACTTGGAAACGTTGCTTTTCAAAAATGTAAGTTTGAAAGACTTCAGTACAGCCCAGCCTTTCCCTCTTGGCCTCTCAGAGACTCCACCCATCCCTAAACCTATTTTTCTCTGCTCTGTTTCACGCATAGGTTTTTCCTCTCTGTACTGGCGTGTACCCTAAAGGCATTCTAATATTCAAGCTCTGGTAGGCACTGGGCAGCTAGCCCAGTTCGCCTCATTTTGTTCTGGAGCAAATGAATGACTGAATTCTCCCCCGGGCCATTACCAGGCCTTTCAAGTGCAAGTGTAACTCATTCCCTGCCTTCCCAGCCCCCAGCCGGGTTCCAGCTCCTTCCCTAACCTTCAATACCCACTCCCCCCACCCCCATTCTCCTCCCCACCCCCCAGCTGTGAAGGAGGCCTAATCTCTAATGTGCCTTGGACGCGTTGACCAGCTGCCCCTGCTGTTACATTTTGCTTTTTCTAGCCGGGATAACTCTGGTAATACCTTGTAGCAACATGGGACATAGCCAAGTGCTTTTCAATTATCTATTGTTAAACAGAGTGGAAATATCCCTGGGACAGAGCCTTCTTTGTGTTGTTCTAAGAAGAGAGAATTTTTATAATTGTAGGCGGGAAAGAACATTTTGCTTTTCTCAGTGCTCATAGTAGCTGAGAGTACAGGGCTTACTTTTTTCTTAGTTATTGCAGTCTGTTTTAGGTGAGATTCCCTGTCATAAATATGCAAACGTTTCTGCTACCCTCACTGGTTTTCACCCTCCATGTTTTGGACTTTTGCATATTTGTTTCCTGTGTAATTTGTTCTGTATTTATTATAAAGATAATTGTAATACAATTACTTATTATCTATTTTCCTGGAGGATTTATGCCTTCATATGTGCTCTCTAACCTGGGAGGGGGCAGCTGTTTCTATTTATGTTTTTTTCTTGAGTTAGTTGAATTATAAAGATTAGAGAAGTTTTGCAAACTTCTTTTGGCTGTAACCATAATGAAAAATATATTTCACAAAGTGAGCAAGTACCTGCACATAATTAAAACAAAGTTTATGAAGTATTTAGCCTGATGACTACAACGTACACAATTTTATATTCTATTCTGCTTTGGTCTATTCTAGTTCATTTAAAAAAATATCGGTTGTGATCCATAAAATGATTGCATTCTTCAGTTTGAAAAAAGTAAACTTCACTTGATTAGAGGGGTATGCTTTTTGGGTAGAAGTCTTTAAACCTTTTTATAATGGTTTTGGTTATAAACCTTTATAGATGGTCTTTTCAGAGAATACTATAAGAGAATTCTGTAAAAGGAAGGGAGTCTGAAAAGAAGTTCAAGGATGACTCTATCATAGATGTTTGTTTATACTAAAGAAAAGGATTCACTATGTTTGTTTGATCAGCCAGTACTAATGTGTCCAACAAAAATGATGACAAATTCTTAAGCCTCCTTTTTTAGTGTCTAATTCTTTATTGCTGAAATGTTTTTTCATACAAGTTGCGATCTAGTTTAGGTTATGTTTTATGAGATCTTTAGCAGGTATATTTTAAGGCAACCTCCTTTGACGGCAGGATGCTTCTACAAAGGGTTTGTCTCACCTATTTTGTATACATTTTTAGAGCTTTTCTTTCTGATATTTTTACTTTATGGCCGTTCACTCATACTCAAAGGTAGAGAGGGAATAATATAATGAAATTTATAGACCCAGCCAAGATTTAACAACTAAGGACATTTTGCTAATCTTGTTTCAGCACTCCCTCCCCTGTACTCTTTCTCCCCTTCTGCTTCTGGATAAATTTTAAGCTAGTTCCAAATATTATGTCATTTCATTCCTGTAAACGCTGCAGCATGCATCTCTGATAAGGGCTTTCTATTCTTCTTACTGAAATGTGTATGAAATATATAGATGAAATAAGTACATATATGTGTGCGTGTGTGCATGCTAAGTTGCTTCAGTCATGTCCAACTCTTTGAGACTCCATGGACTGTAACCTGCCAGGTTCCTCTGTCCATGGAATTCTCCAGGCCAGAATACTGGAGTGGGTTGCCATTTCATTCTTCAGGGAATGTTCCCCAACCCAGGGATTGAACCTGGGTCTCCTGCATTGCAGGCAGATTGTTTACCATCTGAGTCACCAGGGAGGCCATATTAAAATGTGTGTGTGTGTGTGTGTGTGTGTGTGTATATATATATATATATATATATATATATATATATATATATGAAATAGGTGTTTTTCTTTTCAGTATGTAGTAATTTGCTTTTTACTTACCTTTGGGAAAAATAACAATGAGGCACCTCTTTAGCAAGTGAGCTGTGTATTTGGGGGCCCTGTGTGGAGAATGAGCTTTGCCCTTCCCCCCCTTTCCTGGCACTGGAGGATTGGCCATAAGATGGGTCCCACCTGTCCAGTTGCTCTTGTGAGACAGAATGTGTTTATGGGATTGCAGTGATCCTACAAGATGGGTCAAAGGGCTGGACAGGGACATACAGTTAAGTTCTTTTGGCGACTCAGCTGAAATTCCTCACCTGCACACTGGGGATGAGAAAATCACCTTCAGCGCTGTTGTTGAGGGGGCGATCAGTACCCCCATCGGTATATGTGTGCATGCTAAGTCACTTCAGTCGTGCCTGACTCCGTGCAGCCCTATGGACTGTCGCCTGCCAAGTTCCTCTGTCCATGGGATTCTCCAGGCAAGAATACTGGAGTAGGTCTCCTCCTCCAGAGGATCTTCCTTGACCCAGGGATTGAACCCATGCTTCTTACATCTCCTGCCTTGGCAGGCTGGTTCTTTACTACCAGCGCCACCTGGGAAGCATCCCAGCCTAATCTTAATTCACAGCAAGTGCTTCCTACTTCCTGCCCAACCCACCCATTCCAGTAGACCAAAAAGATGGAAAATTGAGTTATCAGTTTAATTTGGGCATAAATTATTTTTTTTTGTCCTCTATACCCGGAACTTTTTGTGCTTTTGCTTTCAGAGAGTGGCAAATGCAGTTGTGAGAGTTGCAAATGCAATTGTGAAGGGGACATTTTCTAGGGAATCAGATTTTTCCCAAAGTTATTCTTTAACTGATATTGACAGGTAAAGAATTGTTATTAGACAACTTCCTACTTGATTTTTATTTTACCTTCAAGTGAGTTTTTATCTCTAAATTTGTGCCTTTGGAAAAACTGTGTCTTAGAATTGGTCATATTGCATAATTTCATACTCAACTTGAGTGTAAGTTGCATCATCAGGGTTCTGTGGGAACAGGCAGAGAAAGGGGATTGGCTGTGGCAGGGACAGATGCTTCCTCACAGACCCAGCAGGTGGAGCTTCTACTTGCCCCTTCTCTTGGAGTTTGTGTGTCCAGAGTGAGTTGTGCATAGCATACTGAAATCATCTTATTTTCTTATATTTTTTTCCTAGGTGTTGCTAGAGGTGCAAAAAGAATTATTAGACTACAAAGGAATTGGGATTAGTGTTCTTGGTAAGATTTATTTTTGGATGTTGTGAATGTCCAGGGTTTAAAGGGAACTAATTAAAATGCATCATCAAGCCTAAAATTTCTACTGGGTCTTCCCATAGGTGTTTGTAGATGTATTTTTAAATTTTAATAACTTCTGTGGCATGTTTGATCAAAGCAATTTTGAAATCAACATAAATGCTGGTGAGGGGTTTATATATCTCAGCTTACAATTTCATAATCAGTTTTTGCTTTACATAGGATCTGAGATCAAAAGATACTGTATATTTGCATAATAGTGCCCAAACATTTACAATATTGTTTCACATTCTTTTTACAGTTTTTGCTGTTCTTAAACATGAACTCATTGAATGTATAGAAGTACACAAGCCTTTCTGGGAAGATTTTGCATGTTAATAATTCCATTGTTTCTCTCCCCTCTGTTATTAGGAAAGATGACCTTTGAGTTCTAAAATGTACCTTTTTAAAAATTTTAATTTTCTTTTTCTTTTTTGGTAGTTCCAGAGGCTACAGAGTATTAAGAGATCGTAGGGTTAACTTTGTGTGCTATTGCTATTGAATTTTGTTCCTTAATTTGAATTAAGTGACATGTGCTTAAATTTGTTGTCCTAAAGGGCAGCCTTTGCAAACAATTCTTGTTTGTGAGAAAGTGATGAGAAATCAGAGACTGAAGAATAAATTAGCAAATGGCTCAGTCAGTGACTAACGCCACTTGAAAAAAATCATTCTACTGTGACAATAAAGTTAAAATGTTTGCAGTTTGAAGATCAATTTGAATTTTCTCTTAAAATGTGTGGTCCATCATTTGTATGCAATATGACTGACATTTCACTTTATTATTTTATTTGCAAATTTTGTAGTTATGTCTTCAATAACTTTTGTTCCTTTGGTTTTTAACTGGAATATTTTTCTTGTTGTTCATTTTTCCTTCCACAGAAATGAGCCACAGGTCATCAGATTTCTCTAAGATTATCAATAACACAGAGAACCTTGTACGGGAATTGTTGTAAGTATAAAATTTTAAAGACAAAGTTGTGTTATTCTTGTTTGGTAATCCATATACGTAGGTGTATGTTGCATTATTACATTCTGCTATGTGTTCAGAATATTTCATTCTTAAAAGTCATCTTTTTAAGATTCTTTTAAAAGATCGTTTTAAAGATTCTCCCAGATTCACTAGATCAGTACATAATGCTTTTAATTTGATCCTCATCCTGCATTTGTGTGTTTATTTTTATGTGGTTTTTCCAAAGATTTGAAATCATTATATCTGGGAAAGAGTTTTCAGCACTGTTGAAGTTAAATTGGATTAAAAAGTGAAGTCGCTCAGTTGTGTCCGATTCTTTGTGACCCCATGGACTGTAGCCTACTGGGCTCCTCCATCCATGGGATTTTCCAGGCAAGAGTACTGGAGTGGGCTGCCATTTCCTTCTCCAGGGGAACTTCCCGACCCAGGGATCAAACCCGGGTCTCTTGCATTGTAGGCAGACGCTTTACCGTCTGAGCCACAAGGGAAGTCCTAAATTGGATTAGAAGGGATTTAAATGACAAGTGGTCAACTTTGTCAGCATAATTAATTGTAGTTTAGTTCACTGGCTTTTAAATTATGGGCCTCATACAATCTGTCAGAATCACCTCTTGTGAGAAATATAAAAAAATTCAAGTGCTGGGCCCCACCCAGACTTGTTGAATCACAGCCTGTTTAGAAACTTCATTCTTAACAGACTCTTTGGGCAGTTTTAAGGGTTATGAACTCTGGGATCTGCTCCTCAAATGAACTCTCTTAGTTATCTTCACTGCTTTTCTTACCTAGAGGAAACTATATTCTTAAATAGATTGCTGCTTTAAGCTACAGTTTTATGCCTTACATACTCATATAGCCATACAAATATGGTCACCTTAAAAACAAAATACTTGTTTGTTTGCTTTCTGCTCATAACACTGGTGCATGTTCATGGTGGGAAGCTTAGGGAAAAAACTCACAAATTTAACTGGAATTGTCCATAACCCCACCAGTCAGGAATAATCATTGTTAAAGTTTTAGGGTCCATCCTTGCATTATTTCACTAAAAAAATTGGATTTGTACTAATTGTGTAATAACTTGCTCTTTAAGTTGCCTTAATAAAATGCCTTAGATGGGGCAGGCTTAGTGACATTTTCTGAGGAGTGTTAGAAGCCCACCACAATGTGCATGTCAGAGGCAGTCATCATCTGTTTGACAGGACGCGGGGCTGCCTGCTGGGTCCCCATTATGTTCATGGAGCAATCCTGTCCTTCACGAATGCTTGGAATGTTGGCCCAAGAGACGTGCCATTTGACCCACAGAGCTGTGAGCCTCTCCAGCCTGGACTTCTGGCTCAATGTATGGGCCAATCCCTTTGGACCCCTGTACCCAGGCCTCTGGTGTCCTTCCATCCAGTTCTTGGGCTTGTTAACTGCATCTGAATAACATAAACCTGGAACCCTGCTTTGGGCTGCTGTCCTCCCAGCTGCCAAGAACCTGATAGAGCCTCCCAAGGCCTGTCTGCTCTGCTATTCTCTGGAGCCCTGGAGATAGGCAGGCATGGCTCAGAACCAGATACATGCACATCACACCACCTGCTGGCGAGAAGACCCTCTCTCATTGCCCAGCTCTTGGCTGCTTTCCTTAAGCCTCTTTTCTGGAGCTCTATCGCCTGGCCGTTTGCCTTCTGCATAACCTGTTCCTAAGCTCTGACATTGCTCAAAAGCTCGCGTCCAGTTTCCATGGCCTGTGGCTATCCCAATCATCATCTTAATTTTCCATGCTGGAATCAAATCATTTTGCTCTTAATCTCAATATATATGGAGTAGATCTTAGGGTTATGGTCTAAAGGGTGAGGTCTAAAGGGTTATGGAAGATCCTTCTCCACTGTTCACCTGATTCATAGCATGGACCAGCACATACATACTTTTAGGACTTTTGGTTGCAAGTGAGAAACCCAACTCTTGGCTTAAGCAAATAAATAAATAAATTATTACTTCATAGGACAGAAAAGTGCAGGAGCTCACATGATGTAAAGAAGGTCTTTCCCTGTGTCTCCTGGATCTGCTTTTTTATGTGTTTGCTTTATCAGATGGCCACTAGTGGTTGCAGATTTAGCTCCGACAAGTTCTTTCCCTCAATAGAAACAGCTTCTCTTTTCTAGAAGTTTGGATCCAAAATTTTGGAACCAAATTCCACTGACCAGCATGGGTCACATGCTCATTCCCTGGAGCTGGGATTGGGCACCCTTGAACCAGCTGGACTGAGAGTGGTAGCCAGTGCTTCCCAGAAGGAACAGCAGGGTGTTACTAAGATTCTGTCGAAACAGTAACCATAGGATTTCAACATGAAAAGTGAGTGAAGGTGTTAGTCACTCAGTCATGTCCGAGTGGCTTTTAAATTATGGGCCTCATACAATTTGCGACCCCCCAGTGGGGTCGCAAAGAGTCAGACACGACTGACGCGACTTAGCAGCAGCAGCAGCAGCAGCAGCAGCAGCACTGTACCCTGCCAGGCTCCCCTTCCATGAAATTCTCCAGGCAAGAATACTCGAGTGGGTAGCTATTCCCTTATCCAGAGGATCTTCCCAACCCAGGGATCAAACCCAGGTCTTCTGTGTTGTGGGCAGATTCTTTATCATCTGAGCCACCAGGGAAGCCCAGACTTCCACTGTGGGGCCTGGTAAGTATCTGTGCAAGAAGCTGAGTAGATAAATGACTGATTTGGGGAAGGCAGAGATGGGGCTTTACCGTTGCGCTTACAGTGTGTCCACCCCAGGGTCAAGTGTTAGAGGAGCATCACTCATTCTCAATCTTTGACCCTGTTTACTGTCACCTCTGTTTCTGCCCAGAGCCATTCCAGACAACTACAAAGTGATTTTTGTACAAGGAGGTGGGTGTGGCCAGTTTAGTGCTGTCCCCTTAAACCTGATTGGCCTGAAAGCAGGAAGATGTGCTGACTATGTGGTGACAGGATCCTGGTCAGCTAAGGCTGCAGAAGAAGCCAAGAAGTTCGGAACTGTGAATATCGTCCACCCCAAACTTGGGAGTTACACGAGTAAGTGCTGGTAGCTGAGCTGGCCTGTGAAATGCTGGCCAGTGGGTGATCCCTCCTTAGCTAGCAGGTTACCCCTGCCCTGGGCAATTCTTTCTTCCCCTGTTTGATACCATTTAGATTGGCTGCCTGTTCCTGTTAAGATTACTAACTGGCTGCTGCAGAAAGTGTTCCTAGGCTGTTGTGTGCGTGCCTGCTCAGTGGCTTCAGTTGTGTCCGACTCTTTGCAACCCCATGGACTATAGCCCACCAGGCTCTCTGTCTATGGAATTCTCCTGGCAGGAATACTGGCATGGGCTGCCATTTCCCTCTCTACCTGGGCTGCCAACTTAGTTGCAAAACCCAGGGGCTGGGTTGGCTTTAGGTATGGCTTAATCAAGGCCCACCCCCCCACTACAGTGAGGGGACCTCTCCTGGTCCTGGTATCTCCCTCTGTCTCCTCCACAGTCAGGAAAGCTGCCCCCTCATTTTTGGAAGATGGCTGCAGCTGCTCCTTGTCTTATATTCTCCCAAGTTTCAATGCCTCTGCTCAAACGTTCCCAGTAACAGTCTCATGTCTCCTGTGTTCCATTCCAAATCAGTCAAGTGGCCTTGCCTGAACTGCAGTCTACCTTCAGGGCTGTGGGTAGAATTGGTTCTACTGGAATCACATGAGCTGAGAGTGAGGGAGACTGGCACCCAAAGGGCACTGTCCATGGACCTAGGATGTTGGATACTGGGTGACAAGGAAAAACCCAAATATGTACCACACCATTCTCGAAGATTATTTGCCCCCGATAAAAGTCAAAAGAGTGAGATGGAGCATCCTTTTAGGATGTTGGTGGTGATTGTGATACTAGATGAATAGGATGCCTTTTACTTGTGAATGCTCTGGGATCAGTCTTCCCCTGCTAGGCGAGGGGTGTCGTACCTGGTGGACTCCTGTCTCCCCAAGGGAAGAGGGGAGGAAACGTGGAGTCCCTAACTTGTCTCCTGTGATAGAAATTCCAGATCTGAGCACCTGGACCCTCAACCCGGATGCCTCCTATGTGTATTACTGCGCCAATGAGACTGTGCACGGAGTGGAGTTTGACTTTATCCCTGATGTCAAGGGAGCAGTGCTGGTCTGCGACATGTCCTCAAACTTCCTGTCCAGGCCAGTGGATGTTTCCAAGGTAAAGCATGAAAGAGGCCTGGGTCAGGGGGACCCCCGTTTGGTTTTTCTAAGGACATTTTAACATATACTGGGACAGGGAAAGGCCGACCTTGGTTGTCAGAATATTTACATCCGGACATTCACCGCCCTTTGTTGACAGTTGCCTCACAGAGTCATACTTGAGTCCTTGTGGAATTCATCTGCCTTTGAGGGTGGCTTTTAGAAATGTTTTTCATTGACACCTTGGGAATTGCTTGCTGTTGTCAAGGGAAGATATGCATTATCCAAACTTGGGGGAGCTATGAAGGAGCCCTGTCTTACCTTGTTACCCACCCCAGCACCAAGAACATCCATAGGACATGGAGATTCCCAGGTGGCTTTCCAGGGTGGGCAGTGGGAGAGGCACCCACAGTTGCACAACATGTGGGGCAGGGGTCAGGAGGGTGATATCTGTAAGGAAGTTAAGACAAACTAAGTGGTAGTATGCCTTTCAACAAAAAATTCTGGTAAAATATACTTATTATAAAACTGACCGTTTTAACGATTTTTAAGCATACAGGTCAGTGTCATTAAGCACATATGCATGATTGTACAATCCTCATCACCATCTGTCTCCAGGACTTTTTCTTCCCACTGAAACTCTGTCCCCATTAAACAATAACCCCAGTCCTTCCTCCCCCTAGTCACTGGCAACCACCATATATACTTTTTAGTCTCTGTGAACTTGGCTGGTCTAGATAGCCTCACATCAGTGGAGTCATGCAATATTCATGTCTAGCTCATTTTCACTGAGCATAATGTTCTCAGGGTTCATCCTTGTGGTAGCATGTCAGAACTTCATTTCTTTTCAGGCTAAGTAATATTCTGTTTTGTGAATATATATATTTTGTTTATAGCCTACTTTTTATTTGCACTTACCATACACTGGCAATTCTAAACAATGTCAGTTGTAAAAATACCTCTTCCTGTTGGGCCAGGCTATCCCCCTCCTCCCATGTGGGATGCTACTGAATTTTCCTAAAGGTTTCATGGGGGAGACATGGAAGAGGGTTCTATATCTTACGTGGAAATTGTCCCAAAGTACATTAAAACATCTCTTCTGATTTTTTTTTCTCTCTTGGGCAGCTTGTCTCATTTGTCAGTGTCTTCTGATTGTCTCTTTATACAAATACAAATAGATTAAAAAATTGGTTTCTTTAGGTCACCAAGAACAGCAGCCTTATTTTAAAGATGGGCTTGGAGGTAGAAAAGAGATGTAATAGAGTGAATAGGAATATTTACAAGGTCTTCACAGTGGTGGGCTTGGGCTGGCATCTTCCTGGGGAGAAGGACCAGGCAGATTCGTAACCTGCAGGCTCTAAACTCACAAGTATTGATTTTCTGTCCAGATAGAGATTCCTTTAGGAAAGGGAATTAGCTCTGAACAGGATTAAAATAGAGTTACTTCCTCATAAAAACTGTGGTTTAGAAAGAGACTGGGGAATTTGACATACATTTATGAAAGATGACCAAGGACGTTTAAAATAGCAGGTTTTCTGTTTGGCAGTTTGGTGTGATTTTTGCTGGTGCCCAGAAGAATGTTGGTTCTGCGGGGGTCACGGTGGTGATCGTTCGAGATGACCTGCTGGGATTTGCCCTCAAAGAGTGCCCCTCGGTCCTGGATTACAAAGTGCAGGCTGGAAATAACTCCTTGTACAACACACCTCCCTGTTTCAGGTAACTCCAGGGTGTGGCTTGGGGACCAGGGAAGGAGGGGTTCTCAGTATTTCCCATCAATACTAGGTGACGTTCTGAAGCTGGACATGATTCTGTGAACTGGTAACCTAATCGCCCAGATGTTCTTCCGGATTCTCTGCCCAGCTCACCTCTTCCTCATCCTCCTCTGTGTACTTTCTGATCAGCTTTCCTTGCCTTTCTTTTTTGGGGTGTTTCTGTTTGGTGTTGGTAGCCTTGGTGGTTCACCATTAGCCCAAAAGCTTTCTGCACATGAAGTGTCATGCCTGCATCTCAAACAAGCAGTGCAACTTTAGAGAAGAACTTTCAAAGGCTGGGCTACCTGCCTTTTTCATTCCCTTGCTGGGCCTGCTTGAAGCCCACTGTTTGGCATTGAACACACTGGCTGGAACAAACACTTCTCTGTTTTTCACCCAGTCTGCAGGGGTCCTATTAGCCTGGCTTCCTGTTACTCCTAGTCAGAGTCTGCATTACAGCACTTTCGGGGAGAGTAGGTCTATCCCACCTTAACGGTCTTTTAATGCTCAGACTCAGGAAGTTGGTGAAAATCTTTGTGACACCTAGGATTTAGCCTAAGTTTTATTACTAACAATCTGTGTGAGCTTAGGCAAGTTGCTTAATCTATCTGTACATCTGGTGTCTCCAAGGGTAATTAGTTGCTGATGAGGATTGGATGATTAAAATATGTGTCTAAAATGTGCTTGGAGGCTTCCCTTGTAGCTGTCAGTAAAGTATCTGCCTGCAGTGCAGAAGACCTGGGTTCAATCCTTGGGTTGGGAAGATCCCCTGGAGAAGGACATGGCAACTCATTCCAGCATTCTTGCCTGGAGAATCCCATGGACGGAGGAGCCTGTAGTGTCTAACCCTCTACCACCAACATGTGCTTAGTCAATGCCTGGCTCTCAGTGGCTTACAAATGTTCAGTTCGGTTCAGTTCAGTCGCTCAGTCGTGTCCGACTCTTTGCGACCCCCTGAATCGCAGCACGCCAGGCCTCCCTGTCCATCACCATCTCCCGGAGCTCACTCAGACTCACGTCCATCGAGTCAGTGATGCCGTCCAGCCACCTCAGTGTTAGTGCTGTATTGTTATTTACCAGCAGAGATAAGAGCCAGAGCTTATAGATTATCTTATCTTTCCAGGGCATCTGTGCTACAAATAGTGATGTGTGTGGCCCTCTTTTTCTCCCAAGCACCCTAGGAGGTAGGTGCTCTAATTGTTATTCCCATTTTGCAAGTGAAGAAGCCAAAGCCACACTTCTAGGCAGTGGTGTGGGTTTGAACCCAGGCGGTCTGACTTGAAAGCCTGGATAAGTACAGCCGGTGCCTTCATGCTCTTCAACAGCAAAATGACCGGTGTGGGTTTGTGCTGGAAGTGTGCCATCTCTGGAGAATAGATGGCTGTTGGAGTCCAGCTCTTTGAAGTTTTTCAGTGATGGTGGATGTTCTCATAACAGAGCCCATGAAGAGGGGTTCAGGCCAGTGCAGGCCTCGGCTACATGCGGGCCGGGGCTTTGTTAGCGGTCTCCCTCCAAGGTACTGCCTGTGGGAGAGACACTTCTTCCATATAATTTCTTCCACAGGAAGAGAAGAGCTTTTTCCACAGCTGGAATGCTGATGAAAATTGTTGCTGGTTCTCTGCGCGGCTCACGTAGGCTGCAGCAGCTCTTCACTCTGTGTCCCCTGCTTCCCTCAGGCAACGGAGGTGTCTGGTATTTTCTCCTGGTTACCTGTCAATCCCACTCTGTCTCACTTTGGTTGACAGTGCTTCTGAAGTGCCTGGTGGGGATTGCAGGGCAGGGCTGAACCTGTCTTGCCCACTTGTCTTGTCTCTGTGGTTTCTGGTAGTGGACAAACCGGTAACCACTGGCCAGCTGGGAAAGGAGCCTTGCTGTGCCGAGCAGTGCTGGGCAGTTGGGCCCTGGGGAAGGGGCTCTGGAGCCAGGCCATACCGTGGCAGGAGGTGCTGGGAGACGTTCAGTCCTTACCAGTTAGACCAAGCAGCCAGGGTCTGGTCTTGGGCTCGTGAGTCTTTCAGGCAGAGGCAGAGGCCTCCGAGGCTCTGGGAGCAAGAAAGTGTGTGGGGCCGGGAAAGCCCTGGCCCTGGATGTACCCTGAAGGCCAGCAGTTCTGATCAGAGCATAGACTGGGGGAGCAGGATGAACTGTCTTACCCTCTGGCACCTTCTCTATGTGAGTGAGTGACCTTGAAGTCAATTAAAAAAAAAATGTAATGAATATGTTAAAATGCAGCCTGTTAATATTAAAAGTCAGCAGAAATAGTGAGTTAGCAGGTGACTCTGTCTAATGGGAAATAAAAATGTCTGGAGTCAGACCTGGGGGAGGCACTGAGAGAAGGTCCGCCTTGAGTGACTCACAGAGGGTCATGCCCCTGCCAGTGCCTGTGCAGGCCTCTGCCCCAGGCCTTGACCAGTCAGGTGTGCAGGGTCAACCTGGTCACCTGGGGGTAGGGGCACAGGGTGGGGGAGGGCAGACACTTCCTGCCTATAGCCTTTCTGCCTAAGGAGGGAGCTGAGCCAGACACACAGAAACAAGGGGAGAAAAAGAGCAAGGTTTCTTCTCCAGACAGATCAGGATAGTGAAAACTGAGACCATCTCAGGGCAGGACTGACAATAACATTTGATCAGGATTGCATATAGCTGATTCACTTTGTTGTACAACAGAAACTAACACAACACTGTAAAGCAGTTACATGCCAATTACAAAAAGAGTCACATAAATGTGGAGGCCAAAAGAGATTGGGTTAAATATATTCTGACCCAGGACACCCCTTGGTGTCTTGGATTCTCTTCCTCTAAAAGAAGAGAAAAGGAAAAACAGTAAACATCTGTGTGACTGAGCAGTTACCTATAGTCTATGACTTGAAAAACTAAGATTTCATTTGGTGTATTTTTAAGATTAGAAAATTGTAGCTCTCCCAGTGAGAACAAGCATCGAATGGAGGTGAGAGGAGGGTTTGTGCATGACACCCTCCCCAGGCCTGGCTGTGAGCTGATAAGGCACCCAGAACAGTTCAGAACTTTGTATCACATGGAAGTCCTTGAAAATGTCCCAAGTTAAAAAAGAAGCTCTTTTTTTTTTTTTTCTAATAAAATAGGAGCCAAGTGACCAGAGGCCCTGGGCAGTTTGTTTGAACTGAGCTGGACAACTGGCCTTCACATAATTGCCTGTAACTCTGAGCAGTGAATTGGGGTGGAATAAAGGACCGTGTGGACATTCTGTTTAACACTAAGCCCAGTTTGTGGACAAGCAAACAGATTCCTAAAATTCCTTTCTAACCCTGTAAGGCAGATTTACTTCCCATGACTAACGGGACCTGTAAGTATAAATTCGTTTTATCTATCATATGAAGTAAAGTAGCTAATGAGAAACAAAATATTCCCCACTAATCCAGGCCATCCTTCTTATCAGAATGGGAGTGTGGGCCTGCTCAGGAGGCTTAGTCCTTCAGAACAGCCAGGGAGTTTCCAGGGCTTTCTGGGGTGCTTTTCTAATCCCTAGGGCCCAAAAAGCATTTTGTATTGCTTAGAAAAGTTAACACAAGATCTTGGCAAAGGTTTCTGAGGCGAAACTACTGTTAACTGCTTGCTGTGCAGGGCAGATGCAAATAGAGCCATATATTTAATTATGCAAATGAAGTGTTACCATACACTGCTTTGTGAATTCTTTTTCCACCCAGCTGGTGGACAGGCTGTGTCAGGACAAATGCCTGCCTTTCTTCCCCTTTGAATTGCTGTGTGATATTCCAGAGAATCGATCTGCTATGATTTATATAGTCATTTAACACACAGGCTTAGACAGTACACTTACACTGTGTGAAAAGAAAGTGAAAATGTTAGTCCCTCATTGGTGTCCAACTCTGCAACCCCATGGACTGACTGTAGCTCTCCAGGCTCCTCTGTCCATGGATTTTTCCAGGCAAGAATACTGGAGTGGGTTGCCATTCCGTTCTCCAGGGGATCTTCCCAACCCAGAGATCAAACCTGGGTTTCCTGCATTGCAGTTGGATTCTTTACCGTTTGAGCCACCAGGGAAGCCCCAAGCTGGTGGCATTTTAGAAGTGAAGACAATACATCAGTTAAAAGTGATACCCTGGTTAGTGGGGAGAATGGAGACCAAGATGCAAGGCTGCATAAGCATCTTAGGACCCCTGTGTTTTGAAGATTTTGGATGGTATGGGAGTGGAAGCGTGTGTTAGCTATGCATTAGAGGTTCCAGTTGAGTCATGAGGCCAGACATCCTTCCACTTCTGGAGCATCTGGTCTCCAGGAGAACTCACTTCCTTCCAAGCCATCTGCCTTACACTGAGGCTTTGTAGACAAAAGCTAAGGGTCCTAGTTCCGGGCGGCCTGTAAAATGGGTGGGTTCTGCGCTGACTGTGCTGCTCAGATCTCATTAGGATTAGCCAGGAGCATGGGCAGTGAGTCGGTATGGGGCTGGGTCACACACCAAGAGGGAAGTGTGCGGATACTGAGGTCTGGCTGGGACCATGGACCTGGGCTGAGCCTTTGCTGCAGCTGTGATCTGATGACTGAACTAGCAGCTTGGGAACCCTGGGAAAACAGCTGCAGTGAGAAGTGAAGCTTGGTCACCAAAATGTACTGTTGAACAGGCAGGACTCACAGGTGACTCTGCTGGGATCATGTGGTAGGGTGGGTTTATGTGGTTCCTGAGGGAATGAGCAGTTTGGGGTTAGATGGAAATTCTAGAGCATCTTACAGGAAAGTGGGAGAACGTCTTATTTGGAACATACGTGTGAGCTGTTATGCCCCTGTAGCAGCTGCTCTTGGCACCTGTGTCTGAGCTGTGGTGCAAGCCTGACCGCCCCACTGGCAGGTGAGATAGTGGTTGAGGGTCTGGAGCCCCTTTGTTATTTTGGAAAGAGCTGGGGCTTTGGAATCAGACCAGCTGGGGTTGGAATCCTGCTTTATCAGCTACTTGTTAGATGTGAAAATCATGCAGAGTCAAGCTCTCTGAGCCTGTTTCCTCATCTGTAAAATAAGATAATGGCAGCTCTGGCCTCAGACTTTTTTTGATCAGTAAAAGGGAGAGCAGCCAACAGGGCGCCTAGCCTGCTGAGCGTTGCTTGCCTCCCCTTGCTTCTCCTTTCTCCTCTGCCCCTCTGATTTCTCAGTCTTTATCCAGAGAGCTTCAGCTGAGGCTGTAAACACCCAGCGGCTGATTTCTGCTTTGAGCTCCCTCCCCTCTGGCCCTGGACACCATTTCTCATTTCTTCCAGGGCCATCTGGGGAGCCCACTGGGGAAGCTTCTGGAGGAGCCATCGCATGGTTCTGGGTACAGGCCGTTCTCTGCCCGGTGCCCCTGGGCAGCCCCACATTGGCTGCTACCTTCTGGGGGTAGAAATACCAGAGTTCTCCAGCCACCTGGAGGCCATGAAGGAGGCAGGCAGTACCTTGGGCTTCCCTGGGACAAGCTTCTTGTGTGTCTTCCCCTCCCCACACTGTCACAGTGTTAATAAATGAGGCAGCAGCTATGTTGGGGGGGTACCCACCCCAGACCTTCAGTGGACCTAGACACCCAGCAACTAAGTCTACACAAATTCCTTTGGGGAACCTTTGTCCCCCCTCGTAGAGAGGGCATAGCTGGCCTTCTCCATATGCCCAGCTTGAGCTGTGTCTTTTCCATAGAAAACCTCTGTTCCTGCCCTGTGGGCTTTCAGTGAGGTGCACATGGAGCCCTCAGCACCATTTTATTTTTCATTTTTTGGTTGTGGCATGTGCCATGTGGAATCTTAGTTCCCTAGCCAGGGAGCCAACCTGTGCTCCCTGGACTGGAAGCTTGGAGGCTTAACCACTGGACCACCAGGGAAATCCCCTCAGCAGTTTTTTTTTTTTTTTTTTTCTTTTTAAATAATTTTTTTCTTTTAAAAATAATTTGTCTAATGCTGTCTTTAAGTCTATTTTAGTACAGCTTCAGTTTGCTTAGATATCGTGTCATTTGTACAAAGCTGATCTAAATGGATATATGTATTTTTTTACTCTTTATTTTAGCATCTATGTCATGGGCTTGGTCCTGGAGTGGATTAAGAACAACGGCGGGGCAGCAGCCATGGAGAAGCTTAGCTCCATCAAATCACAAATGATTTATGATATTATTGATAATTCGCAAGGATTCTATGTGTAAGTGGATGGTTTTTATCTCGCATTTTGCCTCTTGTGAATTGAAAAATGTGTTTATGCTGTGTTGGTTTTGGAACATGGATGCAGCCATCTTTCTGTGAGACATTGAAGTCCCCAGGAGTGTGAGGCACAGGAGTTTTCCCTCCTGCATCTGAACCCCAGGAATACCGGGCTTTGGGACCTGTCTCCCACTGGTGGTGAAATTGCTCACACTGCACAGCCCTCTTTCCCCACCACCTCCGCTCTATGTCCCCGGGGACAAAACATGAACATGCCAGAAGCTCTCAGCTTTGTCTCAGGACTCCACTGGAGACCCTTGGTATAAGCACCCACTCCTGACCTCTCTGGGATATTTACCCGTTTAGAAAAGCTTACTTTTTCCCCTTATTACAGGACAAACTCTCCAGTCCCGGGCCTGTAGTCAGTGAATGGACTTGGCTCTGGTATAGTTGACTCCTAGTTAAATGTCCTTGTGACTAATTGATTCATGAACATGTGTTGACCCCTGGACCAGCACCAGAAAACCTATGGGCCTTGTATTGATCTCTTAGGGAGGCTAGAGCAAAAGTACCATTAACTTGGTGGCTTAAAACAAGAGAAATTTATTTTCAGTTATCAGGAGTCTGGGAGTTCAAAGTCAAGCTGTCAGCAAGGCTTTGCTCCCTGCAGAGACTCCTGAGAAAAGTCCATTCCCGGCCCCTTCCAGCTTCTGGGGGCTTTGGGCATTCCCGCCTCACCCAGTCTCTGCCTCTGCTTCACATGGCCTTCTCCTTCCTGTGTGTCTTCTCTTCCGTCTCTCAAAAGGTGGTCATTGGATATAGGACCTACTCAGATAATCCAGGATGATTCATCTCATCCAGAGATCCTTAGCTTAATTGCACCAGCAAAGACCCTTTTGCATTTCTTTTGCAGTAATTACTTTAATTATTTGGCTGCCCCAGGTCTTGCAGCATGTGGGATCTAGTTCCCCGACCAGGGATTGAACCCTGGCACCCTGCATGGGGAGCACAGAGTCCCAGCCACTGGACCACCAGGAAAGTCCGGACCCTTTTTCTTACTAGGTCACATTCACAGGTGAATGTGGAGGTGAGCACATGGATAAACCTTTGCAGAGGCCCACCATTCAACCCCCTACAACAGGCCTCTCACCAAAATGCCACATATAAAGTACCTACTATAGTGCCTGGTACACAAAGAGCTTAACAGGTGATGCTTTCATTTGCTTTCCCTTGCTTCAAGGTGGGGACTCCTGTGGGAGGATCTGACTTTATGCTGTGTATGCACACCCATTTCTACACACATATGCATAGATACTCTCATTGTCCAAGCCAAGACCCCCTTCTTAGTGGTATTTACTCTTCGGAGTTCAGTCTGTTGTAACAAAAACATGTAGCTGACAATAACAAAGGAATTTTTGCTCTCTTTTGAGAACTCAGTGGACCACATAAGACACACACACACACACACACACACACACACACACACACACACACACAAGATGCCTCAAACCTGACTTAGAGTTGTATGTTTTACCAGGACTTGGTAACACATCTCTATAACCAACCATGGGTGAGGGGTGGGAGTGTACTTATGGGGCAGCCATAACTGCTGGTGTCATCTCTGCCCTTAACTGATTGCCTGCTCCTATGAGTTCTTGGCCTGCGGCCACAAGCCCTCAAGGAGTCCAGCTTGGCTGAATGACTTAACCTTTGGGGTCCTCTTCCATATGCCATCTGGAGGAAGGGATTGCCCACTATGCATTTCTACCTTCTCTGTGGTTCTGTGGCTTGGCCCTTGGGAATCTTCCATTCTAGATCCTGATATGTGAGAGGGGAAGCCGCAGAACTCCACTAGCACTTACTAGAGCCATTTTAACATGCGTGATTGGCCATAGGTGGTCCAAGCAGTTCATAGCCAAGGACTAAATGATGAGTCAGGAGCTGAGGACAGGAGGATACTGCTTTGGTTGGAGGAGAAGGGAGGGCTTTTAGATGAGCTTCAGCCTTGGGCGGGAGTAGAATTAGGCAGAGAAGGCATAAGTTCTGTAAATTTTTAGGAAGGGAAAGAATGGCCCCTGTAAAGCACTGAGGGAAGAAAGTAGTGTGTTTGGAGAGCAGAGAGTGGGCTGCCTAGTGGGCATGGCTTGTGCTGGGATTGAAAAGATGGTGTGGAAATGTCTAAAGACATGTTTAATTCATTAGTTTGTTTGCCCATTTGTCTGTTTACCCATCCACCCACCCTCCATCTACCCATCCATCTACCATCCATTTACCCATCCATCTACCATCCATCTGCTCATCCGTCCATCCATCCATCCACCCCTCCAGTAAATGGTGCCTGAGCACTCCTCTGGGCTAGCCTGGTTTCAGGCTCTGGTATTACCAAGAAGAATAAGTCTCCTGATTCTTCATGGCTTCCTAAGAGTGCACAGAATATGAATGTGAGTGAGAGCACGTGGCAGCTATTGTGAAGGGGAGACCAATGTTTCTGTTAGCATTTGACTTCATGTATTTCTTGGGAAATGTATAGGCACAAAATGGGAGGACAGAAAGAATGGTGATGCCCCTGGAAGAAATCCAGGGCATTAGAAAGAAAATAAAGTATAGAAGAACACCAGAAGTCCCAGAAATGCTTCCCCCAACTTGAGATCCTTTAACTGTAAGCACTCCCCAGCATCTTCCAGAAAGCAGCCCGCCAAAGCCAACGTGGCAGGTGGGTCGTCTCCTGGGCAATCTGATCACTTTCCCATGCAAAACTCCTCATTCACTTATGAACAGGCTTTTGAGCCCGAACTTACATCCTCTTCTGAATAATCCACTTTCTGGGAACTCCCTTTCACTCCCGGGCCGCCTGCCCAGAAAATGTCATCCTGGCTCATGGAGTTACCGTGGAACCCTGTTACCATAGTCAGGAGCACGCTTTGTTCCCCCTCACCCCTGTTCAGCAGCTGGACACTCACGAGCTGTCTCTGTGTGCGTCTGGATTTTTAGGAAATGCTTTGCTATGGAAATATGGCCCTGAAGGGGAGGTAAGCAGTTTCTAAGAGGAATACCAAGGAACCTAGAGTTGGAATTTACCATTTACCATCACTTTCGCTCCTCATTTTTGTCCCCCCTTTGGTGCCCCCCTGCCTGGTAAAGCAGCCCTTTATGGAACACAGTTTTGGGCAGTTTGCTGGGGGTTGGACCACCTCTGCCAGTGTTCCTGGCTGGGGACTCAGAGACTTGAGAGGGCCACTGCTGAAGTCCCTGTTCATTCTATAGCCTGACCACCCACAGTTGCTGGCTGGCTGTGAGTTGAGCCCACGTGGGCAGTGTAGCATCTTGACTGTAGAAACCCTGCATTGCCACTTATTAGCATGTGGCCTTGGGCAGATGTCCTGACCACTCTCGACTCAGTTTCCTCATCTGTACAATGGACATAAGTCCATAGAATATTATGACCATCATGAGGGTTAAATGAAAATGCAGATGAATCAAGAGTATATAATGGAGGGGTTTAAGGGCTCTTGCTCTGGGTCATTTGTGTAAAGCATGAGAAACCCTACTTCGTAGGTAGGGAGCATTCCTGAAAGTTAGCTCTTAATATTATCTGTGGTTATTACGGAAAGCACCTGGGATGTCCCTGACACATAATGTTTGATATGTATTAGATACTAATTTTTTCGAATTTTTTTATTTTAATTGAAGGGTAATTACTTTACAGTATTGTGATGGTTTTTGCCATACATCAATGTGAATTGGCCATAGGCATACATGTGTCCCTCCATCTTGAAACCACACCCACACCCACCTCCCTCCCCACCCCATCCCTCCAGGTTGTGAGAGAGCATTGGCTTTGGGTGCCCTGCATCATATATCAAATTAAAATGTTTTAGATATTAACTTTAACATGCTAAAGATGTCCAAGTGGTAGAATCCATTTCAGATCAGAGGTCACCTTTTCTCATCAACTTCCTATGGGAACCAGGTCTTAGGAAAGAGGGAAGCACCTGACAAGTCCAGAGACAACCTGAAAATAAAGCAGGCAGAGCTCTTGGTGTTTTACAGATATTAATATATTTTATTGTTGTCACTTCCTTGTGAGCAGACTGTGTTTTACAGCAGCACAGACAGGTTAGGGTCAGGTGCAAAGGGCAGGTGGGATCAGACAGGGTATGAACGTGGGGAGAGTCGGTGGGGCTGGTTTCAGAGCCTTTACTACACTAAGGAAACAACAGAAATCACAGATGATGTGACTTTCTCTTCGAAATGCAGGAATCAGTGGAAAAGATTAGAAATGATTATGTTCAGATTTGTGATCGGTTACATCGAAATGCATAAAAGTCAATTACTTTCTCAAATTCCAGAGATAACAATAAAAAATGAGGAAAGATTACATTCACAATAATCACAAACATTAGTAAATACTAGTTAGTTCAGTGTTTAACTAGGAAAGTTAGTGCAAGAGGATAGCTGAAAAATATTTAACATATGTGGACATTAGTAATATGTAATGTTAGCTCGCTGCTGCTGCTGCTGCTAAGTCGCTTCAGTCGTGTCCGACTCTGTGCAACCCCAAAGATGGCAGCCCAGCATGCTCCGCCGTCCCTGGGATTCTCCAGGCAAGAACACTGGAGTGGGTTGCCATTTTCTTCTCCAATGGAAAAAAGTGAAAAGTGAAAATGAAGTCGCTCAGTCATGTCCAACTCTGTGCGACCCCATGGACTGCAGCCCACCAGGCTCCTCTGTCCATGGGAGTTTCCAGGCAAGAGTACTGGAGTGGGTTGCCATTTTCTTCTCCAATGGATGAAAGTGAAAAGTGAAAGTGAAGTTGCTCAGTCGTGTCTGCCTCTGTGCGACCCCATGGACTGCAGCCCACCAGGCTCCTCTGTCCATGGGAGTTTCCAGGCAAGAGCACCGGAGTGGGTGCCACTGCCTTCTCCGAATGTTAGCATATGATCTATTAAAATACAAAGCTACTGGCAGAGGGAAAGACAGATAGCTGGAGAAGTTCAGAAACTTTTGTTTACTTGAGAATTGCATTTTGGTTTTTGTTGTTGTTAATTTTTCGGCCACATGTGGGATCTTAGTTTCCTGAACAGGGATTGACTCCACACCTCCTGCATTGGAAGCAGGAAGTCCTAACTACTGGACCACCTGAGAAGTCCCTGCATTTTAAATTAGACAAAAAAACATGTTTTCAATTGATGGAAGCATCAATAATTCATTTAAACAGAAATTAGAGTTATATATTTTCATCATGCCATGCATAAATTCTAATCAATCAAAAAGATGTAAATGCACTGAAATGCAAGACATACATATAAAATCCAGCAAAGAATTTCTGTTTAAGTATAGAGTGTACAGAGGCCTTCCAAAATAAGCCATAAAACTCAAAAGCCGTAAAGTAACAGACATTTAATTACATGAAAAATTTGAAACTTTGCTACAGTTCAAGACATCATAAACAAAACAAAATGATAGATATGAGAAAAACTTGGTATCATAGCACTTATAAGGGTTACTTTTGCTATAGGGAAGAATCCACAAATTAAAAAGGATAAAAAATCAAACAAACAAACAAACAAAAAAACCAGGCATGAGGTGGTCTAACTGTATGAGCAAATGACAGGGAAGAAACAGCTGGCTAACATGAAAGGGATTAATTTCTTTAGGAAATGCAGATTAAAACCATGAGGTGTTTTCCTTCTGATCAACAGAAATTCTAAACATTGATAACAGCTGGTGTTGGCAAGGGACCACACTTTGGTTATGTCGAGTGTAAATGTGTTCAATTTTGGAGTGAGGTTGCAACACCCATCAAAGTTCACAACTCTTACACTTTGACCAAAGACTTACCTTAGGCACCTGCCTTCTGTCACTACTCTGCCTGGCATGGAAGTGTGCATAAAATCAGGTGCCCCCAAGTCCAATGTGGGATGCTTACATAATGGGGAAAATCTGGAGTCAACCCAGGTGTACTTCAGGAGGGGTCTGATGAAGGAAATTAGGGTTCACCAATAGTTTGGGGTGGGGCTTGCCAGGCACCCAGCACCCTATTTGCTACAAGAACTTGCTGGGGTCTCCAGGGCTTGACGGACACGGCTCTCTGCCACACGCCATTCCTTCCCCTCACCCTGTCCTAACCCCTCCCTCATGCCTTCCTCTGAAACCTTTCAACCTTCTCTGGGCAGAATTACTTGCTCAGCTCTGTGCTTCCACAGGGCTTGTCCCGTGGAATTTTAATTCCCTACACAGCCATCTTGCTAGGTTGGAAGCCACTAATTCCCCTTAATATATTTCTTCTTTGCCTCAGCCCCACATCAGAGACACTGTCGGGCACTGTGCAGGTATCTGCTGCATGCTAATTTCATCTTCAGTTTCTAGGTTTTAATGTGTTGTTGCTGCTATGGTACCATCTACTTTCACAGTAGCATGGGTAAATTTGTGGGGGAGGACTGTAAATACAGATTTGTAGTTACAGATTTGTAAACCCAGGTTCTTAATTCTTCCCCCTTTTAATATTTTTTACCCGTAAACCACATGTCCTTTTTGCTGCTCTGGCTCTATAATTGGACTCTGGCATGGGGAGCCTGAGGCAGCAGAATATCAAAGGAGGTAGACACTAAAATTTTAATTTAAATGTCAACCAGGAAACCTACTGCCTGTGAAAAGGTGGGGGCCAGAATTCAGGCTCAAACCTGTTACCAGAGACCTGATTTCCCTTCTTGGGTCTCTTTTGTCTGTTAATGTGGACTTGACTCCTGTTAACTTTAACAAGAACTGTGTATGTGCCCTCAGGGGTGAGCATAGCTGTTAATGGGGGGCTTCCTCACACTGCTTTTATTTGCTGTTTAATTTTAATGAATCCTGCCCTGCAGAAATGGAAAGATAAAACAGGATGTGCTTGAGAAGATGGGGAGAGAGTTATGACATATTTTCCCTTGTATTTCAGAGTAGCATGTCAGCTCTCCTTCTGTTTGTTTCATTTGGTTGTCAATGAAGAATAATTTTGGCTTGCTTGCTTTCCAGACCAGAAACTGAAGTCAAATACTAACCTATGCTAGATGAAAATTTGACTCATTCATTTTTCAGAGTCTGTGTGAGCCCCGTGCAAGGTGCTGGGAATAAAAAGACAAATTTATTTGATTTTAACAGATACTTATATAGCATTGAATGTGATCCAGGCACTCTTCTAAAGTCTATCAGTTGTCTGCTTTCGCATCACACACAGAAAACTTCAACACTGACTTAAAACCACAGCCATTTTCATTGCTCAGGATTCTTTTCCGTCAGCAGGTTGAGGTGAACTCAGCTGGGTGGTTTCTTCTGCTGGTCTCATCTGAGATCACTTATTCAACCAAAGTCATCTGGTGGTTCACCTGGAGTCTAAAATGGCCATGCTCACCTGTCTGGCAGCTGGTGCTGGCTATTGGCTGGGGCTGTTGTTTCCTGCAGGCTAGCTTGGGCTTGCTTACATAGCAGCAATGTTTGAGCAAGACAGGTATAGAAGCTGCATGTGCCTTGACTTGGAAGTTGCATGGCATCATTTCTGTTGCAGTCTCTCTCTTTTTAAAAAAAATTACTTATTTATTTTAATTGGAGGATAGTTACTTTACGATATTGTGATAGTTTTTGCCATACATCAGTATGAATCAGCCATAGGTATGCACGTGTTCCCCCTATCCTGAACCTACCTACCCACCCTAACCCTCCAGATTGTCTCTTGGTCAAAGCAAATCCACAAGGCCAGCCCAGATTCAAAAGCTGTGAACACTAGGCCCCACCTCTTGCTGGGAAGGCTACAGAGAATTTGTGGCCATTTTCAAATGTACCACAGAAATTCTCTGCAAATACTTTGTTGTTTAGTTCTCACATCAGAGAGGTACAACAGGGAGAGTCAATAAGTTTCAAGGTCACATGGTTTGGGACAGTACAGTGTTGTAAGTGCTTTGAAAGTTGCTGCTCATTATTTTTAAGTCTTAAACAGCCGCTATTCAGACCAACTTTTTCTTCTCTTCAGCCTTGTAGAGAAAGGGTCACTCATGTTGTTCTGTGGCTGCCCTGTGTTGGAAGCTTCATGTATGTTGTGCCATTACTGTCAAAACTTGTCTGAAATGGTGATTTTATTAATATTCCCAATATTTGGATGAGGAAACTGAGGCTCTTGGAAATTAAGTACAAGTTGTATAAGAGAACGCTAACTCCCTTTTCCAAATGCAAAAGTGGTCTCCTTAAGTAAATTATAAATGTCCTGGGGCAGATTTTTAACCTCTTGTTTGCATCTAGAAAATGGCTTTTAAGAAATTTTCTGTTGACTTGTTAAAGTTGTACATTGCAGAAAATTATCTGCAACAATAAATGTGTTTTTCAGATGTCCAGTGGAGCCCCAGAATAGAAGCAAGATGAATATTCCATTCCGCATTGGCAACACCAAAGGAGACGATGCTTTAGAAAAAAGATTTCTTGACAAAGCTCTTGAACTCAATATGATCTCCTTGAAAGGGCATAGGTGAGTACATGTCGCATCCAGAAGCTTGTCAGAGAATTGGTTTAGTTTTCAGATGCAGTGAAAGTGTTAGCTGCTAAGTCATGTTGGACTCTTTGTGACGCCATGGACTGTAGCCCGCCAGGTTCCTCTGTCCATGGAATTCTCCAGGCAAGAATAACGGAGTGGGTAGTCATTCCCTTCTCCAGGGGATCTTCCCGACCCAGGGATCAAACCCATGTCTTCTGCATTGGCAGGCGAGTTGTTTACTGTCTGAGGCACCAGGGAAGCCCCTTCAGATGCAGAGTAAAACACATCGAGAAGCCTGCCCAGCTTGAAGGAGCAGTTACTGTAACTAGTTGAAAAAGACCAGTTATTACGGGATAATCTTCTTATTGCTTTTAGAACCCTTAGCATGATTTCTCAGCTGAGAGCATGATGGAGCCCCATCTTCTAGGAGCTTTGGTCAAAATTACCTTTGAGGCTCTCTGCTGTGACAGCTCAGAGTTTGCCATCCCGTCCATGGTGCAACTGGCACAACCCTGTCCAATGTGAGAAAGAGCCGCAATTGCTCCCGCTGGACATCAGAAAGAGGAGTTAATTAATCCTTCAGGCTCCATGAAAAATGTATGTCCTTATGCACAAGAGTACCTACCGGATCCCTGTCCCCTGTACAGCAAGCAGGCTCATCGAAGAGTTGAGTTAACCTAGGTCACATGTGAGCATGACGCTCACTGTGTTGGGAAGAATTCCTAAGGACTGAGATGTCTGAAACTCTTGGCCTCCTATAGGTATTTTCAGGTTAGAAGTTGGACACGATGATCTCAGGTGCCATGACTCTTAAAGGAGTGGGTGACTGGAAGGAGGGTGGTCTTGATGTTAAACCAGATGCTCCTGTTCTTAATGGCTGCATCTGTGGTCTTTCCAGGTCTGTGGGAGGCATCCGGGTCTCTCTGTACAATGCTGTCACTGTCGAAGACGTCCAGAAGCTGGCAGCCTTCATGAAGAGTTTTTTGGAGATGCACCAGCTATGAGCGGATCCTGACCAGTATATACTCTGCCCTTGAACAATGAACGAAGCTGAAAGTCACTTGGGAATGGTTACAAAAAATATTAACAAATACAGCAGTTTCTCGAGTGATATGATAGATTTTTGTTTTTTAGAGAAAAACAGCAACACAGCTCTGCCAAACTGTTGGTACTTAATCTTAATTCTGACTTTAACTGGAAGCCTTTAAAAAAATCTTCCCTCTCTTTTTTCTAAAAACTCTTAACTAATACTGTCTTTGCTGCTACTGTTTCTGCTTAGATCTCATATTCAAAGCTGCCTATGGCTTTAATTATGCAAATTGGCAGGTTATTATTTTTAGAAACACACAAACAGCATGGAGAGTGGGGTGGGGTCCTCTGGGTGCTGAATTTTGATCCTTTGCAAAATGACAGCAGTGGGGGGGGTCTCCTGGGGTTCTGCAGCTATTAATTCAGGTCACCACCGTCTATGCGGTGAGTTTAGGAGTTCAGACTAAAAGGCAAACTGGAAATCTTTCCTTATACTGTTATTCTCATAAAGAGATGGAAGTGACATACTGTATGTTTATATAACAAGGTCTGTTTTTAACACTAAACAGTTTATATCTCCATGCACTTATGTTTTCTAATAATACAGTTCATGTGGGTTTATGTTCAAACTTTGAGAATTTGATAGGATCCTTAACCTTGTGCATTAAAGTGTTATGTTTTCAACAGCTGTGTTCCTCCCCTACCCCTTCCTTTTTAAAGTTACTTCACAAGGGTTGGAAGCTCCCTGGTTCACTTTCCATTCCTCTCAGTGGGTAGAAGAAAGGTTGGTTGGTTGGTTGTTTCTTTGTTTTTCAGTTATGCCATTAAACTAAAAATCTCTGTTAAACTCCTCTTTCCTTTGTTCACATGACTGTTTCTTTATGGTGTTTGGCCAGTGATGCTATGAGTTTGGGAAGATCTTTGCTGAAGACTCTTTTCCCCTGTTATTCATCCATTGTCAGTGTTTTATGTTGAATGTATGAAGGACATTAAAGTCCTAAAACATCTAAGTCTTTGTCAGTGAATTTCTTTACCTGCTTTTTAGACACATTGTTCTTTTAAAAACTTTCTGTTGGGAAAACTTGAGTCTAAAAATAACATCTGTGAACTGTAGTTTGTTCAACTAAAGGTGCAAGACTTACATTCTCTGCGTCCATGTTTGTGATGAGTCAGCACACTGGTAACTTTCCATTGGCTCTTGGAATGGACAGTATCAACAAATGACCTTATAACACAGCTCATGGTATAAAGTTCTGCAAAGTTTGCCCCAGTTCAGCTGAAAACATGCCAACAGGACAGTACTGAGCTATCTTCATGTTTTGTCGGATTATGTAACGAGGACCGTACTGATCTTTCGTCTGAGCCCTACACCAATTAGTTGGGTTCGTTGTGTTTCTCTGCTTAGGGCTAAGCCTTTACAGGCTTGGTTCTCTCATCTTTAAAGTAAAGTGAAAGTCACTCAGTCATGTCCAACTCTCTGTGACCACATGGACTATATAGTCCATGGAATTCTCCAGGCCCTTGAGTGTGTAGTCTTTCCCTTCTCCAGGGGATCTTCTCAACCCAGGGAATGAATCCAGGTCTCCTGCATTGCAGGTGGATTCTTTATCAGCTAAGCCACCAGGGAAGCCCTTTCTTTGAAAAGGAGGATAGAAATAACTCCTTAACTTTTCTCAGGGATATTTAAAGCCATAAAACAAGGGCTCAGTGCAGGATGTGACTAATAACCGCAGTAAATGTTTAAATAGCAAAACCTGCCCAGTCCATGGACTCCAACCAAGTGTTTACATGTCAAAGCTTTCAGTCTATTTCACCTCCTTCCTCATCCATTCACATGATGGTTCCAAGTCCCTGTGGTTTGCACCAACCCCAAATCTCTTGAATCTCCACTTATTTTCATTCCCCTTGCCACAAGCGGCTCTGCCAGCCTTCAGAGGGTCATTTCAGCAGCCTCATCTGCCCACACCATCCCCTACAGCACAGCTGGTTGGGTGATCACTTCAGGCTCCTCTTTGGTTTTTAAAAAGGCCTAGGCTTCTTAGCCTAGCAGTCACAGCTTTGTAGCATCTAGTCTGGCCTTTTCTTTTTTTTTTTTTAATTTTAATTGGAGGATAATTGTTTTACAATGTTATGTTGGTTTCTGTCATGCATCAGCATGAATCAGCCATAGGTATACATATGTCCCCTCTCTCGTCAACCTCCCTCCACCCCGACCTCACCTCACCCTCTAGGTTGTCACAGAGCATGGAGGAGTTGAGCTTCCTGTGTCATACAGAGACTTCCCGGTAGCTATTTTACATATGGTAATGCCTGGAGACTCCCAGGGACTGGGGAACCTGGTGGGCTGCTGTCTATGGGGTTGCACAGAGTTGGACACGACTGACGTGACTTAGCAGCAGCAGCAATGCATATGTTTGGCCTGTTCTTTCTTGTGTTTCTTTTTCTTGGAATGTCATGCATAAGCCCATGTTTCCACAGGTAAGCCTGGAGTTCCTGCCCCAACTTGGCAAGACCAACCTTCCTTCAAGACACCTGCCAACCTCCTGACCTTGTTTGTGTCTCCTCCATTGCAACCATGCTCTTTTCCTTTGTTCTTATAAGGGTGACCCTTTTATCCTATCACAGCTTCTCCATTCTGTTCTTTACTGTGTTGAGTGTGTCTGTTTACCTGCCTTCCCCACTAGAGCAAGGAGCAAGTCCTGTGTCTTCACCTATATCACCCGACATCTTGCTTTGCCTTTAGGGGATGCTCAGCAATTGTCTAATGAATAGAAGGCGGGTCTTCCTGAATTTCGCAAACAGCCTGCAGTAAAGGCAGAGGTACAGTCTCACATAGGAGGATTTTTAATTTTCAAAAGCTTAGTATACAATTTAATTTTTCACAAAAACTTAAAATCTTGGATGGCTCCCAGGCTCTTCTTTATGTATCCATGAAAGTGTTTGAAAAATCAGCACTTGCTGCATTTGTACCAGTCCAAAGGGTGGACACTGTTGTCTGGACAAAGGAAGGTTCTGGAGCACAGATTGCTGGAATACACTCACTGAATGAAAACCTTGACCTTTGTGTGTCTCAAGTGAATGAAGTGATGTCAGGCTGCTGACCACGTGAAAAGAGGGGGAAGAGGAAATAAGGATGCAGGCTCTGGGTCAGCAGACTGTGGGAGCCATGACTGGCCAGTCTTGATTAAAAGCCAAGTGGACAGAAAAGTGTCTTTCAGGCCTTGGGAAATCTGTGTAAGGCTTGGGGGCCTTATGCTCCTTCAGATTCTCCAAACTGTACCTCCTCCCCTAAACTGATTTTAAAGTTTTATTTTTCTTTTTCAAAATTTGACAACACATAATCACGTTAATACCACCCAAGTGAGAAAAAGTAGATTTATTTTCACATTGCATGTTTACCTCCTGACACTGTGTTGTGCCCAGCACTGCAGTTCTTTGTGTGCATGAGAAATAATACTGTGTTCTGTTCCCTGCTAGTCTATGTTTATCTAAATATCTAATGCTGTCTCATCACAGCTTAGCAGGTCTGGGAGGCTTGGCAAACTCTTACGTAAACTATGTGATATAGCAAATAATTATTCCCTTCTCCCTTTCGAGCTTAAGGAACCAGTAAGAAAATGGACAAGCCCCATTGACAGAGGTCTAATTCGGCTGAAGGCACCTGCAGGTCTAACCTTGAATCACTGAACGGTTAATGTTTGTTGTGTCATGTTCTTTGGAAGGAAAATAAAATGAGGAAGAATTTCTTCACATTTGATCTGAATGCACATAATTAAAAAGTAAAATGATACTGCATCTGCAAAGAAATCAGTCACTTTAATTGGAAGGAAGATTCCTTCCCTCTGTTAGTAATTGGGCTTTTGGTAATTTAGAATCAGAATCCATGACAGTTTGTGATAAATTGGCTCCTTTTGGGCTAAAGAAGGTAAGAAGTTCTAATTACCTTTGGATCATTCCAGAGTAGATGGAAAAAGCTTGATCAAAGAGATGTTGGGAGAGAGAGAGAAGAGCTAGCAGTGAGCAAAGATTTATTGAACTCCTTTTTAAGAAGATAAAGAATAAAATAGTTCATTTGATGTGACAAAAACTATAGCTTGTGGTATTTGAAATCCCAGAGATGTAAATTTGATTTTGTAAGAACTGGGTATATTAGAAAAAGTTTATAGACAAAGAGGTTCTATAGTTAGGTTATAGAAATTTCCCTTGTTTACTTGTTAGCACAGGAGAATATTGATGACATTGGACTTCACTTGGGAAAAGTATGGAATTTGTACTTTGAGTGTTTAAACATATAAGTAATTGGCACCACGTATAAGGAAGTACAAATTGTTTTATTCAAATGAAAGCATACTTTAAGTTGGTAGAAATATTTTCAGAATACAAATGTATGAATCTACTGACTCAGTGCCTGTTGATATACTAGCCTTTGTTTCTCTTCAGATTGCCTAACAATACCTGAAGGATAGTCTGGATCTTAGGTTGATGCATTTATTTTGAATTCTGTATATTTATTTTATATCAGTTCAGTTCAGTCACTCAGTTGTGTCTGACTCCTTGTGACCCCATGAACCGCAGCATGCCAGGCTTCCCTGTCCATCACCAACTCCCGGAGTTCACCCAAACCCCTGTCCATTGAGTTGGTGATGCCATCCAACCATCTCATCCTCTGTTGTCCCCTTCTCCTCCTGCCCTCAATCTTTTCCAGCATCAGGGTCTTTTCAAATGAGTCAGGTGTTCGCATCAGGTGGCCAAAGTATTGGAGTTTCAGCTTCAACATCAGTCCTTCCAATGAACATTCAATGATTTCCTTTAGGATGGACTGGTTGGATCTCCTTGCAGTCCAAGGGTTTCTCAAGAGTCTTCTTTAACACCACAGTTCAAAAGCATCAATTCTTCAGCGCTCAGGTTTCTTTATAGTCCAACTCTCATATCTATACATGACCACTGGAAAAACCACAACCTTGACTAGAATCTGAATGGTAGAATGGGTATTAATCAAGAAAAGAGATTATGGGGACTTCCCTGGCAATCCAGTGGTTAAGATTCCGAGCTCCCAGTACAGGGGGCGCAGGTTCAATTCCTGGTTGGGAACTACGCCCTACCTATGCTTATATATCCATTTGCTCAGTTGCCCAGGCATTTGTGATAACAAGTCGAGTGATTTCTTCCCTAGGCCATCTTTGCTGGCATCCTTCCTTGGTGACACGTTGGAGGAGGTCACTGAGGAGTGTGACCACTAGCTGACCTGAGAGCTTGACCTGGCGATCAAGGACTGCTCCCCTGACCTTGGATTATACATTCTGCCTGCTGCTGCTACAGTGGGAGTGGGGACCCTTTTGAAGGGTGCAGCCATTTGTTTTTAATTAATTAATCAATGTTTCTGTGTTGAGACTTACTTGTGGGACATGGGCTTTAGCTGCCTGTGGCATGTGGGATCTTACTTTCCTGACCAGGGATCAAGCTGTGTCCCCTGCAGTGGAAGGTGGAGTCTCAACCACTGGACCACCAGGGAAGTTCCAAGGACACTGCCTTGAGACAGTAATGTGTTATTGAGGCCATCTGGACAGTATACATGACTGAACTCTGGTAAAGTCTGCATGTAAACTCAAAATTCTGGCAGGGGGGTGGCGAGATCTATTTGTCTTTTGGCTGACAAAAACAAGTCTTGTTGATTGAATCTGGATCTCCTACATTGTAGGCAGATTCTCTTAAATTCTCAATCGGTTTCAGTGAGGGAACACTTGGTAACAAGTGGTGTCTTCCCAGGGCTTCCCAGGTGGCACAGTGGTAAAGAATCTGCCTGCCAATGCAGGGGACACAAGGAATGTGGATTTGATCCTTGGGTTGGAAGATCCCAAGAGATACGGGTTCAATCCCTGCATTGGGAAGATCCCCTGGAATTGGAAATGGCAACTCTAGTATTCTTGCCTGGAAAATTCCCTGGACAGAGGAGCCTGGTGGGCTGCAGTCACCAAGAGTCGGACACAGCTGAGCTCTCATATACTTTGTCTTTCTAAATGAGTTGCTCCTTTACTGACATTGTTCCTCATGCAAAATTTATAAGGTTTGCCTATATGTATATGCAAAATAATATTGTGTATATTTTGAGAAATAAATTGACAAGCCTCTTTTTATCTTTCACACACCTTAAAGATTTTATAGAGGAAGTAAAAGTGTCCAAATCTGTGAGAAACTGGAATAATCAAGAGTTACCTGTATGGAATGCTGCTAACGATGGCAATTCACACTAGAGTACCTTTCATCTGAGACACTTAGGGTCTGTTAACAGATTAAAAGTACTAAAAGACACTAATCTAGAGAATTTTTATTATCTTGTGCTCTGGAAACTTGGATTTTCATTGGTTTGAATGAGCCTGAAAATACATTTTTATTACTAGGGGCATAGAAGCCTCTAGCAGTGTTCTTAATAAAGCAAGGTGAGTTATAAGCAATCATCTGATGGAGGGTAAATGTACCATACTCCATTTTAAGAAAAATACAATATAAAAGTCTCAACATGGAAGAAAATCTTTATATGATCTTTTAAAAAAAAACTTCAAGAAAAATAAAGACATGACACTATATTAAATTTAAAGCCAGTGACTTATAAGCAAGCAAAGCAAAGAGAGTCTGATTAAAGCTGTTGCATTGTTCTGGTATTTTTTATGTCTCACCCATTTCTGTGGCCTTTTTAGAACTGAAGCTTTTAGGACACAGAAAACAACTTCATCTTGATGTAGGACTGAGCAAATGCACAGAGAGGTTCTCAATAAATAGGCATTAAATTCGAAGTCCAGAAGGGGCTTTGCGAGGTCTGCTCTTTACTTCTTGATAGAACTTTTTAACCAGCCCAGAAAAGCAGATTTTTTTTCTTTAAACCTCAGAATTCAGAGATTCCACACTGAGAACTTCTCACATTTGCCTTGTGGTCTGCTGTGGCCATCTATGGAACTGTGTGACCCCTGCGTGGGGACCCTGACTGCCCCATTGATCCACAGTCTGAATTGCTGTGCTCAGGGACCTATATCTCTGGGGCTACATCTTTTGGACCTACGTCTCTGGGTTCAAGTGAAGCTTGGTCACTTTCTTTTATGGAATCTTGGGTGCTTGACTCTCTGACTCTCAGTCTCACTTGCCGGTTCTGGGAGGATTAAATAAACTTGTGTGATAACCAAGTGACTGAGGCAGAATAGGCACAGAATGAATCTTCACTTCCTTTTAATTGACTGCAGAGAAGAACATAACAGGGGATGAGACTCCAGTTTGGTGCCTCTCAAACTTTAATATGCGTATGCCTCTCCCATGGATCTTGTTAAATGAAGGCTCTTATGCAGTAGTTCTGGAGTGGGGACTAGATTCTGTATTTCTAAGAAACTCCTAGGTGATGGTGACACTGATGGCTTTCTCCACTTCTGTGTGATCTTAGGCATATTATCGAATCTCTCTGGGCCTGTTTCTCCATCAGAAGCATGAGGATACTCAGAATCCCTCTTTTAGGGGCCGTGATGGGGGTTCAGTGACATATAGATGGATGCACGGACACATGGTGGACACCCAGTGTGTGCTACCCTAGCTCTTACATGGATTAGGAGGTAGGTATTGTTAGAAAGATAAGCTGTCAACAGGACTGAATAGTCTCTATAACAAAAGCTTCTCAGCTTCCTTCCCTCCTGCGTCTTGGACACACAGGAGAGAAATGGGTGGAGTACAATCTCCCCACGAGGGGCCTGTTGCCTCCAGGAAACGGGCCCAAGGGACTGCTTTAAGGGTCAGTTGGTCCCTGTCACTCCAGTCCTTCCTTTGATTTCTTCTCCTTACCCTCTGTGGGTGGATTCGCCTCTTATTGCAAGAAGAGAGAAATGGGAACATGCATGAAAACAAAGCTATGCATACTTGGAAACTTCACCACTTTTGAAATTGAAAAACTCCCGACCAAGAGGAAAGCGCCTATTCAGGATGGACTTTAATTGGCCATTAATGCGCTTACCGGGTGGTGGAAATCGCTTGGCCTTTGGCTTCGGACCATGCCGGGCACCCATGGCAGGCATTAATAGCCCATTAATGCACACCCTGTCACTGCTTTATTTCCTAATTAATACTGCCTGCTTTAGGGATAGGGGAACACAACTATAAAATTGTTTTATTTATTCCTTCAACAAAGAGAGAGAAAAAAATGTTATCAACACCTCATGCCTTGTCACATCAATGGCTGAACTAGAAAATCAGAAGGATCAGCATAGGTTTTATTTTCTTAGCCCTTACCTCAGGGAGGAGAAAGGTCAGTCTCAAACCCAATCCTGAACTTAGGTCAGGAAGCCCTCAGGTTGGCAAAGCTGTGGATCAGGCTGACAGCCATTGTGGGAAAAAGTCTTCCTGCCTCCATGCCCTCAGTTCACCAGGCCCAGGGGTCTCTTCCTTCTCTCCAGGGGTCTCTGGGATGAACCAGCTTTCCTTGTCTCTCCAAAGCTTCCCAAGTAAATCTTGAGTCCTTGTCTTTCAAGAGTGGGGCACAGTATCGTCAGATTTACCTTCTATGCTGCCTCCAAAACCAGTTTGGAAGGATGGTCCTTCCAAAGTGGATGATCAACTGGGGAACATAGGCAGAAAATTGAGAGGAAACAGAGAACTCCTGTACTGGTGACTGGGTTCAAATTCCAGCTTTTCCACATGCCAGATGGATGACCTTAGGCTTTCACTGAACCTCTCTGTGCCTCAGTTTTCTTATCTGTAAAACGGGGATGAAAATGATAGTGCTATGGCCCCTCACAGGGCTATGGTGAGGATCGAGTTAGTGTTTGGCAACTATTTGCATGTGGCAAAATCCATGTAATTGGTAGATATTCTGGCCTCTTTCTATATCCATTTTTAAAGTATCTGTATTAGTTTGCTAGGGCTGCCATAATAAAATACCACAGTCTGGGGAATGTAAACAACAGAAATATATTTTCTCACAGTTCTGGAGGCTGGAAATCCAAGGTCAAAGTATCAGCAGCGTTGATTTCCTGAGGCCTGTGAGGGACCAGGCTTCTCTCCTTTGCTGGCTGGGAGCTGCATTCTCCTTCTGTTTTCACATGGCCTTTAGACTCTGGGCAGGCCTGGGGGTCTCTGGGTGTCCTAATCTCCGTTTCTTATAAGGACACCAGTCAGACTGGATTGGGACCCATATTAATTACCCGTTTGAAGGCCTTATCTTCCAATATAGTCACATTCTGAGGTACTGTAGTTTAGGACTTCATTGTATGGATTTGAGGGGACGCATCAGTCCATAACAGCTGACAAGGACCTTGTGAAAACACCCACATGATTATGAGTGTTTGACTGTGATACTGAGTGAAAAGAAAGCCAGGAAGGACCTTGGGGCCATTATGCTAAGCGAAATTAGTTAGAAAATGACAAATACATTATGATCTTACACATACGTAGAATCGTGACAGCTGAGCTCATCGAAACAGAGACCAGACTGGTGGTTGTC
The DNA here is from genome assembly GCF_023091745.1 of Budorcas taxicolor. NCBI lineage: Eukaryota > Metazoa > Chordata > Mammalia > Artiodactyla > Bovidae > Budorcas > Budorcas taxicolor. The sequence goes on from NC_068917.1 coordinate 57,245,757, forward strand.
AGAGGTGGGTGTTGGGAGGGGTGAAGGTGGTCACAAGGTACGAACCTGCAGTTATAATGTGAATATGTACTGGGCATTTAAAATACACACAATGACTATAGGTAATAATACTGTTTTTAAATTTGAAAGTTGCTAAGAGAGTACATCTTAGAAGTTCTCAACACAAGAAAAAAATTGTAACTCTGTGAGGTGGTACATGTTAACTAAACATATTGTGATTATTTTGCAATTTACAACATATAAGTTACTATGTTGTATACCTAAAACTGATTCAATATTATATGACAACCATATCTCAGTAAAATGGGGGTGATCATATATCTCAGATTTTTCTGGAAAATAATGGTTTCAAAAATATGTCTTCCTGTCCACTTAAAGAACATTTGTATTTTTCATAAGTCAGCTTCCAAAATTTGGTTCAGAAATTGTGGTCATGGTGCTTCCCAGGCTAAGATGGCAACTGAGAGGGGTGAGAAAGACATAGCAGGTGACAAGTGGGCAAAGTCAGAAACCTGGAGGAGGAAAGAAAAAAGTAAAAGGCCCAGAAGATCCATAACTTTAGAGCAAATTCCCAAATAATAATAGTTTACTGTGGCAGCAAGGCCTAGCCTCTGGTTTACTGCTAAATCTGTTCTCCAAGTAGCACAGCAGTTGGAACACTTAATACAAAATTTCCTACTTGTAAAATGGAAACATTAATACCTGCTTTTTCCTACCTGCTTTTTCCTGTTTGAAGGTTATTTCAAAAAGTAATGTTAATATCAATAAAGCCCTTTATAAATGAACTTGGAAACTTGGAAAGTATTACTTTTTTTCCCCAATCCCTCTTTATAGCTACTAGGCAGTAATGACTCTGTTTGTACTGAATCCTGAATGTGTCTGCATCCTGGAAATATTGCAGTGATCATCTTCACACCTGCAAAATATTCCTGCACCAGGTAGGCAAATGCTTCCGGCTCGGCTCTCGGGCCTGCTCTAGGAGCTACTGCCTGTGAGGATCACGCTGATGCACGTTAGGGCATTTACAACAGTCTTCGTGCTGCTGTGCTCAGTCGCTCATTCGTGTCCGACTCTTTACGACCTCGTGGACTGTAGCCCGCCAGGCTCCTCTGTCCATAAGGATTCTCCAGGCAAGAATACTGGAGTGGGCGCCATCCCCTCCTCCAGGGGATCTTCCCAACCCAGGGATCGAACCCAGGTCTTCTGCACTGCAGGCAGATTCTTTACTGTCTGAGCCATCAGGGAAGCCCTTTGGCAAAGGCCTGTTTAGGTTACTTCACTGAAGGCCTATGTCTAATTGGACAGCAGACCCTGAGTAGAAAGAACAATGCACTCGTCAGTTGCCAAAAACTCCTCCAAATATAAACAGATACAAGCAAGGCAATCTCAGTGTGAAGGGTGATTAGAACGTGACTTGTATTTTGGACAATAAACTCCATTTATGATAGTCTCCAGGTTATTAAGTATCTCTGCTGTCAGAGAAAACTGGGGCTATTAACTTCTTCAGATAGAACCAGAGGGAAGAGCAATCATTTCTTTTATAAGCAGAAGGGAAGGTTCTGCTCAATAAAGATCAATTAAACATCTCTGTTAAAAGACTGCTTGGAGCTGGTGCCAATAGAAATTCCACTGTATTAACCAGTACTCCCTCCAGCCTTCCCACCTCTGGGGAAAATTTTAAGAGGACACTGGCTATTGTAAGCTCTATAAGGTGACAGGCACTCTCACATCTGCGGCTGAATGATCTCTGATGTTGAGTGACTTTTCATGCATTTAGCAGGGGTACTCCCAGAGGATGGCAGGCAAATCAAGCACGCCTCTGAATTCAGATGAGCACCAGTCATCCTCACGAGGGAGTGAAAAAAGAATATAACAATAGGTACCTTAAAAACGATGTGGCAGTCCAAACTCATAATTCCCAGGGTACAGGAAGAGTTTTGGGGGCCCTCAGGGAATATCGATTGAATAAAGAAAACCCTCCACAATCTCCACCAATATCTCACACTTGCCACCTCATTCTTGTCCTTTAAAATACAGCCTGCTTCTTACACTTTGGCTTAGACTGCATCCTCTCATGTAAATTCCATCATTTCTTGCTTTCTGAGCTCCCATATGGTTTTCTTACACTTCAGTTATAATACCTGCCCGACAGTTAATTTTCCAAACATCTGTCCCTCATCCAAGATGTAAACTTCTTATCTATCTTTTCATCCCTGATCACTAATTGACCTCCCAATATGCGGTTTGATGCTTTGCATATGGCAGGCATGTTGAAATAAGCCTGCAAGTTGGTCTTGGGTAAACATTATTGCAGTCAGTATCTTGATAAGCACAGTCCTGAAAGGTGGGCTGTATGCACTGGCCTGAGCCACACGAGAATTCAGACAGAATGAATGAATATGGATCTACAGGGACACATCTATCTACATTTAAACCCAGAAGTTATTGGACTTATCGGGTTCATAAAAAACTTTGTCTGGGTTTTCCCGTAACATGTTATGGAAAAGCCTGAATGAACTTGTTGGCCAATCCAATAAAAATCCCCAGCAGTAATGGGAATCAAAGTCTTGGACCTCCCTATAATAGTTTTCTATTGCTGTGTAACAAATTAGTACAAACTTAGCAGTTTGCCATATATAACTTTATCAACTCATAGTTTCCATAGGTCAGAAATCCAGACATGATATGACTGAATTCTCACCTGCTGATGTCAAGGCCTTGCTCAGGGTTCTGGTTTTAATCTGGCATTCAATGTCTGCTTCCAAGCTCATACTTCTTGGAAGGACTCATTTCTTTATGATTGTAGGATGGAGAACCCTTTTCTTTGCTGGCTGTCAGTGAGGATGCTCTCTCAGCTTCTAGAGGGTAACCATTACCCTTGCCCTATGCCCTCTTCCATAACTACCACCAGCAATGGAGTCTCTTCCTTTATGCTGAATCCTCCTCTCACAGTAATTCTCTCTGACTTCTCTACTTCAGAATTCTAGACTCAAGCTTAAAGGGCTCACTTGATTTGATCAGGGCCATCAGGGTGATTTTGATCAACTAATTTGGGATCTTAATTTCCATCTGCAAAGTCCCTGCAAAGCGACACTTAAATGGAGATGCAGATGCAGAGATTGAACTTGTGGGCACAGCGGGGGAGGGAGAGGGTGGGATGAACTGAGAAAGAAACATTGACCTACATACACTACCCTGTGTAAAACATAGCCAGTGGGAAGCTGCTATAGAATACAGGGAGCCTGGCCTGGTGCTCTGTGACAATTTAGGGGTGGGATGGGGGATGGTGGGAGGGAGGTTCAAGAGGGTGGGGATATATTCAAACATACAGTTATGACTGATTCGTGTTGCTGTAAGGCAGAAACCAACACAACATTGTAAAGCAATTATCCTCCAATTAAAAAATAAAAAAAAATTAGGGCAATTGAATCTTTAGAGGAAGGTGTGTATTCAGCATGGATGACCAACCCGGAGGCCATCTTAGAATTCTGCCTTCTGGACACACCAACATGCTGAAGTGAAAGCTTTGCTTTATCTGCATGTATCTGACTTAAGTCTTCCACTGTGTCATAAGTTATGCAGACAGAGGTAGTAACGAGCCTGCATCTGACATTAAAAGTGCGGCTCCCTGAAGAGGGCAGGAAGACACAACCTTGACTTTATCCCTTGATGAGAGTGATGTTTCATGGAGTTGGGGAGATTTTCATTGGGTCAATTGCCTGATTAATGAGTTGACAAATAGCAAGCATTAATGTCTCATTTTTAATGCTATGATGAATGGTCTATGAGAGGGGTCAGCAAACTGTAGCCAGTCACTCATCTTTGTAGCCAGTTACCCGACTGTGTAACTAAATTATTGGGCCACAGTCAGTCCTGTTCATTCATGAATTCTCTCCAGCTGCTTTTGCCTTGAGTAGTTGTGATGGAGAGCTAATGGCCCATAAAGCCAAAAATACTCCACGGCCGCAGCCGACTCCCGGTCTAAAACCATTGGCACAATCTTCTGATGATAAGAAACACCTGGATCATTTGTTAAAACGGTGATTTCCGGGGCCATCTTGGAACCACTGAAGAATCTCGGGGGTAGAGGCTTTGGGAAGGTAGAGTGAACAAGTTTCCCAGGTGATTCTGATCAGCAGGGAATTACTGGTCTCAGGTGTGCCTGCCTACCAGGCAAGGAAAGAGGCTTTACAGAAGCGGGGCTGGGCAGAGGCGCACTGCCTTCGAGAGCACAGATCTGGCGATTCCACCAGGTAAGTTACTTTTCGGTCTCTTTCCTCCGCTAAGAAGTGAGGGTAATGGTGCCTGGTTGGCAGCGTGTGTATATATGTACATTGAGAGCCTAATTCAATGATCAGTAGTGGTCACCCTCGCTTAGAGGAGGGGTGCTGTGTAAACCCAGAAGACGCGACTGTGGAAACAGCTCCTAAACAAGACAGGCCCAGCAGGGCTTTTCAGTAGTCCACGGGTGTGTATCGTCTTCCTCCGAAAGAACAACTCCCTTAAAGGATCTCCCATTACCTTCAAGACAGCCTAAGGTCCTTTAGAACTCAGTTCTCCTCAGAATGCTGAGTGTAGTGAGAGGTGATCACTGGCTGTTTGAGGATATAGCTGAGTTTGCAAAGGAATGTTATAATTGAAAACTCTGGTACTTAGCAGAAGACATACACACACACACACACATATATACATATATAAATTTTTTTCTGTTTCTGAGGTTAATGTTTTTTAAAAAAATCTTTGCCTGATGAGATCATGCAAATTCAGCTACCTGTGTAGCTGTTGAAAGATGGTTTTTCGATAAAATGCCCAGAAATCCTTGCAAGATACAGGACTCCAATAAAAGCTCAGGTTACCAGGGAGTTTCATACTTAGCTAAAAGGGGGGAAAATCAATCTTGAATCTTTTAGTCCAGTGACTAAACAATTGCTCCATTGATTTTGTTCAGCTACTCAGGTGGGTGTGCAATTGATCCTGATTTGATATTTAAAGTTTACTTTTTCTGGGAAGTATTAATTCGAACCTGGTAAGAGGGTAATTCTGTAATACTAGACGCTGTTTAAAGCCACTTTGCACAGCTTGTGTAAGCATCCAAGATAGTTTCCTCTTAACCTTTTCTTAAATATAGAACTTGAGTTTGTGTGTTTTTCCTCTTTTTAACAGAAGAGGGAGGCAAAGGCTTGGTTAAACAGTGTACCTAAAACCTAGGCTAGAGGGAAATGAATCCATACTCTTAGAGGAACAGGTAAACAAGAAGAGGATGAAGTCTACCAGATATGGTTTAAGGATTTTTTTGTGAAAGAGAGGGGAGAAAAAACACAATTGGCAAATGCATATGCTTTGCTGATTCATTTTGAAACTTTTTAAAAAAGAAAGTACCAGTGGGAACTGAGAAAAACAAACCTTCAGAGGGCAGGGGAAGAGTTATTCTTCATTTTTACTAAATGCAGTGTTGGGAATCATGTTGTGCCCTAAAATACAACTGGATGAACAGGGTGGTTCAGGGTCTGCCCAAATTAACTCCTTAAGCAAATTTCTAGGTCTCCAGGCCACCCGGCTGAGGTCCAGGCTGGCGGCTAGCGATGCCATGTGGTTTCCTTCTGCTCCTCTCAAGCGGAAAAGCTGGAAGTGCTGACCACCAATAGTTGCATGTACTCTTGCTGGGATGTCCAATTTGGAAAGATTCTCTCGGGCTAATGTCTCTTGGGCAGATGTCCTCCCCCCACCCCCAAACTCCAGAAGAGTTCTTATGGCTCACACCTGGTACCAACCAGCAGCCAGTGACACTTCCACCCTCAACACCCACCTGCCCCCCCCAACAGTCCCTCTTGAAAACCTGCTGCTAATAGAGAATTCAGAGGAGCTTTTCCTACTGGGCTGGCTGTCTTGGTTAGAGGGTGCCTCTATCTTCTGTGGGTTCTGCCTCCTATGGTTTCCAAGGGGGCAGAGGGAGATTCAGAGCCTTATTTGATGGGAGACATGAATATTTGGACTAGGTTCACTTCAGAGATTGATTTTTCCCCCTGATATATACAAGTGATTTTTTTTTTTTTTTTTTTGCTTGTTTTGCCTTGTTTTCTGTGTGGGTGGTATCATGGAAATACTTGGGGATGGTGATCATTGGAGTCAGCTGCATTGGAGTCAGCTGAACTGAGTTTAGTTTGCTGTCACTTAGCAGTGTGACCTTGGACAAGATTCTTAATCTTTCTGGTCTCCATTGGTAGAATGGAATTATCATCCCCTTCTCACTTTCCTCCGAGATTGTCATGAGGAGCCAGTGAAATATGTATATGAAAGTGCTTTTGGAATGGCAAGGTACTCTGTATACAGTCTGTGTGGCAGGTAACATCCCAGTTTGAATTTAAATGAAATTCAGGACTGTGATTAACAAAGTAAGCAGAGCCAGGAAGGGCTGAGGCAAGCAGGGTGGGCTAGAGTGCTCAGTTAAGGAAGTACTCCCTCATGGGGACTTTAATATGTGGGCTCTGAACCAGCAAGGTGCTGATGTCTCCTTAAGTTTTGCACCCTAGTCACCTTGCTTCCCTCACCCAAATCCCTGTCCTGAGTGAAGGTAAAATATCTACCTATTGCAGTTATAAATGTAATATACTCGCATTATAACTGGTGGACTTCTGTTATAACAAAGCCCACCAGTACCTAATTCAACTTGGCAGAGAATGCTGGGACAACTTCTGGGATGTCCTTCCTTGCATTTTTTCAGACCGCTACAACCTTAAACTAGGCTTTTGTTGTCACCTCATGGGCAGCACAGAAATGTGGGAAAGAAACACCAATCTGATCTCAGAACCTCATGTGTATTTTAAATCTTTGCCATGGCTGTATTTGCAGACTCTGTGGAGGTCACACAGAATATGACACGCTAAAACGGTTTTGAGCCCTACTTCACCTAGCTTTCTCTCCCATAAACCAAATCTTCAGTAACTGCTCCAGGAGCTCCATCTCCCCACTCCTTCTAAAAACCCTAGGTGCTTCTTTTCTTCCATCTTCTGGTTGGCTGCCTATCTTCCTTCGCTCACTGCTTCCTCTTTCATCTTCCTATGAAGATGAACATGGCCATTTGAAGACTCTTAGCACTTGGATCTCTCTTACTGTTTCCCAGATCAGTTTCATAAAGGATCTGAGTGTTCAGAGAATGGGGGTGAGGGAGAAAGGTTTTCAATAGCTCCACAGGGTTTGTTTCTGACATATAATATCAATATGTACACCTCCCCTCCCTTCCCCACACATTTTGGAAATTTGATCACACTTTCCCTAATGTTTTCTGACTGGCTTGTTTCACTTAAAGATGCATCACAGAGGGACTTCTTGGTGGTCCAGTAGATAAGACTCTGCTCCCAATGTAGGGGACCTGGGTTTGATCCCTGGTCAGGGAACTAGAACTTGCATGCCACAACTAAGACCCAGAGCTGCCAAACAAATAAATATTTTTTAAAAAAGGATGCATTGCAGGGATCTCCAGCAGTACTTACAAGTCGACATCATTTTTGTTTTGAGAGCTGCCTATATTCTACCTTGTCAGTGTGTTATAATTTAACCCTTTCTGTACTGTACGAGATGTGTGTTTCTCCTTTTTCACTTTTGCAAATAATCTGCAGTGAAAATCGTTTTACACCTTTTACTTCCTTGTGCACTTAGAGGTTTAATTTGCTGGGTCAAACAGAATGTACATTTTGACAGCAGATTATGGGAAGGGTGATTGTGAGCACATCTTGGACTCTGTCCCTGGTATATTTCTTCCTGATCAACCTCAACTGGATTCACATTCACATACAGTTTTCATTTATAGCTTAGGGGCTGTAAGTAAAAACTGAAAGAGTGGTTTTCCTAAAAAACTTTCAGTAAAATATTGTGTGTGGTGCTAATATGACTGCTCTGGGAATAGCAGCTGGAAGGAAAAATGAGATATTCCCCATCTACCTGGTGACCCAGATGGTAAAGAATATGCCTACAGTGCAGGAGACCCAGGTTTGATTTCTGGGTAGGGAAAACCCCTCGAGACAGAAACGGCAACCCACTCCAGTATTCTTGCCTAGAGAATCCTATGGACAAAGGAGCCTGGCGGGCTACAGTCCATGGGGTTGCAAAGAGTCAGCCACGACTGAGCAACTAATATATACTCTGTGTAAACCATCCTGCAGTTTTGGCCTGGCTGGAGTTAGAGGCCTGGGGTGCTTGAAGGCTCAAGAGAGAAAGTCGTGCAAACGCAGCGCTGCCCAGTGGCCGGCTGGAGAAGAGGACGGCTTTGTTTGCAGGTGCAGACCCCAAATCCTTGAGATCGCCTAGATATGCTTAGGGTGTATTTTACTGGAGGCTGATGTCCTGCATGAACAGCAGCGAGATTGGAGCCGGTGACATTTGGGTTATTGTTAAAGTGACTCCATGTGAAGCCATAGACTGGCGCCTGGGGCAGTGTAGGTTACTGTTGCTTTCAAGTGAATTTGCATTTTATGTCTCATGCAGTATCTACTCATATTAGAAAGAGATCGTAGCAATATACCAGGAGCAAGTCATTTCTAGGCAGTGTTTATTTGACTGCAGGGACCTCTGCCATAACTCTGTGGCCTAAAAGTTGGGAACTACTGAGATGAAATATTGAAAAGCTGAGTGCAAATGAAATCATTAACTCAATGTCAAGGGGGGTGTGTTCTTTAAAGGAATCCTGGGGTGAATTCTCACCATACAGAAGGAACACCGTTACTTCAACTGAAGATGCTAAAATGACTCCCTGATACAATAAATCAACTTCTCCAGGCAGCTTGTTACCCCTTCATAACGAGTACCCACCCTATAATGATCGCTGTTTCCTGTGGCTCTGATCAGGGCAGGTGCTGTCACCTCTATCAGCAAACAGAAGGCTTATTTTTGTTCCTAAATAATTTCTTCTGCTTTTGTACCTCCCTGAGATGCCTGTTTAGCCATCTAAAACCTACCATCTTTCCTGTCCTTAACACCCACTCTCTCTCTAAGTCTTCTCAGCCAAACCGGGCCTGAAGTGACTTTGGAAGCTTTTACACTTGGTGTCAGATATTTGATGTGGCCTGTTTCGAGTCTGTCATGTGTCTTCTCAGATAGACTATGAATTCTGACTTCTGTGGTGCTTCATGTCTTCATAGCTCCTTGAAAGGAGATGCTAGACACAAAATAGTGTAATATTTCAGTGACTTGCTACATGATGAAAAAAAGGAAAGCCTTTTTGTAAACATAGATCTTCATATATTAGATCTGCTTCATGTAGATATAAAAAGCTTCATTCATTTACCCATTCAGTCACACATATGTATGCATACCCCCACATGCATGCACATATGTACATACACACACACACGCTCATACAGGCTGGTCACAGGTATAGGTGCATAACCTTTTTTTTTTAAAAAAAATGGAGATGTTTTTGCACAAAGTATGCCCACCAACATGGAAAATCAAGCCTGTGGCTCATAAAAATGGAGACTGAGAATCCTGACCATGGGGATCACGTGTCCTGCTTGCTGGGGCCTGGCACACTGCTCAGGAAACACTGTTGGTGAGTCGTGGTCACATATCTGTTGGGTTCAGCTCTGCTGCTTCTTGGTCTGTTTTGTGTTGACTTCTTCTGTGTGAACAATGTGTTCCTGGTCTCTGGGTTAAGAGAAGTTAAGGCACACAGGCCAATGACCAACCACTAACTGGTGAGTTCAGGGGATCTAATATCTTGGGAGGATTTATACCAATTAATTAACTGCCTGAATACCAAGTTCCTTCCTATTAGCTTTGTAATAAGCAGAGCTTGGGTCTCACATTTATCCCAAGAAGACAGCTTTATCCAAATCATCTATATTTTAATAGGCAGTACCAAACTTCAGGCCCCAGAAACACATTTTAAATAATTCTTGCCATGCCATATATTTTAAGTATCATTAAAAAGCCATTTTCTTACTTTTAAAAAAAGTGTGCAGTAGATTTCGTGAAACCTATAACAAGTCTATAAAAAATTGATAATTTTTCCACAGGGATATATTCAGATGATTTTTATTCTGCTTGCTAAATGAAAAAAATCTAGTGTACATGGGTCCTTTATCTTATTTATACCCTCTGAGTATAATCACCATGTTCCCAAACAAAGAGAAATGGGTTACATGGTTTGAGTAGCCAAATCCCTTCCTGCGGTGGGCAAAGGAGTTGGTGTAGTTCTGAACTAGGAAGTTTGATTTCCCTTTCAAATGCCTCACTTTCTTATGCAAATATTGCCTTCAGTCAGCTCCATGTGAAATGGAGAATATAACATGGGTGTTGAGATGAATTTTGGCTGCTGGTGGAATGAACATGTGATGGAAATAAGTCACTTTAGGGCCCAAGGATGATGTAGAGAGAGGTTTACAGTCAAAGATAATAATTATTCTGCCCTTTACCTAGCATTTCTTTTTCTGTCTTTTTAACTGAAAATATGTGCCATTGTCCTTACAATGGTCCTCACAATGGCACGTATTTGTCCTAGTTCTCTGGCCTTCATTGCTTCAAGTTGGTTATGATGTTGCTGCCTTCCCAGCATCCATTCTCTCCCTGATCATGAAACAGGTCAAGGGATAGGGAGACCTGGGGTATCATCATGCTTTTGTGAATTACTCCTCCTCCTCCCTTCCATCTGGGACAGGATGGGGAACTGGGCATCTTGTGCAGGGGCCAGTGGAATGGAGGTAGCACTGCCACCATAACTAAGGTGGGAATAGACACAGTCTTCTAAGCTGGGGTGGCGGGTGAGCACCCACTCTCGCTTCACAAAAGGAATGGAATAGGCTATACGTACAGGCTTGAGAGACTGCTGTGATGAGTAATTCTGAGTACAGGGGGCCTCAGTGGTGCTCTCTAAGCTTGGACTGTTACCCTGGGGCTACATCGTGGCTGATCTCAAGGACCATGGTAGTGAATGTGAACTGAACTGACTCTGCACTGAGGGGCCATAAGGGTTTTTGAGCTGGAGAATTTTGAGAGTATAATTTAACCTGAGGCCTTTGAAACTGTCTTAAAGAGAATTTAGAAGTTGTCTTGTCTAGTGGTTTTAAACCTTTGCTTTGATGATCTCCTTGCAGGGCTGTTCTGGAGGGAGGGGATGGGAAAAGAAGCCGAGAGGCTGGGACCTTAGGTGTCTATTCCCACTGAATCAGCAGTTCCACCTCTGTTTTCCTTACTGAGCAGCCAGGTAAGAGTCCTTTCATCTCTTCTTTCCTCCATCCTTTCCTCCTTTCCTGTGGTTAGGCACATAGCAAAAAAATCCATCTTTACTGAGTAGTACATTTAAAAACAGTTGTGTTAAGTGTGTGTGTATGCGTGTGTGTGCTCAGTCGCATCCAATTCTTTGCGACGCCAGGGACTGTAGCCCTCCAGGATCCTCTATCCATGTAATTTTTCCAGGCAAGAATACTAGAGTGAGTTGCCATTCCTTCTCCAGAGGATCTTCCCGACCCAGTGTACTCACTGTTAAACAGATCTCCAGACTTTTTCCTCTTGCAAACGCAACTCTATTCTCTTTAAAAAGCAATTCTCCCTTTCTTCCCCTTCTACATTGTTTCTATGAATTTGACTAGCCAAGTAAGATTGCTTTTCAAAAAGGAATCAAGCAGCTGAAAACGTTTGATAGCCCCCTAGTATATCGATCATTCCTCACCGTCTGCCCCCGGACCCCCCAGACAGTGAGCAAACTGAAATCCTAGAAGTCCTGGGAGGCCAAGGTGGTCACACAGTGCAGATGTTATACACACAGCTACTTAAAAGCTGGATTGCCAGGTTCAAATTCTGGTTCTGACACTGTGTATGTGACACTGGGCAAGTAATTTAACACAGTGCCTCAGTTTGCTCATCGGTTAAAGGGACATGATGGTAATAGAACTGGCTTTGTAGCCTTGTTGTGAAGATTAAGTGAGGCAATCTAAACAAAACACTTGGAACAGGGCCTGACACTTATATAAGTGTCTGCTGTTATTGTTAAGTGACTTCTAGCATGACACAGTTCCTTCTAAGGAGAGCTGTAACTTTGGGCCTACTATCAGCTCCCTTGGTGTGTGTCTTTTGAGTTTGCACTTAAGACTGAATAGTTAGATAGTTTTGACTTGCAACATTTCCTCCTACACATCCTTATCTCTCATCTAGCACACCATGATCTTGAAGGATGCTCCATCAGTATCTTAATCTTCAAGGGAGAAGTCATGCAGCTCATCTCAGACAGTGCAAGAAGGATGGTCATCCGATGGCATAAATTCAGCAAGTATTTATTGAATACTTTGATGTAAGGACACCTCAGGTGGATACAGGGGACACTGAGCAAACCAGCCCCAAATCCTTACTCTTGAGTTTGTGTTTTCTTGGGGCAGAGCTTTATAATGCACCCCTCTTAAATGAAATGTTTTTCTTGAGCTCATCTAGCCAAGGAAGATGAAAAGTTTGCCTAAGTCTGGACACTAGTTCGTAAAAATAGATACTAAATACTGTGTGGAAATACTGGTGGTTTCAGAACACCAGCTAGCTTTTGAACACTGGTTCATAAAAATAGATACTAAATACTGTGTGGAAATACTGGTGGTTTCAGATTTGAGGCGATTTTTCAGATACAAAGTTTCCAGATTGATTTATTTCCAGTTCTTACTCTGGGGTTATGGGTATAGTACAGTTCATTACACTTAGAACTTGGTAAGGACAACATAAGGCTCATTTTACCTGTGCTTCAATTGGATATCAGTAGGAAGGTGGGATTTCATCTGCCTATGCCTCTCTTGGGCTTCATCCTTTCCTCCTCAATGTGAGCAGTTGACATTCAGACCCAGAGGAAGTAGAAGCAGGTGTAGTGGGGTTGGGATTAGTCTTCTAGGGGGAAGAAAACAGGAATTGACATCATAAGCTAGGGCTATGCAGCTGTGAGAAAAGACCTGTAGTGTTAGATACCATGCTACTTGCTACCTGCCTGAGCCATTTGGGTCACGGCCACTGTTGTAAAGCACAGTGCTTCTTTTCTGGGATCCTATAAGTACTTCATTGGTAGGTGCTTCCCAACACAGCATTTCCAGGATGCCGCTGCTATCAGTCAAGATCGTTGGGTGATAAGCATACCATATGCTATCTGGAACTGCTGGGACTGATGTGGTGGCCTTAAAGCCAACAGGCTCAGTCATCAGCAGCTGTGGCCCATTGTTCATTGCCCATTACCTTCACTTCTTTCCCTTTAAGTGGTTGCTGTTTTGTTCAGGTAGCGTGAAGATGCTTTGATCTTAGGAAACAGATACTCTTCCTCTAACCCTAAGGGATGAAGCATGGAGGTCTGAACTACTTTTAGTAAACCTGTTCAGTTCAGTTCAGTCACTCAATCATGTCCAATTCTTTGCGGCCCCATGAATTGCAGCATGCCAGGCCTCCCTGTCCATCACCAACTCCCAGAGTTCACGCAATTGCATGTCCATCGAGTTGGTGATGCCATCCAGCCATCTCATCCTCTGTCGGCCCCTTCTCCTCCTGCTCCCAATCGCTCCCAGCATCAGAGTCTTTTCCAATAAGTCAGCTCTTCACATGAGGTGGCCAAAGTATTGGAGTTTCAGCTTCAGCATCAGTCTTTCCAAAGAACACCCAGGACTGATCTCCTTTAGAATGGACTGGTTGGATCTCCTTACATTCCAAGGGACTCTCAAGAGTCTTCTCCAACACCACAGTTCAAAAGCATCTATTCTTCGGTGCTCAGCTTTCTTCCCAGTCCAACTCTTACATCCATACATGACCACTGAAAAAACCATAGCCTTGACTAGATGGACCTTTGTTGGCAAAGTAGTGTCTCTGCTTTTGAATATGCTATCTAGGTTGGTCTTAACTTTCCTTCCAAGGAGTAAGCGTCTTTTAATTTCATGGCTGCAATCACCATCTGCAGTGATTTTGGAGCCCATAAAAATAAAGTCTGACACTGTTTCTACTGTTTCCCCATCTATTTCCCATGAAGTGATGGGACCGGATGCCATGATCTTCATTTTCTGAATGTTGGGCTTTCAACATTTTGAAAGTGAAAAGCCAACTTTTTCACTCTCCTCTTTCACTTTCATCAAGAGGCTTTTTAGTTCCTCTTTACTTTCTGCCATAAGGGTGGTGTCATCTGCAGATCTGAGGTTATTGATATTTCTCTCCTGGCAATCTTGATTCCAACTTGTGCTTCTTCCAGCCTAGTGTTTCTCATGATGTACTCCGCATATAAGTTAAATAAGCAGGGTGACAATATACAGCCTTGACGTACTCCTTTTCCTGTTTGGAACCAGTCTGTTGTTCCATGTCCAGTTCTAACTGTTGCTTCCTGACCTGCATATCCAAACTCAAACCCATCCTACTTTATGGCTCAGAATGGCAATGTGACATTGGCCAATGAGTTTTGTGGTTTCTAGGATAAAATTTTAAAAATGTTTCCCTATAGAAATATGATAATGAGTTTGCCTTATACCTCCTCTTTTTTCCCAAGGTTGAACACTATTGTGATGATACAATATCTGGAGCAGTAGCAGCCAATTTGCAACCCTAAATTTAGAAACATGAAAATCAGAGAAACCAGGTGGAACCTGATTGGCAGGCTGTCACCAGAACTGGAATGCTGTTGCTGCTGCTGCTAAATTGCTTCAGTCCTGTCTGACTCTGTGCGACCCCATAGATGGCCGCCCACCAGACTCCCCCATCCCTGGGATTCTCCAGCCAAGAACACTGGAGTGGGTTGCCATTTCCTTCTCCAATGCATGAAAGTGGAAAGTGAAAGTGAAGTTGCTCAATTGTGTCCGACTCCGAGCAACCCCATGGACTGCAGCCTACCAGGCTCCTCTGTCCATGGGATTTTCCAGGCAAGAGTACTGAAGTGGGTCGCCATTGCCTTCTCTGAGAACTGGAATATATGCTCCCAGATTTCCTGTTATATGAGATTAGATATCTTTATTACATGTATTCAGTTCAGTTCAGTCGCTCAGTCGTGTCCGACTCTTTGAGACCCCATGAATCGCAGCACGCCAGGCCTCCCTGTCCATCACCATCTTCCCGATTTCACTCAGACTCACGTCCATCGAGTCCATGATGCCATCCAGCCATCTCATCCTCGGTTGTCCCCTTCTCCTCCTGCCCCCAATCCCTCCCAGCATCAGAGTCTTTTCCAATGAGTCAAGTCTTCGCATGAGGTGGCCAAAGTACTGGAGTTTCAGCTTTAGCATCATTCCTTCCAAAGAAATCCCAGGGCTGATCTCCTTCAGAATGGACTGGTTGGATCTCCTTGCAGTCCAAGGGACTCTCAAGTCTTCTCCAACACCACAGTTCAAAAGCATCAATTCTTCGGCTCTCAGCCTTCTTCACAGTCCAACTCTCACATCCATACATGACCACAGGAAAAACCATAGCCTTGACTAGACGGACCTTAGTCAGCAAAGTAATGTCTCTGCTTTTGAATATACTATCTAGGTTGGTTATAACTTTTCTTCCAAGGAGTAAGTGTCTTTTAATTTCATGGCTGCAGTCACCATCTGCAGTGATTTTGGAGCCCCCAAAAATAAAGTCTGACACTGTTTCCCCATCTATTTCCCATGAAGTGATCACGTGTGTTAATCTGGTTCTATTACTGGAAACTGGGAGTATTCTCATTATCCTCATCTTTGAGATTAGATCCCCACATCACAGATGGGTTTCCATAACTGTGACTCGCATGTACCTAGTCATCTATGATTTTTGACCCAGGATCATTGGTCTTTACTGCTGGGGAAACAACTTTTAAGAACCTCTAATTGCTGGTTTCCCCCATTAGGTTCCATGCAACTTATAGGCCTGTCAGTCACTTCCACCCAGGAAGGTTCCATGACCAGTTAAATTTTGGAATCCTGCCTATGATGTCACCACCTCAAGGTAATAGGTTCTGTGCCTCTAGTTCTTCTGTCTGTTACTGCCTTTGTTCTGGACCCCTTACCTCACTTGTCTGGACTTCTTCAGTAGCCTTATTTCTGATACCCCTACGTGTCATTATTCCACACCATCTTTGATCTTACATGTTACCTCCATTCACTCATAGCTGAGCACATGCTGGATGCTGGCACTGTTCCAGTTGCTGGGCAGTGGCCTGCCCTCATGGAGTTTTTATACTTTAGTCAAGGGAGTGATGTAGTGGTAAAACAACAACAACAACAACAATGCTACAGCGAAAAATATGCAGGATAGGAGAGAATAATAGCTTCGGAGAAAAATCATAGCTTCGGGGAAAGGATAAGAGCTATAACTTTGAATAGAGTTTCAGGGTAGACATTTCTGTGAATGTGACATACAGGTGGAGGCCTGAAGAGAAGCTCTCCAGGGAGAGAGAACAGCATGCATTAATGTTCTGAGGTGGGAGAAGGCTTGTGGAAGAGTGAGGAAGAGAGAATGAGTGGAGTGGAGGGAGGAGAGGAAGTAGTTGCGGCTTTGACCACCTGAGCTGTGGAGACCAGCCATGTAATGCCTGCTGCACCCCTGCAGGGATGTGCAGTGCTGAGTGAGGGGGGACGTGTCAGGCAAGTTCTGAGCAGGGAAGTGATGTCATGACAGACATGTGTTTTAAAAGGATGCTTCTGCTTGCTGCAGTGAGAGTAGACTGCAGAGGCAGTGCTGGAAGGGAAGTGGAGACCCAGTGGCAGGTAACTGCAATAATCCAGACGAGATGATGGCTTGGATTAGGGTGTTTGCAGGGGAAGAATTGAGACTTGACTGTATTCCAGGTGTATTTTGAAAGTAGGGACAGGATATCATGATCAATTGGACATGGTTATGTGTAAAAGTAGGATCAAGGATGATTGTAGGGTTTTTTAAACTATGAAAGTAGAAGGTTGGAGTCACCTTTTATTATGATGGGGAAGACTGTGGAAAGAGGAGGTTGGGGAAGGGAGACAGGATGTCAGTCTTGGACAAGTTAAGTTTGAGATGCCTGTTAGAGCTGTAAGTAGAGATGTTTAGTAATCATTGATATATAAGCCCTTGTAATGCACATCGGAGTTCATGGACAAAGTACAGGCTGAAGATATGCACTTGGAGACAGTCAGCAAATCCATCGTACTAAATGCAGTGAGAACACCTAGGGGATGAGGGGATGAGGAGAAGCAAACAGGCATGAGGATTGAGTCCTGGAATGCTTCAGAGTTTACATACAGATCAGGGGGTCAGTAAGAGCCTGAGAAGGAGCAGCTAGAGGTAAGATAAAGAATAAGAAATGCTGGAAGCTGAAGTCATTTCCAGGAGGATGGGGTGATCATGTGCTGGGTCATATGCTGCTGAGGCCTGAGAAGTGACCTAGGATTTAGCAAGGGGAAGTCACTTATGGGACTGATGGGGCAGTTTTGGTGGAATCGTGGGGCAACAGTCAGAGTGGAGCAGAGGAGAGGGACAGTGAGTCTAGACAAGTCCTGGAAGGAGTTCTGCTGTAAAAGGGATGAGAGATGGGGAGGCAGCTGAAGGGGAATGTGGGATCCAAGAGAATGTTTGGTTACAGCAAAATTAAACTGGGAGAAGCTAAATGGGCAAGGAAGATTTTATTCAAGGCTATTGCAATAGGAGAGAGAGGCCAGATCTCATTCTGAGCTCAGCTCATCTGAAGCCAGGGTCAGAGAGGGTTCTTAAGGGCGTTGGTGATAGGGAGCTGTAGGCTATCGATATTTGCCAATTGGTTTTACCCAAAAGAAAAGTAAACTCATATCTTTATAATAGGAGGGAGTTTACAACTTAAAGCAAGTTTACAACTTGAAGCAAGGTGCCCACTGAGGTTAGACTCCTCCCCTTTCATAGGAAATGGGTGGTGAAGGTGCTATCCTCTTTGATTGCATCAGTGTTTCAAGAGAAGGTGCCCAGGTCCTGGAGAAAGATCGTACTGGATTGAGAAACCAAGAAGCTTTATAAAAAGATTTTTTGATACTTTTTAAGGAGGACAGAGAGAGAATATACAAGTTTTCTAAAGAAAATGCTCCAGAGTCAGGAAGAATACTATCTAAAGTTTAATCAGCTTGAGGGGATTAAGGCCATCTTGGCCAGTTTCTAAAATAGCAACACCATCTTCCTCTTAAATTTCTGAGGTCTTCAGGATAATTAAGGCTCTTTCCTAGTCTGCTGCAGCCTCATGTGTATCCACCCTGCCTATTCCTGAGGCCAACTGATACCCCCAGCACTCTTGGCTGTTTTTGGACCATTCTAGAGAGTGTTGTACAGGCTTACCTCTTTCTAGCTGTTCACCTCTCTGGTTACCTGCCAGGGCCTTCCTGTGCAGGTCACAGCTCCTCTCTCTTTTTTAAAAATTAATTAACTTATTTTAATTGGAGACTAATTAATTTCTAATATTGTGGTTGTTTTTGCCATACATTGACATGAGTCAGCCACCAGTGTACATGTGTCCCTCCTGTCCCAAGCCCCTCTGCCACATCCCTCCTCATCCCATCCCTCTGGGTTGGCCCAGTGCACCAGCTTTGAGTGCCCTGTTTCATGCATTGAACTTGGACTGGTCATCTCTCTCACATATGGTAATGTACATGTTTCAATGCTGTTCTACCTAATCATCCCTTCCTCACCTTCTCCCAGAGTCCAACAGTCTGTTCTTTATATCTGTGACTTTTTTGCTGTCTTGCGTATATGGTCGTTGTTACCATCTTTCTAAATTCCATATATACATGCATTAATACACTGTATTGGTGTTTTTCTTTCTGACTTACTTCACTCTGTATAATAGGCTCCAGTTTCATCTACCTCATTAGAACTGGGTCAAATGCATTCTTTTTAATAGCTGAGTAATATTCCATTGTGTATATGTACCGCTGCTTTCTTATCTACTCATCTGCTGATGGACATCTAGGTTGCTTCCATGTCCTGGCTATTGTAAACAGTGCTTAAGTGAACACTGGGGTACATGTGTCTCTTTCAGTTCTGGTTTTCTTGGTGTGTATGCATAGCAGTGGGATTGCTGGGTCATAGGCAGTTATCTTTTCAGTTTTTAAAGTAATCTGCACACTGCTCTCCATAGTGGCTGTACTAGTTTGCATTCCCACCAACAGTGTAAGAGGGTTCCCTTTTCTCCACACCCTCTTCAGCATTTATTGTTTGTAAACTCTTTGATAGCAGCCATTCCAACCGGTGTGAGATGGTACCTCATTGTGGTTTTGATTTCTCTGATAATGAGTGATGTTGAGCATCTTTTCATGTGTTTGTTAGCTGTCTGTATGTCTGTAATTCTTTGTCAGTTGCTTCATTTGCTATTATTTTCTCCCATTCTGAAGGCTATCTTTTCACCTTTCTTATAGTTTCCTTTGTTGTGCAAAAACTTTTAAGTTGAATTAGGTCCTATTTGTTTATTTTTGCTCTGGGAGGTGTGTCATAGACGATCTTGCTGTGATTTATGTCATCAAATGTTTTGCCTATGTTTTCCTCTAGGAGTTTTATAGTTTCTGATCTTACGTTTAGATCTTTAATCCATTTTGATTTTATTTTTGTGATGGTGTTAGAAAGTGTTCTAGTTTCATTCTTTTATAGGTGGTTGACCAGTTTTCCCAGCACCACTTGTTTAAGAGATTCTTTTCTCCATTGTATATTTTTGCCTTCCTTTGTCAAGGATAACATGACCATAGGTGCATGGATTCATCTCTGGGCTATTTTGTTCCATTGATCTATATTTTTTTTTCTTTGTGCCAGTACCATACTGTCTTGATGACTGTGGCTTTGTAGTACAGTCTGAAGTCGGGCAGGTTGATTCCTCCAGTACCACTCTTCTTAAGATTGCTTTGGCTATTCGAGGTTTTTTTTTGTGTGTGTGTTTCCATACAAACAGTGAAGTTATTTGTTCTAATTCTGTGAAAAATATTGTTGGTAGCTTGATAGGGCTTGCATTGAATCCAAAGATGCTTTGGGTAGTATACTCATTTTCACTATATGGATTCTTCTGATCCATGAACATTTTCACTATATGAATTCTTCTGATCCATGAACATGGTATATTTCTCCATCTATTTGTTAAGCATTTTATTCTTTTCATTGCAGTGGTGAATGGGATTGTTTCCTTAATTTCTCTTTCTGTTTTTTCATTGTTAGTGTATAGGAATACAAGGGATTTCTGTGTATTAACTTTATATCCTGAAACTTTACTATATTCATTGACTAGCTCTAGTAATTTTCTGGTGTGTTTAGGGTTTTCTATGTATAGGATCATATCATCTTCAAACAGTGAGAGTTTTACTTCTTTACCAATCTGGATTCCTTTTATTTCCTTTTTCTTCTCTGATTGTTGTGGCTAAAACTTCCAAAACTATGTTGAATATTAGTGGTGAGATTGGACACCCTTGTCTTGTTTCTGACTTTAGGGGAACTGCTTTCAATTTTTCACCATTGAGGATAATGTTTGCTGTGGGTTTATCATATATGGCTTTTATTATGTTGAGGTACGTTCCTTCTATTCCTGCTTTCTGGAGAGTTTTTATCATAAGTGGGTGTTGAATTTTGTTGAAAGCTTTCTCTGCATCTATTGTGATAATCATATGGTTTTTATCTTTCAATTTGTTAATGTGGCGTATCACATTAATTGACTTGCAAATATTGAAGAATCCTTGCATCCCTAGGATAAAGCCCACTTGGTTTTGATGTATGATCTTTTTAAATATGTTGTTGGATTCTGTTTGCTAGAATTTTGCTGAGGATTTTTGCGTCTATGTTCATCAGTGATATTGGCCTGTAGTTTTCTTTTTTTGTGGCATCTTTGTCTGGTTTTGGTATTAGGGTGATGGTGGCCTCATAGAATGAGTTTGGGAGTTTACATTCCTCTGCAATTTTCTGGAAGAGTTGAGTATGATAGGTGTTAACTCTTCTCTAAATTTTTGGTAGAATTCACCTGAGAAGCCATCTGGTCCTGGGCTTTTGTTTGCTGGAAGATTTTTGATTACAGTTTTGATTTCCATACTTGTGATGGGTCTGCTAAGATTTTCTATTTCTTCCTGATTCAGTTTTGGAAGGTTATAGTTTTCTGAAAATTTGTCCATTTCTTCCAACTTGTCCATTTTATTGTCATTTAGTTGCTGATAGTAGTCTTTTATGATCCTTTGTATTTCTGTGTTGTCTATTGTGATTTCTCCATTTTCATTTCTAATTTTGTTGATTTGATTCTATTTCTTTTTCTTTCTTGATAAGTCTGGCTAATAGTTTGTCTATTTTATTTATCTTCTCAAAGAACCAGCTTTTAATCCTGCTTTTTGCTATAGTTTCCTTTGTTTCTTTGTAATTTATTTCTGCTTTGATTTTTATTATTTCTTTCCTTCTACTAACTTTGGGGTTCATCAATTTTTCTTTCTCTAGTTGCTTTAGCTGTAAAGTTAGGTTATTTATTTGATGTTTCTCTTGTTTCTTGAGGTAAGCTTGTACTGTTATGAATCTTCCTCTCAGCGCTGCTTTTACTGAATCCCATAGGTTTTGGGTTTCATGTTTTCATTTGTTTCTATGCATATTTTAATTTCCTTTTTCATTTCTTCCATGATCTGTTGGTTATTCAGAAGCGTGTTGTTTAGCCTCCATATGTTTTTGCTTTTAATAGTTTTTTTTTTTTTTCCTGTAGTTGACATCTAATCTTACCTCATTGTGATCCAAAAAGATGCTTGGAATGATTTCAATATTTTTGAATTTACCAAGACTAGATTTATGGCCCAGGATGTGATCTATCCTGGAGAAGGTTCTGTGTGCACTTGAAAAAAAGGTAAGTTCATTGTTTTGGGTTGAAAGGTCTATAGACCTTTCAATTAGGTCTAACTGGTCCATTATATTATTTATAGCTTGTGTTTCCTTGCTAATTTTTTGTTTGGCTTATCTATCCATAGGCGTGATTGGGGTATTAAAGTCTCCCACTATTATTGTGTTACTCTTAATTTCCCCTTTCACACTTGTTAGCATTTGCTTGCATGTTGAGGTGCTCCTATGTTTAATGCACATATATTTATAATTGTTATATCTTCTTCTTGGATTGATCCTTTGATCATTATATAGTGTCCTTCTTTGTCTCTTTTCACAGCCTTTATTTCAAAGTCTATTTTATCTCATATGAGTATTGCTACTCCTGCTTTCTTTTGGTCTTCATTTGCATGAAGTATCTTTTTCCAGCCCTTCACTTTCAGTCTGTATGTATCCCTTGGTTTGAGGTGGGTCTCCTGTAGGCAACATATATAGGGATCTTGTTTTTGTATGCATTCAGCCAGTCTTTGTCTTTTGGTTGGGGTATTCAACCCATTTACATTCAAGGTAATTATTGACAAGTATAATCCTGTTGCCATTTACTTTGTTGTTTTGAGTTCGATTTTATAAGCCTTTTCTGTGTTTCCTGTGTAGAGAAGATCCTTTAGCATTTGTTGAAGAGCTGGTTTGGTGGTGCTGAACTCTCTCAGCTTTTGCTTGTTTATAAAGCTTTTGATTTCTCTTTCATATCTGAATGAGATCCTTGCTGGGTACAGTAGTCTTGGTTGTAGGTTTTTCTCTTTCATCACTTCAAGTATGTCCTGCCATTCCCCTCTGACCTGAAGAGTTTCTATTGAAAAATCAGCAGTTATCCTTATGGGGATCCCCTTGTGTGTTATTTGTTGCTTTTCCCTTGCTGCTTTTAATATTTACTCTTTGTGTTTGATCTTCATTAGTTTGATTAATATGTGTCTTTGGGTGTTTCACCTTGGGTTTATCCTGTTTGGGACTCTCTGGGTTTCTTGGACTTGGGTGGCTATTTCCTTCCCCATTTTAGGGAAGTTTTCAACGATTGTCTCCTCAAGTACTTTCTCATCCCCTTTCTTTTTGTTTTCTTCTTCTGGGACACCTATGATTCGAATGTTGGGATGTTTAACATTGTCCCAGAAGTCTCTGAGGTTGTCCTCATTTCTTTTGATTCTTTTCTTTTTCCTCTCTGCTTCATTTGTTTCCAACATTCTATCTTCCACCTCACTTATCTTCTCTTCTGCCTCCGTTATTCTACTGTTGGTTCCCTCCAGAGTGATTTTGACCTCAGTTATTGCATTATTCATTATTGATTGACTGTTTTTTTATTTCTTCTATGTCCTTGTTAAACCTTTCTTGCATCTTCTCAATCCTTGTCTCTAGTCTATTTATCTGTAACTCCATTTTGTTTTCAAGATTTTGGATCATCTTTATTATTGTTATTCCTAATTCTTTTTCAGGGAGACTCCCTATCTCCTCCTCTTTGGTTTGGTTTGGTGGGTATTTATCATGTTCCTTTACCAGCTGAATAGTTCTCTGCCTTTTCATTTTGTTTAGATTGCTGTGTTTGGGGTGCCCTTTCTGTAGGCTTGAAGTTTGTGGTTCCACTTTATTGTGGAGTCTTCTCCTTGTGGATGGAATTGGACTAGTGGTTTGTCAAGGTTTCCTGGTTGAGGGAGCTTGCATCTGTGTTCTGGTGGGTAGAGCTGGATCTCTTCTCTCTGGAGTGCAGGGAAGTGTCTGGTAGTGAGTTTTGGGGTGTCTATGGGTTTGACACTGTTTTGGTCAGCCTGTCTTTTAATGCTCAGGGCTGTGTTCCTGCATTGCTGGAGAATTAGCTTGGTATATGTTGCACTGGAACTTGTTGGCTCTTGGGTGGAGCTTGGTTTTGGTGTAGGTATGGAGACTTTTGGATGAGCTCTTGTCTATTAATATTCTCTGGAATCAGGAGTTCTCTGATGTTCTCAAGTTTTGGAATTAAGCCTCCTGCCTCTGAATTTCAGTCCTTCCCTCACAGTAGCCTTAAGACTTCTCCATCCATACAGCACAGATGATATAGCATCTAGGTTAATGGTGAAACAATTCTCCACAGTGAGAGACACCAAGAGAGATTTACAGGGTTACATTGAGAAGAGAAGAGGGAGGAAGGAGATAGAGGTGACCAGGAAAAGAGGGGAAGTCAAAAGGGGAGAGAGCAATCTATCCAGTAAGCAGTTTCCTAAGTGTTCTCCACAGCCTTGAACACACAGAGAGATTCACAGAATTAAGTAGAGAAGAGAAGGGAGAAGGAGATAGAGGTGACCTAGGGGAGAAAAAGAGTCAAAAGGGGAGACAGCAATCAAGCCAGTAATCACATCCCTAAGTGAAAATGGATACTGAAGATTAGATTACTAAAGGTACAAAATTGATAATACCAAAAAGCAAAGATTAAAAATCTAAAATAGAGGTTACACTCTCAAAAATACAAAATAAAAATCTAAAACAAAATCACAAAAATTAAAAAAATATGTATGAAATTTGTTTTAAAAATAGGGTCTTTTGGGGCAAGGTAACAGTAGGTTGTAAAAATGAAAATTAAAGGAGTAATAAAGACAGATAACACCACCCTTATGGCAGAAAGTGAAGAGGAACTAGAAAGCCTCTTGATGAAAGTGAAAGAGATGAGTGAAAAAGTTGGCTTAAAGCTCAACATTCAGAAGACGAAGATCATGGCATCTGGTCCCATCACTTCATGGGAATTAGATGGGGAAACAGACTTTATTTTTGGGGGCTCAAAAATCACTGCAGATGGTGACTGCAGCCATGAAATTAAGACGCTTACTCCTTGGAAGGAAAGTTATGACCAATCTAGATAGCATATTCAAAAGCAGAGACATTACTTTGCCGACTAAGGTCTATCTAGTCAAGGCTATGGGTTTTCCAGTGGTCATGTATGGATGTGAGAGTTGGACTGTGAAGAAAGCTGAGTGCCGAAGAATTGATGCTTTTGAACTGTGGTGTTGGAGAAGACTCTTTAGAGTCCCTTGGACTGCAAGGAGATCCAACCAGTCCATTCTGAAGGAGATCAGCCCTGGGTGTTCTTTGGAAGGACTGATGCTGAAGCTGAAACTCCAATACTTTGGCCACCTCATGTGAAGAGTTGACTCATTGGAAAAGACTCTGATGCTGGGAGGGATTGGGGGCAGGAGGAAAAGGGGATGACAGAGGATGAGATGGCTGGATGGCATCACGGACTCGATGGACATGAGTTTGGGTGGACTCCGGGAGTTGGTGATAGACAGGGAGGCCTGGCGTGCTGCGATTCATGGGGTCGCAAAGAGTCGGACATGACTGAGTGACTGAACTGAAAGAACTTAAATTAAAAAAAAATTAAAAAGTGATAATAATAAACACATATTTAGGAATTTCTCTGGAGCTGTTGTGGGCAATGTGGGATCAGTTCAGTTTCAGATGGTTCCTTTTTGCACTTGTTTTCAAGTCTATAGGCCCTCTTCGATGCACAGTCAATGTTAACTACAGGGTTTTAATCTGTTGCAGTCAGTTCCATAGCAGTTCCCTCTTCTTTGTTTATTGGCTTCCTCTACTTGCAAGTCTCTTCAGTGTCTAATTTCCACCCTGACAAGGGGGCAAAGGTGGTCACTTATTTAGGCTCACTTGTTCAGTTGTGTTGTGGGGAGGGAGGGACACTGCAAACAAATATCGCTGGCATGCGTGGGGAGTGGTTGCAGTTTATGGAACACACTGGGTTTGCCACAGCCCAAGGCAGCGTGTGCTTCCCACTGCTCATGCCCCAGGGTGCTCTGTAGGGGCACTGTCCCAAGTGGACCCTGCGCCTCATGCACTTCCCAAGTCTAAGCCACTCAGGTTCTCAGGTACTCTGCAAGGGCGCAGATCTAACTGGGCATGCATTTTGTGCCTTTCCCAAGTCCGAGCAGCTCAGGCAACCAGGTGCTTGGTGAGTGCACTGTCCCAGGAGAGCCGTGCATCTTTATCACCTCCCCGGTCCTGGTCACTTGGTTTCCTGGGTGCGTCACCAGAGCACTATTTCAGGTGTGCCACGTTTCCTCTGGGGAGCTGATCTCAGGCTGCGATGCTCCTGGTGGATGCCAACCATCCAGGATCCCAGGAAGATGTGGTTAGCAACTGGGAGACTGCTCATAGTTTGGTGGGAGATGCTGTCTTTGGGGCCGAGATTGCATCAGCCCCTTGCCTTGCTGCTCCGGCTATGGCTATTGCACGCCCGCCTCTCAGCTTCCAGGAGTGGGGGGCGGGGCCTATACACAGCCGGCTAGCTCTCCTTTGGTATTTGCTCAATCCTTTGTTCTGTGAGCAGACTCTCTGGTGGTCCACGATTTGGGCTGCTGTCTCGTCTTAGCTCCCTCAGACTGTCCTCAGGGCATTCAGGCCTGGTCCTTACCCTAAGGACCGATGATGCAGCCCGTGCCTCCCTGCCAAGCCCTTGCTCGCTCGCTGGTGGCTGACGCGAGCATCTGAGCTACTTCTCTGCTGGCAGTTGCAGTTAGGCATGTATTCTGTGGGTTTTTTTTTTTTTTTCTTTCTCCTGATTATGTTGCCCTCTGAGATTCCAAAACTCCCCACAGACCCGCCTGTGAGAGGGTTTCCTGCTGTGTGGGAGCTTCTCCTCCTTCATGACTCCCGCCCCAGGATGGGTCTCTGTCCCTAAATCTTTCGTCTCTCTTTCTGTCTTTTATATTTTGTCTTACTTCCTTTCGAAGAGAATGGGCTGCCCTGCTGGGTGCCTGGTGTCCTCTGCCAGCGTTCAGAAGTTGTTTTGTAGAAGTTGCTCAACATTCAAATGATCTTTTGATGAATTAGTGGGGGGGAAAGTGGTCTCCTCATCCTATCCCTCTGCCATCTTGGGACCACCTCCCCAGGGCACAGCTCTTATCTCATCTGTGGAACGCTACCTGACACTCACCCCAGCTCGTGGTTTTCTTGTCTATGAGCCCCTAGAGTCTACACTCCTTGTATGGAACTGCTTCAGTTTTAGGGGCCTCAGTTGATTTTGAGTTCCTCAAGTGTGTAAGCATATTTTATTCCTCTTATTGGTTCTAACCAAAGAAGGTTTGGTTCTTAGTAATTATGTGGGTAGGGGCTTCCCTGGTGATTCAGTGGTAAAGAATCTTCCTGCCAATGCAGGAACTGCAGGTTCAATCCCTGGGTCAGAATGATTCCCTGGAGAAGGAAATGGCACCCCACTCCAGTATTCCTGCCTGGAAAATCCCATAGACAGGAGCCCGGTGGGGCTGTAGTCCATGCGGTCACAAAAGAGTCTCAGTGACTTTCAGACTAAACAACATCAACAATCATGTGGGTAAGATGTAATGTATGTAATGTTGCCAAAGACTTGCTGTTTCCTCTTAAAACATAGCTCTCATCAGCTAGGGAGAAGCCACAGAGCATTTTGTTTATAATACTTTGCATGCTATGCTAGAATTTATTTTGAGTACAGGTCTTAACAGTAGTTTCCACTGTCTAAGACGTATTTTGTGGTACAAAGGGAGTAATTGCCTATGTTTCTGTTTAATGGCAATAATTTGATTCTGAGTCCATAAGCCCCACTAGTCCTACAAATTTAATAATTGGCCACTATAATATGTGCTGGTTGAGATTTCATGAGTTTGAGTCTTCACCCACCATATGGATTTTGAGCAAAGGAGTTCATAAGTGATTCCTATTTTAGATTGTGTGATAATACCCAGAGAATCGTGTCAGAGCCAGTTTCTATTTCCTAGCTGTGTAAGTTGAGTGTGTGGAACGCCACAATTACAGATTGACAAGTTGGCTTAATATCAGCTCGAGAAAGGGCTGCAGCTACAGAGTTGCTGGATTGATTAAGTAATACAGTATTACAGGCCATAATAGGTTTGACAGGAGGTTTCATGGGGTCTGGGGCTTTAGGATTCAACTTTGGAGCCCATGAGAAGGGCTGATGCTTACACCTGTAACTGCTGGCGGGGGGGTGCTCCCTGTGATTACAGCTTCAGACCTTGAATGGGGCTAGAGAGGGAAAATCAGGCTTTAGAGTTAGCAGGAGAAAATGAACACGAAGACAAAAAACCAATAAGTGGTCACAGAGCTGCCAAGAGTGAAGGCAGTAACGAGACAGAATTAGTTCTTACTGACAACTTGAAATTGCCTGGAACATTATAAAAATCAATCAGCCTGTGAAAAGCAGACTCACAGTGACCACTGGATGGTGTGATGTTTGCAATTTGTCTGGACACAAATTTAGAAAAGCCAGTGGAAATTTAGCCTAATACACAGCATTTGGCTGATACAAAGCTCTTGAAGAGAGGGCTCAAAATTAGCTTCAACCGTGTTTTTTTTTCTCCAGCAATCTTGAAATCAGTAGAACTGAAATTAGTTGATTACCCATTTCTCCAATTTAATATCAGTTGATGTTTTGCTGTCCTTATAATGAATTATAAGAAGTTGTAGTATCTTTTCCTATTGAATATTCCTTCTTGGATTGTTTTTCTGCTTTGTTAAATCCTCTCTAATGGCATTTAACGCTACTGTTGTGGCCCTCAAGATTTTAAGAGTGTAGGAAACTTTTATCCTGCTGAAGTTACTCTTCTAACAGTTGTGGTGGTTGCTGAGCATATAGGCATGCCTCAAGGAGTTTCAGCCTCTAGGCAGAAGCAGATGAGTCAGCCCGCAATTGCCATAGGTCTTTGTGTTTGTATTTGGTGGCTAAGTCTTTGCAGAGCAGGGATTGTGTATGGTTACTAACTTTATCCTTGGAATGTGGCATTGAGGGAGCTTTGTTAAATAGTTAAAAAAGGGACTCTCACGGAGGTTGATGTATTGAGAAAAGAAATTTCAGATACAGGAGAAAGCAAGCACAAAGTTGCAAGATTATGAACAAATCTTCAGTTATTACATGATGGCCAGCTGGTGGAAGGCTGCGGGTCAAAGTGCCAGTGGAGGTGGGGCTAAGGCTGTAAAAGGCACCCTCTGAAGGCCATATGGAGCTGTGTAAGTTCATGCACACACAGTGAGTGTTCATAAATGTTTACTACATGACTGACTGAATGAATGGAAGGACTTTAGAATTTCTCCTGCCACTATGAAAAGTAGTCTGAAAGGGGTGAATGTGGAACAGAACTCTTATGGGGTGGAGGAATATTATCCCCCAGGGGACATTTGGTAATGAATGGAGATGTTTTAGGTTATTATAACTTGGAGGTTGTTACTGGCATCTAGGTACGTATCTAAGAACACAGAGGACAGCTCCTACCTCCACCCTCCAAATTATCCTGCTCCTAATGGAGATAATGCTGAGGTTGAGAAAGCCAGGTCTAGAAGGAGAAAGTCCTTAGTGCACAGGTTCCAAATTTACTGAAACTACAACTGAAATATATAGAAAAAATGTTTCTTAAATTTGCTTAAAGCTGGTCTAATATTCCTCAAGAGCCCCACTTACCCGGTTGAAGGAAAAAAAATTGATACCATTAAGTCTTTTGTGGTTTAGAACTGGGTAGGCTCCAATAAGTGTAAAGTCCCTTTAGAGAGTGATTGGTCTTTGGGGGATAATTGCATAGTCTCTTCTGTTGCAATACCTTCTCCTTCATTTTGTCTGATCTTCTCCAATTTAGTATCAGTTTATGAGACAGGCTCATGAGATCTCACAGAGCCAGGAAAATTCTTTGAAGAGCTCAGAGGCCACTGCTGGATAGAACTGCCATCCTACAGTTTTCAACCTAGAGTGGCCCAGCAGTATCTTTTTTTATTTACATATTTGGGTTCCATGTAAAATTCTGAGAAAAGGGCTGTTCTGCTAAAATAAAATTTAAAAACCACTGATCTTAAACACCTTTGAGGCCATCTGCACTGGAATGTGAATTAAAGGCTTAGATTGCTGTCCTGTGACACATCAAGGTATTTTTATGGGTATCATGACATTTGTTTCTACCTTTTGTTCCTGAGAATTGGGCTGCCCAAACGTTTCAGTCATGTCCAATTTTGTCATCATTGTGTAGATGTTGATAAAATCTTTCATCATGGTCAATATGTTCTTTACAAATGTAGCAATTTCTCGTTGAAAACTGCCCTCCTAAGGGAACATAATAGATTTCATGGTTCCCCATTGAAGAGAGAGGGTGCTAACTAGCCATGTGGCTCCAAGTACATCATTACAGTAACTACTTCCCTTTGAGGAATAAAGAGCTGGTATTACAGCTTGAAAATTCCATTTTAATACCAATAAAAAAATTTTCACACTTGTTCTGTGAATAAAGTTTCTTCAGCAACTCCTTCTGTGTTGCTGAGTCTCTTCTCCTGTTTCACCCATGAGATTAGGACAGTGAAGTGAGAGAAACCTTTTGAAACAGGGCTGCAGTGGGTTTCTGATGAGGAATTAATAGCAGTTTCAATTACTGCGGCTGTAATAGCAATCAGTATTTATTGAGTGCTTATTGTGATCTAAGCATTGCTCTGAGCACATCTCATTTATTAACTTACATCCTAACCATAGCCCTACAAACAGGTGCTGAGACAGGGAACTGAGACATGAGGAGGACAAGGTCACACTTGACTAGACTCCAGTTCAAACCCCTCTGGTCTGGTTCCAAGGTTCAAGTGCAGGGTTTCCCGTGTGTACTGATTTTCCTCTCTGCTTTAATGCTCTCTGCATTAGTATCATCCATTTGCCTACACTAGAAAAGCAACATCGTGTCATCAGTGTCCTTAAGCAAAGATCTGGAACACTTAAACCTCCCTGCCATGCTCTTTAATTATCTATTTTGGCATGGAGGGATGACATTCAGTGAAAATTTTTCAACTAGAGATCAAGTTGTAAGTGCCAGAACTCTTTCCATTTTAGGATCATCACATTGTCATGGGTCATCCTCCCTGGATTTGTGTGGCTCAGGGATGAGGGTCTAGCAGAGCATTGGTGGTTCATTCATCCATGAATTTAGAAAATATTTTAAGTCCATGTTGGACGCAGCACATGCCAGCGTTGTGGGCTATAGAGAGAGATGGCTGCTTCTCCCAGAAGGATTTGTTACATTTGATAAAGAAAGAGGATGCACATTGATTAAATACCAGCTATGTACCAAGTACAGTGCTAGACATTTTACATTTGTTCTTATTGAACCCTTCTAATAATCTTGAGAGGTAGGTACTATTTCCATCTGATGGATGAAAAACAATCTCAGAGACTGAAGCAACTGTTTAAAGTCACACAGTCAATAAAGGGCAAAGTCAGGGATCAAACCTTGCAGTAGATTAAAGAAGAAAAAGTTTTAATGAGATCTGTTGTGTATATATCTTTTCACATCTAAAGAAAAGAAAAGCCAGTTAGTTCTGGAGAACAGTGTTTTTTCAAACCACTTTCCATGGAGTTCATTTCAGAAGATCTTCCTCCTAGAGTAGTGGAGGGGAACCAAATTGTTTGGTGGCCCACTATGAGAAGTGGCATGCTATTTTATTCTCAGTGGTTCATGGTGCTCATTAGCATGGTGAGACCCTCAGAACTCCTGCAGAAGGAAAATTTTTGACTTTGTTTAATCCATTGACTGTTTCCCAAACTTCCAAGGTGATCAGCAGAAGACCACTTTGGGAAATTGTGGTTTGAAGGAAGGAAGCCTTAAAGGGAGAAGCAAGAATATGGCTAAACTGCCACTGGATAATTAAAACTTCCTTGGGTCACATGAGATGCTGGGTGAGAGGGGCTCCAAACCTCGGAGCCTAAACTCTTCTCTGCCAGGACTGATTCTGTCTGTACAGTCATATTTACTGCCTGTGTGTATGTGTGTGTGTCTGTGCATGGGTGCACGCATGCATGCATGCGTGTCTGTTCCCAGGGCAGGGGAACCAGGCCTGGACGTCAGGGGTTTGGTTCCAGTTCAGGTATGTGACCCTGGCCCGAAATGACTTTGTCAGAATGGAGAGCTGTCCATTGGCTGGGATTGTGTGGCCAGTGTGCTGACCTTTGTCACCACCTGCAGAGAATCTGCCTGCAAATGGGTGTGACAGAAAGGAAAGCAGGGGACTTGTAAAGCTACCTGAAAGAAGTGGCTCATGTGAAGCCCATGGGTGGTTTTTGACTGGTGATTTTAACCATCAAAATGTTTAAGATGGGTAGGGTTGACTGCCCTCTAACCTTACTTCCTGATGGTAAGGAAAGCAGGTCTCCCAAAAATGTTATCACACAGGTAGATACCTAATAAGTGCATGTAAGTGCGAGCAGGAGCCACATAGTTTGATGTATTCAATTAGCTTTACCAATTTAGAAATCTTGATTTCTTTTAGGGCTGCAGTAAAGAGGCTGCTCTCCTTTTTTTTTTTTTTTAGATGTTTTCTGACAACTTCTTAGCATCCTTCCTCTTCCCCACATGTGGGTAAGGGTCAGAAAGTCTGGGTGTTCCTTCCTTTGTTGCCGGGGTAGGGTTGGGGGTGGATTCAAACCATTCAAGCCTCTTTCTTTGTGCAAAGGCTGTCCCCAGCCCCATCCACTAAACATAATAAGAAGGCAAGCCAGTCTTCTATTTTTCAGTCTTGATCTCCAAATGCAATTTTGGGTGAGAGTCCATCCTGTGTCTGCAGAGTGACCACATCAAGGTGTTTGCTTGGAAGGTTTGACTGAGGCAGAGATAATGATATCCTAGAGGCAGGATTCTTTCCATTAAGTGAAAGTGAAAGTCGCTCAGTTGTGTCTGATTCTTTGTGACCCCATGGACTATACAGTCCCTGGAATTCTCCAGATCAGCACAGTGGAGTGGGTAGCTGTTCCCTTCTCCAGGGGATCTTCCCAGCCCAGGGATTGAACACAGGTGTTCCCCATTGCAGGAAGATTTTTTTATCAGCTGAGCCACCAGGGAACTCCAAAAATACTGGAGTGGGTAGCCAATTCCTTTTCCAGGGGATCTTCCTGACCCAGGAATTGAACCAGGTCTCCTGCATTGCAGGCAGATTCTTTACCTGCTGAGCTACCATCAAGATCTGCATAAATAACCAGAAATCTGCCAGACCTGTAGCTTGACACATGCCTAGTTTGGGATGAAGCACTGGGAGGGGATCCCTGGGGGTAAAAACCCTACGGCTCACAGAAATGATACACCGGCATTTTTCTTGCAGGGGGAGGAATGTCTCAAATACTTGCTCGTCTGCATAGTTTTGAATATCTTTAACTCCACCATTAAGAACTCATTCTTAACATTCATCATGTTAATCAATTAGCTCCTGTCTTCTTGGTCTCACTGTTAATTGGCAAAGCCTTGGTGTTGATAGAAATTTGGATAATTGAAGTGTGTGTCATTGTCTCTTGTAGGTTCCCTTTTTTGTATAATGTTTCTATCAATATTAGGGCTACAGATTGTCCCTAGAATTGAAGCTGAACCAACATAGACGTGATTTCACATGTCTTTGCTGAAGGATTTAAAAACAACTGACCTTCTAACATTTGACCTTTGTAGAGACCTTGGGTCCAGTTATGCCTAATGCTATATCTTTTCATGAACTTAACAATAACATGAGCCAATGAATTCCTTCTATATTTCAGCTTAGGCTGATATGAGGTGGGTTCCTGTCAGTTACTCCTAAAATACTTCTGAACAAAATAGAGAGCTAGAAATTCAGAGTAGAGGGTGGAGAGGCTTATACTTGTCCCTCCTACCCTCCTTCTCAATTTTCTCTAGCTGAACAGTTTCTGATAATTGTGTAACTGAATTTTTAAGGAAAATAGTAAAACTTCCAGTGTTCTTATCCAAACCGAGTTCTTAGTGGCAGAAAATGCAAATCTCCTCAGCTGCAGTGTTAAGTATTGTTCTGAATTTCAAAGTTGCCTTAGTGAAGTCATGTTCCAGCTTTATTTACCCCCCACCCCAAGCCAATCTTCATGGTTTGGCTCTTTTTAAATAGCTTCCTTAGAAGATTGAAGCATTGGGATGAAAATGGAATGCTTTCCTCAGCCTCAGAGCACATGTTAACAGCACAGGGGGTACAAGGGTCCTCAGAAATAAAGATCATTACAAAAGAGGATGCTTGTTTGCTTTTCATGCAAATCAGCATTTCCAGAGGACTCTAATGTTTAAAAAGCCAACTGAGGTTAAAAAATGACAGAGTGCTCTCCAGATAAATCCTGCCTCTGTTCCAGGGTGAAAATATAGTTTTTCCTATGGCGTTTCTGCCTTTTTGGCTTATGGAGTCATTCAGTGTTGATAAGAGGAAGAAGAGCAAGAGTGGTTCAAAAGTCTCCACACAAAAACGCACGGTGGGCCCAGGGGAATTTGTGGGATACCACTGGGACCCCCAGTGGTTTGGGGGCATTTTTGATGCTTAAATGCAAGGCGTGTTCTGCACTCATGAAGTTATGGAGCGAGAGACAGACATGCTTCCATGGACCTGGCCCTTCAGTGGGAAGATGGGCAATGAGCAGGGGAAGGGATGCGTGGATGGCATGACTTTTACTCACATGATTTTGAGTACTAGTGCTTCAAAGAAACAGATTGTGCTGGATCTGTTGGGGGTGACAGGGTTGGGTTGACTGAATTGAGGGAGTGGGGAGGGAGGAGTTAGCTTCCTATTTAGGTAAGCTGGTGAACCCTCAGGGGACTAGTGATCCATTTGTCTGCGCACCTGAATTGTTTCTAGTAACAAATAACCCAAGAGAATGTATCTTACTATGGGCTTAGTAGACATGAGAACCAGTAGGTAGACTTACCAGCGCATCATCTAACAACTGGTTGGGGGAGGTAATTATTAAAACCTCGTATTATGTACCGAGCACTGGGAATACGACATAGAGACCGGATTTGAAGGTCATTTAGGGCCTGGCTACTGGACATGTGGTCCACTGACAGGCAGTATTGGCATTTCAGGGAGCCTGTTAGAAGTGTAGACTCTCAGGCCCCACTCTGGGCCTGCTGGATCAGTCTGGTTTTCAAGTAAGATCCTGGTAACTCATGGTTTGAGACACCTTAACATTGAAGCACTGGCTTAGGCAACAGTTAGCAATGAGTGGATCTGGAACCTGCCCTCATCCAGATCTTGAGTTTGTTGATGGAGACAGACATGCAAATACATGACAACCTAGTGCAAAAGCTACAAACAAGTAATGGTTGGGGGTGGGGTGGGAGGGTGGGTGGGATATGAGTGTGGAAGAAGGTGTGAGTTACGCTCATGAGGCACGGGTCGGGGAGGAAGGTCAGGGAAGGCTCTCAGAGTAATGTCACCAAAGCTGTGACTTCTAAATGGGGAAAAGCCACACAGATTTATGTTTGAGGCACTAAGGCAGGGGTCTCCAACTTCTGAGATCTAATGCCTGATGATCTGAGGTGGAGCTGATGTAATAAATAGAAATAAAGTGCACAATAAATGGAATGTGCTTGAATCATCACAAAACCATCTCCTGTCTCCCAGGACTGTGGAAAAATTGTTTTCCATGAAACTGGTTGCTGGTGCCAAGACGGCTGGGGACTGCTGCACTAAGGGACTTGTGGGAAGGTGGAGTAGGGGAGGGTGAAGCAGAGTTCAGGAGGCCAGTGTTCCAGATGAGGCCAGAAATAGCTGAATCCTTGTGGTTGGGTTTGCCCTGGTTTGCGGGGCCTTGGGAGGAAGACTTGAAGGTTAAGGAGAAGACAGCAAAGAGCAGGCAGGCCTGGAAGGCTTGGAAAGAATACGGTGCATTTTCTTGATGCTTGAGCTGACTGAACTCAGTCTTACTCAGAAACCTGGGAGTTTCCCCCTTCGTGATGATGATGGACTCCCCCAGCTGGCCTGCTCCTTGTCTCCGCACAGATCCGCTCTGTCTGCATGTAGAAGTTAGGGGTGTGCTGACCCGGCTCAGAGCTAAGTGGTCTGATATGGGTGTTAGTGTAGCTAGTGGGAGAGGTGAAGAGGAGGACAGGCTGGCTTCTACAGTTGGCAAATCATCACTCCTCCTTTCTGCTCTGGGTTTCTGGCTCATAAACACATGTAGTCTTCCTCAGGGTGTTGGAGAACTTTCAAGGAAAGGAGGAAAGACAGTACCATTGATTGTTTGCAATTTAGTGATTCTGTATTCAGCAGACAGGAAGAACAGCTCTGAGATCGAATGACTGTTGCCAGGGACCAAGTCTAAATGTCTCCATGACTTTATTTTAGAACAGTGGTTTCCCAAACATTTTTTTTTTTTTTTAAACAGGACTTAAAAAATTGTTTCATGTACTTAGCTGTCATGTTGAGCAGTGCTCCTGCTGCTGTTGGGTGCTGGTGAGGATGGTGATCATCTTTCTCTCCCACAGTGGGCCTCCTACTTACCAAGAAGGATTGTAGAACCACAGGGTTCTTGAGACAGCAGTTGGAAATCAGTGTTTTGGTATAAAAAGAAGACAGGTCTACTCAACTCCTGTGTTGAGTTGCATATCCGCATATATATATAGATGGTTCCTACAAAGGCATCAGTGTTATCCTTAGAGCTCCAAAATAAAATTAAAAAAAACCTCCAAACACTGAACAGACAAAAGACAAGCAACTGGCTGCCATATAAATGCTTAACAACTTGGATTTTGAAGAATACATATGCTGTGACTTGAGTGTTAAATCATGAAGAAGCACGATGAAAGTTCTTGGGAAGACGGTGGGATGTCTCCCAGCCCATTTAATTCACCCCTTACTGCAGTGGGGAGACCCTGGCTTAGTCTCTGTCTGCCTTCTTTCCCATACGATAAGGTATGAGTGGGAGCAAGGCAGGTAAGCTGGTGAGTGTTCCAGCAAACAGTCTTGTGGGGAAAGTCAATCTGGCCTCCCAGACAGCCATCTGGAGGCTGTGATGGGAGGTCTGTTTGCTTCTGCCCAAGCCCCAGCCTCTTCTCCAAGATGGAGAATTTGTTAAAAAAAAAAAAAAAATCAGGGAAATTCCCCAAAGAGCCCTACTGGGGAACAACAGAAACATCCATTGTAAACAGCAGGTTTGTCTTCCGACAGGTTTTGTTTGCAAATGATAACAATTACAGGTAATTTTTCATTTCAATTGGAGGAGCAGGTATTGAAAAGAGAGCAAGGGGAGAGGGAGGATGAGAGCCAGCAGCTCTCCCAAGTGTCTTATTCACTCCCAGGTCTACAACCTAACATGAGCATGGAGGGCTAGGTAGTGTCTCCTCATTCCATTAAGTGAGATCTAATTGTGGCTGTTCGGTCTGTTGGCAGATGCAGTTTCTACATAACAACAGCCCAGAGACAGAGCTGCGTGATTAATGCCTCCAGCTGTCATATGCCCCATTATCTGTGCATTTGCATAACTTAATGGTTTAGGACAGGGGAGAGAGGATGCTTAATTTAATGTTTAGCAGGCCCTTGATAGCTGAATAATTTAAGAACTGTCAAGGGGGGTCAGTCCTACAGCGATTCAGCGAGACAGCTATGATTTCTGCATATCGTTAAAATTCTTACTTAGGATAAATTTTTTCTAAGAAAAAAGAAAACAATGCCTGAAAGCAAGCACTGATTTTCTTCCCCCTGCTTTCCCCCTGTTAACCATTTCCTTCCCACGGCAAATGGAAATGTCTTTGACGGAAGTTAGAGGTCTGAAGACAGCTGGGGAGGCGTGGGTTTACATTCACCCCCTTCTTCATCTCTTCTCTCCTCCCAAGACTCCCAGGCATCACACCTCTTCTACTCTGATTCTTTCTCTTGTTCTTTTTGTCCCCTCAATCATCTCACCCTGTGTGCAGTGTTTTATGACCCATTTGCACCCCCATAACCCCCAGATTCTAGCTGAAAGGCAGCTGAAGAAGGGTATGGAGAGAGGGTGGAGGGGAGGAGCAGAATTTGCTTAAAATCTACTAGCAGCCCAATCTGCTTTCAACAGGAAACACTGTCAGTTTCATTAGTTGCTAATGAATATTATTAAACTAATCTGTCATTTGTTTTCTAATTATGTGTCACCAGGCATCTCAGTGGCAGCTGAGGTGACTGCTGGTGAACAATTTTCCTCCTTGAATCCTCCCTCCCCCGCTTTTTTTTTTTTTTTGGTAAAATAAGAACAGTCAAGAATGATTAGCAATAATTTGAACCTGGTAAGCTTTTTTCCCCCTTTCCCCAGTCTTGCAGCAAAATTTCTCCCCACATTCCTAATAACTGCTGGGATCTTATCACCACCTAGCTTTGCAACCCGCTCCCAGGGTGAGACCCCAGCCCATGCCAAACTTGGGGTAGCTCTGCTTCTGAAGTCTTCAGCTACACTGTGACCACAGCTTCTTATCACTTCCTGTCATAGTTTTGTGGGTCTGGAATTTGGGCAGGACCCAGTGTGTGACATGGACTGGGTCATTCAGTGCTCAGCTTGTCTGGAGGGTCCTGGTCAGCTTTGCTCACATGTCTAGCCGCTTGATGGAAGAGGCTAGATGGTTGCGGGGCTCAGCTGGACCCATGCTCTCTGTGTGGTCTCAGTCCCTCCATATGGTCCTTCCAACAGAGGAGTTGAACTGCTTCCACAGTTGCCCTGGGATCCAAGAGAGTATTCCACAGACTAGAAGTAGAAGCTGCCAGTGTCTAAGGGCCTGTCCTAGAAGTTCAAATAGCATCCTTTCTACCATATTCTGTTGGACAGTGCAGTCAGGATCTACCCAAACTCACTCTACTCCTAACTTGATTTATTGAGTACAGCTTAGAAAACTGCACATCCCTACAAAGTGGCCCCTCTGAGGGAAAGGGTTCAGATCTCTCTTGGGTCATCAAAGTCTTTGACTTCTCCCTTTGCCAAAAGTTAATATTCCTCTAAAGTCTGTCCATGGGTCTTTTCTCATGATATCTGCTCTCCTTCCATGATGTAACTCATGGGCATGTCAATTGCTGTCTAGTCTGAAGATCCCCAAACAGATCTAGCCCAGGTAGCTTTCCTGAGCATGTATAATTACCCATTAGAAATCTTGACCTGGATGTCTCACAGACAACTAACACTTTACACATGACCTAAAGACAGACCGTTGAGCTTCCCTGGTGGCTCAGAGGGTAAAGAATCCACTTGCAGTGCGGGAGACCTGAGTTTGATCCCTGGGTCGGGAATATTTCCTCGAGAAGGAATGGCTACTCACTCCAGTATTCTTGCCTGGAGAATTCCATGGACAGAGGAACCTGGTGGGCTATAGTCCATGAGGTTGTAAAGAGTTGGGCATAACTGAGAAACTAACACTGACTTTTCAAAGACAGACCATTTCTCAGCCTGCTCTATTTTTCTGTTTTGAGCCTTCAACCTGCAATTCTTGAGCTCCTTTTCTTTGCTTTCCATATGTACTTTATCACTAAATTGTCCTGTTTCCCTCTCCTAAGTATCATTCACCTTGACTTCATATCGATCCTTATTATCTGGTCAGGATGATGACAAATAGATAACTGAGTTCCTTTCTTCTCATCTCCTTTCCCCTTATTCTGTTATCCACACAGCCACCAAAAACATGCTTACAATCATAAATTTGTATAAATCATTGTCCTATCCCAGATCCTTCAATAGCTCCCCATTGTCTAGAGATTAAAGCTCAAATGTATAACCTGGCTTAGTAAATACTTTCTGCCTCCCAGCTGCATCCTTCCATTTCCTTCCTTATACCCTATTTTCCAGCCTCATTGCTGTTCTGTGTTTTCTTATCTTTGCATTTGATTTTTTCCTGCCTGAAATCCCTCCCTTCCTCTCATTAGGCAATATCTACATGTACTTGTCCCTTGTGGCTCAGACGGTAAAGCGTCTGCCTACAATGCAGGAGACCTGGGTTTGATCCATGGGTTGGGAAGTTCCCCTGGAGAAGGAAATGGCAACCCACTCCAGTATTCTTGCCTGGAAAATCCCATGGACAGAGGAGCCCAGTAGGCTACAGTCCATGGGATCACAAAGAGTTGGACACAACTGAGCGACTTGACTTCACTTCACTTCACATGTACTCTAATTCTTTGTTTAAGGTTCTCTGAGATATTTTAGATCTTGCATGCTGAAAACATTTGGCAATGTCTGGAGAAATTCTTCTCACAAGTTGGACATACTATCAGTCAGGGCTGCTGCTAAATGTTCTGATACAAATGACAGCTCCCCACAACAAAGAATTACCTGGCCTAAAATGCCAGTAGTGCTGAGGTTGAGAAACTGTTTTAGATCAAATTTCATTGTGTTACTATTCCTTTGTACTTATTTCCTGTATCATCCACATTTTATTTGAAGCAAGTCTCTATCCTTATGTAAACTGAAGGACAAGATTTTATATTCTGGCATATAGAACATTTTAGGGATTATTTATTTTAAAATGCCTTGATATTTCTAAGTTTTTCTCTGCATACTGTATTGGCTATTGTTGAACTATTATTAGTCCTTTACACTTTAGTGTGAATGAGGCTTGTTTGGTCTATTGAAAAGATTGACAGGTCAGGGAAAGTCACTTAAGGAGGAGATGGGAAGCACTATAGTTTTCACTTGTCTTGCAAGCTTATCCTCTTCCATTCTGTAAATTTTCAGGTTCTCCCTTTTCTTCTTTATAGTCCCAAACACTTTTCAGAAAATCTCCAAGCAGCCTTTAGTTTACTAGGACTTCTAACAGTGAAGATCAAGTGAAGAGCTACTTACCTGTCTCTTGGCTTCTGGCTCCATTCCCACTCCTCCATGCTCTCCTTTGTATGTACGCTGAGTGTAGAGGGCTAGAATTCTGCAAACCGCATCACTGAAATTCCCCTGCCAAATGACCTATAGTTACCTTCTACAAATTGGAGGCACTCATGGGAGATTAGGAGGCATGAAGAAAGTAACAATGTTTTATACACTTCTGAAGTGCAGCAAAGGTAATAGCGGTGGTAGACAAGTGTGGTCTCTCTGCATCCTGCCCAAGGTGGCGGGTATTCCAGCAACAAAGCTCCTGCAGACTCTGACTCCAGTAGTAATGACTGCTGTGGACAACTTTAGGCTCCAGATTTTCTTCAAAGAAACCATGGCTGTTCCAATAACACCAGCATTGAATGTTCTGGCGGTGGCCTAGATTATGGACTGTTTTATTTATTTATTTGTTTTATTTTTAAATTTTTAATTTATTTTTATTTTTGGCTGTGCTGGGTCTTTGTGAGCTTTCTCTAGTTGTGGCGAGTGTGGGCTTTTCTGTCGTTGCGGTGGCTTTCTCTTGTGTAGCACGGGCTCTAGACGTGCAGGCTTCACTAGTGCAGCATGCAGGCTCAGTAGTTGTAGCACACTGGCTTAATTGCTCCGCTGCTTGTGGGATCTTCTTGGACCATGGGTTGAACCTGTGTCCCCTGCATTGGCAAGAGATTCTTAACCCATGGACCACTAGGGAAATCCTGAGACCGTGGAGTTTGAATAACATTTTCCTTTTGTTCCTCGGGTCCTAGGATGGAAGCAACTCCTTGCAATTACTGACCTCTGGCTAAGTTGACCTCTTATCTTTCCTCTTTGTCACCCCTTCCACATGTTTGTTTCCTACCATAAATTCCTTCTGTTTGCAGTACCTATAGTGGTTTCTGTTTTCCTAATGAGGCATGGGATGATATAGTACGTACTAGGATGGCACAATCCCATTCCCAGGTTTTTCTGAGTTATGGAGGTTTAGATTAATCATTATAAAATTTTACTTCCTGGAGGTTAGGATATGAATCCTAGTAAATGGGATGCTTGAACTCTAATGCAAAGAGAAAAATGGTCTCTTACAGAAGATTTTATAACTTTTCTGATTGAGAAGGGATTCAAAGCTAGATTCCCCTACCTCCCTTCCTTAAATCTTTAGAGCCTTCTGCCATTGAATGAGTTGATAAGTTTGATCTAATCCTCTTTTCTCTGAAGTTAAAAGCAAGTCCTGATTTTTACTTTTTCTTCTGAGGAAATTCATTCCTTGGATACAACCACTCTGAGTACCAGCCTCATAAGTACCTGCTTTGACAACCGTGCCTGCTGTATTTGCATGAAACAAACAATTACACAGGAGCCAGAACAGCCTCATTTGCTTCATCATATAGTTGTGCATCAAGCAGGCATCTTTTCTGAGAAACTGAAAACTTCTGATGCATGACTTCCTATCACAATTAGAATAAAATTCAGACTACCCTCGTTTTCCCTCACCTCTGTCCTTCCTTCAGCTCTCTCCCACCCCACATCATACACGCTCACATACTCACGATGCTTTTACCATGCAGGCAGCTTTTCTGTTGTTCAAATACTAAATGCTTGTCTAGGACGTTGGGTCTGTCTTTTTGCTTCCAGAACCCTCTGTCTCTAGATCTTCCTGTGGTTAACACTTTACCATTCAATGCTTAGATTTACCATTTCTGCAAAGATGATTTCATGAAGCTACCTGTACAAAGTTACTCCTCACTCCAACTTATTCTTCATTCCATAATTCTCCTTAATATCTCATAGTTCATGTTCCTGTATCATCATGGGAAATTATGTCATTTGTGTACTTTTTTTTTTCAAATTTATTTATTTTAATTGCAGGCTAATTACTTTACAATATTGTAGTGGTTTTGCCGTACATTGACATGAATCGGCCATGGGTATACATGCGTTCCCCATCCTGAGCTCCCCTCCCACCTCCCTCCCCATCCCATCCCTCTGGGTCATCCCAGTGCACCAGTTGATTATCTGCCTTTTACCACTGGAATGTAAACTCTGC
This sequence comes from Budorcas taxicolor, assembly GCF_023091745.1. Taxonomy (NCBI): domain Eukaryota; kingdom Metazoa; phylum Chordata; class Mammalia; order Artiodactyla; family Bovidae; genus Budorcas; species Budorcas taxicolor. The sequence goes on from NC_068917.1 coordinate 57,288,083, forward strand.
TAGGGCAGGGAGTTTATCTGTTCTTCTTTACAGCTTTATCTCCAAAGTTTAAGGTATTCTATGGAACGTAGTGCCTAACAGATACTTGTTGAATAACTTAATTGACTGTCTACACCATGCTTTTTACTCTGTCCAGTAGATATTGATGGCATCTGCAGTCTGTATGGTACTGTGGTCAAGGACACCGAGGACACAAAGCCTCTCAGCTAATGTTCGATGTGGTAGGAATGGGTTCTGTCCATTACCACACCCCCCTTTCCAACAAAAACCAGTTGGTACTGAGCACTCACAATATGCCAGGCACTTTGCTAAGTGTCCACAGACTTTATCTCATTCAGGCCTTTCAGCACTTCATGACATAGGTATGAATAACCCCATTTTACAGAGGAGAGAGCTGAAATCTAGAGGGGTCCTAACTACCCTAAATGATGCAGTTAGTTTGTGACAAAGACCCAAAGTGAAGTTGGCTTGAGTCTACAACTGTACTTGCTACTGCTTTATAATGCATGTGTTCTCAAATACCTTACTTTGCTGTTTCAGGTTACCGGTTGAATTTGATTGTCAAAGTCACCTTCTCAATTTGAATGAAGTAGATGAGGGAAAGAAAACCTTACTATTGTAAGGCAAGGAGATTGGTTAGCCAAAGGAGGAAGATTCTTCCAGACTCTAGGTTCTTGCCCTTGGCTTTGCTGCTAATTCAATGCACCATCTTTTCCTGATCTATTAGGAAAAAGAAGTGAGTAAGAGAGAGGTGAATGGGGTAAGGAGGTAGATAGCCTGGTAAATTTGAGAGTCAGCCTAAAAGTGTGCCTCTTCACCACAAGGCGCAAGATGATTCTCTCCCCTTTTGTCTCATCATCTGCCTTTCTACCAACTAGAAATTCATTCCTGTTTCCAACAGTTCACATGGAGGTAGAGGCGAGATTGGCTGTCCACCACTTACACCTCAGGCTGTATTTTTTTAAGCTTTAGAATCCTTTGGACCTGTCTGATGTCTGTTGATGAGAGGAAGTGGGAGACCGTATGAAAGAGGATTTGAGGGACCTGCACTGGGAGGGCAGGTAGTGCTTCAGGCTATTGTGGAATTGTCACATGACTTGAGGGGGCCAGCTAGTTCATGTTCAGAAGTGGGGGTGGTACCTAGTGCAGTAGAAAATTAGACACATGAGGTAAATGGTTCCCTAGCCTCAAAGGACTGGGAGAAGGCGATGGCACCCCACTCCAGTACTCTTGCCTGCAAAATCCCATGGATGGAGGAGCCTGGTAGGCTATAGTCCATGTGGTCACTGCGAGTCAGACATGACTGAGCAACTTCCCTTTCACTTTTCACTTTCATGCATTGGAGAAGGAAATGGCAACCTACTTCAGAATTCTTGCCTGGAGAATCCCAGGGATGGGGGAGCCTGGTGGGCTGCCATCTATGGGGTCGCACAGAGTCAGACATGACTGAAGCGACTTAGCAGCAGCAGCAGCAGCAGCCTCAAAGGACTAGATATGACTGAACCCTGTGGGGCATGTGGTGATAGCCCTTGGCATGTTGTTTGTACATCCCACAAGCAATAATAGTTCCCTTTGACCCACTTTGATGACAAGACTTCTTTAGTGGAGATGAAGGTGGTAGAGCTGGCCTGTTATCTCCAAAATTTCCACCTAGTTATTTGATTGTCTTGGGGTTTCCCTGATCAGCCTTGTGAAGTCATTCACTGCTGGTCAGAGTTACTCCCCAAGGAGAGGAAAGAATTAGGAAAAAAACAGGAGAGGCCACATGTAAGCATTAAGAGTATGGAGTGATGATTCTCTACAATATTCTTTGACTTTGTCATTTGTCCATGATTCTAGAATGAGTTTTGCAGGGGGGTGGGGATGAGAGTCAATCTCCTTTCATTTTAGTAGAGAAGGAAAAGAGGGAACTCCTAGCTGTCACCAACTTTTTGTAGAAGACAGATCTGCCTCACCCTCCTGGAAACTATCAACTTTAAACAAACTCTAGGAGCCTCTCTGCAACGGCAGAATAAATCTGCCCTTACATTTCTCTTGAAATAACAAGGAGACGAAATACCAAGAAAAACCCTTGTGTTCACTAACATAAATAAGCCCCATTGTTGTGCTCAGCACATATGGTGTGATAACGTTGCCCACTGCTCAGAGACCTGCTGATGGAAGGCCAGATGTGCTGTTGCAGGAGTGAAACACGACAGGCCCACTTTAAGATTCTGTGGCAGCCTTCCTTACATCTGCTGGTTTGTGTCTCAGCTTTAGCACTGTTGTTACCACTGTAGTCTCTCACCTTCCTTAGCTTTTCCTTTCCTATCTTTCAGGAGTTGAGAGGGCTGGGTAACTTAAAACTTGGATCTGGACTTGATAGCGTTCTTTTAGTGGGCAGTGGGCTTGAGAGATAGGTACCAGGAATTGATGGTACCTCTAGGACAGGGCAAGCTACTTGTGGAACATTTGCCTCCTCCCTTTCCCCTAACTTTGGTTGATTAGTCGCTAAGTTGTGTCCAACTCTTTTGCAACCCCATGAACTGTAGCCCACTAGGCTCCTCTGTCCTTGGGATTTCGCATGCAAGAATGCTGGAGTGGTTTGTCATTTTCCCTAGCTTTATGGAGATAGAAATGGCAAATAAAAATCGTATATATTTAAGGTGTATAACATGTTTTAATTGGGATATAATGCTTTACAATGTTGTTAGTTTCTGCTGTACAATATAAATCAGCTATAAGCATACATTTATCTTCCCCCCTTGAGCCTCCCTCCTAGCTCCCTCAACCCATCCCACCCCGCTATTAACAGGTCATCAGAAAGCACCAAGTGAGCTCCCTGAGCTCTGCAGCAGGCTCCCACTTGCTGGCTGTTTTACACACGGCAATGTGTGTAAGTCACTGCTGCCTCTCTCAGTTCGTCCCACCCTCTCCTTCCCCTCCTGTGCCCACAAGTCCTTTCTCTGTGTCTGTGTCCCTATTTCTGCCCTGCAAATAGGTTCATCTATACCATTTTTCTAGATTCCATATGCATTAATACATGATATTTGTTTTGAAGGTATATAACAGAATAATTGGATATATGTATGTATTGTGAAATGATTACCACAATCAAGCTAAAGGTAACATCTGTCACCTCATATAGTTACCCTTTTTGTGATGAGAACACGTAAAATCTACTCTTTAGCACATTTGAAGTATATAACTCAGTATTAACTATAGGCACCATGCTGTACCTTATTTTCCTGGGGGGAAAAAAAAAACTAATTACGAGGAGTTATAGACTTAGATTTGAACTAGGATGAAAAAGGCTTTGTTTGTCCTTGCCCCCACCCCAGCTTCTGTTTAAATGTAGACTTTGAAAAAAGTAAGAGGGCACAGTGTTTACTTTCCTACATAAATTAAAGTGCACGCATGAATGAATGAAGCAGGCTACATAGCTGCTAGTGTAGGTATGAGCTCAAAGGAACATCAAAGAAGTTATTAATAAGACCAGATATATAGCACATCTTTTTTCTTGAGAGCTCAAAATACCTTATGAACAAAAATATATTTATCTTTGGAATGACCCTTTGAGAGTGGTATCCAGTTAACACATTTCCCTCTGATTTGTTAGGGCCCACACTTAACTTTTCTTTCTAGTCACAGGAGATCCTAGTTAGGTCTGAACAAGCCCATGATGAGTGCTAGACCTCATGTAGACAAAGACTGTAATGAGAGAGAAGTTAAAAAAAAATGCATACTTGTTATTGAAGTAAAACTTGATTATTATCTTTTGTATAAAGACCAATACTCTGTCATGTTCAGTTCAGTCACTCAGTCATGTTCAACTCTTTGTGACCCCATGGACTGTAGCACGCCAGGCCTCCCTGTCCATCACCAGCTCCCAGAGCTTACTCAAACTCATGTCCATTGCATTGGTGATGCCATCCAACCATCTCATCCTGTCGTCCCCTTCTCCTTCAGCCTTCAAGCTTTCCCAGCATCAGGGTCTTTTCAAAGGAGTAAGCTCTTCGCATCAGGTGGCCAAAGTATTAGAGTTTCAGCTTCAATATTGGTCCTTCCAATGAATATTCAAGACTGATTTCCTTTAGGATGGACTGGTTGGATCTCCTCGCAGTCCAAAGGACTCTCAAGAGTCTTCTCCAACACCATATTTCAAAAGCATCAATTCTTGGGCACTCAGCTTTCTTTATAGTCCAACTCTCACATCCATATATGACTACTGGAAAAACCATAGCCTTGACTAGACAGACCTTTGTTCGCAAAGTAATGTGTCTGCTTTTTAATATGCTATCTAGGCTGGTCTGAAGAAGGCTGAGCACCGAAGAATTGATGCTTTTGAACTGTGGTGTTGGAGAAGACTCTTAAGAGTCCCTTGGACTGCAAGGAGATCAGCCCTGGGATTTCTTTGGAAGGAATGATGCTAAAGCTGAAACTCCAGTACTTTGGCCACCTCATGCAAAGTGTTGACTCATTGGAAAAGACTCTGATGCTGGGAGGGATTGTGGGCAGGAAGAGAAGGGGATGACAGAGGATGAGATGGCTGGATGGCATCACCGACTCGATGGACGTGAGTCTGAGTGAACTCCGGGAGTTGGTGATGGACAGGGAGGCCTGGCGTGCTGTAATTCATGGGGTCGCAAAGAGTCGGACACGACTGAGTGACTGAACTGAACTGAACTGAAGGCTGGTCGTAGCTTTTCTTCCAAGGAGAAAGCATCTTTTAATTTCATGGCTGCAGTCACCATCTGCAGTGATTTTGGAGCCCCCCAAAGTAAAAGTCTGTCACTGTTTCCACTGTTCCCCCATCTATTTGCCATGAAGTGATGGGACTGGATGCCATAATCTTAGTTTTCTGAATGTTGAGCTTTAAGCCAACTTTTTCACTCTCCTCTTTCACTTTCATCAAGAGGCTCTTTAGTTCTTCTTCATTTTCTGCCATAAGGGTGGTGTCATCTGCATATTTGAGGTTATTGATATTTCTCCCAGCAATCTTGATTCCAGCTTGTGCTTCTTCCAGCCCGGCATTTCTCATGATGTACTCTGCATTTAAGTTAAATAATCAGGGTGACAGTATAGAGCCTTGACTTACTCCTTTTCCTATTTGGAACCAGTCTGTTATTCCATGTCCAGTTCTAACTGTTGCTTCCTGACCTGTATATAGGTTTCTCAAGAGGCAGGTCGGGTGGTCTGGTATTCCCATCTCTTTAAGAATTTTCCACAGTTTACTGTGATCCACACAGTCAAAGGCTTTGGTATAGTCAATAGAGCAGAAACAGATGTTTTTCTGGAACTCTCTTGGTTTTTCGATGATCCAGCGGATGTTGGCAATTTGATCTCTGGTTCCTCTGCCTTTTCTAGAACCAGGTCGAACATATGGAATTTCACTGTTCATGTATTCCTGAAGCCTGGTTTGGAGAATTTTGAGCATTCCTTTACTATCATGTGAGATGAGTGCAATTGTAATGAAGACTTAATTCAATTTTGTGATTTTCAGAACCCTTGCCTGTTGTACCCCTACTAAACCAGAATACCTGCCAGGACTCTTCTGTGCAGACCATGTGCCACCTCATTGTCTAGCTGAGTGACAAAGGTGTTGTTATGAGGTCCTATGTGTTTTCCTTGCTAATTCATCCTATGCCATTTCAGGGTTATGGAATCCTATGGCTTCCAAGTTAGCAGTCACCCTTTAATCCTTAAAACCTTCGAAGTGTCAGCCACCCTGAAAACTGCAATGTTTATAGGACTTTTCAGAGGTGACTTGGGAAGCTGCCAGTGTCCCAGCTCTAAAGAGGTATATGGCTCTTTGCACAGCAATCTGCTGTGGTGGCTAAATGACAACTGTTTCTAGGTGCATCAGGTGTGGAGGGATGGCCTTGTTCAGGGCGGAAAACATTGTCTCTGCTTCACAGGCTGTGGGACTGAGAAGTTAGCCGAGGCTTCATCAGGGCTGCACAGTATATGGAGCTAACAGAATTTAAACAGGAGTGGGTGACTCACCATTTGTTTCATTAAAGGCTCTTATATTTTCCTTCTCTGTTCTCGCAGAGATGTGGTGGAGTATGATGTAAAGCTCCAAACAAAGGTGAATGTGTGGCAAACCTGGACCTCCAGAGGCAGAGGGGCCAAACTGTGGGTGAGGGCACATGTTCTCACCATCCTACCAGGATGTGATTGGGGTGGAGTGGAGGAGTGGATGGGGTAGCCAGAGACCCAGTGCAGAGTAAGACCTAAAAGAGCATGCACTGGCAAGTTCACGAGTTCCCGTAAGGGGTTCTAGATGGAGAGAGTGTGGAACTTAACATACGGAAGTCTTTCTGTAATCTGGGGAAATTACTCTTTGTCGATCAATGATGGTAAAGCTTATGTCACTTCTTACGCTCAAGGAGATTGTCCCTCAGTCACAAGTTTCAAGTATTCCTTGCTCTTCATTAGAGTGAGCCGTACAGGTTGCTGGTGACAATGAGCATTTTGTTTCTGCCCGGAGAAGGGAAAGTCAGGAACTCCTTTTCTGAGTTTTCAGGCTTGCTGCACTCAGATGGTTCCAGAAGCCAGGATTTAATGTAAGTTGCTAAGGCAGATGGTGTAAGGCCTGATTTAAGGGCATGCCTGTTACTCAGGCCCAGTGATGGTGGCTTTTTGGGAATGTGAACCCAGTGTTACCTGATCTTAGAAATTTTTTTGACAGCAGCCGGAGTTCCAGGCTTGTATGATGACAGACAATTCAGATTATACATAAGGTATGTACACATACATTAAGTTATTTTGAGGGTACATTGCTGGCCCATCCTAGAGTAGCCCCCTTTCCCTGTTAATTACTCACATTAAAGAATCTCATGAATGTTTTGATGATTGAAAGTAAGCTGAGTTTGTACACTCACAGAGCCTCCCAAAGGTTTGTCTGTTCCCCGTATTCATTGTGATAGAATCCAGGTAATAGAAGCTTGCCGTTAAAAAGTAGGGCGTGGCATCTTGTCTAGCTAATCACACCGAAGTACCATGTGGGAACATGGGATCTGAGTTAGAGATTCAGCAGGTCTGCTGATTGTATGGCCTTTCCATTAAGTAACACAGTATATGGTGCTTCTTGGAGTTGTGTGGTGGGAAAGCTGTATAGCCATCCACAATGGTTTTGTATCATAGCGTCTCCCTATGGAAGTTCATTCAGCCAGTGTTGGTGTTTTATCATGGACACACTTTCTAATTTTCATACCCCATGCCTCCATACTTCCCTTTCTCTTGAAGTTCCCGCTTTCCTTCTCTTCCTAAGCTGTGGCTTTCCCCAGATTCCTCCATACTTGGACCTACAAAGTTGGGTGTAAATTACAGCGGTACTCTTCCTCCCACCTATTTTCACATTTGGGGAGGGCTAAAACTTAGAATCCCAAGAATGGCAGGGGAGAGAAAAGAAGTCAAAATGGCTTTTATAAAACTGAGTGGTGGCTTAAAAAAATTTCCCCCTCCTTTGGTTTCTGTGGAGACTTGAAAAAATTAGAGGTGTTTCTGCTGGAAGATCTGATACTCTGCCACTAAGTCAACATACGAGGCACACCTCCCACATCTGCATAGTTTGTCTTTATGATTTCAAGTTGTATTACAAAGTCTCTTGGGCACTGTATATCAGTGAGAATCCTGAAGAAATCAAATGTAATACCCTAACTGGGTAGTTTGTAGTGAGTTTGATAAAGTTTTATGTGTGGAACAGAATCACAGGCAGTTGTGCCATATGCTGGGGCTGTAAACAGTGGGTTTTGGGGGGTTCTGTTAGCACTATGCACAGTGGAGGTTTCACCTGCTATAGTCTGGAGATGGGGCAAGCTGTATAGAAGTGGCTAATGACAGGAGATAGCCTGTGGTGGCCCTTTAGAGGGAAGTCAGAGGGATAAGTATTCCAACCTCATTCTCTTGTCTGCAGGGCTCTCTCCATTGGCCAAACCCACCTGGAGGCTTGTCAATAAAGATCACAGGGTAGAGAATGGGTCTGGAGAGGCATACGAAAACTATGAAACACAGCACATTTAAAATATCAAGGACTTCCAGATAGAGTAATGAGCTACCAGTTCAATGAGGATTCAAGTGAGCGTAATTCTTTGTTCTGGGGCTTCCCTGATGGATCAGCAGTAAAGAACCCGCCTGCCAATGCAGGAGACATGAGTTCAATACCTGGATTGGGAAGATCCCTTGGAGAAGGGAATGACAATCCACTCCAGCATTCTTACCTGGGAAATCCCATGGACAGAGGAGCCTGGCAGGCTACAGTCCAGGGAGTCGAAAAAAGAGCTGGACATGACTTAGACACTAAACAACAACAGTGCTTAGTTCTAGTCTGAACATACTGGTATAAAAATGCTATATCTCAACAGAAGCATTTGCATAAACACTATTAATGGAATGAAATACATTACAGAGGATTAACTCCATGGTTGCTTATAAAATTCAACAAATATTTATTGAATCCTTACCATGTCCCTGGTTTTGTGGTCATCTTATCTATGAACCATATTGGTATCACTGTAGTAGAGGGCAGGATTAAAAGATATTTATATGAGGTTCAACTGGCATTACCTTTCCTTAGTAAACTTGTTTGGGTAAGAGATTGTCCATCTGCCCTTAATGTATTATGTAGAGTGATTCTTCTGTGTCAAACAGCCTCTGTACTGTTACTATTCTATAGGAGAATGGTTTCCAGGAGCACATAAAGTAATCTTTTTAACAGTTCAATTATTAATGTGCAAGTTTTAATTTATGGAACAAACATTAAAATTGCATTTACAGTTACCTCCTTGTAAAATGGGAATTAAATGAGGCAGTGCATATACCTGACCTCTGTAAGCTCATAATGAAGGTGAACTGATTTGAAATAAAAGAGAAGCTGCCAATTTCCTACCCTGAAAATTCAATGTTTTCATGTTTCCGTTTCTCTTTTTTTAAAGATTTTTTGATATATTTGTGTTGTTTTATGTTTTGGAAACATATGTTTTATGTTTATGTTATGTTTTATGTTTGTGAAGCATGTGGGATCTTAGTTCTGTGACCAGGGATTGCACCTCCTGAGTTGGAAGGCAGTCTTAACCACCAGGCCACTGAGGAAATCCCTCCTTATTCTTTCTTAAACCTTATTCTTGTGCCTAAATAATTTGTGCATGTTACGAGACTTTTATTAGCGAATGAAAGAAGCCCAAACTTCAGGTGGGATTAGGAATGATGTCCTCAAGACGTTGTTTCCATTTCTTTGTCTAGAGGTGTGCTCTTCTTCAAAAGGCTCCATCCTCAGGCTGGCTTTCTTCAGGGGCTATAAAAAGCCCCTCCCACTTCAGGATCCACACCTACATACTGGATGTCTTGGTCAGCTTGAGCTGCCAGAACCAAATACCACAACCACAGGAAACTATTTCTCACCATCCTGGAGACTGCAAGTCCAAGATCAAGGTGCCAGCAGGGCCAGTATCTGGTGAAGTCTCTCTCCTTGGGTACAGATTCCTGCCTTCTCTCTGTCCTCACATGGTCTTTTCATACTGCCTGTGGGTAGAGAGAGAGAGGAAGCAAGCTCTTTGGTGTCTGTTCTTATAAGAACACTAATCCCATCACGAGCATTCCACCCTCATGACCTCATACTCCTGAAGGTCATATTGTCAAATACAATCAAAAGGTGGGGGTCAGGATTTCAGTATATGAATTTGGGGGTGGTGGATGTAACTCAGTCCACAGCACTGAATTTTCCAGACAGATCTCCCCAGACTGTTGAATGAAAGCTGTATCTTCCCTTTTTTGGACTGGAAGAAACCAGTTGCTGCAGCTGGTGTGTGTGTTAGTCACTCAGTTGTGTCTGACTCTTTGCGACCCCATGGACTGTAGCCTGCCAGGCTCCTCTGTCCATGGAGTTCTGCAGGCAAGAATACTGGGGCGGGTAGTTGGTCGCTTCTCCAGGGGATCTTCCCAACTCAGGGATTGAACCTTGGTCTCCCATGTTGCAGGCAGATTCCTTACCATCTGAGCCACCAGGGAAGAAACCAGTCATTGTAGCCAGGGAATGCCACAAACTGATGAGCTGTTTTTTTGCCCACAACTGATAGAATCACTGTAGCTAGGGTGGGGAGGATGAGATGATTTGGACCTGCTTATGTTGGACATGGGGAGGTTCTGCCCAAGCAGCATGGCTGCCACACAAGGCAGGAAGGGAGCCGTCAGCAGTGTACACTAGTTTTAACTCATCTGTTCCTCTGTTGTTGGAGAGTCAGCTTGTTTTCAGTGATTCCTGTTCTATAACATAACTAAACTGAATTTCAAAATTTCACATGAAAGCACATTAATGTTAGGTTCTCAGAATTTTTGTCTGACATGCTCAGCAGTGGTTGCTGCTTAATGGATGAAAGCTAGTACTAGTGAAACCAAGTTTTCCAGAAAATCAATACGACTACAGCAGTGGAGCCCTGGCCTTCCATCTAGTCTTGCCATAATGAAATTCATTCTCGGCATGATTTTTGAGCTGCCTTTTGCAGGTCACATTGTTCTACAGAATATGTTAGAGGGTTACTGCCAAAGCTCAAGGCTGTAACCTTTTGTTCCCTCCCAGAAGCTAAGGATATTTAAAAATGAATTATTTATGTGTTCTTAAATGATGAATTAGGTTGTTGGGGTTGGGTTTGCCACAATTAAGACTGATGTTTGCTTATATTGAGGGAACTGGATTGTAATCCTTAAGTTTGACTTTTTGTCATCCCATTTTCAATATTTCATTATTATACACAGTTATCTAAACAACGCAGTGAAACTAAGCCTCTGCTATGTGATCAGTATCATGCTAGATACTTTGGGGAATAAAAATGATGTGTGAAGGCTACTGTCTGAGTGGGGGACAGGACTAATCACATGGAAATGTTGGCAAAAAACAACCCCATCCTGAGTGTATGGTAAAAGAAGTTTGGAACAATGGAAATTTAGAAAAAATCCCATTGAGTTGAACTTGTAGGGGAGCTTTATGGTGAAGGTGACACTTGAATTGGGCTTTGAAGAATAGATAAGGATCTGGTAGGAAAAAGAATTGGGAAAGGGCATTTACCAAAGGGTGAGAATAAGTGCTGGCATGCTGTGTGTTGGGATCCCCGAGAAATCAAACTGGAGTGGCAGTTGGGTATAGGGGAGGGTTGGGACAATGGCACCAAGGGTAGTGTTCTTTCCTGTATGTGCTAATACTGGATTTCCTCTTACTCTGAAACATCTTTTTTTGGAGGTGTTGTGGTGGGAGGGGGTTTCAGTTGCTAATAAAGGCAACAATATGTGAAACATGAAGTTTGGAATCATTTTAGGGCCCTTGTGCTCAGTGGACATGGCCTTATGAGTAGGTTTCATGGGTGACAACCTACTTTCAGTTTTTGTTTATTCCTTGGATATTTTTAAAAAGAGTTTATAGGCACATCTCAATGAAGAACATAAATACAGTGCGAGGTGGGGGGATCTCTGTCCTTCACTGATTTTTAACACAGAGTCTAACTGAAAAAAAACATGAAGACTACAGGGCAGGAAAAGATGGAAATTGAAACCAGAAACTAAATGTAGGAGGGGAAGGCAGGTGAAATTTGACAAGTTGAGAAATTTAAACAGTTCTACAGATTCTAAAGCAAACCTATAGTTATGGGTTGAGTTAAAATTAGCATCTTCATTGTCAGTATTTAGGTGGAGCTAAACTTTGGGAATATTAAGACATGGTGCGTATATGTTGATTCTTCCAATTGGCTTTCCTTAAAGTGTAATAAAATCTTATACGCACAAATGTGCATATAAATAAGTAGATGTTTTCCAACATTGTTAAAAATGAATTCTAATTTACTGAAGAATCATCTTTCATGTTTATTGCTTTAAGTTTTTAATTTAGTTTTTTCTTTTTTTTTTACTAACTTCTGGAGATGTCTATTTATAATCACATCTTGAAGTATCTAAGGCATACCACAATTATCTGGTTCAGTGATATTGCTTTGGGTTCTTTGATTTACTGTCCAGTGGAATGCCAAGTCTAATTATATTCTAAACAAATGAATGGTTAATAGAATTTATTTTCCTAAATTTTTTCTTGGGTTTATATGAAGACTGGCATCTGAGTAGTCATTGGAAGTAAAGTGTTTTTTGAGGAAAAATGGCTCAGTGTTCCACCTGATAGGAAAACAGGCCATTGTTCTCAGCATTTAAAATAGGTGAAACTTCTCTACACTCATCTTGATTGTGATATGCTCTATTTATACACATGTAATTCAGTTAACTTTATATTTGTGATTTTTGCATGCATGCTAAGTCGCCTCAATTATGTCCGACTCTTTCTAATGCTATGGACTGCCAAGCCCCTCTGTCCATGGAATTCTGCAAGCAAGAATACCGGAGCGGGTTGCCATTTCCTTCTCCAGGGGATTTTCCCCACCCAGGGATCAAACCTGGGTCTCTTACAACTCCTGCATCGGCAGGCAGGTTCTTTACCACTAGCACCACCTGGGGCTGTTAACCCATGACAACTCTGATGTACTTACATTGCCAAATGTTATTTTGGAGTTGATGCCTTAGGTCTTTTTCCAAGGTAGTGTCTTTTCTTTTAATCCTCAAATTCCATTCTCAATTCTAGCCATTAAGGCTCTCTTGTTGCCTTCTCTCCTTTTGACTCAGCTCGCTCTTATGAGCTCACCTTTGACTTCTTTAGCAATGTGGTGGTTATGAGCACGTTTTGGAGTCTAATCCAGTTTTCTCACTTAGTTGCTGTGTAATCTTCAGTCAGTTACTTAAGTTTTCTGTTTCTCCATCAGTGAAGTGGAATCATAATAGAATCCATCTTAGCAGTTTGCTTTGAAGAGCGAGATAATGCATGTGAAATGCCCAGCCCTGTGTCTGACCCAGTAGTGGGCTATGTATCAGCCAAGTGCTAGTTGTGTTATTGTAACAATAAACATAGGATTTAAGTATCTTTAAAATATACTTTTATTTTTCATTCACCTAACATTGGCTCTGGGAGACTCTTCCAAGGGTTGGCTCAGGGGTAAAGGCTGCTTCGATCTCGTGGCCCCTCCATGTCAACACACACTTCCATGGTTGATGACATAGGTCGAGGCTCTCACTGTCTGTCAAGTGCTTTGGCCCATTAATGACACATATCACTGTCCTTCAAACCAGTTGGCCAGAACTAGTCACAGGACCCAAAGGTAAAAGAAACAGAGGTGTAGTCTTCCCACATACTCAGAAGAGGGTGAACCCCCTCTGGATATAGCCGTAGATAAAGAAAATATCACAGTACACAGTGCAGCTATATACCCGGGAAATGTCCTCTGGGAAGTCAGCTGATGTTGAAGCCACAGAGTTTGAAGTTTTACATTAGGCTTTAAAAAGATCTCATGTTTTTCATTAGTCCTCAGAATTTAGGATTCTGAATGGCCTGGCTAGTCTAAAAAGATGGTCCAAATTCAGAATTAAGCTGATGTTTCATAGATAATACATGAAGGATAAAACAGGATGATTTGTAGTGGTTTTCAGAGTTTTGGTGCTGGTAATGAGGGTGCGGGTGTGACAGTTATTTATCTAAATCCCACATGATGTGGTTCACTAAGGACATGAGCCTGCTAGTATGATCTTTCTCTTAGTAGTATTTTCCCAGAGCAGGGTTCAGCACCACTATTGATAGAGAGGTAGGAAAGACACCCCATCCATCTTTGGGCTTGTGAGCTGAGAGAAGTTCCTGCTCTCCAACAGTTGGATCATCCTCCATCACATTGGCACTGCCAGTTAAAAAAGGAAGTATGAAATAGCCCGCAGAAGTGGGGTCAGGCTTACTGTCCAACAGGATCAGCCCCACAGTTCGCTATGCACCACTGACTAATGGACACTTCTAGGAGAACCTCATTCACTGTGTGTTACTAATAATCCTGTTCATCAGGGATGGATCCACTAGACTTCTTTTGGGAGGAAAAGAAAGGGACTGGCATTTCTTTGGAATGTTGAGCTCCAAGTGGAGAAGTCCCTTTGTTGGTGCCGATTTTCTTTGGAGCAAGGGTGTCAATAGTGTGAATATTCCTCCTTATCAGCTTGAAGAAATGAGTCATTGAATATGGAGAATTGAGACAGAATTGCTATAGAAACCAAGATCCCTTAATTTTAATATCAACTCCTGTAATACCTTAACTGTTAGAACTTGGGCACGTCCTTTAATTTTGCTGCACCTATTTCTTTCATTAAAAAAAAAGAGGATCAATGCTAAACTATCTATTAGGAAGGTTAATGGGAAAAGCAAATGAGATGAGAAACGTACCTTCCTTTAAAAAGCATGAAGGTGATAGGATGGATATTTTTCTCTTCACAAAGTAAAACATTTTATTATAAAACTTTTGGAAAATATGAATAGAAGATAAATAAAAATTTAACACGGAAATCTAAAAAAAAAAAAAAACAAGCAAAATGCTGCCACATAGAGATAATGGCTGTTAATGAATGAATGTATGTCTTTCCCAGAGTTTTATAACCTACTCTTTCTATATAAAGCACATTTTAAACTTCTTGTTTTGTTACATGTTTTAAATGGATGGGTGGTTTTCCACCGAAATGAAGATAAATTGTAAAACCAATGCCCAATTTATAGATATTTAGGTTATCTTCAGTTTGCCCTGGTGGCTCAGACGATAAATAATCTGCCTGCGATGTGAAAGAGCCGGGTTTGATCCCTGGGTGAGGAAGATCCCCTAGAGAAGGGAATGGCTACCCACTCCAATATTTTTGCCTGGAGAATTTCACGGACAGAGGAGCCTAGCAGGCTATAGTCCATGGGGTCGCAGAGCTGGGCACAGCTGAGTAACTAACACCTTAACACTTTCGGTTTGCCTGGCTTTAATGGCTGTTTAGAACTTCCATCATGTCCATTGTCTATCAAGTATAAAGTCACAGTAGGATTTCCCTTCTCCCTCTGTGCCCTAATCAGCCCTGCTTGATCTAAACTAACCTAAAGTGGCTCCGTGACCATTGCCATCATGATTGGTTCAGGAGCATGCAAGGAACCTAAGTTAATTTCATTGGAATGAAGCTTCGTACTATGTTCTATGTGTTCATGCCTGGAAAAGAGGAGAAAAAAACCCTCTCTCTCCCATAACAGCTGCGTGTGTGCTCAGTTGATCAGCTGTGTTCCACTCTTTGCAACCCCATAGACTGTAGCCCACCAGGCTACTCTGTTCATGAAATTTTCCAGGCAAGAATACTGGAGTAGATCGCCATTTCCTCCTCCAGGGGATCTTCCCAACCCAGGATAGAACTTGAGTTTCTTGCATTTCCTGCATTGGCAGGATTATTCTTTGCCAGTGTGCCACCTGAGAAACGCCCCCCCCATCCCCAACTTTTTTTTTAAAGGCCTATGTAAGGCAAGTTAAGTCTGTGCTTAGAGGAAGGCAGAGTTGGGAGAACAGGCAGAAAATGAAGCAGAGACTACATAGAATCATGGTATAAACTTAGGCTACTTCTGAACCTTCCAGTAGGTGAACCTGCAGACTCCCTGTGTTACTGAGCCTAGTTTGAGTTGAGGTTCCTGTTACTTGAAACCAAAAGCATCCTTGATGACACACCCATTTTAAATAGCATGGTGACAGACACACTTGGTTAAATCTTTGCGCACATCCATGACTCTTCCTTCTCCTATATTTTAGTAGAATTGTGAAATTAGTGTGTGTGTGCTTGGTCAGATCCCCTTGAATTCTTTTTTACAGTTGTTATGTTCCCACTGGCTTTGATGTGCTTTCATTGCCACTGTAGTTACCTGGGACTCTTTTTAGGAAAACGGCACTTGGGCTACTGTAATTTGTCCAAACACTCTGAGAGACTGAAGCGCTTGGAGACTGCCTGTGGTGCCTGGATATCACTCTGGTGCAGCCCTTAGCCGATGATGGGGGAGTAGGAGAGCCCAGTCCCTTGGCCTCACCTCTGAGGTACGACTTGCCCTTCGAAGTGCTTAGAGTGGCCCAGGGGACCCAGGCAAAGCTGCCCTCTGTAGGGCCTGCTGTACATGCATCTTTGTGTGGCTTCCTCGCATCTCCACCCTGCTCCCCTGCTCTCCTTACCAGTCTCTGTAGGAGCATGTATATAACGAACTGTGTATGCACAAATCCTCATCTTCGAGTCTGCTTCTGGGGAATGTAATCTAAGCCAGTTTGTGAACAATGCTCAGATTTTTGACTGAACAGCTTTTAATGAAAATGATTAAGAGCTTGCACAACTACTGATCAGATGGGATGTGGTGATGGTCTGGCCGGTGACACTGGACTGAGGCACCTTGGGAGTTAGGTGAAGAAAAAGCAAAAGGTTTCTCGTCTTCTGAGAGTGGTTTGCCAAACTCACATAAGCGTGATTTGGAAACTGGCTTGGGGCCGCTGAATGAATGTGTCAGCTCTTACTTCCTTTGGGAAGCTGAATATTACCCTGTCTCAGAGAGCTCAATATTATGGTCTTTTTTGCTGAAGTCTACGTCCCCTTCGTTTACTATCATCCTATTTTCCTTAGTTATGGTCTGTTGCACCACCCTAAAAACTCTTTATACTTGAACCTAACAGTTCTCATTTGATAAAGACAGGGTGCTTTTGCGTTGGAAAGTGCATGAGTCACCCTGCAGGGGAGAGTGATGGAGAGGACAGTGGCATATAAACCCCACGCAGGGACTCTGTGCTGGGAGGCATCTCCACCTGCCATGTTGGGTTGTCTTTGAGTCCCTTTTTACACTTCACAAAGATCTTCTATTTGTCCTTCCAATATCTCTTTTTTCCTATTGAATTTACATTGTGACTATTTTGGTCCAAGTTCATACCATTTACTGTGAACTGAATTGTTTGAAATTAATGGTATCATCTTGGAGCCTCCCTCTGTCCCGCCTATTCATATGTTAAAGCCCTCACTTCCAAAGTGTTTATATTAGGAAACAGATCTTTAAGGAGGTAATTAAGGTTAAATAAAGTCGTAATGCTGAGGCCTTAAGCAGATAGGACAGGTGTCCTTATAAGAAGGTGAGGAAACATCCGTAGCCTCTCTGTGTCCATGCACACACCGAGGAAAACCATGTAAAGATACAGTGAGAAGGCAGCTGTCTGCAAGCCAGGAAGAGAGGCCTCAGGAGAAACCAACTCTACTGGCACCTTGAGTTTAGACTGCAGAATTCCAGAATTGCTGTAAAGTAAATTTCTATTGTTTAAGCATCCAGCCTGTCATATTCTATTACGGCAGCCCAAGCAGACTAATGTGCCATTTTCTGTTGTGGTTTTTCCCCCAGGAGGATAGTGTCTGTAAGAGTAGACAAGAATCTTGGTCCCCAAGTCATTCTGGTTCAGTTAAACTCGTAAAGCAGCACTTACATCTTTCCTCACAGTGAGATCTTTTTGCTTTGGCAAATGGTTTGGAGTGAGTGCCACAGGGTGGAGCTTGCACGCTTTCACTCGCTATCGAGATTTCTCTTACCCACCCCTCAAACCTGCCCTCTAGCATGCTCTTTCTCTACTTCCCAGTCCAAACCGTATGTTCCAGGTCTGTCCACCATGTATAGTACCCACTCCTTCCTTGCCCAGTTGTAATTTTCTCCAGCTTCCATGCTAACTGTCCAAATCCCATCTGTTCTTTAGGGTCATCTTCAGCCTTACATCTTTGAGATCTGTTCTCAACTTTCCAGCCAGTCTCTACATTGCTCTGGTAGTTCTTTCCTTTGTAGAAATAGAACAGGAAAAGGAGGTTGCCTGGGATGTCAGATGGATGAGAATCTCGCAGGCCAAGTGTTGAGTTGTAAGCAATACCTTCAGGGCCTAAACTGAGAGGAGAGGGGCAGAAAGTGACTTGACTTTTGTGTATGCGTGTGTTTAGGGCCATAAATGTAAGTCTGTGTTCTTGGAGTAAAGGCCCATTCATTTAGAGAAAAGAGCCTGCTCCAGATTCCCCATCTGGAACTAGAAAGTTTGTCCATAGTGAGGCACATATATAATACACATTATATAATAAGACTGATATGCAGAGAGCATGCTGGCCTTTGTATAAGCATGTGATATGTCAAAGACAGCTAGAAGTGGAAGAAACCAAGAAATCATGTGTAGGATTTTTCAAACTGCAGTCAGTCACTTAGCACATTAATAATATATATTTTTTAACCTATTCACATTTCATCAAAAATGATACTTTGATATACTGCTAAGGTCTTTTTAGCAAAGCTCATGGGAATTTGGTATATGAGGATCCACACTAGGTATCCATTTCATTGGTGTCAATAATTCTAGACAGTTTGGGTAGAAGGGACGATTCCTGAAGGTGTGATACTTTGACTTCATGTACTAGCATTAGGTCTTGCTTGTATGTGTGTGACCTACTTTAGCCTTCATGTAGCAAGGATAGCTAAGATAATGTAGAGTTGCGAGGCTATTTAAGTATTACCATGCTTGGTATATATGTACATAATACTAAAGCACTTAACTTTGTTCTACCTTTTGCTTAATTTCCACAGTGGTGTAAACACCATACTTCAGGAAACAGCGATTGATGTAATCCGACATGTCTTCTCATTTGCAGGTGAGAACTGAGAGGTCTGGAGACCTTTCATTTTCAGGTCATTTGAGCATTTAAGGGCATGATGCTGGGCTTCCTGACTTCTAGGGAACCTAACTTTTCTTTTAAATTATACTGCTACTCAGTATCTTAGTAGTACATAAAGCAAGTATCAGTGACTTTCACCTATACCCTTCTAGGAAATCTAACCAGTCCATCCTAAAGGAGATCAGTCCTGGGTGTTCATTGGATGGACTGATGTTGAAGCTGAAACTCCAATACTTTGGCCACCTCATGCGAAGAGTTGACTCATTGGAAAAGACTGATGCTGGGAAGGATTGGGGGCAGAAGGGGTTGACAGAGAATGAGATGGCTTGATGGCGTCACCGACTCGATGGACATGAGTTTTAGTGAACTCCGGGAGTTGGTGATGGACAGGCAGGCCTGGCGTGCTGCGATTCATGGGGTCAAAAAGTGTTGGACACGACTGAGTGACTGAACTGAACTGAACTGAAGGTGAAATGGAGATGTGTGACAGGCTCAACTCTCAAAAACTCTTGAAGCAATGAGAGTCTAGGAAAAAAGTCATGTGAAGTCTGACTGGACTAGAAGGGAGCATCTAGCTCAATGCTAGGCTCACCTGGATGGTCCAAGATGGGTCTTGGAGACCTCTTTGCAGGTCAAGAAGTCAAAGTATAAGAAGGAATCAGGCAGGTTTGGGGAGTCCCTCATTTCGAACAAAACTGTATTCCTTCTATGTCTTCATGTTATTTCATGTAAGAAAGCACTGAAAATTTTAACACTAAAGCTAGAAATGTGCTGTGCTTGTCCAGTTTCATCTTGTAAATAACGACCTGATGGCTTAAAGAGTTTTTTCTTTTTTAGTTAATAACAGAGAGCTTTCCTCATTCAGCAATCCTGTATCTTAAAAAAAAGCAATAGAGGCAAGTAGGTCCATGAACATGGGTTTTGTGGAACTGAATAACATGGTAGTCCCTATAGATAAGGAGAGAAAGAACATTCTGGGCAGAGTGAATAGTAAGTGTGGAAGGCTGTGGGGAGGGAGCTGCTAGGAACAGCCAGGGACAGCTGGGACAAGTATGTCTGGGAGGACATGAGGGAAGGAGAGGAACTGGGTGTGTATGTAAAACAGAGAAGGAGAGATGGGGAAGGAGAGGGAGAATATTTTTCTTTTATTTGGATCCAGATGGAAGCCTCTGAAGGATTTTGAGCTTAGGAGTGACACATGATCTGACTTGGGACTTACCAGGATCACCATTGTCTGCTGTATGGAGAGTGGACTGAATGAGAAGGGGCAAAGCAGAAAAGCCAGTTTGGAGAGGGTGCAGAGAAGCAGGGAGAGCAGAGCTGGCGGGACCTGAGGGAAGAGGTTTTCTGTCTCCTGCAGGGGGAGGGATAGGGTTTAGTTTGAATGTGGCCCCCTCACCTGCCTTCTGCAGCACTCTGCCTTCCTTATCTCCTGCAAGAGGAGGTTGTGCTGGCTCAGTTGTGTCTGACTCATTGAGACCCTGTGGACTGTAGCCTGCCAGGCTCTCTGCCCATGTGATTTTCCAGGCAAGAATACTGGAGTGGGTTGCCATCTCTTACTCCAGGGGATCTTCTGACCCAGGGATTGAACCTGTGTCTCTTGCATCGCCTTCATTGGCAAGCAGTTTCTTTACCACTGTGCCAGTGTGTCCTTGAGCCTCTCCCAGAGTGCTGAGGTCCTCAGAACAGTCCTGATTCACAGCCCCTTAGCTTGAACCAGCTCCGTGGACACTCCTGTCCTGAGCGTGAACCTCCCTCAGGGTGAGTCATCATTCACCAGGGAGAAATGGATATTTTATAGCTTTGGACTCTTAACTCCTTTTAAGCTGCAGGACAAATGACTTCACTGAACATGTTTCATGCAGGGAGGAATGGGTAATCTCAGAAAAGGGAAGAAAAGTCCTTAAAACTCCAAACCAGAGGATTGCGGAGAAGTTTGCTTTCTTCTCTCTTGGATGTGTGTGGAGGTGTGTGTGTGTGTGTTTGTGAATCCTGGAAGGAGAAGGCATGGCATAGACTTGGGTCCTGGTTGGCCCCAAGGACCATTCTTCCAGGGCAAGTTTTTCTTGGCATCACTTGATTTCTGAATTGGGAGAATGAATGCCCAGTGTAGAAAAGAAGGAAGAAAAGTGTGTTAGTTAGCATTAAATATGGTCATCTGATTACTTGTCAATTAGGTATTTGAGAAAGCAGAGATTCTGAAGACATTCCTCTTCTCAAAGAGAGGAAATTGTCTCCGTCTAGGCATAGGACCTCTTACCTTGCCACTGGTGACATTTTGCATCTTTGTTGTGGGGTTGTCCTTGGCATTGGGAGATATTCCTACAGTATCTCTGGGCTCTATCAAGTAGATACCAGTAGCACTTCCCAAGCTGTGATAAGCAGAAATGTCTCCTGAAATTGTCAGTTGTCCCTCAGGGGTGGGGGTGGATGGCTGAAGTTTCCCCAGTTGAGAGCCCCTGACCCAGGCTTAGCTGGTGCATCAATGAAGTCAGGATTGTGTATTTCGTGTCCTCTCTGGCCAATAATATCGATGGAGTTGAAACTAATAGTGGCTTCTACTTGGTTGCCAGGATAGCAAAGCATGTACTGTTCTGCCCGGAGAGAACAATTTTCCTGTGTTTTAACTAATAAGGCCCTTGTGATGGCTGGATTCTCGGCACCCCAACTAATAAGCATGCCTATAAGGCAAAGAAACCAAAAACAATGTCCTGATTGCCAGGGAGGGGGCATGTTGTCCTCCCCCTCTCTTTCCTGGATCCATGCAATAATTAGCCAAAGTAAAATGAATATTAGCTCATGCTTAATTGCCTTTACAGTGTACTTGCCAGCACTGACCCAGTAGTGCTAAACCAATTATTTTTTGAACTTTATGGCTTTAAATAATCCTTTGCTCTAAAATTCCCTGTACCCCTCAGCTACTTAACCACAGGCCCCTCTGCCCTAAATCCTTTTCTTATACTTTGTAGCTTTTTAAGCAGGGCCCCTCTTTAAGAAGACATAATCCCTTCTCTGTAGAAAACATGAAAGACCTTGAACAAATCAAGATTTCTCCATGGAGAATTCAGCTAATCCTGTGCTTAGCTCCTAACAAGGAAATCCATCTCTCCACCAAGCACGCCATTACCCGGACTAATGCCTGACTTGAATAACAAGTAAATTATTGTGCTTTTAATTGTACCCTGCTCGGTCACAAAGCACATCTGAGAGAGGAATGTGCCCGGCTTCTCCAGGAGAAACAGGTCATGCCTCTAATCCTCCTTTTCTGTCGCCTTCCCTCCCCCTTCCCTATCCTTTCTCTTCCCAGCAGAGCGGGGAGTGGGGGCGGGGCATGTGCGGGGTAGTGGGGGAAGAGACAGCTAAATTATGTTTAAAATGGAAGGGTCTAAAAGAAGAAAAACGATGGTAAATACTGACTTGGGAGAGGATGAATTATCTACAGCCTCTGCAGTGTAGCTCGCTGGAGGACAATCGGTGTTAACTCGGTTGCTGGAGGGCAGTCTTTATGAGCCTGAACCAGGCTTTCTCAGCCTCAGCACTACTGCTGTTTGGGGTTGGATAATTCTTTGTTATGGTGGGGCTGTCCTGTGCATGGAAGAATTTTTAGCAGCCCCTAAATTGTGACAATCCCAACTGTCCCAAGGCACTTTCAAATGTCTCCTGGGTGCAAAATTGCCCCAGGTTGCCAACCATGGCCCCAAACCCTTCCATATTGAGATTTATTTTCTCTTATCCACATTCTCTGCTCACCCTGTACACAAAATCCAAGAAAATCGTGGCTCCTGTGTTAAAATAGGGGAGATCAATATGCTCTTCATATAGGCAGACTTAGTGGAAAAGGAAAGGACGCTGACTTGTGTGTTGTCAGAGTAGAGAGTGGGACCTGTTCCTCAACACCAAGACTGGAAAGAGTCTTAGGATTTGGATATGTTTCTGGCTCCCGCTGGGAAGTGGCAATGTCCTTGGGTAAACAAGCAAGCTTTCAAATACCTCTGCCCTATGCACTTTGGAATTGGACTTGCTGTGGGTGAGATGGATTGATAGCAAGGCTGCAGAGTAGGAGCCTGTTGCCTGCAGGTGCCCACGCTCTCCTCCCACACTGCTTAGGACAAGGGAGAGATCCCCAGCTTCAGAGCTACCCAATGCTCAGACAATGACAAAGCTGTCTTGGACCTGAACATGGAGATGAAAGAGAGCTACTCACAACAGAGATGTTGTGCAAGCATCTTTCATTAAGTCATTGAGGCAAATATTTCACTCCTGGTGATATAAAGAGACCTCCTTGTTTTTGTTCAGTCGCTCAGTTGCTTCTGACTGTGATCCCATGGACTTCAGCATGC
This sequence comes from Budorcas taxicolor, assembly GCF_023091745.1. Lineage (NCBI taxonomy): Eukaryota > Metazoa > Chordata > Mammalia > Artiodactyla > Bovidae > Budorcas > Budorcas taxicolor. The sequence continues at coordinate 57,310,975 of NC_068917.1, forward strand.
CAGGCTTCCCTATCCTTCACCATCTCCTGGAGCCTGCTCAAACTCATGTCCATTGAGTCAGTGATGCCATCCAACCATCTCATCCTCTGTTGTCCCCTTGTCTTCCTGCCTTCAATCTTCCCCAGCATCAGGGTCTTTTAAAATGTGTTGGCTCTTCACATCAGGTGGCCAAAGTATTGGAGCTTCAGCATCAGTCCTTCCAATGAACATTCAGGATTGATTTCCTTTAAGACTGACTAGTTTGATCTCCTTGCAGTCCAAGGGACGCTCAAGCATCTTCTCCAACATCAAAGTTCAGAAGCGTCACTCCTTTTTCAGTTCAGTTTAGTTGCTCAGTTGTGTCCTACTCTTTCTGACCCCATGGACTGCAGCACACCAGGCCTCCCTGTCCATCACCAACTCCTGGAGTTTACTCAAACTCATGTCCATCCAGTCCATGACACCATCCAATCATCTCATCCTCTGTCATCCCCTTCTCCTGCCTTCAATCTTTTCCAGCATCAGGGTCTTTTCCAATGAGTCAGTTCTTTGCATCAGGTGGCCAAAGTACTGGAGCTTCAGCTTCAGCATCAGTCCTTCCAATGAATATTCAGGATTTATTTCCTTTAGGATTGACTGGTTGGATTTCCTTGCAGTCCAAAGGATACTCAAGAGTCTTCTCCAACACCACAGTTTCAGGAACCCACAAAAAACATTGCTGGTCCTTACTGGACAGAAGGAAAAGCCAGCAATGAGTGCATTGCAGTGAGCCCCGATCTCCACTAGATGGCGGTGTACATCTTCCTCAGAAGCAAGGCTGGCTTAGCTCATGGCAACTCCTTGGCCTAAAAAGACAAGTGCCACTCCTCTTTCAGGAGACAGCCGGCTCTTCTCATTGTTGGCACAAACAACCCCAAACAATTGCACTGACCACACAACTCTAAGCCACATTCCAGGGTGCTGCCGTCTGTTCAGGAGTGAATGCTGGGAAAATGAACCAAGCTGCTAATTTGCTTGATTGGGGGGAAAAATAAGATCTAAAGGGACAATGGATGTAATTTATTTTTCCAACAAGAATAGGGGCAAAACCATTTCATTCCCCTCCCCACCTTCACCCCGACTGCCACCATAAATGAAAGCAATCACCTAATTAGTCCTGAATTACTAACTGGCAGGGTAAAGGATCTGCTGGAAATCAAGCTGAAGTAGACTGTTTTGGAGAAAGAGACGTGATTCCTGCGGGAGGAGGGGAGGGGGAAAATGGGGTTGGGCGGGGCTGGGAGGGGAGGCGGAGGCTTGAAGCCCATTGTGGGGCCCTGGGCCCCTGCGGTCTGGGGAGGCTGTGCCGGCCCTGACCCTGGGAGAAAAAGAGGCTCAGTGATGTCTTCAGGCCATTCATTTTGTGCAGGCGAATGACTTTCTAAACGAAAGTAAAAAGAATGTGTTGCAGAAGACCTATCCATGAGTTTTTCAAAAAAATGTTACAGATGTAGATGAATTGGCTTGAGAAAGAGAGCAGAGCCCTGTGGGGCCTGGCCACCCGGCAGATGGGGCTGGACAGGCGGACTGCACAGGAAGCTCTGGCATGCCCTCTCTCCTGCCACACAAGAGGGATGACAGGCAGATCTGAAACCAAGTTGGGCTCTAAGTCATTAAGAAATCCCCCGCAAGGCATGAAATACATGCCTAGTTTCAGATTTTGGTTTTTGCATGGGTCCTGAGTCAGTGTCTTCCCCAGCTGAAAGAATGCACTGTCCCCATGCCCCCACAAAAGGCACTCCTGCAAGGAAAGCAGATCAACAGCCGGTGGGTAAGTGCCGAAACCTGCCACTTGAAGGCTCTGCACACTGAAGGAGGAATTTATTTGTTCAGAGATGACTTCTTGTTTTTTAGTTAGATATGACTTATTTGAAATACTTTACTAATGCGATTTATCACAACTGTAAACTGTCAATTTCCACAGCTGTTGCTTCTTTAGAGCAATCTGGCAAATATGTGTGGGTAAAAACACAGGCTTGGAAGGGTGAGGAGGAGTTGGTGCAGGCTTCTTCTTTCTCCCACTCAGTGGGCCCGCAGGCCCCTCGCCCCCACTGAAAGCATATGTTCCTCTTCCTTAGAGGCAGTCTCTTTGGTTCTCGTGCTCATCTGTTGTTTCTGGCTGTTAAGCAGCCTTTTCCTCTCTCCTGGGAGGGGCACCTGGTTTTCTTTTGGGAAACCACCCTTCTCCCCATCTCTGTTCGTGTAGCTTAGACGAGGTTGACTGCTGTCTCCTTATGTGCTGTGGGGTGGACATGCAACCCAGCTCTGGCCACAGCCTTCATTGTTCCACCCTGCTTGGCCATGATGACTGGTTCTTAGGCTTGCCAGAATTAACAAAGCAGCGACAAACGAAAAGAAAATAGGGTGCCCAAGGAAAGTTGAACTTCAGATAAAAAAGTTATTATTTTTTAATTCAAGTATGTCTTGAATATTGCCATGCTAAAAAATGACTTCCCTGAAGTTGAACTTTAGAGAGTCAGAAATCCTGTGTTTTGTCTGGCAACCTTATTGGTTGTAAAGAGAATGTTTGTCCAAAGCAGATAAATTGAAATCAGCCTAGGACTTTAAAGTGGAGATTGAGGAAAAAAATAAAGCATCTGTTGGGATTGCTAGGCTGGCAGGATACATGCTTGCAGCTGCTGGGGGCCAGCCTTGCTCCCATGTGGGGACAGCTGTGTGCCTTAGAAGCCAATGCTGTGGACGCCGTGCAGAGCAGACATGTCTCATTTGAACAGGTGGACTCAGCTGTTCTTGAAGCTGGCCCTGTGGGTGGTGGAGGTCAGGGTGCTGATGGCCAGGCGGGATCTTCGTTTTCTACCCCTCAAATCTGGGAAGTGAAAACAGCAGGGCTGAATATGCCCACTGGGCATGGCTTCTGTTCAACTGGGAGAGTGGTGAATGGATACTAGATGACAAAAACAATCAGTCTGCTGTACTCTGACCTTGTTTTCTAATTGTTTTGCCACATGTAAACTGTCCTGCTGCATTTGCTTTCCTGCATGACATCATGGCTGGAGACAGGGTCTGATAGACTTTTATTTGGAGTTGGAGGCTTAAACTTCAAGTCTGCCTCTGCCTGGTTGAGCGGCTGTAGAGTCCTTGTAACCTCTACAGAGTTGAGTTTCTAGGTCTGAAATCTAAGGACAGAGGTTATATTAATCCCTTTGGGCTGCTATAACAAAATACTAGAGCCTGAGCGATAATTTATGAACAACAGAAATTTACGTCTCACGTTTATGAAGGCTGGAAGTCTAAGATCAGGGTGCCAGCAGATTCAGTGCCTGGTGGGAACCTTATTCCTGGGTCACAGTTGGTATCTTTTCTCTGTAAACTCCCATGATAGAAAAATCAAGGGAGCTCTGTGAGATCTCTTCTATGAGAGCACTGATCCCGTCATGATGACCCCACCCTCATGACCTTATCACCTCCCAAAGGTGCCCCACCTCTTGATACCGTCACCTGGGGGGTTAGGCTTTCAACCTATGAGTTTGGGGAGACACAAACGTTTAACCTGTAGCAGAGACACTTCCCCCATAGGGCAGGGGTGAGGATTCCATGAGGCAAAGTATGTAAGCATCTGTCATAGGGCCTGGTGTGGAGTAGGTGCCTGAGAGAGGTCTTCCCTTTTTCTCCTTCCGACAGAGAATATTTGAGTTAACACCTCCCCTGCATAACTTAAGGAAAATGATAGTCACAGCCTGAGGACAAGTATCGCCAGCACTTCAGCTGTTCCCATGATCACCATGCATTAGGTGATCATCTGTATATTCTTGGTGGTTTTTAAGCATTTTCACAAACATCTTCTCACTCTCTGTTTGGCACAAAATCCCCCTTCTGTTGGTTTTCCGCTTATGGGAGTCTCAGGACAAGAGCTATATACTGTTATAAATAGTGAGGCATTTGGTTGCTATCTTTTCCTATCTCAGTGGCATTGATTCAGTTCCAATTATTTTGGCATTTGAGATTAACTGACAGACTGTTTCTCTCCTCAATTAAGGTTGGTCATTTTTACTCTGCCAGATTTGGTCCAATTAACTGACATGGAAGACGTGAGGTCGTTGATAGTAACAGTGCTGGATTCCACTTGGGAATTTTCTAGGACTTAAAGAGGTATGTTTGGGACAACTAATCAAGGAAGGGATTCGAGGTGGAACTTGCTCTTTCGAGTTGAAGGAGCCATTGGATCATCTGCTCTTCTCCTTACAGGGCATCTGAGCACAGTGGGGAGGGGACTTCTCAAGCTTGAGGGTGGGATTCTTGCCCCAGTGAGCCTGTGACTGTGAGGACCAGAATCTAGACCTCCTGGCTCACAGGCTCCGACTGCTGGAGATTTGGCCGAGCCTGACAGCACACACATCCCTGGGGACATTTCACAAAGGTTCCAGTTCGTCGAGTTGCTTTATTTTGAAACTTGCGGATATTGGTTAAATCCAGATGAGGAGTGTGCCTCCAGAGGGGAGGAAGGTCAGAAGGGGCAGAAGTTTCTCTGAGGGTCTCTGGGAGCGTGCTGCCAGCAGCTGGAGAGTCTGCCCCTGAGCGCGGGCAGAGATGGACTTGAGGCAGATGTTCAGAAAGGATAGGCTTGTCCTCTCCTTGCTGTGAAATAACACAGCTAGAGATCCATGTGGAATCAAGAGATGAGACAGCCTCCTTTCCGGGGGCTCAAGATGGCACTGCTGCCCCACAGTCTGTTTTGCGGTGCCCTCCTCCCCCTCCTTCACATCCCCTCCTCCTCGCTATTTTATTTTGGTAGAAGAATTCATCAGTCAACAAGGTCCCTTCTCTTCCACCCACAGCAGTTGTCTTGCTCTGATTGGCTCAAGGAGGAAAGGGGTGGAAAGCAACACTTCACAGGCATTTCAGAATGGCTTTGAAATCTCCCTGCTATTGGCTTTGCACATGTTTCTTATCCCAAGCCTCACTTTCCTTATTTGTAAGGTGGGCACAAATGTGTCTAGGCTCTTATGGACCTCGCATGAAATAAAATTCATAAATATGTGAGGTTAGATATACAATTTATTGGTATATAGTGGTTGCTCAAGGAAGAGTAATTCCATCATCTTCCTTGTGTCAGGAAGGCATGAGAATTGCAAATGTGGCAGACTGTTCAGAGGCAAATGATAGTGATGGTTAATGCTGTAGTGGTCAGTAGGTGTTAGGCACCCTCCTCCCCTCCACTGAACAGCATGTGAAGAGGTTATTAGTCCTTCTTACAGATGTGAATACTGAGGCACAGAAAGGTTAAGTGATTTTCTGAAAGCCACACAGCTTGTAGCACAGAAGTTGAATTCAGATCTTAGAAACTCTAAAGTGTAAGCTTTGCTGCTCTGAGGGGGTGCACGCCCTGTGGCTGGCGGTGATGATGCTCTCTGGGAAGGCAGGTGAGGTGTCAGAATGAGCAGAGTAACATTGCTGGGAAGAAAGATGTGCTCCCAGTCTCTGCCCTGAGTCTGTGTGTCAGCCTGATTTGAATCCGTTATGTGAGCTGGGCTCAGCTGCTAGTGGCTGCCAGATGAAATACGAGGGGATATGTGTGACTTTCAGGGGCAGGGAAGGACCAGCCTCAGCAGTACCTGGAGTCAGAGCCTCTTACCCTTGTTGGGCAGCTTTTGAGGTCTCTTTCTCCTTTTTGTTTCCCAAGGCCTTTGTTCTGTACATTTAGTGCTTAAGTGGCAAAACTCATCTCTGCTCCCAGTCAGCTGCCTAACAGTTCATTAAATTCTCACTCGGGGGTGGGTGAAAGCCTGATAGCACAGATTCGATGGAAGGAAGGAACTTCCTCAGGCCAGCTCCTGCCGGGATGCTGATGAACAAACAAAAGAGAAAGCGAGAGCAGAGAGAAGAAACTCTCCTACTCATGTAACTGTGAGACTCCTTCCCTAGCCTCACACGTAGAGGAGTCACGCTCTCTGGGCCAATCGCACTTTTGACTTCTATTTACCTCATCAGACCCCAGGTTCTAGGGGCTGACTCAGGCCAGTTGAGTGGGTTGTGCTTCCACATTCTGGACAGAAAGACACTGGGGCTGAGCATCTGAAGGGGGCCACCAGCGGATCCAGGGTCTTATCTCTGATGTTCTGTCCCTTCTGTGGAATTTTACTCTTGAATCAGGCCCATCGGACGGCTCTGTTTGCTCATGAAGGTGGCACGGTGCAGATTCCTGTTGAGACATCAGGGGTATCAGGATGCAGTCTTCTTGAGCTGCTGAGTACTTGTGCATCAGAGCCAACGCTCTCCTGTGAGCCTCTCGGCCCTGGAATGGAGCCCTCAGCCCATCTGCCTTTCTTGTCTTCTTGGTGAGCCTTGACACTTTCTGTGCCCTTCCAGGATCCATGTCTTCCCGGTTTAGAGAGTTTCCAATGAAGTTACATGTCAGAGGCAGACAAGTCAGAGCTTCACAAAGAAAACGACATGGTCTCTACAGTGGACACTGCTGTTGTGTACAAGGGAAGAGTTTCACTTCCTTACTATATCGAGGTCAGACTTGGCCTTGTGACTTGCTTTGGCCAAGAAAAAGTGAGTGGTAGTTCAGTGTGTACCACTTGCAAGAGCTCAGGTGAAGCTCTGCACACTTACATTTCTTTGCCTTCTTGATCACAGAAGCCCGGATCAGATTGTCTGTCAGGCTCGACCCCTGAATACCTACAAGAAAAAAAGCCGTCTAGCCAAGCCGTCATAGAAGTTCAGCACAGAATGAAAATCACCTTTGTTGCCTTTTTAAACCTTAGAGAAATTCTGGTTTCTTGTTGTTGCAGCATAGCCTTACTGGTCTTGATGGATTTGGTTCTTATGTGATTGTATGGGAGGCACCCCTTTTCGGGTCTTATTGCACCCTAATAAGCCATGTATACTTATTCATCTTTCATTTGTGCTATTAGGAGAGGCTACTTAAGCATTCAGAGAAGGCCTGCCTGAGGGCAAGTTTCTGTGTCTACCCGGAAGCTTCTCTTCTTAAATAGTTTTGATACACTTCACCAGCCTTCTATTCCTGTGACCATCAGAGAAACTATATAATGTGTTTTGTGAGTTTGTAAAGAACTTCAAGAGAACATAGCTGTGCTAAATCCATTTTTTTCTTCTTAAGATTTTTAGATGTGGACCATTTTTAAAGTCTTTATTGAATTTGTTACAATATTGCTTCTGTTTTATGTTTGGGTTTTTTGGCCTTGAGGCATGTGGGATCTTTGCTTCTTGACCAGGGATTGAACTCAAGTTCCCTGCATTGGCAAGTGAAGACTTAACCACTGGATCACCAGAAAAGCCCCTATATGATAGCTTAAAATATACAGTCATGAAAAATTGACCAAATGGGTTAATAAGCAATGATATAGCCTTAATATATTTATTATTAATATATTATTGCATATATTATTATTAATATATTTATTAAGATAAATATATTCATCCAGTGACTCTTGGAAGATATTTGCTGTGTTGTGCATTTTTTCCTGTCGCTTTTTCTTATCAAAGGGAGAAACACTTGCATTTGTGAACTAGTTTAATCTGTTCAGCAGTAAAGTGTGTTAGACCTCAGTCTGTTAGGATCCATTTTACAGAAAGGGTATTCTAAGCAGGGACTGGCCAGATATGGTCTGCAGGCCAAATCTGGCTCATTAGCTTGCTTTTTAATTTAAAGTTTTATTTGGACACAGCCATGCCATTCATTTATGTATGAGCAGTGGCTGCTTTTGTGCTGTAAGAGTGAAATTGACTATATGTGACACAGTACGGCCCACAAAGCATCAACTATTTACTATCTGATTCTTAAAAAAAAGCTTGCTGACCCCTGATGGAGAGCAAAGAAGGGTAAATGACTTGCCCAAGGTCACAAAAATTCCTGAGTGGCAATGCTTTATCTTATAATTCTCCACTTTTGGGGAGTGGTTTGTTCATTTTTTTCCCCACCATGACCTGCCTTATTTCAGATATTGTAAAGGAAACTGAGCCTCCTGCACTGCTTTCCATTCCCACCCCCAATCCCAGTGGACAAGGAGAGTCTGAGAAAAACTTCTGCACCATAAAAATGCAGGTGAGCTCCAATATTGTTAAGGTGTGTGAAAGCTGGAAACTCCAGGGAAGGTGAGTAAATAATAATAATAATGATATAAGTGAAGAATATATATTACACCCCTAGGAATCTTAGCCACAAATGATAACTTTTGAGAGTTTACAACATAGGTTACTGTGGTTTTGTGATTTTGGATGGTAGGGTTTTAGTGTTATATCTTTTGCTCTGGGGGCACAATTAACCCTATTTCATGAAAAAAAGAGAAAAAAAAAAAACCCTAGCTCTTTTGTAGAACTTCTCCTGTCCATTTCTCAAGAAGATCAAGGTCATCAGAAAATTAGAGATTTTAGGTTTTACAAATAACTACAATGAAATCACATGTATTTACAATTGAAGGTTAAGACATGAAACCTCAGGAGGTAGCATGGATTTTGAAAGAGACATGTATGCCTCCCAGATCTGCTTGGATTTCTTTCCAGAAGCATATTGAGAGACTTAATTCCAGTATATTTATAGGTTCTTGCACAGGCAGAGATTGCTTTATTTCATTGCATGAGTAACAGAGATCTTTTGTACATTGCTTTATGCTTTGAACAACAAGAATTGCAGCAGATCTGAGATTTGTGGGCATCTACTTGATATAAACATGTACTGAAGATGGGGAAAAATAAGGACTAACTTTTATAGACCTCTCTCATTAAAACTCACCTTCAAAAAACACTCCTGCTCCTTCCTTGTAATCAAATGACACCTCATAACCACCTAACCATTTTTAATATTCCCCAGACTCCACTGAACTATACTGGAGCTCAGACACTAGCTAGTCAGGAGAAAGAGCCTACTGTCATATTTAAAAGCGGTTATTGGGACAGGTTTTACAGGCAGTGGGCTAGGACAATTCAGAAACAATTGCTTATGTGATAGTTGGAGGATTTGTCCCTGTCAAACAGTTAATATTGCTTTAATACATGAAGTAGGCTGTATAAGACGGCAATAATGAAAAATGTCAGGGAAGACAATATCAATTGTTATTCAACATCCACATCAAAGATTACTTTTTTGTCAGTAGCTTTCAGAAAATGTATTTTCCATCAGATCTGATTGCGTTCGTCTTTGAAGTGCTCCATTCTCCCGGTAGATTTAATGTGACATCTAGGCACTTTTGAGTCCCTGGGCCTCTGAGGCGATTCAGAGAGGCACAACAAGCCATCACAGGTTTATCCTCAAAGGCCGACACTGTCTGTCTGATTTATTGTAACTTTAAGAATCATCTCCAGCAAAGCATGAGCCTTGCTACCCATCCACGGCGTCAGACTTTTATCAATTCATTTGTATGCAGTCGGTACCTCTTGGAACCGAGAGCCCTATAGCCACTCATGGAAAATGCATTACCTGCGACTAATCCTTTTTATCTTTAAAGTCTGTATTTTTTATGTATAAGTCATTTTGGGTTATCATAAAATATACATAATTCTCCCCCCCCTCCAAAAAAGAGACAAAATGGAAAGGGAATATATAATAAGTTACGAGCGTGTGGTGTTCTTATCAGCAAGGATTCTAAATAAACAGCTCTCTTTATGTAAACACCCAGGGATGTAAAGCTGTGATTACTTTCAACGGGAAATAGGAATGCTTCCATTTTTTCCCTTTTAGATTTCAAAGTGAAACAGTGAGATTAATCATTGAGAATATGCTTGTGCGTGCTTTTATTTTCCAGTGTGTGTGTTCGCCTGCGGGGTGGTGGTGTGGGTGGGGCAAGTGGGGAGGAGCAGATGCTAATAGCCAATGTTCCATTTCATAGGTTTTCCCAACTGCTTCATTTCCCAGACATTTTCCAAGCCATTTGTGAATGGCCTTAATTAAGAGGACTGGAAACATGTCCCTCGGGAGGATTTAGGTTAGTCTCCTTTGCCAGCCCCAAACGAGTGAGGTTCCAGTGTCTGAACTTCTGTGTGTATTGAAATCCTTGTCCTCGGTGTCATACCTGTGACTTCTTGCGTTCTGTGATTATTTCAGGCAATTAAATTCTGCTCATATCTGAATCTTTACAAATATGAGAGCCTCTCTGCTACTTTAAATAAAACATAAGTGCCCACAGGGTTCATGGTCTGGGTCAGAGGTCAGCAAGCCAAGGGCCAGATCTTGCTGTGGGTTGTTTTTGTAAATAAAGTTTTATTGGAACTACAGCTGTGTTCCCTTGTTTATGAATCATCTAAAGCTACTTTCATGCTGCAGAAGCAGAGCTGATGGTTCTGAAAGACTGTCTGGCCCATAAAGCCGAAAACATTTACTATCAGACCCTTTTAGAAAAATGCGTTGACTCCTGCCTGGAACCAGACCTGCGGTTTTAAGTGAATGAAGCCAGTCTGCGACCTGCTTGGCCCAGGAGAGGAGAGTCTTTGTAGAGACAGAGAAAATAGTCTTGAAGGAGAATCTGCCTCTGTAGATCAACTGCTGCGGGGGCGGGTTGGGACCATTGTTGACAGTAGAAGGGGCACTGTTACAATTTAGGTTTCTAAGAGACAATGGGATAAACGTTTTCAGAATCTGCCTGGTCTGGAGGTATGCTCTCTCTGTCTGGACTACTTCCTGTTTAAATCTTCTTTCTGTGATGAGACAATAGTTTGCGAAACATCAGAAGGTCGTGTCCAATCCCAGAGAATTAGTTGTCCTTTTATTTTTTTACAAACTGTGTCTAGCCACGTTGCTTTCAGTCCTTGGCCTAAGGTGGGGTTTCTTTATTTGGTCAAGCAGTTGTGTACCCCTGAGCTGGCATGATTAAAAAATCAGAGAGGCAGCCTGGGGAGAGAGTGCCCTCAACTCTGTGGGGTTTTCAGGAAGAGTGTTAAAAAGAGGCAGGTGGTCAGGGAAGTCCCTGGAGGTCCAGCAGTTAGGACTGGGCACTATCATTGCTGAGGGCAAGGTGTTAGTCCTTGGTTTCAGTCCTCACAAGCTGCTTAGTGCAACCACTCCCCACCTTGCAAAAGGGGCAGGTGATACCTGGGACAGGAATCCTGAGGAATCTTACTGCCAATCTGAGGACTCTAGAGGACTTAGTTTTTCTTCTCTGATAGAAACAGAAAGGAAAGAAATGTGGTCTTTAGATGAGGAATTTTACCCAAAAGTTTCTGGTCATTACTTGTTCCCCTTCATTATTTCCACAGGCAGCTTATCTTTTGGGAAAGACTCTTGGGGATCTTGTTGGAACTTGCTTAAAAACCAGAGCTGCTGCTGCTGAGTCGCTTCAGTCGTGTCCGACTCTGTGCGACCCCATAGACAGCAGCCCATCAGGCTCCCCCGTCCCTGGGATTCTCCAGGCAAGAACACTGGAGTGGGTTGCCATTTCCTTCTCCAATGCATGAAAGTGAAAAGTGAAAGGGAAGTCGCTCAGTCGTGTCCGACTCTGTGTGACCCCACGGACCGCAGCCCACCAGGCTCCTCCGTCTGTGGGATTTTCCAGGCGAGAGTATTGGAGTGGAGTGCCATTGCCTTCTCTGTAAAAACCAGAGACTAAGTCTATTAGCTTCTTGTTTCCCAGAAGAAAGAAAAGATATCATTTTGGAGTAAGGTCAGATATTAGGATTTTATGAGGACCTCACATAACACTCCCAGGCAGTGCTTTGGTGATGAAGAAAAATCAGACTTAGTCTCATAGATGTGGCTAACACATTAGCAATTGTGTAAAGTCACGTCACATACAAAGTCTAAACTCTCCAGTATGATGTAACCCTGATGTATTCCGTTCTCCTCTCCCTAGCTGCACCATGCTAACTGACATTCTCAGACCTTGGCTTTTGTGTATGTAGTTTTCTTTTACCTGTAATGTCCTGTATCCCCTGCCCCTCTCGGGCCTCGTTCACCTGGAAACTCCAATTCATCCTTCATGATCACATACGTCGTCTCCTCTTCCATGAAGTCTTCCAGGGTCACCCCCGCTTATTCCCACAATCTTACCGCCATTGCCCAGAGCACTTGGATATGGCTCTATTATCCTGTTTTTCAAATCTTGTGGTAACTGTATATGACACCCTTGAGGGTGGAGACTGAGGCTTAATTGGCCTCTGTATCTCAGGCACTTTGGACAGTGATTTTTATAAGTAGGTGCTCAATAAATACTTGCTGAAAAAAAAGTGGGACTGAAGTATTAGAGCAGCAAGAAACCATTGAGAACATCTTCTCTAGAACTCTGAGGCATCTGAGGCATTAATAATTAGGAGTTTATTTAAATTGTGTACTTATTTGGACCCCTCCAGCCAGTGCTTCAGCCAATGCATCCCATTGTCTCCAGGGCTGGGCTTGGCTTCTACAGATTTGGCTGCAAGAAATGAGAACAGGAGGGGAAGATTCTGAAAGGGCTTATTTATCTGCCTTCACACCTTCTACTTACAGAAAGGAAAAGCTAAAGCAAAACCCCCCAAACACAAAGGACAACAATGTACTGGTGGTAAGGCTTTGTGCCTGACTCCGGCCCAATAGGAGTTGAACTTCCCTACTTGATGGACAATTAACACAGCACCTCTCAGAGGTGAGGCTGTGAGGGGTCCAAACCTTGGCTACTCCCTTTCCTCCTTCTCAAATGATGGGTAGGGCAAGGCTTTCCATGGGAAGAAGACACCAGGGTCTCCAGGCACTTGGTTCTCCCTTTCAAGAGAGTGCCTGCCTTTAGTTTGTCATTTGATCAGATAAGAGGATGGTAGAGACTCAGATCTGGGGCCAGGGGAAGGGGAAAGAGCGTAGAGGCCTGGAAAAGGAGCAAAGGAGGAGGAGGGGCAGGCATAAATGGGGAAGGTATGCTGTGGGTGCCGTCATTTGCCCTGAGGTTGATAAAAGACTGGGCGACTTCACTCTTTCTAATAAAAGAGAGAGACTTGTCTCTTTCTAGAATGGCTGTATGGATATTCAAAGGAAGTGCTCGTTCGCTCCTTTTCCCCACCTCTCTCCTTCTCTCTTTCCACGTGTGCATGTTTGTGTAACATAGCTTTGTCCCTTTGGCAGGAAAAAGCCTCTGGACACAGGGTTCTATAGTAGAACACATGTATCCCTGAGCTGGGTGTGCCTTCACTGTGGGGATCACATAATCCTTCAGTCTGAGAGTTGGGTGCTACTGGACTGAGACACAGGGAAAGAGCTGATGCTGAGGGTGGAAGTGCAGGAAGGCAAAGAATGATCGTTCATGCTGAGGGAGATGGAGGAAGGCACTGCAGAGACACTGCGTCCTGGCCTCAGGGCATCTGGCCTCCCACGGATCTGCTGCTGGTGCTCCCTTTCATAGGCTGTTCTTAAGGTTGTCCAATATCAGGCAGGGTTCAGCCCTGTTCATGTGAGAGAAAGGGGGACATGGTGAGACAATGCTCAGTGACTCACTTTCTTGTCCCAGCTCTGTCCCAACTAGCTTCAGGGACCTAGGCAGATGTCTTCACCTCTCTGGGCCTCAATTTCCTTATCTGCAGGAAGGTAAAGTTGGGCTAGAGGATTTCTGAAGTTTTTTCCAGTTCTAATAAGGTTAAGACTCTATGACTTTGCAGAGGTTTTGTAGGAATTAGACCCAGTTATATTGATTATTTGGGGAAACTTTTGAGCAATACTTAGCATGGGCCTGTGAAGTACATTCCATACCCCAGTTTTTGTGTCTGAATGGATGGGTGCCATTATTTATCTGAAAAAAGGCAATCAAACTCTTGAGCAAATTTCTGAAGAGCAGATTTTATTTTCCTCATTATGGCCCTTAAACGCTACACTTCTTACATCTGAGTGCTTATTACTAGAGATTAATTAGTCAGCATGAAGGTACTTCGGCAGCAGCCCCCTCAATTACTGAACTGTACTAGATAGGTGCTACGTGCAGCCTCTCTGCAGTGATCCTGGGAGGCAACCCTCTGCAGAGGCTACAGGCAAGCCTGTTGACAGTTCTCTAGTCACCTTCTCCGAGGAGCAGCTGTTGAAGGTGGATGTCCTGAAGATAATTAAATGAAAAGCATAACTAATTCTAAAAATGGGGGTTGGCTGGTCAACAGTTTCAAGAAGCTAGACTGTTTCCCAGTGATTATGGGTGATGGTGGGGGAGGTGATTCACTTGGTCTTTCTCTAGCTCTGTTAGAGCCCTGTGGCTTAAACTTGGGTAATCTGATGCACTCCATTTCTCTCTGCTTCTATCCAGGCCCATCCGAAGATACTTTCAGTAGGGATCTTGTGAGATTTAATCAATTATTATTAAAGGGCAGAAAGATCCTTGGATGAAAGGCATGAAGATGAAAGCAAAGTCTGGCCCTATTATTATCACTTTCCTCTGCTCTTTATTCATCTGTTAGTGACATGGGAATACGCTCAAGTGTGCTTTGGTGCATTTTGTAAAATAGAGAAAACATAAGTAGGTAAATTATATTTTCTGAACAAAGTGCCCATTCTTGTTTGTAACTCATATGCAGTAGATTGGCCGGCATTCCTGTCTCATTTATCTCTCTGTGTTGGGTTGCCCTCTGTGTCTAATTTTCCCTTATTAATGAATCTCCCCTTTTGTCCCACACAAATCTAGGAGGGTGACATTTATACAAGGTAATCATTTCCATGCATTACCAAAAGGATTATTTATTGGTGGTTATCCAGTGAAAGTAAGCACATCTGTCACCCAAATCTGACCTAGAATGGGCTGCGGTTTTCTTAGTGGAATACTAGAATCTGCCTGCAGTGCAGGAGACCCAGGGGATGTGAGTTCAATCCCTGGGTCAGGATGCTACATTCCATGCCAACATCCATTCTGAGGTGGTAAATGTCAGTGTCAAGAATTAACCTGAGTTGCACAGTGAGTGTGAGTTCAGTGTATAGTTTTTGTAAAGGTCTGATGATAGAAAGAGTGTCTTCACATAAATGAAATACTTTTCCATCTTTATATCATGTGTCTATTAATATCTTTGATGTTATAGGTGAATGGTGACTCTGAAAAGGCCAGTCTCTATAGGTCCCCTCCATGTCGATTACTTTCGGGTGATAAATAATATTGTCAGGATCACATTCCATTGAGATAAGTTTACACTTATTAGATTTGTCTTGATTTGGTATTACCTCGTAATTTAGAGAAAAATACAGATTTCACTTTTGCAAGGCATATACATACTCTACATTTTAAAACAAGTCATTTCTTTGGTTGCTTTTTGGATGAGATTGAGCTCATTCAGAGTGGTATGGCTGTAGACTTTGTTGCTTTTCAGATTAACTTTGTATTAGCTTTGAGAGAAAATGAATGATGATTTGACTATTTGCCAGTGATAACTGAAGCATATCCTGTGTACTCCAGTGCAGATAAAATGTTATAGGGACTTTTTTTTTTTGCTTAAATATAATAAGAGAAAAATTACCTTCTCCTTAAACAAAACTTACTTAAGTGAATTGATGGATGTCTACCTAAATTACTTAAATTATCAAAAAACATAGCTGAATAAGTAAATGAGAATTCTCGTGTAGAGACAGAGCAACCATTTCAGGGCTGAATTCAAGTTTGTTTAAAAGGAGGAACCTGCGCATGGAGCTAAGCCTGTGCTGATTTCTGTAGATTCTGTGCTGGTTGTTCACAAATGACATCTCTTCTGACTGGTTGCTGTATCTGCTCTGATTCATGAGTACCCATGCCATACTGGCTGGTAAATATTGTGGCTATCAACCCTGGTTATACTGATCTAGGCTAAAATCCTTGCCTGGCCACCTAGTAGCTATGCAACCATGTATTTAAGTAGCTTCTCTGAGCCTTGTTTTACTCATCCGTGAAATGGGCATACTAGAAATGTTGGAAAATGGCAATTAGCTATTGTGTGTGAATATTTACTATCTTCCCTGATAAACAGTAGATGCTTAATGAATATTAATCTCCATCTAGCATTCCATCTGTTTTCCTTACTTTAACAATATTCCCTGTCCTTCCTTATCCCAGTAATCAGAGAATCACAGAACCTCAGAGATTGGAGGGAATGCTGGGATCATTATGTCCAGCAGTCCTTTAAGCTCAGGGATCTGTTTCATTGGTAAAAGTTTTGACTATAATTCAGACCACTATCGCTCTCTTCCTTCCCTGCCTGTGCCCATTTCTAGTTAAGATGTGTATCTGTTTTATGTATACTTTGTCCAGTATTTATGTGGACATTCATTGTATTATTAATCCAGTCAGTCAACTTTCAAATCTGTGCCATCATTAGACACAAGAAAAATGGACTGAGAGATGGTGGAAGGATCAGAGTGAATTCATTCCTGTTGCTGGAGGGAAACTTCCACATGGATTTTCTGTGGAAAGAGGGTCTGTAGTATTATTTCAAATGACAGTGTACAGTTTTAAAAATAATTCTTTTGGCTATACATCCTTCTAAAAAGGACCTTTCTGTTCTATAGCTAATATTTATGATGTGGAAAGTGTTTCTTTTTTGTTTCAGCTACCAGATAATGTGACAACTCCTTGGCAACATATATTGCAAGGCTAAAGTTACTTTTTCCATTCTTACCTAGCACCTCATGAAACAATGCTAAGAGTAAATCTAGGGGCCTTGAGTTTGTGTCTATATCAACCCTACCATTTCAGTTTAGTAAAACTTAATTTTAGCATTTGTCTTCGAGTACACTACTTACTAAATTGCTAAAATTAAGTTTTACTAAACTGAAATGGTAGGGTTTATATAGACACAAACTTAAGGTCCCTAGATTTATACTTTCATCATGAAATCTGAAGCCATCAAAAATAGAGTTGACTATAGATCCAGTTTGTGGGATTAGATTTGTTTACGTAAACCCAAAATATGTCAGTATTTAGCGCTAGTGGTACTAAAGGTACGGGTTCACTGAAAATGTGTGATGAATACTGGGATTTTGGTAATTTCATTTGTGCCTGCATTTATTTATGTTCCAGTTTTGAAATATTCTGCCTAACGTAAGTCAAACTATGTTACACTTTGTTGCATCAGCGCCCTTCTCTCTGCTGCTGTAGTTCACTCCCCACCTCTCCCAGAAAGCCCCTCCCTCACAGTCTGTGTTCAGCCCATCCTGCTCTCCAAAAACCCTGCAAGGACCAGCCTGTTATATCCCCAACCATTGCATGAGTATTGGCAGTAGTCGAGATTTTATATTGCTTATTTATTCCTGGTTATCCAAGTTAGTATATGTTTCTCATTTTCCTCCCCAAAACAAAACAGAGCTATAAACTATCTGAGGAGAGGAACTGTGTGTCCTATTCTCCATGTTTCCCATGCTCCCCAGCATGGGCATATTCAATGCCCCTTGTTTAGCACTATCTTGTCCACATCCTGGGTAGGAACTAAGTAAGCATGAAGGTATTTAGGGAATCCTCTCCCTACTATTTTGCAGTTCACGTTTAGCTACGTTACTGATGGGATTTATTTATCTCACCTATTTATCTGTCTTGCCTCATTTTGTCCAGAGCCTCGGGCTTTGTTCTCCATGTCGCGTGTCCTGTCTCTGTCTTGGGTCTTCTGTAAGAGGGTGAATACGAGGGCTAAGGGTGGAAGTAGTGGCAGCATTGTCAGAAATAAACAGGAAGTACCTCGTCCTAATCCAGACACACATCACCAAACACAGACTTAGCAGAGAGCCAGGTTTCAGGTAAAGTCAGTAAACCACGGAAGGCGAGAGGCATCAGAAATAGACCCCAAACTGGCTTCGCACCTGCCGCCTGGGACTGCCTCAGCTGTGAATGGAAAACTCTTGTAGATGAAAGCCGGGGAGTGTAGGCAGCGGATGTATTTCATCCTCGCTGTCCTTTGCAGAATCCCAGTGAAACGGCTGACCTTAGAGGGGACTCTCGATGATTATGCCTAAGTCTTTTCAACCTGTTGTCCCTATTTACACTTGTGCTTTATGGATTCCTTCGGGGAGAAACGTTTTAAAGAAATACAAAAAGCTTTCGATCCCAGAGACCCTGCAAAGGTGTCAGCTTAGGCAGCTAGCTTTCATACCTCTGTTTGTTATTTCCCTTCCAGGATGAAATAGTTCTTCTTCCCTGGAGTGTCTGGGTTTTGTGATCTGGGACATTCTCAGATTTCAGTTTGAACTTTTAAAAAATAATTATTTGGGGTTATTCTGCTGTTTTATGTATGGGAAGGCTGGGGAATCTGGAGTTACTTCTGTAGCTTCTTAAAAGCCTAGCTTTGCCAAAGAGCTGTTTTTTAAACTATTGTAAGTCAAATTTATCATGGGGATAATGTAATAAAGACAAATATTCAACCAATAATGAAAAGCTAAGTAAACGGGTATGTTTAAGCTCTATTATATGCAGGGAAGTACATTAAAGCAGATCTAAGAGACACTTTAATGGATTTAACATTAGCAATCAGACCTGGACTTGGTATAAATCAAACACCATCGCATTTCAGTCTAATGCACACCCACTCATTCATTAGCACCATTCAACGCAGATTATAAATATTAGCTGAGAAACCTTCAGGTCTTGAGATTCTTTCCACAGACACAGCAATAATTGAACAATAATGATGACAATTTTATTTTTATGAATCGCTATGGCTTGCTTTTATTGATTTGCTCTTGGGCCTGGAGAAAGCTTCCTCAGCTAGGATACAACAGGAAATGGTTATAGCATTATCAGATAGGCCATAAAGAGATAAATAAAATAAAAGGGGTAGGAATGATGGTGAGACTCAGCAAGCTGCTGATAGAAGCAAGAATTACTCCCCTCCCTTCCAACAAAAGAGCAACTTAAATTACCTCCTTTCTCCCTCCCCACTCCTCATTCCCAAATTCAGTGCCAGGAAAATACTCCCTGGCTGTAAATGTGCATTAACTTGGGAGCTGAACATTTTGGGGGTCATTGGTATCAGCTAGAGGGAAACGAATAAGATGGGGATAAACGAGCCTGTTTAGGCATTGCATAGGAAAGAGGGTGAGACCCTGTGGGAATATGGCCTTTCACTGCCTCCTTTGATGATGTACAGCTTCTTAATAACAAAGGCAACACAGCCTTCTGAAATATTCCATCCGTGCCTCTGAAAAGGAGCTGAAATCACACTGCTTGTGCCTTCTCTCAAGCACAAGATGTACTGGTGTTTTTAGCCAGCTCGCCTTGCCCGTTAGTTCATGGTAGTAATGAATTGAACTTCCTGGGGTATCAGTAAGAATAAAACATGGATCTGGATCAGCACATGTGTTTCTATAGTTGCCTTGCTTTGCCCCCCTCCCTCTTCTCAGTGACAGATTCCAGAAGTTTTAACTCGCACTCATGCCTTCCCCTTCCCTGTGACAAACTGGATTTGTGCTTCTGTTTATTCAGTGGATTGAGACCTCACCATGACTTTTAGTGAAAGGAACAGGAGAAAACACCTCTTCCAGAGTCTGAGTCCTCTGCGATCCCATGCAATAAAATATACTGCTGGCTCCAGCTGTGAAAGGGGCAGTGGCAAGAGAAATCCTGTTTTTGTGCAGTGACTCCCCCTTCCCACTGGCCTTTTCCTCCCTGGCCAAAAAATTTCAGGCCAGCATATAGCAGAGGTGTGGACAAGCTGAAGTCTAAAAGAGCTTGAGCATTTGCTGGTACTATGAGTCATCTGTCTGACAGACAGTGTCCCCATCTGTCTGTCATTCTTGAGGGGAAGAACAGGATGTTGAGTGCCCCACACTTAGAGGAACAACTCAGACTGTAATGATGGCTGCTACCACCCTCACTGTAGTTCATTTTCTATGTCATCTCTTTGACCCCATCTTGAAGGCAAGCCTACCTGGGTAATTGAAATCTGCTCTTTCCCAGAAAATAAGTTCTTTTCAATTTTACTTATTCACTTATTTTTAATGTTCATAGCAGCTTTACTTATCTTTGTAAAACCTGATAATAATTCAAATGTCCATCAACATGGGAAGAGACAACTGAAATTGTAACGTTTCATTCAATGGATGCTATTTCACAGCCAAAGGAACAAGCTACAGATGCAAACAATAAAGTAGGCCTCTTCTGACTTTAAAGTTATATTAAACCATAGTTGCAAGTTAATCCTTAATGAATCCATAGATGAAAAAATGCATTAAAGAATTCTGAGTTATTATTCACACACTGAACTCTGAGGAAAGAACTAGAAAGACCTCTGATCCGGTAAAATTTTTGAAAGTGCATAAAAGTTCAGTACTATATTTTGTGGTTATTGAAGAAAAGGAAAGTGGAGATGTCTTCTAGGCATTTATTTAGATGGAGGATCTTGTGTCTCGAAAGGAAAAAAACAAAATCCCAAGCAGTTAACCAAATATAGTGAAGCAGCTGCAGCTTGGGTGAACCCTGGCCACACTTTGTGGTGGTTCACCAAACTCTTTAATGCACAGAAGTTCAATGAGCTCATTGGTTTCTAAAAAGCGTATAAAGGAATAATGATAGTCATGAGCAGTTCCAGGAGGGTGATCAAGAAAGCTGTGGTTGGGGCCTTGCCAATGGAAAGAACAGAAATCCCTGAAATGAAGGATGCTGTCTACCTCCCCTAAGTATGTTGACAAAAGCTAAAGAAGAACCAGGCATCTGTTCTTTATTCATAAAAAATACTTTTTGAGCACATACTATTGCCTGGCGCTCTGCTAGGTACTGAACAAATGACAACAAGGCAGCCATGCTCACTGCCTTCAAGGAGCTTGCTCATCCTAAGGGTAGCCAATTACATACATTAATAAAGTAATTTCAGATAGTGACATTGGTAGAAAACTATATGATAGAAATATGGGAGAGACTAAAGAAGATAGACAGCTTTAGAGTGGGTGAAGGCCTTATCATTCCAAGTAAGAAATATGGATTTCTTCTAAGAGAGACAGAATCAAGTTACATCAAATTACATTCCTGTAATTTACATTTGGTGAAAATCCCTGTGGCTTTTATGGGGGAAATCTGCCAAGGTTTAAGAAACCTATGGAATGGCTTATTCCTGGCTAATGGGAGAATGAAAGATACTGCTTGATGCAAATGATTCTCCTGTCATTGAAGTTCAAGGAAGAAAACTGATCAACTTGGGGGCATAGATGATGTTTTCATTTCTGATTGTTGTGTCTTTGTGAGAAAAAGGAAGTCTTTGTGTTCTACGAAGTGAAGGCTAGCTATAAAACTGTGATTTAACAGCTCAATTCAATTATTTTTGTGTAGTATTTGCAGCAAATTAAAAATTAAGCTCTAGGACAGAGTGTCAAGAATGTTCTTTATGTACTTAAGCATATGTTCTTGACCCTGGCAGGGTGGAGAGGGCAGCTATGTAAGTTTGGCAGTCGCTAACTGCAGGATCTAATGAAGAATCTAATAATAAGTGTACAAATTATGCATAGTAGGGGTTTAGTACACATTTGCTAGATCGGTGAAATCTGGATGCTTAACTGAGAACAGAAGGTAACTGAAAGGCAAAAAAGACTTGGAAATAGGTTCAGAGATTTCAAAAAAGGGCTGGTAGAATCCCCAAGTGGGACAGATCCTAGTCAGATAATTATGGTCCCCTTTGATACACTTGGAAACGTGTGTGTGTGTGTGTGTGTGTGTGTGTGTGTGTGTTAATGATAGAAAAGTTCCCAGTATTCAGAAGACCTGGACAGAAAGCATCAGGCATGCTGGCCTCCCCACAAAAGGAGCAAGCCTGGATTGGGGAAACTCAGCAGTAATTGATGCCTAAATGTTGGGGCGTGTTATGTGATTTGATGGGACTTCACCCTGCCAGCGCACTATCCTTGTCTGGTGGTGTGGGAATCTCCTGATTATCCTCTCAATCTTCAGTCTACTTCAGGCTGTGGAAGTGGCAGTCAAGACCAGAGAATATAAGTGAGACAGGCACCATGAATGCCTTGGCCACCGAGTTACAGAATGAAAACATGAAGGTTTTTTTCTTTTTACAGGAGTGGACAGTCAGTCTGGGGAAAATCTAGGAGTCATTTTTTTTTTTTTTCCCTTCTTCAGACCAAACCTAGTGGCAAAATCAATTTGTTTTTCCAGTGGTAAGAGCTTCCAGTGATAGAGGATGTTATAATTTTACTGTATTTCCCAAGCTTACTTGGTTGATTGAGTGTATCTCATATCATTGTAAGGTGGGGAACTGAAGGTTGCTTTCATGAATTGGGTAGTAGGGCTTTTGAAAACAAAATTGTTATGAAATCTTGTCTGCTTCAGTAAGTATATTTCCCCCCTTCCCTGTCATTCTATCTCATACGCTAAGGCTTGGAGGAACACCAGCAAGAATATCTGTTGCTCCAGGCCAGGTGTTTTTTGTGGAGGCCATCAGCTGGGGTGGCAGTAGTCAGGTGCCTTCAGATAGCTGTGGACAGAGGATTTCTAGGAGAAAGGTAGGGTGGCAAAAGTTCAGACAGACTTGGTCCTCACCACTTGGTGTAGCAATTCTAGAAGACCATTCTGCATCATAGGGAGTGTCAGTAGGGGTGCAGCACGGAGTGCGAAGAGGGAACACAGAGAAACCAACGCTGGGAGGATGAGGGAGGAAGCCAAAGACATGCAGCGATTGCAGGGAAGTTCAGGCACACCAGCGTGGTACACACTCAGCTGGACTGAGGCCTTGGGGCCCAAGAGGTGCATGGAGGCTTGATGTTGTGGGAGGCTGCTGTGTGTTACACTGAGGCCTTAGGGCCACATCAGCTCAAAAAACCTATAAGAAACTCAGGTACAGTGGTTTTAGAGCTGATAGGAACTGCAGTAAAAGGGAACCTCATTTAGCAGATGAGGAAACTAGAATTCAGAGGTTCAGTGATGAGCCCAGGCCCATCCCTTCAAGCTCCCCATGCATCATAAGATGCCCTAGTTCTAAGTGACAATTGCCTGGTGAAAATCCTTACTGTTAATATATAGTAGCTTGGTCTTCCAGATGCTCATGAGTACACAGTCCAGAACCTTCTTCAAAAATATAATAACTACCTCATTGGAAAAGATTAGGAATCAGACTGACATCAGCAGGCACCAAGACAACCCTCTTAGAAGGCAAAATTCTAAGTTATTAGATAATATCTCTATCCTATAATGCCAGCAGTGTGTATTTATAACTTTCTTTGTATTGTGTAATTGTTTTTTTTTAATAAAACAAAAATATCAGAATATTCCTGTACTAAATAGAAATCTATGTCTTAAACTGTCATAAACATTAAGAATATTAAAAAAAAAAATTCCTAACAGGGAGGGCAAGCAACAGGCCTTCCATCATCAGGAGGCTTACCAAGGTCAGGGCCTCCTTAGTGGCAGGCTGGCTTCCTCATGGTTACAAGATAGCTGCAGCAGGTCCAGGTGTCACATCCATTCTCTTCTGGTATGTCTCTTTTTAGGAGTTAGACATATCTTTCCCAGATACTCTGCCCATCCATTTGTATAAGTCAGCTATTGCCATAGTAATAATGAGTAACAGAGTACCCATTTGTAGTAAAGAAAAAGTATATATGTTTATACTTATAATTCAACTGTGGTTTGGCTCTTGTAGGCTGGGCAGATCTACTTTAGTTTACAGGGGCTTCTGGGAATAGCTCTAGGCTCTGGGTTGGCTTCAGGTCTGCTTCACCGGTGTTTGTTTTGGGACATGGACTGAAGGACAGCTACTACTAAAGACACATCTCTTCTGATGGCGGATAAACTTGAATAAGAGCTGAGTCACACTGTACACACACATTTAAGGCCTGTGCCTAGCCATCTACTGAACCCCACTGGCCAAAACAAGTTCCATAGGCAAGTCTCACATAAGTGGGATGGAGATGTAAACTCCACTCAAAGTGGGAAGAGTTGGGTAGTGAATATTTAATGAACAATAATCCATATTATTACATTCCCTCCTCCCAAAGCTGATTTTGTCTCTTGGGATATAAACCAGAATTTCTAAATCTTAAAATAATTGCTGAAAAGAGAAATGAGTATTATCAATAATGCTTAATCACCCTAGGGTTGCTGGGAGTCATGACCCCTGGGGGAATCTAGTGGTAATGTGCTCGGCACAAGCAGTTCATCAGTACAATTCATCCATCATCACCAGAGGCTCACAGTAAATAGAAACACAGGCGCAGAGACTCAGTGGTGGCTGGCATTCATTGTGTGTCCTGTGGAAGGATGGAAAGTGCTCAGACGTGAAAACCCTGAGTCTCCCTGCTCCTTGGCCCCAGGTCTAAGTTGCTAGTTCTACTGCTGTATCTTCTCTGGCCTCCCCTTCCCTTGTTCTACATTTTGCTATCACTTCCCACCTTTCTTTTGGGTCCATAATGTGCTTTTGACCATGGAACCAGAAGAGTGATCCAGAGAGGGAAGATTCTGTAATAACCATAGTGAATGATAATTAATGTTTCTGCTGTTTTTTAAGTGCTAAGATATTTTTATCTGTACATCTTTTACTTCTCACAGTGACATAATGAGATAGCTGCTATTATGACTCTCATTTTACCTATGAGGACACTGATGCTTCAAGAGGTCGAAGAAAGGGTCTGAGGTTACAAAACGAATCAAAAGTTGAGTTGGGATTCTAATGCAGGCATGCCTTTCTCCAAAGTTATCCTCTTAACTGCTAAGAAATTTTTATATTAAGAATTTATAAATAAAAACATGTTAGAATAGTTTGGAGATAAGAGAAATAATCTTATTCAGATAGTGAAAAATCATGGTTTGGCGGTACTGTATCTTTTTTTTTTTTTTTGATAGCATGGCCAGAGCAGAAGGCTTTAAGTGAAAAAAATGTCAAAGCATTGTTGTTATGGAGTTGTTAATTGTTTTATGGTGTAAGCTCATAAAAGTCACAGACCACAAAACATAATTACAGAATGCACTTGACATCAATTACAGGAAGCATCAATTTCATTAACTCACATTTTGTCCAGAAGCTATAAATTATGGGAGATAGGGAATGTATGTGTATCTCCCTTCTGAATGGCTAATCACATGCCACTCACTACTGCATTCATTATGGGGAAGGGCTGAGCTGGCATATACCCTGTTACACGTCTCTCCCTTTAAGATCGAAGGAAACGTGTTTCTCTCAGAACTCACTCTTTGAAAGACCACGTACCTCTTGAGTAATCTTTGCTTTTGTTTTAATAGGACCTGTTTTTGCAGTAACTTTGTAATTCTCAAAATGTCTTTCAGAGATCCATAGGGGTCCTCAAGACCTATTGAGGAAGTCCCTGAGGGAAAGACTGTGTTCCTCATAATACAAAGATGGTATTTCACTTTTGAACTCTCACTGTCTCATGGGGGTATGGTGGAGTTTTCCAGGGGCTACACACATGATTATCATGACAGATGGAATGCAGAAGCACAAATGGGAGTCCAGCTGTCTTCTATTAAGCCAGACATTAATAAGATTGACAAAAATGTAAAGCCCAGCACCAGATTTACAGTCCACCTTCAGCACAAGACACAAAGTTTGTCAATTAATATTTCCCTGAGCCTTATCTTATGTCTTGCTTATTTCCCTTGTGAAGATTTCATTACTTATTTATTCTCCACCCTGCTCTATTTAAAAATGTTGAATCACAGCTTCACATAGGTTATTCTTGGCTTTTGGAAATGAAACTGTTGGTAGAAAGGATGCGTTAGGTAAGAGCATGGTATGGGGATGCAGTATTGAAGATTTTCATGTAAATGTGCCTTCAAATTCAAATGCTTCTTAGAGACTGCAGGCAGGATGCTCTTGGTTATTGTGGAAGCTGTTGCCACTCTATCTAAATGGACAGTACTTCCTTTCTGGAGGCTCTGCCTTTCTTTTCTCTAAATTATTCGTATCCTCTTAAGGTATGGCCTCTTTCCTCTCCTTCTCTCCAGGTCTCCTTCTTTAGTTCAGAAGGGTTTTTCCGCCCTTTCCTTTCTTCTGCTTTACTTTTATATTCTCTGTGACCTATTCTTAAAACTTATTTGCTAATGCATTTCTTGAGTTCAGAATAAAAGGCTAGTACTCACAGCATTACTTCATCTTCATTATTAGCCTCTTGTAACTCTCTCTGATTTAAGGGTATTATATAATACTTGCTCTCTCTGCTAATGTACATTATGTTGGCACTGCAATCAGCACGCATTTCAAGGGCTTCAGTCAACAACAGTACCCAAAGCTTTGAATTCAAATAAGTGTAATTATTTTTGCAAATTGATGTCTAAATAGAGAGAGGGTACAATCAGTCTAAGGCATGCAGTAAGGCACACCCTTTAACTTTAATATTCTGTGTGATGTACAGATGACTAGTATGGGCATTTGTTCATCAACTGTTGTGGTTTTGACCAATGAACATTTTCGTTTCGATTGAACTTCAGAATAACTTACTGTCTGTCTCTCTCCTATTTGAATACGATTATAAACCTTCAAAGGGGAAAATAAAACTCTGGTAATGTTGGACTCTTGGGGCATTGTCTTTTTCTTTTTCATCACATTGTAATTTGTTTCTTCTTTACAAAAACAGCCTCATGAGAGGCCTCTGTTCCCATTAATTCACTGTGGTTGGTCTATGTCACTGATTTATGCTGCCAAAAAAGTTAGCATTAGATTCATCTATATAGCATCAAAATAAGTTTCAATAAGTGAGAGAAACTCATCCATACTTGAGTGGAGTGTTGTCAGGCTAATTTGCTCTCACTGTCAGCCTCCCTGAATTCAGGTCTAACCAACCTCCACTCCACTACAAAGAATTCAGAAAGCTTTCCCAAAAGGAACTCCCCGTTCCATTGGAGACACTTCCCTGAGTCTGACATTGTGTGTGTCTGTTGCTCTGTCATGTCTGACTCTTTGCAGCCTGCCAGGCTCCTCTGTCCATGGTATTCTCCAGGCAAGAATACTGGCGTGGATTGCCATTTCCTCCTCCAGGGGATCTTCCCACCAAGGGATCCAACTCGGGTCTCCTGTATGGGCAGGCAGATTCTTTACTGTCTTTACACCAGAGAAGCCCTGAAGGCGTATGATTATATAAATCTAAATGTATTTATACACTGGAAGACTGGTGGCGGTGGTTTAGTGGGTGGGTTAGTCCCAAAGTCATGTCCAACTCTTGCGACCTCATAGACTGTAGCCCACTAGGCTCCTCTCTCCATGGGATTTCCCAGGCAATAATACTGGAGTGAGTTGCCATTTCCTCCTCCAGGGGAATCTTCCTGACACAGGGATTGAACCCAGTCCTGCATTGTGGGAGGTCTCCTGCATTGCAGGTGAATTCTTTACCAATGAACCATGAGGGAAGCAAGTGGTCTCACAGACAACAGGATAACTGTAAGTTTCCTAGCTAACTATATTAAGCATTTCTTAGAAAATGATCCCTTGACTTATTACTTATGAAACCTACCAGTGAAGAGCTTTCAGACAGAGTGTACTTATGGCATGGAGGAAACAGTCCAAAAATTTGAGCCTGGTCTTTAGGGTCGTCTGTCTCCAGCTTTGTAATTATCACATGCTACAGGTCCATGCTTTCTCTTCTGTGACTTGCTTGTCTTTTTTTGTGAAATACCTCAGTCCTCTTCTTCTCCCTGTTGATATAGAACAGTGTCATCAAGTCCCAGTGTTTGGCATCTTTGTGTCTAAACACACTTACTGGACACTTACTAGCTATGTGGCCTTGTTGCATGATTTCTAAGACCAGTTCATCATTAATAATGTGAGAAAACAGCACAGACCTCATAGAATTTTTATCAGGATCAGATGACATGCTGTGTGTAAATACTTAGCATCATGCCTGACGTGTAATAAGCATTACATAAGTGGGAAGTATTATTTTTCCTTTTGATATCTCGCTTGAATTCAGATCTCTTCAGTGGGAACTTCCAGACCTCCTAAGCTGGAATTGATTTTCCATCCCCACTTCTCATAGGATGCTTTTATTTTCTTGCTTTCTCAGTTTTCCTAGGATCATGATGAATTGTGTACCTCCAACACTGGAGAGGGTGTGCCTCCAGGGCTGAATCTGTGCCTTACTCACCTGAGAACTCACTCACACGAGAACACTCAGCAGGGTGCCTTGCCCACTGGATGAGCTAAACCACATTCTCGCCCTTGGCACTGTCATTTGTGCATAAAGTACAGTTCCTGCCCTCAAGAAGCTTGCCGTCTGTTACAGGAATATAAAGCTAAAACACATGGACTGCTTGAGAGAAGAGAGAACTCCATGAAAACTTGCACTGTCAAGAAATGCTTTCTGGAGGAGGAAGAGCTTTTGGAGGGTCTGGACGGGCTAATCTCAAAGCAGATAAACATATTCCTGGAAGATGGACAATGCTGATTCGAGACTCTTAGTACAGATAGGATTTTTGTACGGTGAGATGCGCAAGTCTTATGAGTACAGTTGGATGGGTTTTGTTAAATGTGTGTAGTTGCCTGACTACCATCATTATAAAGAAAATTTCCATCATCTAGGAAGTTTCCTTCCAGTTCCAGTCATTTTCCCTCCTGGAGTACTCAGTTTTTTGATTTCCATTTCCATAAACCAGTTTTTCTTGTTCTAGGAGTTAATATAGGTGGGATCACACACTATGTATGTGGGCTTCCCCTGTGGCTCAGCTGGTAAAGAATCCGCCTGCAATGTGGGAGACCTGGGCTCAATCCCTGGGTTGGACAGATCCCCTGGAGAAGGGAGCAGAATACCTGCTCCAGTATTCTGGCTTGGAGAATTCCATGGACTGTGTAGTTCATGGAGTCGCAAAGAGTCGGACACGACTGAGAGACTTTCACTTTCACTATACACTATGTATTCTTGTGAATCTGGTTTCTTTCACTCATCATGTTTTTGAGATTTATCCATGTTGTTTGTCAGTACTTCATTCTTTTTTATTTTTATTTTTGGCTGTGCTGGGTTGTCATTAACGCACAAGGGTTTTCTCTAGTTGTGACGAGTTGGGGCTACTCCCTGTGGTGTGTGGGCTCACCTTGTGGTGACTTCTGTTGTTGTGGAGCATGGGCTCTAGGACCTGGGGAGTTTAGTAATGTGGCACACGGGCTTAGTTGCCCAGTGGCATGTGGGATCTTCCTGGACCTGGAATTGAACCCCTGCCCCCTGCACTGGCAGGCAGGTTATTAACCAGTGGATCACCAGGGAAGTCCCAGTAACTCATTTTTTGCTATTGAATAGTATTCCATTAATTGAGTATACCGCAATTTTGTTTATTCATTTTCCTGTTGATGGACATCTGGATCACTTTTAGTTTTTAGCAGTTATGAGTCATGAATAATAAACACTCTTTGAAGTATTTTTGTGGATATACATGTTCATCACTCTTAGGGAAATACTAGATACACACATTTATAGATCAGATGTGCACTTAATGAGAGACTGTCAACTTTTTCTTAAGCAGTGGCACAATTTAATACCTCTACCAGAAAATTAAGAGAATAAAAAAATTTATTCATAATTATTCATATATTTATTATTCTTGGTACTCTTTATTCATTCCTATGGATCTGAGTTTCCATTTGCTTTCATTTCTCTCAAAATAATTTTCTTTATCATTTCTTATCATTTTTGGTGATGACTGTCTTTATCAGTTTTCAGCGTAATGAAGTATCATGAAACATTAAAAAATATTTTCACTTGATATCAAATTCTAGGTTGATAGATTTCTCCCCCTTTCTCCTTATTCTGTAATTAAAAAGATACTCTATTGTCTTCTGGCCTCTACTGTTATTGATGAGAACTCAGTATTCTTTTTTATTATTGTTTCCCTGTTCAGTTCAGTCACTCAGTCATGTCTGACTCTTTGTGACCCCATGAACTGCAGTATGCCAGGCTTCCCTGTCCATCACCAGCTCCCAGAGCCTACTCAAACTCATGTCCATCACATCGGTGATGCCATCCAACCATCTCATCCTCTGTCATCCCCTTCTCCTCCTGCCTTCAATCTTTCCCAGCATCAGGGTCTTTTCCAGTGAGTCAGTTCTTCTCATCAGGTGGCCAAAGTATTGGAATTTCAGCTTTCAGCATCAGTCCTTCCAATAAATATGCAGGACTGATTTCCTTTAGGATGGACTGGTTGGATTTCCTTGCAGTCCAGGGGATTCTCAAGAGTCTTCTCCAACACCATACTTCAAAAGCATCAATTCTTCAGCACTCAGCCTTCTTCACAGTCCAACTCTCACATCCATACATGACTAGTGGAAAAACCATAGCCTTGACTAGACAGACCTTTGTTGGCAAAGTAACATCTCTGCTTCTTAATAAGCTGTCTAGGTTGGTTGTAGATTTTCTTCCAAAGAGCAAGCGTCTTTTAACTTCATGGCTGCAGTCAACATCTGCAGTGATTTTAGAGCCCAAAATAATAAAGTCTGCCACTGTTTCCACTTTTTTTCCATCTATTTGCCATGAAATGATGGGACTGGATGCCATGATCTTAGTTTTCTGAATGTTGAGTTTTAAGCCAACTTTCTCACTCTCATCTTTCACTTCCACCAAGAGGCTCTTTTTATTCTCTCTCTGAATGCTATTATGATTTTCTTTTTACCTTTGGTTTTCAGCTGCTTAACTATGATGTTTATATATGTGGTTTAAATTTTTTAAAAAAATCTGCTTGAAAGTCTATGAAATTTTGGAATAGTAAGTTAACATTCTTCTAGGCAACAAAGTTATTGGCTTTGTTTTATTAAGATGGGTATGTTTACTTTTGCCCTTTGTATTGATGGGGTTAATACTTCAGAGACATTCAAGTCAATCCTAAGACATGTCCTCCTTGGATTTCAGTGGAAAGACCAAGGTGTTTATTACCAAAAGCTTATAACTTGGAAACACTCCAACTTTAAACTCTTCCTACTCTTCAGTGAGCAGCAGCAAATATTCCTGCTGATCACCAGCCTTCCAGCTGTTGCTTTCTGCTGGATTTCTGCAGTCTTCCTGTGTAGATGTAACAAAGTCAGCCTATGATTTGTGAGTAGTGTATATATCAGATTGAGGGATTCCTTTCTTTGATGCTTTCATTTTCTGGATTTCCTTTCTTAATCTCCAGCTACTCTGGAGGCCCTGGATTCTGTTCTCAAACATCAAGTTCTACCTGAACATCCCTTGGGCCAAGGAGTTCACTTAAGAGAAAAGCTGTAAAAGGGATGCTCCCTCTTGGTTCAATCCTCCCATTTCAAGGGTTTACTGCCCTCCAGTTTATGCACACTTTTAGCTATTCTCCAGGGCCTACGGATCATTTTCTATTTTTAATAATTTTGTCCAGAGACTTTTAATTCTTAGTTGTAGGAGTCAGATTCTGATGTAGGCTACTGCTCCATGACTGAAACTGCAGCCTCTCTGTGTTTGTTTCCCAGGATGTCTTTCTGACTAGAGATGAGATTCTGTGTGCAGAAAAATTGGTTTGGCTCTGTGGGCTGGAGTATACAAGGCCTTAAAGGCCAGGCAATGGATATTTTACATGATGGAGTAGACAATAGGGAAAGGGTCATGTCTGAGTTATAGATAGCTTTTGTTTTTAAATATTAGAATGATGCTGACATTTATTATAATTCATGGAGAGACTTGACATGTATTCAAATGAATTTGTATGGTATTTTCATCATTTACATGAAGCAAATGTCAGAACAGAAGTAAGACCTTCAATTTATCCTTGTAATTAGAAGTCCTTCCCTCTGCTTATCTCCCTGTTCTCTTTTCCCCTCCATGCCCTCCCCCCCTCTTCCTTTTCTGGTCTTTTCTTTCTCATTTGCCATTTTCTTTATTTTCTTCGTTTGTGATGAATGTATGAAAAAAGTACTAGAGCTATTTAAATTTATTTCAACAGTTGAAATTTGATCTTCAAAAAAAGTAAAAAATATTTTACTCAGTAAAAAGCAATTATTTTTATTTTTTAACTTTATTATTCTCAGAGCTTAGCAAAATATTAAAACCAGAGAAATTATTAAATTATAATATATAAATTAAAAAAAAACTTTATGAAGCTCCTGCAATTACACTTAGTAATTCTATGTTGCTGCTGCTGCTGCTAAGTCGCTTCAGTCGTGTCGGACTCTGTGTGACCCCATAGACGGCAATGTACCAGGCTTCCCCGTCCCTGGGATTCTCCAGGCAAGAACACTGGAGTGGGTTGCCATTTCCTTCTCCAATGCATGAAGGTGAAAAGCAAAAGTGAAGTCACTCAGTCGTGTCTGACTCTTAGTGACCCCATGGACTGCAGCCTACCAGGCTCTTCCATCCATGGGATTTTCCAGGCAAGAGTACTGGAGTGGGGTGCCATTGCCTTCTCCGAATTCTATGTTACAACTTGGAAAAGTGCTTTTGATCAAGGCATCATATAAAATTAAATGTATGGTGTAATGGGGACTATAAAAATGCTATACACATGACAAAGATTGGGAGGGAATATTCAAAAAGTTAATAGCTGTGTGATCGAAGGATTATACATATTTATTTCCAAGCTATGCTCTTAAAATTCCCTTTTTTGTTAGAAGAACTTCAGTAGGAATACATGGGGCATTTGAACATCAGGATTTGGATTTTAATTATTCCGGGATTCAGCAAAGTTATACCTTCAAACCTACAATTAAAGTTATACCTTCAAACCTCTCCCCTGGCTAATACAGCTGCTGGTATAATTCTGGTTACTTAGTGCCAACCTAGCAATGGGTGGACAGGCAGGAGGCAGACATGCATCCAGATGTCTAGTATAACCTGAGCCCTTCTGTGTTTTTGGATGGAGAATCACAGGTTCCAAGGGCACATAGGGAAAACGTGGAATGTAACCTCAGGACAGAGGATGAAGTTTTTACTAGCTGGCTGGTTGATCCTGCCCGTCCTCATGCTCTTTCCTCCTCACTCTCAGGCTGATTATGCAGTGCCAGGTGGAGGATGAGGTCAGAGGACTATGATGCACTGTACTGATGGGCTTCTTGTGGCTTCTGTAACTTATGGTAAAAAGAAGTATTTCTGTTGGTGGAGGGCACGAGACATCATAATAGTCAGAACTAGGGTTATCATTTCATTTCTAAACATCTAAACTAGAACCTGTTTTAGAGCTGGAGGGGATGCTACTAGCTGGAATAATAGGCACAAACTGTGATGTGCCAGGCAAACTGAAGCATAAGGGCCACCTACCTGAGGCCAAGTGGCTTTTGGGCTGCACTAGGATAGTAATGTCTTCCAGGTTGTTTTTTGTCTTCCTTTGACCCCAGATCTTTGGACATCACTCCAGACAGAATGATGGAATAGGCTCCCGTCCCAGATGGTACTTCCTAACTCTGGCTTTCCTCAGAGTAACTGAGGATTTTGAGCAGGGACTGGAGTGATGTTTCATGCAGAAATGCCTGGCCAAAGAATGTAGGATGGATTAGAAGGGCAAGAATTGTGAGTCACTGAGGCCAAGGAAGAGGTGGTAGCAGTGACTCAGCTGTTTTGTATAAGCAGATGTAAAGCCCAGTTATCAGCATGTCCTTTGTGGAGGGGGGGCAGTGTGATGATAGTATCCATGCACTTCCATTGCCAGATACCTCCTAATTTATAACCCAGTGTGCCTTTTAAACAAGGCTTTTCCTTAATGGCACAGATTCATTGAGGCCAAATTATTGTTTGCCTTCTTAATCATTTAGAACAACTATTCACCTCATGTGATCTGCTGGCCTCTAGCAGTTTGAGAAGATTCTAAATGACCTAAGAGCTTAGTCTTATTGTGTCCATTTATCACTAACAGCCTGACAGTGTCCCTGCTGTCACTTCTGGTGTGAAATGATAATTGACTTTTAAGCACTGTTAAAATGTAGACCAGGCATTTGTATTTTGTTCAAGGTATTCCTTCTATTATGTAAACCCCTGGTAAATGTTTTCATGGTTATTTTTGCAGGTAGGTATTCAGGGCACTTGTTTTTCATGTTGATATAACCCAGTCAGTATTGCCTTATGTACTGAGGAAACCAGCTTGCAGCCTCTCACCTGGGAGACAAATGCAAGTCTTCATTGCCGTTGTATCGTGTATGTTTTGTAATGCTTCTTCTGAGGTTCTTACAACCCTTAGGGCCATCATAATGTTGAAATATTAAGTATGTTAACCAATTTCTTTATACTTTTAAAACATTTGTAGGAGGCTTACGTTACTTTCAGAATCTCTCTTTTGCTAGCTGTGTTTTGGTCACGATTTAACCTCCTGGAGACTCAGTTTCACCATTATCAATAAAACGAAGGGACTGACTAAATGACCAATTAGTCTATTTCTTGT
The DNA here is from genome assembly GCF_023091745.1 of Budorcas taxicolor. Taxonomy (NCBI): domain Eukaryota; kingdom Metazoa; phylum Chordata; class Mammalia; order Artiodactyla; family Bovidae; genus Budorcas; species Budorcas taxicolor. Next base: position 57,345,090 of record NC_068917.1, read on the forward strand.
AAAATTCTATGAATTTCTTTCTTGACTTGGGGATCATTCATACAGATGTGACAAGAGAAGCCACAGTCTTGGATGAATAGCCACAGGAGGATAGAACTTAAAGTCTAGCTATCAGTTAGAGAAAATGTAGCATAATAATTGTAGTGACCATATTATCTGACGCAGAGACTAACAGATACAAGTACTCTTAGAGCAATGACGGGACCAAATGTCTTCAAAACCAAAGCTCTCCTGGAAAATCTGCATATGTGTCATAATTATAGATATGGAAAGTCCACTTAACTGGGCTTTGGTTATGGGTTGGAAATAGGTTATGCTTCCCAGTCTGTCACAGTAACTCCCATAACTTCAGAGTTCTTGTTTGAAATAGAGGGAATTGAAACAGATGGCTATCAAGCTCCCTTCCTGTCCCTAAACAGTGATTCTAAACTTCCTTGAAAGAAGCGTTTTATTTAGAGTTCTTTAAATCCCTGTGCTGTCCAAGAGAGAGTGTGTTTAGGGCAGAAAATGAAAGCAAAGAAGAGGTGATTTCCAGATAGAGACATACTGAATCTTTTCATCTTTCTTGCCTGAGTTAGCTGAGAGGTTGACTGAAAAAACTCTTCTGATGTTTCTGATACATCATCAGATTTTGGTTTTGGAAATTCACCCCAGATTTAGCATATCACCTGCTATCATGCTAATTGTAGACAAATGCTATACAAATGCTTAAGCTCATTACAGAGATTCGAGGGAAAGAAGAATGCATGCCATCTATCCAGTCATCCCAAATGATTTATTAACAATATAGACCCCCCCATAGAACTATAAATGTGCCACAAAGCCCTAGTACCTATCACCTTGTCCTCTGATCTAGTGAAGCCCTTTGCAATCAACAGATGTTGTCTATTTTCACTGCCCACCCACCTCCCCTCTCTCCCAAGGTCCTTTGTGCCCTAAGATCCTTCAGTACTCAGACAAGGTTGTTCCTTTGTCTTGATGCATTTAGTGACCCTTCTGATTACCCCTTTGCCTCACAGGATGGATGTGGAAATTAAATGAAGAAAAGATATATATTGATTCTCATTGTTCTTGGCAGGTGCTTTCTGTAAAGTGACATCAAATGCTGAATTAGCAAAGTCTGAACTGCTGCTCCTAAAGGAAATAAAGTTAGGTGCCTGTGAGCTCCTGGTTCACATTTCTGTCAACTGATCAATTCATTTGTTTTGTGTGGGTTTCTGTTTAAAGACACATTATTTAATACATAGTGTTAATTGATTAACATTGAGCTCATGACCAATGACACCATAACTCATGGTTGAATGGAACATCTCTAAAAAACATATTATCTCTGAAGGCATATTACGGCCTTTATGCCCCTAGAAACACTAGAAAACACTTCAACATCATGCTTTTGGGTCATTTTAAACAGTGAAATCATCAAAAAAGTACCCCAATATGTGAAAGCTGTGACACTAAATTAACTGTGAAAAGGATACCTGTCTACATACAATATGAGTGCTGAAAGAAGGCAAAAAGTCACCTTGTTCATCCTCAGCTGGGAATGTGTGCCCTGGGTGACTCAAATTTTCTTCCATTCTATGTAGATCTGTGAACAAGCACAAAATTGTTCCATGAGTATTTATTTTGGGGTGATAAGTAAATTTTAGTCAGTAGGTGAATTTATAAATGTAGAATCTGTGAGTAATGAGAACTGACTATATTAATTAAGGACTTAGAGACTGTATAGACATTTACACTTAATTAGGCATTCAGTGTCATTGTTAAAGGATTAAAACCAACCAGCTTTTATTAACTGTCTTCCAAATATCAGGTACCATGTGAGGCACTTCCTCTGTAATCTCTCTTTTTTACATAAGTCCCTGCAAGTAAGAAAAATGGAAACACAGATTAAATTGACTAAGGTCACACAGTTATAAATACTTAACTGCCCCAGAGCCCCTCTCTTTAGTTGGGTAGCCATGGGACATATACTCACATTGTTCTTATCACTTAACTTGCATGAGTTTTGATTGGATAGGAGTTGGAGGAGACAGAAGGATAAACCTAGGGCTTACCAGAGTTATCAGGATCTTGGAGTGTGAGCACTTCCAGGAGGTTAAGAAGTAAGTTAAGAAGCACACCACTGTGATGTGTGGAAACCAAGTCAGCTGATTCTTAGCCTGGACCCTGGAGGGCCTTGCAAAGAATAGCAGAAATTATGACTTTTAGCAGCCCAAGGAAGGTGTGATAAGCTTTGGAGTGACTTCTTTCTGATTTCTTCCTGTTGGGTATCCCTGTTTTTTTTTTTTGTCTGTCTCTCTCTGGGGCTCAGCCTGGGTCTTCAGATTCCCAGAGAGCATACTGGCCCAGGGAAAGAGGGTTATGTTGAACACATTATATATTTTTATGAAAGTGAGTCTTATCTCAACAGCTAAATTGTAATGTTGCCAAATCTAGGAGTCACGTGCTATGTTTCTGTAGCCTTTCTAATACCTGGCATGCTGTCAGGCATGCAGTAGATACCGTATTTAGTAAAACCAAGGTCGATTGCCTTCTTTTCTTGCTGGAGGTTTTATGGCTGTGAAGTTGGTGTGATTTGGGAGTTTATGCCATTGACTTTCAAAAGTGAGGACATGATCTTCTTGGCCACCTCCTAGCAGCCCTTCTCCTTTAGCACTCTCACATTTGTCCCAGTGTGTTTTTCTCTTTCTGCATCTATGCCTCTGTCCCTGTGCCGTAGTCGATGGCATCTTTCTGAAACATCAGGTCCTTTTGTCAGCCGATCCTGTCCTTGAACTGAACAAACCCCTCACGAGAGGGCCACGAGTTGAGTCACTTACCTCTGTCTCCAGAGGAGTTGATCTCCCCTGACAAGGTTTTGTCTGGTTTTCGTGGCACAGTTAGTGACAGCCCAAGCATGTAGCAGTGTGTGACCCGACTCCTTGCCTGAAACTGTGTAGTCGTCAGAACTGTCACAGCGTCAGAACAAGTTAATTCCACGCCAGCAGAAGGGCAGGCTGTAATAATACAGAGCCTCGGGAGAGGGGGCTGTCAGGCGGTGTATGAGCTGCAGCCACCCAGCTGCTCAGTTCTGTGGGCAGAGATGCACGCTGACAGGCGGCCTGCTATTCCCAAGGAGCCGGCTGGGAGCAGGCTTGGTGATTTCCTGTCGGTTCCTTGCTGCTCTGGGTCCTGCCAGCTGTAATCTGGAAATGACAGTTTCAACAGGGACCATTTTCAGCTCTAAAAAACCTGTCTTTTCCTGGCAGAGGCTGAAAAGTGCTGTTGACCCTTCTATCTTAGTTCTTCCTTTTGACATCATGGCTAATGAGAATGATGATGGGGTAGGTGTGTATTTGTGTGTTTCCCAGGAGACGATTGCTGATGAGCTGTTGGTCTCATTAACGAGCATTTTTCTCCCAGTGTCTTTAAGAAATCCCTGGTTTCTGATACTTAGGGGTTGGGGGATGAGCCTATGTTTCTTGGAGGTAGGACGGTTAAGAGTTCACCCAGGATGTGAAGGGAGAACATGTGTTGTGGGTATTTATCCATAATGGAAGTCTGAGGGTGTGAAGAAGTGCTGATGAGTATACAGCCCGGGAGCTATAGAAGTTCATGCCCACTCAGACACAAAGCACAGGCATTTAGTCAGCTGAAGTTGGAAGGCCCGGATTCCTGCTCAAGGCAGGAAGTCCTAGTTTCTTCTTAGATTAAGGGTTTCCAATAAATGGGTTTTTCTTTTTCTTTTAGAAAGAGGGGATGAGTAAGATGAAACACAGCAGACTTTGCTTGCAATTAAAGAGTAGTGAAAACCAGAATCACTTTTTTTCCCCCTAATGTTATATATGATACCTGGGATTGTGTGATTCCTGTTAGAACACTTGCTTCTTTTGAGCTGCTGTAGTTTCTCCTGAAGTGATTATAGGAATTGGTGAGCAAAGGGCAGTCTTTCCTCACAAATAGAGTTGTCTTGTTGAAGACCTGGTGCCAGATTTACTGACTCAACCCAGCGCCCACTAGACCAGTTCAGTTCAGAGACCAATCTGGTGTAAAGAAACAAGCGTGGGATACGTGATATCCTGTTGTTTTTACTGTGCGTGTGTATGCTCAGTTGTGTCTGACTCTTTGCGACCCCCTGAACTGCAGCCCCCAGGCTCCTCTGTCCATGGGATTTCCTGAGCAAGAATACTGGAGCGGGTTGCCATTTCTTACTCCAGGGGATCTTCCTGACTCAGAGACTGAACCTGCATCTCCTGTGTCAGCAGGCGAATTCTATACCACTGAGCCACCTGGGAAGCCTGTTGTTTCTCCTAGTAGCTAGCTCTTCTCTAAAAGTGAAGATAGTCCAGAGGGATTCTAGAAGAAATTCTCAGTATAATATTAAATGGTACCAATGAGGAAGAAAAGTGAGAGGTGGCTAAGGAAACCAATATGACTGGTTTAGTTACTTTCCTAAAAAAACAAATCTGATCATGTCACATTATTATAACAGCTCATGAATTTACATGGGATGTTCTCTTCTATGCCTTTCACATGTTCTCTGTACATTAAACCTCACTCAGCTTTTAAGATTCAGATCAAAAGTCCCTTCTTAAATGAAACAGTCACCCCCCAGGAGAGTGTTGGGGCTTCTAAAGCTTGTGCTTATATATCATTAGTATATTTATTGAATAGCATTTAATCCTAATCATTGTGTTAATCAGAGCATTTTAAGTCCTGATTTTTTAAAAATTAAAGTATAGTTGATTTACACTGTTGTCTATTCCTGGCATACAGCAAAGTGATTCAGTTATACATATCTATTCTTTTTGTAGTCTATTCCACTATGGTTTATCATAGGATATTGAATATAGTGCCCACTGCTATACAATGGAATCTGTTGTTTATCCATTGTATAAATTATAGTTTGCATCTGCTAGTTCCAAATTCCCAATCTTTCTGTCCCCTATACCCCTGGCAACCACAGACTGTTTTCTATGTCTGTGAATATGTTTCTGTTTCATAAATAAGTTCATTTGTGTCATATTTTAGATTCTACATATAAGTGATATGGTATTTGCCTCTTTCTTACTTCACTTAGTATGACATTCTTTAGGTCCATCCATGTAGCTGCAAATGGCATTTTTTGTTCTTTTTTTATGGCTGAGTAATATTCCATTGTATATATCTGTGACATCATCTTTATTCATTCATCTGTGGAGGCTAAGTCCTAATTTTTTAATTGCCTACAGTGTTCCTCAAATGTTTGAACTCTTTTTTTCTACTTCATGGCATAATGTAGCACATGGCGGGGAGTTACAGAACTAATAGTGCACAGAAGCAAGGTTCTGGATTAGGGAGCATGACCTACAAAGACCCTTGGAGTCAAGAGGATATACAAGATAAAAGAGCATCTGGCTGCTTTCAGTACATTCAATTCTCTGGGGACAGAAAAGACAGGGTCCAGGATGCTGAAATTAGTAGGTGATTGCAGCCTCATTTGGAAGACAAAGGGCCGTAGTCTTGTTCAGTCCTCCTCATTTTCTGATTTTCAGATCAACCCAGTTTTCTCCAGTCTTTCTTGTCACTACTGTTAGTCTCTATTTCTCAGTCAGTCATTCACCTCCCAGATTACTGAGGAGCTGAAATCCTTTCTCTGTCTCTAGACTTGGCTGCATTTCCTGTGTAGCCTTTGCAGGGATGACAGAGTGATGCAGTTTTGATCCTGTCAAGACCGCTGCTGGGACTTTCCATTTCCTCACTTCTGGTGGCTATTTGCCCTGCCTCTCATCAGTCTCTCCGGGCTTGACTCTCTCCATCTGTTCCCTCCTCTGGAGGTTCCAACCTTACATTCCAGCTTTTCAAGTATGTGTAATTTTCTCTGAGCCTTTGCACATGTTATATTAACTAATTCAAAAGCTATATTCGATGATCCTGGCCCTGTGTTAGGTGTTGGAAGATATAAAGGAGAATAAAAGAGAGAATAAAAGTAGAAGAGTTGTGGTCTTTGTGAGGGGAGATGATAATTACTCAAATAATGATTAAATAATCAAATAAACTGTAACCTTGTGACAGAGATAAGGAGAGAGATGGGGTCAGCCAGGTCAAAGAGTTCTGCCAGGTCAGCCTGGTAAAATGGATGAGGAGTAATAGGCATTAATCAAGATTGCCGGGAGAAATATCAATCACCTCAGATATGCAGATGACACCAACCTTATGGCAGAAAGTGAAGAGGAACTAAAAAGCCTCTTGATGAAAGTGAAAGAGGAGAGCCAAAAAGTTGGCTTAAAGCTCAACATTCACAAAATGAAGATCATGGCATCTGGTCCCATCACTTCATGGCAAATAGATAGGGAAACAATGGAAACAGTGTCAGACTTTATTTTTGGGGGCTCCAAAATCACTGCAGATGGTGACTGCAGCCATGAAATTAAAAGATGCTTACTGCTTGGAAGAAAGTTATGACCAACCTAGATAGCATATTGAAAAGCAGAGACATTGCCAACAAAGGTCCGTCTAGTCAAGACTATGGTTTTCCCAGTGGTCATATATGGATGTGAGAGTTGCATTGTGAAGAAAGCTGAGCGCCGAAGAATTGATGGTTTTGAACTGTGGTGTTGGAGAAGACTCTTGAGAGTCCCTTGGACTGCAAGGAGATCCAACCAGTCCATTCTGAAGGAGATCAACCCTGGGATTTCTTTGGAAGGAATGATGCTAAAGCTGAAACTCCAATACTTTGGCCACCTCATGTGAAGAGTTGACTCATTGGAAAAGACTCTGATGCTTGGAGGGATTGAGGGCAGGAGGAAAAGGGGATGACAGAGAATGGGATGGCTGGTTGGCATCACCGACTCGGATATGAGTTTGAGTGAACTCTGGGAGTTGCTGATGGACAGGGAGGCCTGGAGTGAAGCGATTCATGGGATCGCAGAGAGTCGGACGGGTCGGACTGAGCTACTGAACTGAATTGAACTGAACTGAGGGGAAGAAGAGGAAGGACATGTGTCTCCAATATAGGAAGGAACAAGATTTATGAAGTCCTGTCCAGCAAGAGAATCCTTAGTGATGATGAGTCATCACAGGAAGTCAGCGTAGCTAGAGAGTGTGGAGGTGAGTCAGCACTATTAGATGGTGCTCAGCTTTGTAGACTTAGAAAAATGAATGTTTGTCTTTGTGCTAAAGGTGGTTGAAAATCACTGAGGCATTTCAAGCAGGGGCAGCAGGATAAAATGTCTGTAAAGGATCATTTTATCTGCAGAGTGAATATGGAGAGGGAGGCTGACAGGATGTGAGGAATGCATCTGTTGGGGGAAGAGGTGGTTGTAATCTATGCAACTGATACCCTGGTTTGGATTAGGATAGTAGTGGAGGATGTGGAGAGTAGGGGGTTGTTTTGAGAGAGATTTTGGAGGTAAAGTCAGTAGGACTTGGTGGTGAATTAAGCAAGAGGTGGATAAAGAAGGGCCTGTCAAAGAAAACTGCCCAGGTTTTGAGCTGGGTCACTGGGTGTAGTTGGAGACAGTCCCTGTAGAGGAGGTGATGGAAGAAGACCAGAGTGATTCACATGTTTGGTGGACAGAGTCTGAGGAGCCTCTGAGCTGAACAAGTGGAGAGGTCGGTGTTCTGCATTTCTGAGGGGAGGTCGAGGCTGGAGACAAACACTGTAAGACACCCGCAGAATTCATAAGTAAAGTTGTGGCCTTTAATACTATTACTTTCGGGGAGAACATAGAGTGTCAAGAGGAGAGGGCACAGGACTAAGCCTCAAGGAAAGTCAAGCTGTAACAGAGAAAGAGAGAGAATGAAATTACAAAAAGCACTAAAAGTCAGTAATAAGGAGATAAGAAGCGTGTCATGATGTCGCATAAGCTAAGGGAAGCCAGGGTTTCAAGAACGAGGGATTGCCAAATACACATGTGTGGCCAAGAAAAATGGTGACTTCAAAATGTTTCTTGAATTTTTGCTCTGAAGGGGATGAAATTTTTAGGTCATAGCTGGAGGGGGAGAAGATGTTAGTAGCTGTGCCCTCTGCCTAAAAGATTGTTCCCTTTTCTCTTCATCTGGTTGATTCTACTCATCCTTCAGTTCCTGGCTGAGATCTTCTTCTAGGAAGTCCTACATGATTGCTCTATATATGTCATATTTCTGTAAGATCTGTTGAGTGCTTTTAAAATGTACTTCTAGAATATCAAAATTGCCATATTAGTATGTATATTATGCTTTATAATATCTCCTTGCTGTTGCCTATTTTTCCTGCCAGACTATTTTAGACCTGAGAGTGTAAGAACCATTTTCATCTTATGTTGCCATTGACTAGCAAAGTGGCAGACACTAAGGAGGTGCTTAAAACATACTTGTCAACTGAATATATTAAATATTGTTGATTTTTAAAACTACATAAAAAGCATGGGCTACTGAGTTTTATGGAAGTATTTCTCCAATGATAAAAACAAGCTTTAAATAGATGACTTATGATTACTTAGATAAGAAACTGGTTATTACTGTTAGCCAATTTGGGGTCCTTAGAACTGATCATTTCAAGCTAATGGAAACATGCTTCTTTTTTTAGAGGATAGGAAGCTAGTAGATCATGGGAATATCCAGCAGTCACTCACGAGATCCCTTTAAACCATGCAGTTAGGTAGATTCCAAGCTGGCTGGGCAGGTTGGTCCATGGTTCAGAACCAATTTTGGGGAAAAGTGTTCTGTCTTTTCTTGGTCTTATTATGAGTGAAACTAAGATAAATGGTTTACAATCTGTCCCAAAGCCTTGGAGGCAGCTTTGTTTCAGAATTTATAGTTCTTGTATTTTACAACGGTAACACAATAAACAGTGTAAATTTCTATTCACCTTACTCCATTGGCTCAGATTGCTGACTTTCTTAAAAAATTTGATAATAACATAGATAATAACTGTGACATTTGTTTTTTGTTTTGTTCTAAAATTTATTTATTTATTTAAATTGGAGGCTAATTACTTTACAATATTGTAGTGGTTTTTGTGATACATTGACATGAATCAGCCATTAGTGTATACGTGTTCCCATCCTGAACCCCCCCCCACCTCCTCCCCCCCCCCCCCCCATTCTATCCCTCAGGGTCGTCTCAGTGCACAAGCCCTTGAACCTTGTCTCATGCATTGAACCTGGACTGGCGATCTGTTTCACATATGATAATATACATGTTTCAATGCTGTTCTGTCAAATCATCCCACCCTTGCCTTCTCCCACAGAGTCCAAAAGACGGTTCTTTACAACTGTGTCTCTTTTGCTGTCTCGCATACAGGGTCATCGTTACCATCTTTCTAAATTCCATATATATGTGTTAATATACTGAATTGATGTTTTTCTTTCTGACTTACTTCACTCTGTATAATAGGCTCCAGTTTCATCCACCTCATTAGAACTGATTCAAATGAATTCTTTTTAATGGCTGAGTAATATTCCATTGTGTATATGTACCACAGCTTTCTTATCCATTTGTCTGTGATGGACATCTAGGTTGCTTCCATGTTCTGGCTATTGTAAACAGTGCTGTGATGAACATTGAAGTACATGTGTCTCTTTAATTCTGGTTTCCTTGGTGTGTATGCCCAGCAGTGGGATTGCTGGGTTGTATAGCAGTTCTAGTTCAAGTTTTTTTAAGAATCTCCACACTGTTCTCCAAAGTGGCTGTACTAGTTTGCATTCCCACCAACAGTGTAAAAGGGTTCCTTTTTCTCTGCACCCTCTCCAGCATTTATTGTTTGTAGACTTTTGGATAGCAGCCATTCTGACTGGTGAGAAATGGTACCTCATTGTGGTTTTGATTTGCATTTCTCTGATAATGAGTGATGTTGAGCATCTTTTCATATGTTTGATAGCCATCTGTATGTCTTCTTTGGAGAATGTCTATTTAGTTCTTTGGCCCATTTTTTGATTGGGCCACTTATTTTTCTGGAATTGAGCTGCAGGAGCTGCTTGTATATTTTTGAGATTAATTCTTTGTAAGTTGCTTCATTTGCTATTATTTTTTTCCCTTTCTGAAGGCTGTCTTTTCACTTTGCTTATAGTTTCCTTCATTGTGCAAAAGGTTTTAAGTTTAATTAGGTCCCATTTGTTTATTTTTGCTTTTATTTCCATTACTCTGGGAGGTGGGTCATAGAGGATCCTGCTGTGAGCTATGTCAGAGTGTTTTGCCTATGTTTTCCTCTAGGAGTTTTATAGTTTCTGGTCTTACATTTAGATCTTTAATCCATTTTGAGTTTATTCTTGTCTTTGGTGTTAGAAAGTGTCCTAGTTTCATTCTTTTACAAGTGGTTGACCAGTTTTCCCAGCACCACTTGTTAAAGAGATAGTCTTTTCTTCATTGTATATTCTTGCCTCCTTTGTCAAAGATAAGGTGTCCCTAGGTGTGTGGATTCATCTCTGGGCTTTCTATTTTGTTCTATTGATCTATATTTTTGTCTTTGTGCCAGTACCATACTGTCTTGATGACTGTAGCTTTGTAAGTATAGTCTGAAATCAGGCAGATTTTTTCTTCCAGTTTCATTCTTCTTTCTCAAGATTGCTTTGGCTATTCAAGGTTTTTTTGTATTTCCATACAGATTGTGAAGTTATTTTTTCTAATTCTGTGAAAAATATTGTTGGTAGCTTGATAGGGATTGCATTGAATGTATAGATTGCTCTGGGTAGTATAATCATTTTCACTGTATTGATTCTTCCGATCCATGAACTTGTATATTTATCCATCTACTTGTGTCATCTTTGATTTCTTTCATCAGTGTTTTACAGTTTTCTATATATAGGTCTTTTGTTTCTTTAGGTAGATTTATTCCTAAGTATTTTATTCTTTTCATTGCAATGGTGAATGGAATTGTTTCCTTAATTTCTCTTTCTGTTTTCTCATTTTTAGTGTTTAGGAATGTGAGGGATTTCTGTGTGTGTTAATTTTATATCCTGAAACTTTACTATATTCATTGATTAACTCTAGTAATTTTCTGGTGGAATCTTTAGGGTTTTCTATGTAGAGGATCATGTCATCTGCAACCAGCGAGAGTTTTACTTCTTCTTTTCCAATATGGATTACTTTTATTTCTTTTTCTTCTCTGATTGCTGTGGCTAAAACTGACAAAACTATGTTGAATAGTAGTGGTAAGAGTGGGCACCCTTGTCTTGTTCCTGACTTTAGGGGAAATGCTTTCAATTTTTCACCATTGAGAATAATGTTTGCTGTGGATTTGTCATATATGGCTTTTATTATGTTTAGGTATGTTCCTTCTATTCCTGCTTTCTGGAGGGTTTTTATCATAAATGGATGTTGAATTTTGTCAAAGGCTTTCTCTGTATCTATTGAGATAATCATATGGTTTTTACCTTTCAGTTTGTTAATGTGGTGAATTACATTGATTGATTTGTGGATATTAAAGAATTCTTACATCCCTGATAAAGCCCATTTGGTCACGATGTATGATTTTTTTATGTTGTTGGATTCTGTTTGCTAGAATTTTGTTAAGGATTTTTTACATCTATGTTCATCAGTGATATTGGCTTCTAGTTTTTTTTGTGTGGCATCTTTGTCTGGTTTTGGTATTAGGGTGATGGTGCCCTCATAGAATGAGTTGGATGTTTACCTTTCTCTGCAATTTTCTGGAAGAGTTTGAGTAGGATAGGTGTTAGCTCTTCTCTAAATTTTTGGTAGAATTCAGCTGTGAAGCCATCTGGTCCTGGGCTTTTGTTTGCTGGAAGAATTTTGATTACAGTTTAAATTTCTGTGCTTTTGATGGGTCTGTTAAGATTTTCTATTTCTTCCTGGTTCAGTTTTGGAAAGTTATACTTTTATAAGAATTTGTCTATTTCTTCCAAGTTGTTCATTTTATTGGCATGTAGTTGCTAATAGTAGTCTCTTATGATCCTTTGTATTTCTGTGTTGTCTGTTGTGATTTCTCCATTTTCATTTCTAATTTTGTTGATTTGATTCTTTTCCCTTTGTTTCTTGATGAATCTGGCTAATAGTTTGTCTATTTTATTTATCTCCTCAAAGAACGAGCTTTTAGCTTTGTTGATTATTGCTATGGTCTCCTTTGTTTCTTTTTCATTTTTTTTCTGCCCTAATTTGTATGATTTCTTTCTTTCTACTAACACTGGGGTTCTTTTTCTAGTTGCTTTAGGTGTAGAGTTAGGTTATTTATTTGATTTTTCATATATTGCTATGAACATTCCCCTTAGCACTGCTTTTACCGAATCCCATAGGTTTTGGGTTGTTGTATTTTCATTTTCATTCGTTTCTATGCATATTTTGTTTTCTTTTTTGATTTCTTCTGTGATTTGTTGGTTATTCAGAAGCGTGTTGTTTAGCCTCCATATGTTTGTATTTTTAATCGTTTTTTTTTTTTCTTTCTTGTAATTGACATCTAATCTTGCTGCATTGTGGTCAGAAAAGAAGCTTGGAATGATTTCAATTTTTTTGAATTAACCAAGACTGGATTTATGGCCTAGGATGTGATCTATCCCGGAGAAGGTTCTGTGTGCACTTGAGAAAAAGGTGAAATTCATTGTTTTGGGGTGAAATGTCCTATAGATGTCAATTAGGTCTAACTGGTCCATTGTATCATTTAAAGTTTGTGTTTCCTTGTTAATTTTCTGTTTAGTTGATCTATCCATAGGTGTGAGTGGGATATTCAAGTCTCCCACTATTATTGTGTTACTGTTAATTTCCCTTTTTCTACTTGTTAGCATTTGCCTTACATATTGCAGCACTCCTATGTTGGGTGCACATATATTTATAATTTTTTTTATCTTCTTCTTGGATTGATCCTTTGATCATTATGTAGTGGCCTTCTTTGTCTCTTTTCACAGCCTTTATTTCACAGTCTATTTTATCTGATATGAGAATTGCTACTCCTGCTTTCTTTTGGTCTCCATTTTCATAAAATATCTTTTTCCAGCCCTTCACTTTCAGTCTGTATGTGTCCCTTGGTTTGGGGTGGGTCTCTTGTAGACAGCATATATAGGGGTCTTGTTTTTGTATCCATTCAGCCAGTCTTTGCTTTTTGGTTGGGGCATTCAACCCATTTACATTTAAGGTAATTATTGATAAGTATGATCCTGTTGCCATTTACTTTGTTGTTTTGGGTTCAAGTTTATAAACCTTTTCTGTGTTTCCTGTCTAGTGAAGATCCCTTAGCATTTGTTGAAGAGCTGGTTTGGTGGTGCTGAATTCTCTCAGCTTTTGCTTGTCTGTAAAGCTTTTGATTTCCCCTTCATATTTGAATGAGATCCTTGCTGGGTACAGTAATCTGGGCTGTAGGTTTTTCTATTTCATCACTTTTAGTATGTCTTGCCATTCCCTCCTGGCCTGAAGAGTTTCTATGGAAAGATCAGCTGTTATCCTTATAGGAATCCCCTTTTGTGTTATTTGTTTCTTTTCCCTTGCTGCTTTTAATATTTGTTCTTTGTGTTTGATCTTTGTTAATTTGATTAATATGTGTCTTGGGGTGTTTCACCTTGGATTTATCCTATTTGGGACTCTCTGGGTTTCTTGGACTTGGGTGGCTATTTCCTTACCCATTTTAGGGACATTTTCAACTATTATGTCCTCAAGTACTTTCTCATGGCCTTTCTTTTTGTCTTCTTCTTCTGGGACTCCTATGATTCAAATGTTGAGATGTTTGACATTGTCCCAGAGGTCTCTGAGGTTGTCTTTATTTCTTTTAATTCTTTTTCCTTTTTTCCTCTCTGCTTCATTTATTTCCACCTTTCTGTCTTCCACCTCACTTATCCTATCTTCTGCCTCAGATAGTCTACTGTTGGTTCCCTCCAGAGTGTTTTTGATCTCAGTTATTGCATTATTCATTATTAATTGTCTCTCTTTTATTTCTTCTAGGTCCTTGTTAAAAATTTCTTGCATCTTCTCAATCCTTGTCTCTGGACTATTTATCTGTTACTCCATTTTGTTTTCAAGATTTTGGATAATTTTTACTATCATTATTTCTAATTGTTTTTCAGGTAGACTCCCTATCTCCTCCTTGGTTTGGTTTGGTGAGCATTTATCATGTTCCTTTACCTGCTGAATATTTCTCTGTTTTTTCATCTTGTTTAGATTGCTGTGTTTGGGGTGGCCTTTTTGTATGCTGGGAATTTGTGGTTCCTCTTTATTGTGGAGGTTCCTTGCTGTAGCTGGGGTTGGATGAGTGGCTTGTCAAGGCTTCCTGGTTAGGGAAGCTTGCGTTGGTGTCCTGGTGGGTGGAGCTGGATCTCTTCTCTCTGGAGTGCAATGAAGTGTCCAGTAGTGAGTTTTAGGTGTCTATGGGTTTGGTGTGACTTTTGGCCACCTATTTTTTAATGCTTAGGGTTATGTTCTTGCACTGTTGGAGAATTAGCTTGGTACGTCTTGCCCTGAAACTTGTTGGCTTTTGGGTGGAGCTTGGTTTCAGTGTAGGTATGGAGGCTTTTGGATGAGCTCTTATTGATTAATGTTCCCTGGAGTCAGGAGTTTTCTGGTGTTCTCAGGTTTTGGATTTAAGCCTACTGCCTCTGGTTTTCAGTCTTATTCTTACAGTAGCCTCAAGACTTCTCCATCCATACCACACTAATGATGAAACATCTAGGTTAATGGAGAAAAGATTCTCCACAGGGAGGGACACCCAGAGAGTTTAACAGAATTACATGGAGGAGAAAAGAGGGAGGATGGAGATAGAGGTGACCAGGAGGAGGAGACAGGGAATCAAAAGGGAAGAGAGCAATTTATCCAGTAATCAATTCCCCATGTGCTCTCCACAGTCTGGAACACCCAGAGAGGTTCAGAGAGTTACGAAGAGAAGAGGGAGGAATGAGATAGAGGTGACCAGGAGGAGAGGTGAAGCTGTCAAAAGGAGAGAGACTGTTCTAGCCAGTAATCAGTTCCCTAATGTTTTCCATAGCCTAGAATACCCAAAGAGAGTCACAGAGTTGGGTAGAGAAGAGAAGGGGGAGGGAGGAGATAGAGGTAACCTGGGGGAGAAAAAGGAGAGTCAAAAGTGGGAGAGGGCAGTCAAACCAGTAATCACATTTCTAAGTAAAAATGGGTACTGAGGATTGGATTCTTAAAGGTACAAAATTGATAACAAATATCAAAAAGCAAAGATTAAAAATCTAGAGTAGAGGTTAGACTCTCAAAAATACAATATTAAAAAAACAAAATAAAACAACAAAATTATAAAAAATATGACATTTACTTTAAAAATAGGCTCTTTTTTTGCAAGGTAACAGTAGGTTATAAAAATGAAAATTAAAGGAGTAATAAAGGACTCAAAAATAAAACAAATTTAAAAAATGATAATAGTAAAATATATCTAGGAATTTCTCTGGAGCTGTTGAGGATAGTGTGGGGTCAGTTCAGTTTCAGATAATTCCCTGTTC